>NC_086180.1:50676112-51361946 GCF_023053635.1 Elgaria multicarinata webbii | reverse complement strand
AAGTAGACACATCATGTTCTGCCCCATGTGAGATAAACTGTCTTGCTACAGGAGGCTAGTAGTATTCAGATGCCTGCCTCTCCAGGCCAATAGTGAATAGGATGCCAACCATAAGAGTATACCTGTTCACTAGGCCTATCCAGCCCCAAATTCATTCACATATCAAAAAAGTATTTTGCCATGCATAGCCTTGCTATGCTTAGAAAGGGAACCTGTGCTGAGAAAAAAATATTACTGTTGTTGTACTAGAGCTCATCCTACAATTGATTCCCCCATTAAGGATGAACTCTTCAAACCTACCTGTTCACAATGAACTGGTCCAAATATAATGCCAAACCATAATTTGGCAGTACAAGAATGAGTTTTAAGGAGACTTGGACTCAGATACTCTTCCCTCCCTTTCCTGTGATCCTGGTTTGAGGCAAACCATGGTCAGCCATGCTGTCTCAATCAGGACTGGATACCAAGACCAAATCACTGTTTCCAATCCTGGCTTGGAGGGTAAAAGCAAACCACAGTTTGACAGTATGGATGAAATGGAAAATTATGATATGACTCAAACCAGGAAAAAAAAGGAGGTCACTACACATGCAATAGGAGGAATGGAGGAACACACAAGTCTGAGGCCTCTTGAAACACATTTTATAGCACTAAACCAGCTGAACCAGCTCAATATTGGTTGCTTGGACTCATAAATAAGTGATATAAACTGTCTCAGCACAGTAGCCTACAAAATAAATTACTAACAATTTATTGCCTCTTATGTTTGTAAAAAGAATATTACTAATCAAACAGAGGCCTGTTTAGTCATATTTTAAAAGGATGAGATGTGTTTAACTACCGTATTTCTTCAATTCTAAGACACACTTTTTTCCCATATAAACATCTCTAAAAACGGGGTGCATCTTAGAATCGCGGGTGCATTTATTATTTCTTAGAATCAAAGCTTTTTTTCTGTTGGTGGTACTGAAATTAGTATGTGTCTTACAATCGATGGGGTCTTAGAATCGAAGAAATACGGTATAATTCAAATTCAATGTAAAAATGTGAAATTCCATTCACATTAAATACTGGATGCAACTATACAGAGATCATACAGGAGGGGACATAATTTAGTGGTAGAGAATATGCTTTGCATGCAGGAAGTCCCATGTTCAATCTCCAGGTAGGGCTGAGAAAGAGCCCTGCCTAAAACTCTGGAGAGCCACTACCAGTCAGTGTTGATAACCCTGGGCAAGATGGACCAATGGTCTGAATCAGTATAAGGCAGCTTTCAAGGTATCCTATGTTCCTATATATTTGGGGTTTGTTATAATGTCCAATGTCTTTCATACGTTTTTATAGATGTATATGCATATATGCATATATTCCCATTTTCCTTCTACTCAAAATCTAGACATCTGAATTAAAAAACAACAGTGAATGAGTAGCACCTCCTTATTATAACTGATGAAGTTGTATAAAATACATTCTGTATAGTTACATGAGAGTTTTCATCGTGTTACTGGACGTGCAATCATTCATTCCACCCTGCCCTTCAGTTCACTTTAGTTTTGGTCTAACTGCACCAATGCTATTTTAATAAACCCTTCAAATTTAACCACATACAGATACACACAGGAATGAAGGAGGTGAAACAATATCAATCCACCAACCCCTTTATTGAACAATACTACATGGAGAATGAGGTGTTTATTATACACCTTTGGAGCCAATTATGATTACAAAAGGGTAAGAGGGTTAAGCATGTTTCCAGTGTGATGTGACAATTATGTGTATTTTAAAATAATCTACAGATGCCATCTTTTAAAAAGAGAATTAAAGAATACCTATGTTTGCTGTGTTGCCTTTGTCTCCACTCCTGGTATAAGCAAGATCTTCCAGACGATATGAATGTGGGCCGCTCGGTAGATCTACATATATAGAATGAAACAAATTACTGCTTTCTTACCTGCAACAGAAAAGTTGGACTTTTTGGATTATACTTAAGTGCTGTTTATACTCATCCTTCATATATAATTTTTTAATTCGAAAACACATAACAGAGGCAGCAGTTGCAATAAGAACCAAAAAAACAAGCTGAACAGCACACAACTGCACCAAAAATATTCAATGGGTAAAAGAATTTTTTACAACACAATAGCAGTGTACATCATATACAGACATAGTAAGAAGTTACACAAAGCAGGTTCATAAATGTGTCATACAATTGCTGAGCAATGTAAGATTTAACAGGCCTCCTGTTTCTTAAACCTGTTTTGCCACAGCTTCCTCAGACCTTGCTGTTGTTACTGAAAGACAGAATGCAAATCATACAAATGAAAATAAATCCCCAGAGTGAGGTTACGCCATTTTTAATTCTGCAGGAAATAAAGCTTCCCTCTCAGAACCACTTTGGATATTTCACAGAAGTGGAAAGAGTGGAAATGTGAGCGACTTACGATTCTTGTTCCCATGTTTCCAGGGGTAGACTGAATGGGGAAATGTACATGTTCCCCTGATATAAGCACAGAATGCACATCCCCATGGGGGTTATGCACATCTTGAACTTTATGAGGAGGCCTGAAAACAGGGATAAAGGAGGTCCGAATCATTCATGTTCTCTAAGAAGAGCTGTGCTGGATCAGACGGAAGGCCTATCTAGCCAGCATTCTGTTCCTACAATGGCCAACCAGATGACTACAGGAACTCCAAAACAAGTTAGGAGTACAACAGCAATCTCCTGCTCATGTTCCCCAGCAAATGATATTCGGAGGCAGACTACCTCTGAACCTGGAGGTAATACATAGCCATTATGAATAATAGCCATTGATAGCTTTATACTCCATAAATTTGTCTAATCCCCTTTTAAAGCTGTCCAGATTGGTGACCATCACACCTTGTGGTAGCAAATTCAATAGTTTCACTATGCTCTGCATAAAGAAGAATTCATTTTGCCTGTCCTAAATCTCCCATCACTCAGCATCATTGGATGTCCCTGGCTTCTGGTATTATAAGAGAGGGAGAAAGCCTTCTCCCTATCCACATGCTGCACAATGTGCAAAATCTTATACGTTTCTATCAAGTTCCCCTTCACTCACGTTCTTTTCAAGCTAAAAATGCCCTAAACCTTGTAACACTTCCTCAGAGGTGAACTGCTCCAGCCCCTGTCATTTTGGTAGCCCCTTTCTGCACCTTTTCCAGCTTTACAAAGTTCTTTTGGAAGTGTGGTGAGCTGAGCTATACACAGTATTTCAAGTGCAGTCACATCATAGATTTGTATAACAGTATTGTGTGTATTGGCAGTTTTATTTTCATTTCATTTCTTAATGTTCCCCAACCTGGATTTTTCGTTTCCCCCGGCAACTTCACATTGGACTGATGTCTCCATTGAGCTATCTCGTAATCCCTTTCTTGGTCAGCTGCTGCCAGCACAAATTCCAATACTATATATCACTTGAACCTCAGGTGGCTTCGGTGGCATGGAGTGCCTTCTACCAGCTACGGCCCTAACTGGACAGGGATAACCTGGCTTCAGTTGTCTACACCCTGGTGACCTCCAAGTTAGATTACTGCAATGCGCTCTATGTGGGGCAGCCTTTGAAGACAGTTCGGAAGCTGCAGCTTGTGCAAAATGCAACGGCTGGAACCAGAAGGTTCGAACATATAAGACCAACTGTGGCCTGCTTGCATTGGCTGCCTGTTCATTTCTGAACCCAATTCAAGATGCTGGGTTTTAACCTATAAGGCCTTACACGGCTTGGGACCACAATACCTGACGGAACGCCTCTCCCAACACGAACCTACCCATACATTACACACAAAAACTAAAGTCCTCCTCCGGGTGCCTACTCTGAGGGAAGCTTGGAGGATGGCAACAAGGGAGAGGGCCTTTTCAGTGGTGGCCCCCCAGTTATGGAACAATCACCCTGACAAGGCTCACCTGGCACTAACATTGTTATCTTTTCGGTGCCAGGACAAGACTTTTCTCCCAGGCATTTAACAGCATATGTTGAGTTTTTGGTTTTTTTAACTGACCCCAGAATAGTTGTTTTTAATATTCTGTGTTTTAATCTTTGTAAACCGCCCAGAGAGCTTCAGCTATGGGATGGTATCTAAATGTAATAAATAAATAAATAAATAAATAAATAAATAAATAAAATATGTTAAGATTTTTGCCTTGCTTACATTCCCCCAGTTTGAAGAAATCCTTCTGGAGCTCTTTGCTATCCCTTTTTGTTTTAATCTCCCTAAATAATCTAGAGTCATCAGCAAACGTGGCCATGTCACCATCACTGTGGAATTTAGGGAATAATTCCCTGATGTCTGGCAAAGCAATCCAATGTGCTGGGATGGGTGGGGTGGGGTAAAACAAAAATGAAAAATCGAAAACAAACTATACACCTCAGTAACTATAGACACAAACCCATGTTCAGGATTCATATCCTAATATAATTAAGCTACATAATAAAATATTTGGAAGTAGTCTTTATAGATTTTTTTTTAACTGGATGAAGTGGTACACATTTCATAATACAAAACAGTTCAAAGTTGGTTTTAGATGTATATTGTCTTTGTGTATACTGTCTGTTTTACATTTTTATACTTTAAAATTTTGCATATCGTTTTTAATGTTTTAATCTTTTGTAAATTTCAGCTATGGGGCAGTATAGAAATGTAATAAATAATAACAACAAAACAACAACAACAACTCTTAACTCTTTGAAACAGGAATTCTAAACTCAAAATATATTCTGGCAGCTTCAGAAGCAGCACTAGCAGACAGTATGTGGAGTGATTAGAGTGTTAGACTAGGACTGGTCCAGAGTGTTAGACTAGAAGACTCAGTCACAAAATTCACTGGATGATGTTGGGCCAGTCACTATCACTCATTCTAACCTACCTCATAGACTTGCTGAGAGGATAAAAGGAGAACCACATATGCTGCCTTGAGGAAAAGAGATATAAATGAATTAAATAAGTAAATAAATTTTGATTCTCACATTTCCCATCAATTTTGATAAATTTGTCATCAATGTAAATGTAACATGTCCTATTTTGCCATGTTACATGTGCATTGCTGATAAATTTCTCCAAATAAATAGGATGTGTGTGTGGGGGGGGAGTCTTCTTTCATATACATTGAAAAAAATCCTGTGAATAAAATTCTGACACAACACTACTATTCTGCACTTCATAATGTTCCTGTTATAGCCAAAGTATTAAACATAGTAAATGTTGACAGTTAACAGTAGTTCTTAACATCTAGGACATCAGGAGGAACTATCAGAAAATTCTAACATTTGCCAGTGATTCTAAAGGCCAGATAAACTTATCTTATTTTAAACTTATTTATTTTCTTTCTTGAAGGGAATCAGGGCGGCTTATAAGGGTTTGACCAACCCATTTTATTCTCACAACAACCCTGTGAGGTTCTGTTGTCCATGGGAATCTCTCTTGGCACCCACCAGGCTCTTTGCCCCACCTGACTTATATTTCTTACGTTTCTTTAAAATTGATGATGCTTTTAACTGGGAGGGTAGCAGGCATATTGCAAAGCAAAGTGCTGCCCTCCAGTACCATCTTCATTTGGGTTCAAGAGAGTGATTTTGTATTTTAGAACTCACACCTGAGCTATGCTTTGGGATTTTAAGCAAGTTACTTTTCTTTGTTTTGTGACTGGTTACGTTCACCTTGGCAGCCATTTTATGAATGGGCAAACACTCCCATAGTAGACTTTTTGTGAGCGCTCCCAGAACACACACTCAAAATTCAAATGTGCCCACCAACCAAAAAAGGTTGGGATTTGAACTTGGATTTCCCCAGTCTTAATCTAGCACTCTACGTATTTCCCATCACTTGCCAGTAAATTTTGAAATTTACCACGGAAAATTTATAAATATTCAAGAAATACTTTCAGATGCAATCATTTCTGATACTACTACAACACAATCACAAAACAGTCATTTGATTATATAACTTGCTTAATCTGTTTTTTAGCAAATAATTTGAAGCTCTAGAATAAACTGAGTGAGGCAAAAATTTTGGCATGCAATCTAACATGAGTCTAAATAATTGCTTATCCTATTAAAACAGTAATTCCATCAATCTTCAGCATGTGGCTGTAGCGTTAGATAAGTCTGCAGATTATGTCTTAGGCCTCATCCCATGTAAAACTTTAATCATGAACAATTTGTAATTTTTTCAGTGACACATTAGAGAAGATTTGGTTATTGATAATGTGCAGTTTTTTAAATACCCTCCTTTATTAAAAGCTAAGCTAAACTGGTTGACAGCCTGTGATTGCACCTGGTTAGGAGAATTGCTCTGAAAAATATCAAATGGTTTTGCAGCATCTTAAAGACTAATACATTTATCCTGGAATAAACTTTCATGGACACCATCCACTCCATCAGATGCATGAAGGGTTAACCACATATTAGCAGATTTATACACACACACTGGCGGTGAAGTTGGAGATGTAACCTGCGTTGTCAGAAGGAACTGAAATACTAAATGTACGTACAGTAATGATTGCCTTAACAGTTACCATTCCTAAAATGTTGTTGGGTGATATCACAAACATCATGACAATGATGAACTGATTAACATATATAGTGTGATTTTTTTTAAAAAAAACTCCTTTGTTCTTAACCAAACCACAGAAAATAGAGTTGTCTTGAATTGTACTTCTGCCATTTTATGTTTGATATCTGTCTTTGCAATTTTTTTGTTCAAGAATGGCCATCTTAAGGTCATTGACAAAGGTCTAACGGGAGGTTGAAATACTCTCCCTACCCATTTCTGAATGTTGCCATTCCTTATTTGTAACTATTATTTTCTGCAGAGAGTGGCCTATTTGTCTTATGTAGAATGCAGCAGGGCACTGCTGACAAACGATGATGCATATCACACTGGAAGATGATTCTGATCCTATATCTATTCTGCAAGATCTCTGCAAGATCTAATAATGCCATCCAGTGTGGTGGAGCCAGTGTGGTGTAGTGGCTAAAGTGTTGGACTGGGAGCTGGGAGATCTTGGTTCTAGTCCCCACTCAGCCATGGAAACCCAATGGGTGACTTCAGGCCAGTCACAGACTCTCAGCCCAACCTACCTCACAAGGTTGTTGTTGTGAGGAAAAAATGGAAAGGAGGAGGTTTATGTACGCCGCCTTGGGTTCCTTGGAGGAAAAAAGGTGTGATATAAATACAATAATAATTAATAATAATTAGTAATAATAATACACAACATCAGGACTTTATATACTTGCTCATCTTCTAAGGTGATGTATGCTATCGTTTGCCAGCAACGTCCTACTGCATTCTACACAGAACAAACCAGAAAAATGTATTTCACACATATAAAACTTCTAGCTATGGGGAAATTTCAATAGTACCTTTTAACTCTTCTTGATTCTGAGAATCGTCTTGTGAAACAGCTGCATCTGAAGTGAATGAAAGATCATCCTCAAATGTTTCAACATGTTGTCCATTCATGAATATGTCAATCTGAAATATATGTATACATCCTGATTTAAATTATTACACGAGCAAATCTTAATCTATTGCCACACATATAAAATCAAAAGCCATGTTGAAACCTGAAAGCATCGCATCATCTGTCAGATCCCCAATGTGAATGTCTGAAAATCCTCCTTTCCCATATCATCTTAAAACAATGCAGACATTCCGACAACAACATCCAGTGTTTTCTTCTCTCCTCCTATCCCCACTGCCCTCAGCCTTTTTGAAGACTTTTGCCCAATGAAGAGATATGAAGATCTTGAAAGCTTGAACTTCTTTTGTGATCTTTGAGGTAATCCAATAAGGGTATTACACCATATGGATTTTGGGATTTTTCTTATGGCTAACACAGCTCCCTTTGGTTTTTTATGTAAAACTGATCAATCTGTTTGTGCTTAGTTCTCCTACATAACCACTAGTTTCCATTGTTTTAGTGAAATCTGTATGGACACTTAATTGGACAAGGCCTATCATGTCATGGAGCTTTTCCTGGTTTTTCTTTCTTTTTTTAAGAAACTGCTTAAGTGCCAGTACAGATATTGTGAAACATTAAAAATGAAACTCTTATCTAGGACAGTGAGAAACAAGCAAGCCTTCCTCATGTACATCCAGTAACCCAGCATGAGTTAGCAGAATTCAAGACAATACATACTGTTCTTAAGTTTAATAGATTTTAAAACATTTGGTTTGGGGAAAATAACTTTTGGGATTTTTTTTCAGTTTCCCCAAAGATATCCATTTATAACGTATTTTAAAAGCAAAAGGTTTCTAACTTGTGAAGCTATGAAACTGCACAAACTCTGTTTTGAACTTAGTAAAATTACATAAAAGCTGAAGGAAAGCACCACTGATCCTTTTTCATCACTAGAACAGGGCAAGGCTTTACTGCAAACCAAATAATAGAACTATTGTATCGAATATTCAAGTATTTGGGGTGGGTGGGTGGAAATCTTATGCAACAGGTTTTACTCTTGGTCAAATTCCGAAGCAGAAGTTCAAGAACACATATTTTTAGAACTACTGAGAGCCATTTCATATGTTAAGCAGAGGAAACGGTACTGCCTGTACCACTTCTGAATTCATATGAGGGGGATCAAGAGGGAATTCACACGCGACCATGTTTTGAGTGAGCCTTCGTGTTAAATTCTCCAGTGTATGTAAAGCTAACAATTCTAGCTGAGCCTTCTCCCTGAATTTTTAAAAAATAAATGGGTATTTTCAAACAAGCAATTTCCTATTTATTTATTTATTTATTTATTTATTTATTTATTTATTTATTGCCTTACTTAATATCAAAATAGGCTCTGAATTCCTAACTGCTACAATAATTATTAAGAACATGGCTATTCTTCTGGCAATATGCAGAAGGCCCTGGAGCATCATGGAAGGGCAATTTCAGAGCGGGGGGGAACAGACAGCAGTAGATTCCAGTGGCCTCATCCTTCCCATTCTTAGGCCCTCAGAGCAGCCTCTGAGCACAAGTGGCAATATGTAGCAAGATATTTCTCCTGACATTTAGGCAAGCAGGACAGAGGTTCCAGATCTACCACTCAAGGCTAACACAGGATGTTTTAGCAACTGTTGAGAATTGACCCCAAATTTCCATTTTGCTGCAACAGTTACAAATAGGGGAAAAGTTCAGGATGCAAGTGTTTTCACAATTGCTACTTAGACAGCAGCTCCTACCTTAACATTCTTTTTTGGATAAAAGAAGAAAAATGGTTTCAAAACAGGAGACCTAGAAAAGAAACCACAGGGGAAAAAATACGAGCACATTAAAAATAAGTGTCAGGGAAAATGCCTTTCAGTAAGCTTCTTCTTTTTAAAAAAAATCCCTGTATGTATCACAAAGCCGGTTATGAGGCTTAGGTGTTCAGAACTTCAACTTAATTGTTGATGGTATAGTGGGATTTAAAGGTTCTGTCACAATAATGCTCCAGCTTTGAAAGTCCTAACCATACACACATAGCCAGAAGAAGGGATTAGAATTGCTCTGTAGGGTGTGCACAAAATCCTCTGAAGTTGGGGCGGGAGGGAGTAAAAATTGTTATAATCCCACTTCCTTTAAAAACAAAAAAACAAAACTTACACTTTGGGGCGCCCTCCAACAATTCCAGTGAGACCAGGTGCTAAAAATGAAGAGAGAAAGAGTAAAAGTTCACAGAAAATTAGAGCTGAATATTTTCTATGTTCTAATTTCAATATATTCCAAACCCACCTCATGTTTGTCCAATAAACTAGAATTAAATAAATAAATACTTTCCCCAAATACATAAGACCTTTAAAATCATTTCAATTCATAATAAGACTTCTTTGACATTATGAAGAAGTCTGTTTTGTAGGATAAAACAGGGGGAGAGAAACACTATTCTGCAAGGGTACAGTAGGAAACCCTAAAGGAAACAGTGTGGCTATCCTTCTAACAGAAGACCTGAAAAATAAGCTTCATGGAACCAAGGAAATGATGAGACACTGCGAGAAATCCTAGCAAGCTGACTGTGCCCTACCAGTAAGTAATATTGATGGTGAGATCTCACCCCTTTTGCAAAAGCTTTATTTTATGGGTGTGGAACACATTGAAGCTGAACTAATATAGAACTTTTTCAGAGGTGATTATTGACTTTTCTATTTGTATTGCAATGTTAGAAATTGGAATACACATACACAGGTTAGAAATTGGAATACACATACATACTGCAAGAGGAAACTTAGAACTGTTCAGTGCTAAGATTTTTTTCCATCGTGATCAAAAGCTTTCCAGTAAACAGTTTTCTTTTTTTAATGAAGAGCAAAAACTGATGCCCTGAGGTCAGGAGATGGGCAGATTATGAAAAAGGAGTAGCTCCTGGCCGCCAAGAGCTACTGCTATTTGCTCAATGAATATAGTGAATCTCTGTGCTCCAGAAGGATCATTCTGCCCTGCCTGGCAAAGCCTGGGCATGGGGAGAGGTTTGCGGGCAGGGCAAGGGGAGAGGCGTGCCCAATGGTGATTGGGCATTTGGGTTTGGCGCCACTGGGCTGGGAAGAGTGACCCAAGAGATAAAAACTGGGCACTTACCCTTCCCAGCCCTCCCTCCCTCCCTGTAGGCAGTGTGAGCTTGCTGGTTGCCTTTAGGGGACCGAGTAGGAATTTTTTACTCGTGTTCTGAATTGGCCATGAGTTTTTTCGCCTACTCCACACTGTAAGACAGCCGGGGGAAATAAATAGGTTGATTTGGCGGATAACTAATTTGGTCACATTTCATTACCAGCAGGTAGGAACGGGCATCCAGAGGGATTGGAACGGTGAGCATTCAGAGGCACTGTTTTCAGTGACAGGTAATTCCGAGGGCTCCCAGTGTTGAGCCTTGTGGTCGAGCTGGGAGATAAGGATTACCTCTGAGGCCGACCTTTCTCACCCCACCTTGAGCCTAGTGGTCTGGGTTGGGGGGTGACAAGGGAAGGGTTCCCTACCCCGTAAGAGGATGGCCAGGGGGAGGGCGAAAGAGCCAGCGCCAACCCCCTGGACAAGAATGCTTGCCCTTACATAGTAGCAAGGCCTGTGTGCAGTGCAGGCCACGCTGGATGCCCAGTAGGATTGCCCCCCGTTTGCAGATCTTGAATAAATGTGGCCCCTGTTTAAACCCAAAGTTCTGTGTGTCATCTCTTCATTCTTGCGTCTACCCCGCAAAGTGCAGATGGGTGAAAGAGGTGATGGTGGAAAGCTGGCTAATGAGTGTGGAATGGAACCTCTGGGCTAGAAAGTGTGGGTGGTGGGAGTCAGCTGATAAGACAGAGGGTGGTGATTAGGGCTGAGGCCATGAGAAAGGGGGCACAGGGAGCAGAAGACATGCGGTCTTTAAGAATTTGAAGGTCTGGCCCATAAGAATCTTCTTTGCTCCTCTAGGATGTCAGTCTCTGGCAACAGCACATAAAAACAACATGAACTTTTCAAAATTCTAAAATCAAGTGTACTAAATTATTATAATACTGCACACACTACATACAAATGACTTTGCTTACAGAGGTCAATTATAATTGCTCTATGCATTTCCTCTCAGCCCAAAGCGATAAGATATCTTTTAGGATTATGTATTCAAACATACTGTAAATGGGGACTGGTCAAGTTAATCTGTTAAACCTAGGACATTTCTTGAAGTAACTTCCAACACACTTGTCATCAGTCATAATATTTACATATACTGAGACACTTTAGAATCTCAAGCTGCTTCAAACAGCTGTCATCGTGGTGTCAACCTCCGGTCAATTAGATGTGAAATAAGGGTCAGCACATTAGTTTTGCAGTTAGGGGGAAATATAACTATGAAACTGAGCATTTATTAAGACTATAAAATATTAACGTTCCCAACATCATTGAATTTTTTCCCATCAGTTTTGCTGCAGCTATTTGTTAAGAAAGTAAGAAATATCAAAGAAAGTCCTTTCCATTAATAATTTGGGCAGGCAAGTATTCTGAGTAACTTTAATACACTGTTGCTTGGACATTTCTAGTGGACAGTAATTATAGGGGAGAGGGAGCGGGAAATGTGATCAGGATACATCATGCAACGATTGCACAGTTTTAGAGAAGCTACTTTGAGGTGACCAAGCAGTGGGTTATTACAATTTCGTGTTACCTGAAAAGAAGCTTAATTTAGAAGTTTAATTAAGGGCACAATCTCATGCATGTTTAGACAGAAAAAAGTCCTGCAATTCCCAGGGTTCTCCAGCCAGACATAATGGCTGGTGAATGCTGGGAGTTGTAGGACTTTTTTCCATCTAAACGTGCTTAGGATTGCACCCTAAATTAAATTTTCTATTCAGATCAGGGCATTGAATGATACTTATATACCAATGTTCGCAGTGGGCTGGCTCACATGTAATGCCAAACCACATGAGCAAACCTCTGGCTCATGTACTCTCAAGAAGAAGGAATTGGAACCTGCAAGGGAAGGAAGGAATATGCAAGCCTACGTTTTATTCAAAAAATGCAAAACTGTGGTTTGGTGTTGCATCTGAACCAATTCACTGTATACCTATCTCATAATACTACTCTTGTTCCACAATAATTTTGAGGTTTTGATGCAATGTTAATTAATCATATTCAATCATGTGGAGGTGTTTTTTTTTTTCTTTTGGTAACCGAGCCCATAATCGGATAATGCTTCTTCATAAAACCTGAAAGATGGCATAGCATAGTCCCTGGTTCAAATCTTGCTCGTCCATGTACTTACTAGGCAAACCACTATCTTTCAGGCTTATCCTATTTATCTGCAAAAGTATTCTGAATTTCCCTAAAGCTTGCTTGTATTATGTGCTAATGTTCTTGGTTGTCTTGGAAGCCTTTTTAGTGGTTCCAAGGCAGAACTAAAATGATTCTATGGATAAATATAATCAATAAGAGTATACATAGAATTGGGCAATTGTGATTCACAGACTACACCCAGGTGCCCCTGGTGCAGCCCCTACCATACCACAAATGTGTTGTTGTTGTTTTAAAATTACAAATAAAATAGCACTCTAACGCAGCTACAAGAACTAAAACTGAAAAATTTAGCTTGTTTGCAAATCAAAAGGATCAAATTTGGTGACTGATTTATTTATTTTTTTAAAAAAACTACTAATTTTTTTCTTCCCAGTACAGCCAACAATGGCAAAAATGCCCCCCCCAGACCGTTGCATATATAGTTAAATGCAAAGTACTTTCTTACCTCCTGCTTTCTCCACACACACCTCACCACGCAAATTTAAGAAGAAGCATAATTAGTCTGCATCTGTATGATGTTTGAGACATCTTGTTAACAGAGCATTCTAAGAGGCATGCCTTTGATCTCAACCCATTTTAAAGTCAATTTCCACTGAAGCAGCCTGCAAATATCAATTATTGAGCAACTTTGATAAGCATTTTGAGGTGGTACTTCTTGGATGACGGTTATAAAATCTCCAGGCATCATGGAACTAAAGTTTATGCAACCTTATCTGAAAAGCATCTAGGTAAAAAACCAACTGGATTTTTAGGTTTACTCCACCTATTAATCCACTTGATTATTTCAACAGATAATTGCTACATCTCTTGCAATAATTACCACAGCCAAGTTAATAACCACCTTACAATTACAGCTGTCCATCCAATGCTTGCTTCTATTTCCTTTAATACTCTATTCTGTTTTACAATAACTAGTTCTATATTGCTACAACCTGCATGGTATTGCATCAACTCACTTAATATTGCACCAAAAATTAAGGGAGAGATAACAGCCCAACTACCTTGGTGTGTGTACCCAAAAAATGTTGTTTACAATACTCCCGCTGCAGTGATCAAAGAAGAACTGAGTCTGGTGGACCTTGCTGCCAGAACTCCCATCGTCACTACCCTGGTCTGGCTTTAAAATGTTCCAAGCATGCACAGCACAGGTTTTCCCCATATGAGTGCCTGAATTGGCCATGAAGAAGAATATTCTATCTACAAATATATTTGAACAAAACTTAATATTTGTAGTCCTTAATTAAGATTCTTTGGAAAAACAAGTATCAAAGAATGTAATCCTTTTGAGATTTCCCATGTTTTTCTCCAACATCTAACTTTTCTTAGTTCTTAAGCACAGTCTAACAATGTCTAATGGCCTCTATGCAATACATTGTCGCAGTTGTCAAGATGCCACCTTAGCACCTGCTAGAGAAACAGGGGCAGTGACCTTCCCCAAAATGGTCCATTGTATTCCCAGTAGGGTGGAGTAGGCAGTATCCAATAACATCAATCTGCCATCTCTAAACACATTGCACTAGCAGGACTTACCATCAGTGCAACGCAAAACTAGCACTTTCTAGTGCAATCCAGGAAGCTAGCTGAAACTACTGCTTCCAGAATGAGACAAGTCAGAGGAGTTCCCTTCTGTGAGATCTACTGACTGTCCCATTCTTGAAACTATAGTTTTGGCTAGTTTCCAGCTTTGCTAGCCACTGCTAACTTCATTTGGCACAAACAGACATTCCCATTGGATACTGCCCCATGGGTACAATTAGTACAGATGGAGAGAGGCAAAAGTATTTATAATCTACCAGTTCATCTTTTGGTAAAAGCCACGGAAAATCATAACAAATCTTATGCTCACTTATCTGGAAGCGGGTCTCAATGAAATCATTGTGACTTACTCCCACATAAATATGGTTAGCCCTGGAGTGACAAGTAGTTATAACTGTAGGTCCAGATACATTTAATATTCATGATACCTATCACAGCTTAAATTCATTAGGACATGCAAATAGTCACCTAATATTAACAAGACTTCCCATGTTTGTAATATAGTTTTGAATTTCACTAATGCTTAATACTATTTCTTTTACCCTTACAAATATTCTTAGGAATGGCCTTTAAGTAAATAATATTTTTACAGATATGCTACAGAAGGAAATACATTTTAAAGGTAAAAAAAGTCCTCCTGAGAGCAAACACCAGCAGTAACAAATGTCAAGACAGTTACATCTGTCTTACGTTAGCAATACTTAAAATTATATAGATAAGTATGCCTTTACTTTGCTGTTTGGTAGAACACAAATTTATTGTCAATTACAGACTGTGACCATCTGCTGACCCTGCTTCTGTAAACACATGTTTAAATCAACAAACAGTGTATTTATTCTGTCTCTAGGCCATTGCAGAAGCAACAACTGAACAGTTATTCACATCACCACATGGCTTAATGTACTCCTACTGCTCCAAGCGGTATAATTACTTAACTGCACAGTAAATTGAATGCAAATTAAGACTTAAAAGTTGGCCGACATTCCTGTTCAAAATATGCTTAGACTGTTTTCTATTTGATTATTTTAATTTGCATAAGCGGAGAAGTACAACTGATGAACTGTTATTTATGGCAAGATAGTAGTTCACTTAAAAACAACAGGTCATTTAGGATTCCAGTTTGCATAATTTTTCCAAGGTCTAATGTACATTAATTTTGTTTTAGTACAATTTTACACAGTGCAAATTCTGAGTGTAGATACTGACCCTGTTTAGATTACACCCTAAGCCACGGCAAAGCTAACCATTATGGCTTAGTATGTCATGTGAACCATTCCTAACCATGGTGGCTACGTAACTACAGTTTAAACACGCTCACTAATCATTTACTGCAAAAAGATTAGCGGCCTAACTATGGCTTAGCGTGTTGTTTGAACAGGCCCAGTATTTAATGCGCAACTTTAAAATGTGACTTTTACTGAAGCAATATATTCCCCTTTTTAAATGTATAATGCAACTTACCATTTTGATTAGGACATTTTTCTATGAATTGGGATTTAGCTAAACAAATGCTTTAACAAACTGGTGTTCATTCCTGTGTCTTCAGCAATTTAGTGAAAACAAGATGCTACTCTATAGAAATAAAAGTGGAATGATGAAATATTACAGGTATCCCTTATTTGAAATTAGATCCATAAAGATTTCCTTATTACATTAAAAAATACTTAGTTAACAATGTGGGCTTTATTCAAACTGAAGCATTTCAGAAGTTGCTGTGGTAGGAAGGCTAAACTGCAAGCTCTGTTATTGAGTCAAACATCTACGGAGTAAATAAATGGACAGAAATCCTGCCAGAAGGTTAAAAGTTATGAACCCAAGAAGGGGCAAAAGCTGTTGGCAATTGGAGAACATGAGGCAGCACGACAACAGACAGATATCAGAACTTGAAAGGAAAAGGAAAAGAAAGAAAAATAAATGTGGGAGAGGGGTAGGAACATGGTTTTATCCGACACTGAGTTGGAGG
Source organism: Elgaria multicarinata webbii (assembly GCF_023053635.1). Classification (NCBI taxonomy): domain Eukaryota; kingdom Metazoa; phylum Chordata; class Lepidosauria; order Squamata; family Anguidae; genus Elgaria; species Elgaria multicarinata. The sequence continues at coordinate 51,345,699 of NC_086180.1, read as the reverse complement.
GAAAAAAAGAATAGATTAGGTTCAACAGCAACTAAACTAAGGAAGTATAATAATCAGGTAAGTGAGAACGTACACTGACAAGTCTGAGCCTCTACTGAAGTATATGCAAGGAAATCTAATAAATGTGGACAACAAGATGTTTTAATACGCTTTACAATAGTAGTTTTAAAGACACAAATTCAATTATTCCCAGAATTTAATATAACTGTAACCGATGATATATGGGGGAAAACTCTTTTGGAAAGAATTGCATAAAACCTTAAGGGCATGATCATTCCGTGCATAACGACACAGCATCCCTGTGGGGAAGGATCCCCAAATGACTCAACAGAGTCCTGTTTCTCCTCTCCCCGACTCAACATGCACAACAAGCATACGCACAGACTGTTACAGGGTATGGGAGGTGGCTGCTTACCTACCATAACCCCATAACCCCTTCCCTTCACTTGGTTACTTGATCAAGCAGTTAATCTACAGCATGGGTGGGCAACATGTGGCCCTCCAAGATGGTTTAGGCTACAACTAACTTCATCCCTCACCATTGCTATGCTGACTAGAACTAACAGGAATTGCAAGCCAAAACAACTGAAGGATCTCATGCTGCCTATATCCCTAATCTACAGGGATTCTTTGCACTGGGAAGGATTGCAATTTTTTTTTTGGCTTTTGATGCTGACTGAAAACAGTCTCCTCAAATTAATGAACATTAGCTATTGGTCCATCTAGCCCAGTACTGTTCACACTGACCAGTAGTGGCTCTCCAGGGTTTCAGGGAGGACTCTTACTTAGCCCTGGTTTAACTTTCTACCTTAATGCTTTGTGTTCACAAATTTATTTTAAGTATAGAGATGGATTAATACAGAGCTGACATCTGTCGTTAGCAGTGTTGGGCACCTGCCAGGACCCTCATCCCTGCAAGCAGCCCACTGCTGCAATCTCCACTCTGAAACTCCTGAGACTCCTCCTTCTCCTTTCTCTTCTTGCCTGCTCATCTGCCTTCTCTGAGCATGCAAGCAATGGCAGGAGGGAGGAGAGGGAGCAGCATTCCCGCTGGGCAGTTGTGCACAATGGACTCAGAAGAGCAGGCAAGAATGTAGACAGTAGTGACAACAAAGAGGAGGAGTGGCTACTTGCTCAAGGGAAACACACACACACCCAAAACTGGAACGGGTACTGGAGTAATAGAAGCGTGAAAGTCAGGACCTACTGTTCAGGAAAAGTTACGTGGATATTCAATCCAAATGTCACAGGTCCACAAATATATGCAGGACTTCACATTAGAAGTGTCATCCTAGGAGCAGTCTCCTTTCAGTTTTACTGGGCTTTGTTAACTATTTTCAAAGTTAACAAAGCATAAATAATTGTCTTGGGCATTTTTAGGAGGTTCGCTTGGCACCTACATTATACGCTTTTAGACGCCAGGTGAAGACCTTTTTATTCTCCCAGCATTTTAACAGTCTATAAATAAATAAATTGTATGAGCTAAATCTATAAGTACTTTGGACAAAGCTAATAATTCATGTTAACAACAAATATAATTACTTGTAAATTCTAATTCAAGTGCTTTGTACTAACTACAGACAGCAAGTGCTCAGTTTTGGTTAAAGGCACCAACGTTTTTACACAGTTTAATAAGAAAGTTGACTTATAAAGTGCTGCAACAACAACAACAACAACAACAACAACAATAATAATACACACACACACATCAGGGAGTGGCGGTAAGAGGAGATTCAAAATTTACCCATTCCTGTTCCAGCAGGGGCAATCTCTCTGGAAAAGATTTCCACTGCCTTTTTCTGCTTATGAAGTACAGCAAGCCAAATAACAACTTCCCGGGGACCCTGTTTTCAGATATTAGAGGGGTGGGGTGGGAGATAGATAAAGCAAACATATACAAACAATACATTTGTTTAATATACAGCTCTCCTTACACTTTGAAAAACAAAGAGCTGTGTCCAGTGTAAGTCTAATTTAAGCTTCATTCATTTCAGTGGGTCTACTCTAAGTAAGAATAGCATTGGATACATACCAGAAACTTGTAAGGTAGTTTAAAATTGTGAATCAGACAGAAATCTAACTATGAAGTACTTGTTTATTTGCGTAACTGATTATGATTCCTGAATTTGTATGTGAAATTAAGACAGTAGCTTCAGTTCTTCATTTTTACTAGACAATGCAAATATCATATATAGCAACTGATCTTTAGAATGCTGAGCAATAAAAAAATAATGTATGAGTTATCTTTCTTCTAAAAATAGTCTAAAGTATATAACTTTTCCCCAGTGTAAACATTAATGCCTGGCTTTTGTCAGTAACAGGGTCATCATGTTAATTTTCAAATGGCATAGTTTAGTGTCTGGTAATTTACATTCAGTACAGAAAAGATTTTGAGCATGAGAACTTTATATTTTGAAATAAAAAGCACATTATCAAAAATGGGAACAACAGACCAGAGCACACAAACAAAATGAGGACTTCTCCACAAATGAGTATGCTCATTTTAATTCTCCTTTTCTTCCTATCTTTATTCAGGGTTGAACAAAGAAGAGATATTAGAAATAAAGAGTAAAGGCAAATGCAGAAGAAACAATCATATTCTTCCCAACACATTCTCATCAATAAGATATCTGTGACCCCTCCCCTCTATTTCTTACGTACACCATCTACGTTCAATTTGGCATGTGGTCCATAAGTTTCCTCAGAACCTAAAATTTGTAGGTTAATTGCACTGTAGTCTTCATATCCCAGCTGATCAAACATATTGCGAGTCCTAAAACAAGTAGAATCTAATCAATATACAGTTTCTAAAGAAGCATTTGCAATACCGTATTTCTTCGATTGTAAGATGCCATCGATTGTAAGACGCACACTAATTTCAGTACCACCAACAGAAAAAAACAACCCTAAGACACATCCGCGATTCTAAGACACACCCCATTTTGAGAGATGTTTATATGGGGAAAAAGTGTGTCTTAGAATCGAAGAAATAGGGTCACTGAAAGTAGCCCATTGGTCTCCGTTCTGGGATCCAAACTACATGGGACAACAGCAGACCAATGTCTTTAAATGGGATTTCCACTTTAGTGTGAAAAGCTATGTTTGAGGGTGGGATTTAAAGGAAAAACAGACTGCATATGCAAGTGACACTAGTCCACCCCCTCCATTTGTGGCTTGCACTCTCAACTGAGCTCTCATACCAGATGAGAATCCAGCTGCAAGAAAAGTGCCTAGGAAGGTTTAGCACCCTCTACTCATATTTCCTATTACCATTTAAATTGTCATCCCAAACCCCAGTTTACACCTATGGGACAGAACTGTATTTATAGATGCAAGTCTGCTACCATCCCGTGTAATTTCGGCTAGCAAGTCAAGCTTCCCATTAGGCAACACATCTATCTACAGATCAGGAATGTTATAGATCACAGTGTACTTATTCAAGTCTCTCAACTCTCTAATTATCTTAAACCTTATTGTAAGAAAACTTAACTTGTACAAACTTAAAAGAATCAAGAAAATGTTATATCTATATGTGCTATACATGAGTAGAAATATTTTCATTTTTTTTAAAAAAAAATGTATTTGAATGTATGTGCCAATCTAATCTACTCATTGCTCGTGCAGCCATACTCTTAACTGTGGCTTTAAAAAGTGCATGGATCAGTGTGGAATCACATTATCATTTTTCAACCCAACATCTCTCAAGATCAAATTTCCACTTGCCTGCCTTAATGGTGGCAAAGGGTTATGTTGGCACTCCTTTTAACGTAAAACTGGGTTCAGACTAAACTAAGATTCAAATGCAATTAATCATTTCTCATTTAACAACGTTCACGTTTGATGTGAGGCAACTTCATACACAATTTTCAAATATTAATATTGTGCTGATCGAAACAGTAAATGTACATTATACTATACTTCATTTAAAAATGACATTTTAGAACCAGCAAATAATATGGCTAGTGTTGTATAATTAAATTAATGCTGTGAGACTAACCTTTCCAAAATACTTTCAGCAGTTCTTCTTCCTTTTTCTATTGCTTTTGGTCCTCCTACTGGACAGCAAGCAGTAGCTCTGAATCCATCAAGATAAGTAGCATTTATCTGGGAAATCAGAACAGAAGCAAAGATTTACAATTAGTTAGCCAATGATCAGAGTGATCAGAAATAAACCAAAATGATCACCTTTATATATAAATGTTAAACTGCTATTGAATTTCTAGACAAGCCTATAATAAAGATAACTATGGGCAGTATCCAATGACATTGCACAAGAATTGGTTTACATTAGCACCACAGGAGAAAGTGGTGCCTTGCCATCAAAATTCAGCAGCACCACAGCAAAAAACTGGATTTTTCTTCAAAACAAGGTGCACACTCCATGTTTCACTATTTACTCTGTGCAAACTTTGGTTTACACTAGTGCAACATCATTTGCTCTAACATGAGACACCATTGGATATTAAAACTGTTGCTAAGCTTATTATCAATGTTAAAAAGGTTTTAAGAGAAAGAAATCCCTGTTTAAGGAATTTACTGCAGAACTAAGTTGCTCATTTAAATTCAACTGTCCATAATATTCAAATAATTATTTAAGACCCTGACTTTTGATAGTCACATATCTTTGCTTCTACAAAAAAATATTCTTTGCATGTCTATCATTTGTTTTTATAAATGCTCAAGGTACATGGCAACTCCCTCTCAAGCAAAAGTTCTTATATATCCTGTGTGGTCTATACGTTGCGCAAATATCTTCCTTGACTTTAGAGGGAAAGTTCAATTGTTTTTAAGCTTTAGTAATGTTTAAATTAGAAAGACGATGGCTGAAATATTTCTGTGCTAGTACACTTTAGTTTACTTTATTTTCCTTAATCAGATTTGTGTAAGCAAGAGGCTCTCATTAGGAAGTCTCTCTCTCTCTCTCTCTCTCTCTCTCTCTCTCTCTCTCTCTCTCTCAAAAAATAAATCTTTCAAAATAATTGTAAACTGACATTTAGATTAACATTTATTTTTGCATCAAGATAAATCTGGACATCATTTTAATGCTTGAGTTAAAAAACAAGAGAACTACTACATAACTTTGCATTTACAGAATCCAAACGTTTTAGTATAAGCTTGTTTATTTAGCTCCATGGTATTTGTAACATTAATTGGATTATCAGAATTTATCACTATAGTATGTAAATACCAAAAATCAACATTACTAACCTGATTTTAACATTTATCATTATTGTTACAGAAATAATATATGGTTTCATTTTCACACAAACAACAAACTTTGTATGATATCTTTTAAAATTGAATGCCTACAGTGAAGAGAAATCACCATCATGCATAATAGACTTGTAGAAAGCATTTCCTGAAAGGTTTATCACTTCAGTTCAATGACTTACACAAAGTTAATTTGTGTATTTTCTCACCAGACATGGAAAAATGCGAGTTTTACACCATAACACTACCGTATTTTGTTCAAACTTATACCATATCTCTACCTGTAAAACAGAAAATATGTGTGTGTCATGTATGTCCCAAAATGTTTACCCACCTTAATGCTGTGCACCCAGACAGGTCTTCGTGTACGTGGATCAGAAAAAATCTAACAACATGAATTTTTTGGTTTTAAGTATTTTTATAGAATTTAATAAAAACCTAGGTTTACGCCTATAGTTCCAATCATGCCTTGGGTGGGGGGCCAGACTTACTGGCCTTTGGTGGTCATTGTGATTCCTAAGCTCAGTCTCACGCAGTCAACCCAATTCCACATAAAAGGAAACAACCCACATAAATGGTCTGCATCCATTTGAGGTGTCTCCTCCCACCTGCCATGTTTGGTTTTAAAATCATAACTAGATACAACAGCATGTCTTTAAGAGGCCGAACTCTGGACATGTTCCAAGCCCTGATATCACTATTTTCTCAGAAACTGAGGAAAGCACACGTGCAGCCTTCACCCTTAAAAGAGAGGGAGGAAAGGGAAACACTCTGTGCATGCCCAGAAACAGGCTTGATGAAGGGGGGCAAGTGCCCGGCCCAGTCCCGGCCCTTCAGTACAGGCTCCTAATGGAGCACTTTGTGGGTGAGAAGTGTGGGCTGAGGCAGTCCCAGCAGGACTTGGCCAGAGTTGTGCGTGTCCACTGGCAGCCGCTTACCTCCCCTCCTTGGCGATTCTAGTCCTCGATGTTCTGTCAAGGAGCAGCATCAGCCATGAGAGGAGGAAAGTGCCCATCAGAGGACATGGGCACCTGAAGGCCGCCAAAGGCATGCTGGAAGGTGTAGTAGTGGAATCACTATCTCTCAGTCCTAACTTGGCCCCCACTAACTGACTTTCCCCAACTGCCACTAACTCCGCCCACCATTCCATTCCAGCCTTAGCTGTCAGTCATTCCTCCATTCACTCTTCTGCTTCAATAGCCTTGGGTGGAAGGGGAGATTTATCAGGCTGTGGTAGCCATCATCTGGAAGTGGCTTGCCATTCTGGGCCTGAAGAGTTGTCTGCTCAGTTACTAGGCCCCATCGGGAGCAGAAAGGAAGGAGGTCACAGCTCTGGGCAAAAGGCATGCTGGGAGTTGTAGTTTTTGTTTTCTGTGGGGACAAGCAAAATCATGACGACAGCTTCAAGATGGTCTTGGTCAGGTGTTGAGGGTAAGAGATAGAGAAAGAAAAGAAACTAATTTAATTTGTTTTAAAGTTACCTCACAGGCCTAGGACAGGCCTACCTTGCAGGGTTGTCATGAGGGTAAGAGAGGGGGGGAAATGAACTTAATTTGTTTAAAGGTTAACTCACAGGACTAGCACTGGCCTGCTACTTTAAGATGGTGGATCCGCTTCCCTACTAAATGTTATTCAGATATCTGGGCAATGCCGGGTATATTTTGAAAAAATATGTTTACGTTTGCATCTTTTTTAGCTGGTAGAAAGGGTGTTGTGTGTCCTGATTATTTTTGAAGTTTAGACAGCTGCTCCAGCCAAGGCATGATGGGAGGTGTAGGCTTTTCAGGTAAAACAAAAAATGTGGTTTATCACAAAGCTCTAATTTAAAAGACAGTTCTTATTAACACAATTTTCCATTTATTCTAACAAATCAATTTACTAACTCAACAAAGCTAAAAAAAACCAACCAACTTAAAGATGAATAAGTTGCATAGAAATTTATTATATATCAAATAAATGTTATAAACATTATTCATGGACCCGAGCAATGCCAGGTATATCAGCTAGTTATTATCAAAGCAATAAAGACAAACCTTGTAAAAGGATGAAGGAGGTAATCCTTTTGCTCCCTGAACTTTCACTGCACCACCTTCAATGTCTAAAAAGGATGTTTAAAAGATTAGAATTACTTATAGTGAAACAAATATTAATAAGCATTTATGAACAAGCTGCTACATTCCAAGTTCTGGGACTGTTAACAATGCTATTAAATGAAGATGGAATAGAAACAGCCAAATAAGCTCTTATGAATACATAACATGCATAAACGATGGCTTTAAAGTCTAGCAAACAGGTCTATCTGTGGGTTTCAGCCACTATAGATAAAAAGAAACTCCAGAGGTGATATTCCTCTGAATAGCAGTTGCTATGGGGAGACAGCATGATCAGGCTTCCTGTCTGAACATTGCTAGAAAAACAAATTTCCATTGTTGGAAAACAAACATTGGACTAGTGAACCCTTACTGTGATCCAGCAGAGCTCTCCTTATTATAAAGTTGAATTGACCTAAAATGGTTCAACTAAGACATCCCACTTAAAGGGTCTTTAAAAAACTGCAGGCAGAGTTATAAGAACATAAGAAGAGCTCTGTTGAATCAGACCAAAGGGTTATCTAGTCCAGCATCCTGTTCCCACAGTGGCCAACCAGATGCCTTTGGGAAGCCCACAAGCACAACTGGTATTCTGGGGCAGACTGCTTCTAATACTGGAGCTGCTATATAGCCATCATGATGAGTAGCTACTGACCACTTTGCCCTCCATGAATTTGCCTAATCCTCTTTTAAAACGGTTCAAGTTGGGAGCCACCACTACATCTTGCAATAGCAAATTCCACAGTTTGACTACGTGCTGTCTGAAGTAGTAATATAAAGCTCCTATACATACAGAACAAGTAACATGAAGTCCTGCAATATAGGATACTTGTGTGAATTGGCAGAATTAACTTCAGCTTGAATAAAATTGATAAATCTAAAGCTACAACCCATGGAGCTTAAATTAATTTTGCATTGTGTAACTCATTATACAAAGCAAGAACAAAGAAAATGAAAAATTAATTTAAACTATCCATTTTATCAATTGTATCAATGTTGAATAACATTACATTGAATAACATTGAAATTTGGATTTACTTTCATATGTGTTATCTGTATACGTCTTCATGCCAGTTGTATCATAATATTAATAAATAGGATTGTATAAAGTCCAACAACCTCAGAATCAGATTTTTTGGGAAAGAAGACAAGACCTATTCTGATTCCATGAACTCTGATCTATTAATGGAAGGAAATCTAGAATTCAATCCAACATATTGAAGATCAGAATAAATCCAAACCAAACTAGCTCCAAAATCAAGTTTGCTCTGGATTTATTCCATATGATTGATAACCACAAAATAATACAAATGTTCATACAAACATGACAAAGTAATCCATAGGATACTCATATTGATCATAGGATATTATAATTTGAGATTCTTTAGCAATATGTAGTACTAGGCTAATTCACTTCCATCAACTCTTTCTTCTCAGATGGTCTGCTTCATTCTGCACAGGTCCAATTCACACCATATTCCTAATTCCTCTTTTAAAAAGCAGCCAATCCAACTGAACAAGGCAAGACTGAATCTTTGATATTACTATTTCTTATTCTGAATTCAAATTAGCACGCCAAAAGTAAAGCATTTTTGCCTACAACATACTGTAAATGTCAATCATAATATATCCCATCTGGTAAAGGCAACACAACTCACAGGCACAGACAGCCAAGATCGTTTTTGATATTCAGTACCCAGGACAGCTCTTCTGGGTGACTTTTCTTAGAATTTATGTTGCATTCTCCAATGTTACTGAGTGATAACAATACTATCTCTGGAAACTGTAGGTCCAGGAAGTCTTATCTGGTAGAATGGCTGCCAACAGCCCAGGTGTCTCCATTGTGGTGTCTGGGCAGTTCCCTTGGTACCCATGAAGCCCCCTACCCTTGTCTATTTTTTCATATATATGGCAACCAGCGCAATACCACCAAGTCAAGTGCTGGCCTCTTGGCCGCTATCTTCATTTCCTCAAAATGCCTACAGCTCCAAGGGAACCCAAAGGCACTCCGAGGAGATGAAGATGGCAGCTGGAGGCTGGTGCTTGATTCTACTAAAAGAAGAAAAGGGCTCTAACGCTGCCTAGTAATCTTGGGGTGCAGAGGGAGCAAACGATCGTGGAGTGGTTGGCATGGGTTGCAGAGGGTTACAGGGCAATCAGAGGGTGGGGGAGGTGCAATGGGATATACATGGGAGTGGTTGTTATGCACTTGCCATGGGGCGCAATTCTTGTGGTCATGGTTTTTGTGTCCTTGCCATCGGCTACATGTCTGGGTGATTGTTGTTTTTGTGTGTTTGCCATGCTGTGCGTGTGTATTAGGTATTTAGACTTAATCTTCCTATTTATAGAGGTACAAAGGAGTAGTTTTGTGGCTCAAACCCCATCTCTGCCTTCTTCTAAATTATTTGGATGACTTACATTTAATCAGTTTGCATTTAATCAGCTTGCATTCTGTGAAACGGGTGTTTTGGAACAAGATCAGAACAATATGCTCCAATCATCAGGCACCAGGCAAAAGTCTGCCACATTTGGGAACAGCTGAAGTTTCCAAACTATGTTTCAAGGCAGTCCCTCACAGAGAGCATTGCAATAGTCTAGCCTGAAGTAACTAGAGCATGGATAACTGATGCCAAGTCTGTCTTCTCTAAGAGAGGCTGAAGCAGATGAATCAAACAAAATGATAGGCTTGATTAGTACACAATACTGCATAAAGGACATCAGGCTCCTCAATACACTTAAAAAGCAGGCTATCCCACTGGTTTCATTGCTGCAGAACTCTGGATACATTGCATATGATTATTACATGAAGGAAAAAATGAATATATTACATTTAATTTTTTTCTACATAAATAAATGATCAATGATAGATCATGGTAAGATATGTACAAAAACATGAAAGCTTCTTTGAATATAACATTCCACTTAAAAACCAAAAAGCCTTTAGAATATTTTGAATGGTTTAATTTAATCAATATATTATTATTATTATTAAAAAACAATGTTTTATACTTCTCTGCTTTTATAATTTTAATGCTAATATCAACTTAAAGCTTTTCAGTACAGGACTTGTTGAAAATGTAAACAAACAAAACTTTCTATAGTTTGAAGATAGAATATTAAATATAATGCATCACTACAAGAGCTTTCATTTAAAAATACTTTTAAAACACAAAAATTAGAACATTGGTACCAGCTATTCTAGAAAACCTTCAAATTCACCGCTAAAATAATAAAGTGCATCTCTAAGTTCAACCAACTAGTTTATCTAATCCTGCCATACAAAATATTTAGTAAAGTAAACAATTAAAGTAGATAGGCCTGCAGTTCTTTTTCTGGTGTACGTGTCACAACACTTATATCTAAAGACATTTGAGAAAACTGTCTATTTCCCATCTGTTATTTTTCTAGTAGAATAACTAACTAAAAGTTCATGTGAAAGTTCATTTGGAGTTCAAATGTGTCATACTGGGCCATTTACAAGCTAAAAGTTCATTTGAAGGTTAAAGGATTTTTTATTATTATTTTATAAACACTTGAAAAAACAGCTACTGCTTTATCAGACAATTTGAAGTAAAGCAACTCTTTGCATTTTTAAGTTAGCTTTATGTATTTTTTTTAAAATCCAAAACTTTTAATTTTATTCCATTAAAGATTTTCACCTTGAATTCAACCCAGTTGCTAAAACTGTTGGCAAAACTTTATCATCATAGTTCAGTAATGCTAACTTAACATGCAGGGTTGTTTTAAGGATTACAATGAGATAATGCCTGTGAATGCTTTAAACATTTGTAAGTGCCAATAAAAGTATTTATTGTCATATTATTGCGGAAAACCTGTTGTGTCAACATATGCTATTGGTGTTACACCAGAAGTTGCTAACACTAGTGCTACAGCAATGGTGTAAACTGAACAGTAACATTGGATACTGCCCAAAGACTCCCCATCTCTCCAGAATGACAGGAGCAGATATTGGGGAGAGGCAATGAAATGAGTGTGGAAGTACATACATAAGGCTGTAGCAGAGGGAGATCTGGGGAGTAGAACCATTCAATCAGGTCTGCTGAAAGACCATCTCCATTGGTCTTCTCCCCTTAACTGTCACCTGACAACAGCCGTTCATGAGGCTGTAGCTGAGGGAGAAATGAGAAGCATAACCACTCTATCAGCTCTGCTGAGAGGCCAACTTCATTTGGCTCCTACTCCATGCAAACTGTTTCCATTCCAGCCAGTTATTATAAGAAATTAAACTCTAAGAAATGGTGCCTAAGTCTGTTTTTTACCATCCTCAGTGAAAATTCCCTTCCTCTAAAGCAGCCTTCCTCAACCTGGGGCGCTCCAGATGTGTTGGACTACAACTCCCAGAATGCCCCAGCCAGCTGGCTGGGGCATTCTAGGAGATGCAGTCCAACACATCTGGAGCGCCCCAGGTTGAGGAAGGCTGCTCTAAAGCCTTTCTTACTCCCAAGCAGGAATCGTCTTCTCTCGCACACACTGGGTTTCACTGACACCAGGTACTTTAAGGCTCAGGCTCAACCCTTTACTGACTCCTCTATCCATGAGGACACACAGACTTTATGCTTTATAACCTTGTACTGTTCCTTTTATTGGGCCTGTTTAGACAACACACTAAGTCATGGCTAGGCCGCTAATTTTTTTGTTTAGCGAGCATGTTTAAACCATGGTTATGTAGTCACCATGGTTAGGAACGGTTCACACAACACACTAAGTCATGGTTCACATGATACACTAAGCCATAACGTTTAACACAAAATGCTTAAACATCGTGGTTTAGCACGTCATCTGAACAGGGTCATTATCTCCCTCTTACGTAGCCACAAGCAGGAGGTGTAGGATTTTATAAAAAATAAAGCTTTATTAATTAGATTAATAAGTTGTTGAATAATAAACAAATAATTCTTCAGCAGCTCTATCAATATAGATTCTTTCATCCATAATACTCCAAAATCAGTCTCTCAAACAATCCTTGCACACTTACCACAGACCTTTTCCTCTTTCCCTCAATCCTAAAATCCTAACTCTAAAACCAATCTCCACAAATCCCTCTCTCTCTCTGCCTCCCACAGGCACAACACACACACACACTTTACCCCCTCCTTTTCACTCTCAGACAATCTGCTGACACATGCAAATCTACCGTTCTCACCCTCGGGATACTTACCAAACCATAGATCTATAACCAGAATATACAGATAAAACATAAACTCAGTATGTAGAGACATGTAACATCACAGTGCCTAAGTTCGCTTTTTACCAACTTCCCTCCCCATCTCCTTTTCCTTTGGTGTTATGTCATTTAGATGTAAACCTACAGGCAGGGACTAAGACAGTCTTTTTATTTAGGGTGACCATATGACCGGATTTGCCCGGATTTGCCCGGGGTTTTGACGGCAAATCTGGGAGGGGGAGGGAAAATCCGGATTTTTTTTCAAATAGCAGCTCTAATGGGAATTAACAAAAATGCTTATAACTCCGTCATTTTTAAAGATAAAGACATGAAACTTGGCACAATGGTAGCTCTTAGGAAGGGCTTTAGTCATTCCAAATTTGAAACAGATCCGTTAATCCATTGATTTTTTAGGAATTTTTTTTAAATTGAGGTTTTAAAATTATTATTTTTTTAATTGTCATTTTTAAAGATAAAGAGATGAAACTTTGCACCATGAAAGGATTTAGGTAGATCTTTAGCCACACCAAGTTTGAAACAGATCCGTTCATCCATTGATTTTTTAGGATTTTTTTAAAAATTGAGGTTTTAAAATTATTATTTTTAAAATCGTCATTTTTAAAGATAAAGAGATGAAACTTTGTACCTTGATAGGATTTAGGTAGAGCTTTAGCCACATCAAATTTGAAACAGATCCATTTATCCATTGATTTTTTTAGGAATTTTTTTAAAAAATGAGGTTTTAAAATTATTATTTTTTAAACTGTCATTTTTAAAGATAAAGAGCTGAAAGTTGGCATCATGATAGCTTTTAGGTAGAGCTTTAGCCATACCAAATTTGAAACAGATCTGGGGCCAGTAGCAAACCCTGTTAACAACAACAGCAGCTTGCAATGAGTGAAGATACAGTCAGAAAAGATATTTGAGGGAAGGGGAGAATGTAACACACAGAGTATAGCAAAAGCTTCAAAGTACAGCAAAACCTACAAAAGTAGGAGTGAGTGAAGTTAATTTCAGATACATTGAATCTCTCAATTGTTCTTTGTTTCAGTGATTTTAACATTAAGATGTTATGTAGAACAGATTTGTCTTAAATGTGTGCTGTAAAATCAGACAAGTGACCAAGGCTATGTTCGAGTGGGCACGCTCCCTTGGTACTGGACATGCCCCCTTGGGGCGACCATGTTGTCCTCCTTTTTGGTTTCCAAAATATGGTCACCCTATTTTATTGATTGTATACAATCTGCTCTGGTAGCCTTGTCTGCTGAAGAGAGGAGTAAAAAAAGTTTTACATACATTCATACGGGAGACAGTAAAAGGAAGATTGGTTGCCTATGGTATAAGCTGTTTTCTTGTCTTCACTCTACAAATGACACATCTATCCTGCCTCCAAAGCAAACACAAAATTCCTCATCATTTTTGTTCCCCTCCCCACAACCCATCCATGAGTTGTTTGTTTAAAGTACCACTTTTGCAATTATTTACTTAAACCATCAAATAGTGCTTCAGTTGTATAATGGTCCTTCAGTTTGCTTTATTCACCATGGTTAAAGCCATGGTTTAAAGGTTCTTCTGAACACAGCCCGACGTTATGGCTTAACCACCATGATTAAAGCCATGGTTTAAGGTGTCTTCTGAATGGGGCCATTCTGTTTTAAACTTTTAAAGGTTTTTATATTATGTTTTATGATTTTGTTAAATTTATGGATTTAGGTTTAGTGAATCACCCAGAGTGCTTCAGCTACTGGATGTTATATAAATGTAATAAATAAATATGCCTGATTTAAATGAACAAATAAATAAACATTCCAAATTTAAAACAAACAATCATGACTGTCATAACTTAAAACAAAATAAATAGAAAAAAGTCCCATAACATAGCTGGCTGGGGCATGCTGGGAATTGTAGGTCTTTTTTCTGTCTAGACATATATAGTATTGTACCCTAAAAAGTTTAAGTTGAGTTAATTTATGTCAGTTGAGTTGAGTCTGCTTCAAACCAGAAGAACTTATTCCCCCGGACCTCAATCTTCAACAGAAGATAGTACGTGGGACCGAGTGCACTCTCCAAAGAGTGGCTCCTATTTTTATGTACACACACCCTTAAAACATATTTGACAGATCAAACAACAATACAGCTGTGTCGAAAACACTACTTCCATTTCCTTAGAATAAGAACAAATCATTCACCATCAAACAACACTAACCTGGAATTTCTGTAAGGGAAACCTGAGAGAAATCACATGTCACATCTGGTAACAGATATTCCTTGGGGTTGCCAATTTCGTATACCAACTGCTCTGCCACTGTGCCAAATGACAACAGGCCCCCTGTGTTGGGTGGTTTGGATACAATAAAACTTCCATCAGAAGAACATTCTACTATGGGAAACCCGATGTTATGCCTAAAAGGTTGAAAATATTGAATACTTTAATTATTTACATAATATGTTGTACATATGCATATAAAAACAAATAAACAATGCCTTATAATGCTTACAGGAGGACAAAAATATGTCAGCAACCATTAAAAATGTACGAATAGTTTTAAAATTATAGAAGAAACTTGAGGGGGGGAAAAGTTTGGGAAGAACTTAACAAGAATCAAATGACCAGCTAAACTACTTCAAATAAGGAAAAATACAGGAATACAAAAAGTTATCACCCTAAAATTAAAGTTTGGAAGGGGACTCATAAACAGAATGAAGATACACTACAGAAAGCTGAATGGGGAATGATAGACTGGCGAGCAGTTAAACTACCTCACACACTTGCAACAGTCGGAGAAGTGAAAGAAAAGTGACTGTCTTTATGCTGTGCAATAAAAAAAAATCTAAAAATGACGTATGAATTAATATTAATTTCCCTTGATTAATACTGAATAAGATAAATGTTGTAATACCTTGCTGTTTTCTGCTTAGAGGGTACAGGGAAATGAACCAGAATAGGTGTTTCTTTGTTCCTTCTAACAAAAACAAATGGTGCTAGACTACCATAAAGATAAGGAAGTGGCAGCTCTTTCCTTGCCTAAAACACAGGGCAAAGAGAAGGACAGAGAGAGGATCTTGAGGCATATTTTTTAACAGCCCAGAGAGTTTCGGCTATTGGGTGGTATAAAAATGTAATAAATAAATAAATTAAAAAATATTGCCTGCTTCATGGACGGACAATGATTAAAACTGCAATTCTTCTTTGTGCATGACGTCTCATCATTAAAAGATGAAGTAGAGCAGAGATAAATAATGGCTGCATCCTATGCCTTACTGCAGCAGACTAACACATAATGACATATGTGTTATTATTTCACAGACAAATGCTCACAAGATATTAATTCTCAGGGCGATCAAATAGAATATCCACTACTGAATGGTCAAGGCTCCATTATTTTATTTTATTTTTACCAAGACATGTTTCCCTGGAGAGGACATCATTGAACAGACTTTCAATTACCTTGGCCATGCCACTGTTGGATAGTACCACTGCATATATACTTTTTAGACACACTCAATGGTTCTAAGTTCCTGAATAGATGCATAAATCTTGTCCCACAAAGAAGTCCTCAGTTCCAACATATCTTCCACTACAAAGAGCCTGTATTCTAGGTCTGTAGCTTGAGAACAGCAATCTAGGGCATGTTGGAGCTAACTAGGTTATTGTGAAACAAAGAATTTACAGCACAACTAAAATGGCTGAATTCAAACTAAAATTACATTTGAAGGATTAAACCTGGCTTGGCCTCCAAAATGTAACTTGACAGAAAAAGAGCAAAGAAAAGTACCATATTCTAAAAGGACACCCATATAATTACACTGTTTAATTAAATAATTTAATATATATTAAAGAAATGATTCCAGTCAAAACCGAATCAACGTACCAGTCTGGTACAATATGCCAGTCAGTGAATATTCCACCTGTACATTGAGCACCGCATTCAATCAGATGACCTGCAA
This sequence comes from Elgaria multicarinata webbii, assembly GCF_023053635.1. NCBI lineage: Eukaryota > Metazoa > Chordata > Lepidosauria > Squamata > Anguidae > Elgaria > Elgaria multicarinata. The sequence continues at coordinate 51,329,265 of NC_086180.1, read as the reverse complement.
GACTGAAAACCAAGAGTAACATCCATTGTAATATGCATTTTAGCAGCATTTTCATTTAATGCGAGACACTCCAATTTATAATAATCCATTTCCATTTAATTTTTTTACACAAAAAAAATCTGAAGTAAAAATATGTAGTTTTGCCTGAGCAGTTCATAAAATACATGTAATATGCATCTGTAATGGGCCCTTTTATTTTACAGGATCCCATTTTGTAAGAGAGGGGAAAATATATTCTATTACTAAATAAGATTCCAAAGCCTAAAGGATCCATTGGCAATTTCTATAATCTTTAATGTATTTATTGGCCTTTTCAACCAATTGAATGGGCAGTGAATGCATTACTATCTAATCTAACCTCCTGTTTAAGCAGATCATGGAATATCCTCATCTAATTTATACTTCTAGGCTGTTAACTTCAGAGGCTTCAATCATAACCACAAACCATTTCCCCCAATAAGTCCTTGTAGTGAATCTTGCTGATACAAGTGTTCACACAGATCTGAAGAGATAGCTGGGCCTTACTGCTAGGAGGTCTGATTGCATCATTTGCCTTTTGGGATGGACAGGGGTCCTAAAAGCCTCTCTTTCTCTTTCTCTCCCAACAGGGAATGACTGGGAGAGGAAGGCTGAAATCAGACTAGCCAGCATCCATAGCTAAAATAGAAATTAAGTGCTGATGAACCTGACAAATGTGACAATGGTTATATTCAGATGACAAAATCCTAATTTAATAAGATATTCAGAAGCTTCATGCATGCAGACATAGCCTTTTTGCTTCTACTTTACTTCTGCTTTTGCACAAGCAGTGAAACAAACCAGGAAGTAGCATAGGTTCCCATTATGTCCAAACCATCAACCTGGTTTGCATGACATGATAACCCACTGTGGCATAATTTAGCTGTGGGGGCTGTTTGTTGTGCCAGGTGCCCACAGGTGTCATTTTTGCATGGCACCTGCAGGCACCCCTGGTTTCCATGCCATGCAACTGCGGTGTTGTGGTTTGTTGGAAGGTGTAGATAACCCTCAAATAACCCTGAAACAAGCTATGGATTATTTGAGAACTATCTACTCCATCAAATAACTCATACACAAGATTGGCATGACACACAAGCTACGAGCACCCTGCCACTTGTATATTAAAATGGTAGCTGATACTGCCGTAAGTCTTGCAGGTAAATTAACACATCGTGGCTAAGTGTTACGTGTGAACAGGGCTATCACTTCAAGCTGGTTTCCAAATCCTGACTTGTTTGGAAACTACTAATCATAATTTCCAGTTTACAATTTATTAAACCAACATTTAATCATCTGAACCAGGCCAATCCATTCAGTACTCCATGTAGAGTTCCCACTGCAGTGTGGGAACCACATATATAACAGATTCAGCACCAAAAAGTATGCACACAGCGCACTTTTATGTACATCATTTCCATTAAAGCAAGAGATGTATGTGATTGTGTGCACGCATCAACCTCAGTGGATGAGGATTGCTACATGCTTCCCAAAACATACTACGTCTATATTGGAATCCAGTTTATCTTCTAAGGTCACTATATTTATTATTAACTTTGTAAGCAAACATTAAATGTGCACCTTTCAAATTAAGGTTCCCATTAATGTCCTGTATTCAGCTCATGATGATATCATTACATTTTAACTCAACCTCTATTAAACAGTCATATCACTTACCTTCCAGATGCTAAGAGGTCGAACTCGTTTCTGTTCCAGCCAAACTATAAAAATAAAATGTTTAAAGTGTTAAGTGAAACACAAAGTATTGACTATTAAAATACAGAAAGCACAATCATGAATAGAGAGCCTGCAGCAATCCAAATACTCAGTTGAGTCCAATTTACCTCCCTCCCCCACAATTCATGCACATGCATTTCTTTGTACCCAGAAGCTGTGTCTGCAGCAAATTAAACCATGACCTGAAAACTAGTTATATATATAAAACTTGTATGCTGCTTAATATAAAATCTCTAAAAGCGCTTTACATACACAAATACTAAAAGCCATACACACACACACACACACACGTAGTTAAAACAAACAGCGATAACTTACAATAGGCAATAATGAAGGAAATCTCACATGCATGTGACATTTTGCAGATATAGGGTTGTATCTAAAGGCATTGTTCTGCCAATGGAAGAGAACCCCTAGTGAAATGGATTACCCCACCCCACCCCGCTACCCTACCCCCAAACTGCTCCGGAGGTTTGGGAAAGTCCCACTGGGCGACCAGACTTCCGCTGACGTGAGTTGGATACGACCTATAAACAGGGGCCTTCAAATGTCTTGGAAACATGGCAGAAGACACGTGATTCTCAAAACTGATCTCTTCATATTGAGCTAGTGTACCACAATGATCCTCTAATTACATAATTAATAGGAACATTTCAGAATTTCTGAAAGGTATGGCTTCCAAAGCAAAGGACCTAACTTGCCAGCACATTTCATGTAACAAATGAAGCATGCTGTGCATCTACTTCATTACATTTTAACCTAACAAAACATTTAAATAAAAATAATTTATTTATTATTATTATTTATTACATTTATGTACCACCCCATAGCCGAAGCTCTCTGGGCCAGCAAATGAAATAACACATTTTTTTAAAAAAACAAATTGATCTTTTGTGCCACCTTGTGGTGAGCTAAATAATTTGCATGTTGTAAATAGAGTCAAAGGACTTGTTCATAATCACTCAGAGCCCACCATGGCTTATTTAAGCCACAGTATGGTGCAGGTCATGCTGGTAGCTTTGCGAATAGTTGCGATGTTGGGCAGGCGTCACAGGTTATAATGGCATGTAAACATGCAGGATGGGTTGTCATCATGGTTTACAAACCACCCACAACCAAGCAACAGCCCATGGAGTGCTCTGACAATCATATGAACTGGCCCAAAGTGGTTAAATAATTATATATTTATTTAAAAAAAGCAGCAAATATTTTAAAATGTACAATGTCAAAATATCCATTCATAAGAACTAGCTTGCCTTGATAAAACTGGAATATGTTTGTCTCATGGTTCTTGCAGAACAACAAACATAACAGAATATCCAACTGAACGGTAGTATCCAATATTAGTCCTACATAGACTAGACCCATTGAAATGAATAGGATGTAAGTTAGTTGTAACTGACTTAAATCTCGTTCATTTCTATGGATCTACTCTACTTAGGATATTGCCCTAAGTGTTCTGTATATTTCAGATAGAAAGATAAAGATTGCATCCATTTACACACATGCACACGTTAGAAAACACGAAAAATATTGCAAAGGTAAATAATTACTGATCTTTTCTTGATTACACTGCGTAATAACTTCAACATACAACAAAAATTACACAATGCTACTGTAATACACAACTGAAAACTGTATGTAATATTAGTGCAAAATTATTTTGTGTAGCTTTCCAAACGCCAACAACTACTATAAAATATTATAGGAGAATATAGGAGATTTGTCCTCTATTTAATTTCCCCCCCCCCATGTGCAATAAGAATAACAATGCTTAATTTTTATATAGTCAGCAAATTGATGGAGAACAATGTCAAAAATTCAGAGAAAACACAATTCTCTGAGCACTGTTCCCATTTAAAACTTACTAAAATAAATGAAAGCTGCACATGAGCAGTGCCTGGTCTTAGCAACCTTCTTCAATATACCCCTGATGTTTTATCAATCTCAGAATCACGTTTTATACTTCTGAAATAAATAAAACTTAGAATAATGGAAGCACATTTGTATTTTATTTTAAGAATTTATCTTGGGAGGAAAATGCAGGGAACCTGTTAAACATTTATAGAGATGATTAGTATAGGAAGAAACTATTTTAGAATCACAGATTCATACTTACAGAATGAATTAATGGTCCCAATACAAGACTACTGTCAACACATCTTCCAGTCACCACAACATCTGCTCCTAGGTCAAGAGCTCTGCTTATTGGTCTTGCACTGAAGAAACAAAGTATTAATCATTAAAAATCTTGGGTTCATTTATTCACTTTTCAAAATAACTCAACATTTGATCTTAAGGATTCAAAATACAACCCAGCAGGCACAGTTCTTGCACAGTGTTCCCCTCTCTTTAGTTGAGCTGTGAGAAATAATAATAATAATAATAATAATAATAATAATAATAATAATAGAGAACAGATCTTGCTTGGTTACAGTCTGATTCATTTATCAAATGCATAACAATAAACATATGGTTCTTACTGGGGTAGGTGCAGCTGGACCTTTAGGACTTTTCTACATGAAGCTTTTAACCAGTGACTTCACTGAGGCTTCTGCTTCCAGATTCTTTGTGGGATTAAGAACAGGTCCTTTACACAATTTTTTTCTGGGGTTTTTCTTTCTCTGCCTTTCTATATGTTCCATTACAAAACCACTAGGTGGTGCTGTGGTATAGTGGAATTGAGCAAATACGCTAGGGTTTCATGCCATCATTCATAGATATACCAGACATTCCTTGTTAGGAAAAAAAACTGTGCTAAAATGGTTGCAAACAATGAGAGAGGCCCTGGAGGATAACAATGTTGGTGTAAAGCACCCGCAAACTACCATAAATGAGGAATCACAAGTGCACAATAAATGCTCATTAGAAAGGCTCTATAGCATAGCCTAGGCATGTATTCAGCAAGCAAGCAAGTTTAGACATGCCACAATTTCTCAGATTGAGCTCCCTGTCTTTTAAAATAAAATTATAGTAAACTACCTCACCGTATGATAGGTTGTTCTGGGTTAGAAAATATTTCTTCCTACCTTGAGAATTAAGACCATAAACACATCTAAAGTGAGTGTCTCAAAATACTCTAGCATAGTCTTTACCAATACAGACTCCTCGAAACAAAACCAGACATAGGTACTCACTGGTTTTCCCAATAACTAGAGATGATGCCATTTTCCTTCACCTTGACAGCTTTGGCATCACACAAGCTATTGTCCCTTAAGTTTTTGCAGAGAATTCATCACAGGCTCCAGGGCCTTGAACCTTTCACTAGTGACTGCTTTAGTATCATTATAGAAGTTACTTGGCATTAAGAATACATGTATCAAATCAAGAAGCAAGATTATTTAGCTTGATTCCAACAAAATATAAACCCACCCCAACTCTATCCAATTCAGGCAACTAAATGTATACTATGCCAATCCTCTAAAAAGTATCTCCTTTGCACAAAATGCATTTCTTTAAAATCTTACCCCAGATATACATTCATGCTATGAATATTTTCTGGAAACAGATTCCCATTATCTCCTTTTGAGACAGATTCTTTTATGTTGTTTAACTGCAACATACCAAAACATAAACACTTAATATGATATTATTGACATTACAACTGTAACTTTCAAGTATCTTTTTCTGCAGTAATTCTAGACAAAATTGCTCTATTACAAAAGGCAAATTTACAAACAGAATACGAAAATACATTTTCAGAAAAGTGTTCAATATTTAACCAATGAACCAGAGTGATATGATTCTGGGAAACAGAAACAAGCATCAAAGTCAAAAGCTCCCTGCTCCCCCTTCTTTCTCTTGCCTTAATAGGAATGGTTTCCTCAAACTATAGTTTATTGTAATGAGTTTGAGCAATCCATCCAAATCAAGACTGCAAACCATGGTTGAGACACATGAGCATGTGAGAGCTATCCAGTTTCGAAATGTGATGTCTGAATGTAGCCTGGCCTTTAAAACCAGTGAATTGTTGGAAACAAATCCCATTATTTTCACTAGATTGTGTTTGCAAATAAGGGCACAATCCTAGGCATGTTTAGACAGAAAATAGTCCTACAACTCCCAGCATCCCAAGGCAGCATTGCTAGCTGAGGAATGCCAGGACTTTGTAGGACTTTTTTCTGTGTAAACATGCATAGGATCGCACCTTAAGTGATAAAAGATCACATCACTGTCCTATCAATAGTAGCCACCACTATCAAATATTAAACTTATTAAAATATAGCATAGTCATGCAAAATGTGTATTATATCAGCTGTTGAAATTATATAGATCAATTTGAGACAGCAAGTTACTAGGACAGAATTTAGTGTTTATCCCAACAGAGGGAGCTGAAAGACGGTGGGTGGGTGGAGTTTACGACAAAGGAAGGTTTGGTCATCTCCTGCTTTCATGGGGTGAGAGTCACTCTGTCATTCCATATAACTTCAATGAAGTTGACAGAGGAAGAATGAGAGATTTGCCTGAAGGCCTTTCTCCTCCACCTCCCCCGCACCTCACACAAACACACTAAAGCCATTCTCTTTGGTGAGCATTCAGGCTGGAGGGGGTTTGAAGCTCTCACAATAGGAATCTTTTTTTACTTAATTCTACACTGTTTCGGGTCTACTAAGAGATACAGTTCTTTCTTGGGTTCATACCTCATTCAAGCTCACTGTGAATAAAACAACGGTTGCAATCATATGCCCACTTACCTAGGAATACACCTCATTGAACATGATGGGACATCTGAATAAATATCCAGAGGATTGCACTCTCAACCATTATTTATCCATTTTGTTAATGGGTGTACCCTGTTCTATGATCCAGTTTGATGTAACAATGGACCATGCGTTTGTATCTGGTTTAGAAAACAAACCAGGAACACCTGTTATTGGAGGGAAAACACCCCCAAATTTTAACTCAACAACAAACCATGGTTTAAAACTCTGGTTTGATTCCCTCTCAATAACCCATAATTCTGGGCTCAAAGTGGAAGCAGCAAGCAGGCAGGAGGCAGTGTGCTCACTCATACATAGCCCCTGGTCAATGCATCAACTCCTAGTTAGCTGTATCAGCAATAAAAAAACAAAAAGCCTGAGGGTAGTGGCCAATGTTAGTCCTACTTAGTGTAGACCTATTGAAATGAATGAGACTTAAGTTAGTCACGATTAACGTAAGTCCCATTAATGAAAGCCCCAAGAACCTGGCCAGGCTTCTGGCATCTATGATAAACATATCTGTTGTTTTTATTCTCCAAAAAATTACCAAACTTTCCAAACTCTAATCAAACATTAAATAATAATAATACTGAAATACCTCTCCCATCAAATCATCCCCAGTAACAACAGCTATCTTCAAGTCGGCACCAGCCTTCTGTGCCACTTGTTGGAGAGCAGCAGCACATGCAAGCGGATTCATTCCACCAGCATTGCTGACAACACGAATACCTAAGCAAGACAAAAAGTTCAGGACTATGAATAACAGATACACCACTCACATACAAATCGTTTTCCCACTTGACTATTTCGCTCAGATTGTTTTATTTTTAATTAACTCCCTAATCCCTATAGTATTATGTAGCTCCAAAAGGACTGAAACAGATCTTTAAATAGTCACTTGTGGTCAATAACAATTGCCTCAAGGTGAGCACACAGGACAGTTTTTGTAAATTGGAAAAGAATTTGGCTCAGTTCGGATGATTGGTTGAGGTTTCATAAACTAGGACCTTAGCTAGACGGGGCTTTATCCCGGGGCGAACCCCGGGATCGTCCCTGTGCGTTCACATGACGCACAGGGGATCCCAGAATTAGGGAGGGATCATCCCTCCCTTGCCCCAGGACAGAGCCCTCAACTTTGGGCCTGCTTTTTCTGCGGTCTCGGGCTGAGCCCGAGACCATGGAACATGTAGCCCATTGCCGTGGTTTGACCCAGCTCCGCGTGAGGAGCACCGCACCCATCGGGAGTGGGGTGGGGGGAGCAGGGAAATTACATTTTTTTTAAAAAAAACGTACGTTTTGGTGCTCGAGTGCTCGTGCACTCGTGTCGTTTTAAAAATTTAAAAATGGCGGGCGTGACACCTCTCCTCCTGAGGTTGTCGCGCCTCACGTGTAAACGGAGGAGGGATCTCGTGATAATCACATCGCAGGATCTTCCCTCCTCCGTCATGGATTAAAAGGTAGGTCTAGCTAAGGCCTCAGTTTCATAAACTATAGCTTATAAATCCAGGAATAAGCAGGGGGAGGGTGAGCTTTCCCTTCCTCCCATTGCATGCCAGCTTCACCATGAACATCCTGACTTGTATTAAGCCAGAATTTCCCCTTACGTCACAACCCGAGAACTCTGGCTTAATGCAAGTCAACACACTACAAAAGTAAGCCAAGATATGTTATTGGAAGAGCCGGGCACCCCTAGTTCATTCCTGGATCCAGCACCAGCTGAGAATCCCCCCATCAGGAATATTTTGTATTAAATTGTAACTGTTGCTCGTACTGGATTTTGATTACTGTGAGCCTCTTCGACTCAATAGTAGTATAAAAATTAATAAATAAATGTACTTGTTAGGAATAGTGAAATACACTTTTTAAAGATGATAAACAAGACGGCACAAGTAGTTATTATTATTATTATTATTTATTTATATAGCACCATCAATGTACATGGTGCTGTACAGATAACACAGTAAATAGCAAGACCCTGCCGCATAGGCTTACAATCTGTTACTACCACAATTTAAAATTATGAAGCAATCTGAAATATAAAATGCCCTGCATCATACCCTTTCTGTGGATGTCCTTTAAATAAGGAGCCATTGCCGTTAATACAAAATCAGGAGTATATCCCAAGTCCTGAAAGAAATAAAAACATAAATTGCAAACACTTTTAGCAGAACAGACAAATGTTCAAGTTTGTTTTAGATCATTAGAAAAAAACACGCCAGCAATTTAGGTAGCAGCAAAGTTTTCACTTCCTTTCCAAAACAAAATTTCTCAGATTTTTTTTTAAGAAACAACACATGAGAAGCAAGAGATAAATATGTTATTCAACAATTATACTCTATTTCATCCATGGTTAATTAGAAAATAACAAACTGAAATGTCCTTCAAATAATAAAGCTGCAATTGACAAGAACAAGCCACAATACAGTACAGTTAAAGTGCATCTTTGTGCACTAATTTCAGTGGGTTTATCCACATTAAACAAATCATATGAAGTTCAATATTCTATGCTGATGATTATGAAATTGATAATCTAATCCTCAAAATACTGCATCTTCCATTCATTTCAATCACAATTCCAGTGTTGTTTAAGATGAACTGGAAAGGCCACATTTAAATTTATTCCCGAAATCAGAGAACCTTCAATTGCTGCTATTTCCAAACAGAATATGACCCAAAGAATTCTGCTAGCTATTTTTTCTGATCAGTGAAAATCACAACAATTAAGGAGCTGATCCCAACCTAACATTTTTCTAGTCATCAAAGTGCTTTAGAATAATTCTATGAATGAATACAAATGGATCACATTGTGTCAGAATCCAGGCTCATTCAGCCAGGCAAATTTTCCATTCTGACATAACAGTTTCTACATTTTAACCTGCATAAGAAAGATTCCAAAATATTTCAGATGAGGGGAAAAGCGATAGTCTCGAAATATACAGATGGGAGAGCTTTCAATTACTTCTAAATACAAGACAAAAAGCTTACTAGGTCTAATCCCTGCACAGAGCCACAAGAGAAGTACTTCTTAAATTCAGGAAATTAGGATTTCAGATAACTGAAATTCTAACAGATTTTACTGTTCCAGTATTTCAAAAATTCAAAACATAAACAAGTTAGAGGTATGTTACACAAGTCTTCCAGCTCTGACAAATTCGAATTCAATTTCTCAAAAAAGCAAATTTACTTACTGGAGATTTGACTTTGGTAGTACCTAGCAAAGACATTGTAATTTCAGAAAGGTAATCAAAAACCAGGAAATCCAGCTTCCCTCCATAGAGTAGTTGAGGAACTAATACAATGAAATAAACTGTCTTTAATAGAAAAAAAATCACATTGCAATATAAAAATGTATTTCAAAGCAGTTCATAAATATGGACTTTGTAGCATACAAACATGTGTATCAATAACAACATTACTGTATTGAAGACTGGGCCTCATCCTGGGCATGGATTATACAGATATTTAAGCACTGTATTACAGCAGGGGTGGGTAACCTGTAGACCTCCAGATACTGAACTACAACCGTCATCTTTCCTGACCATGTTGGCTGGGGCTGATGGGAGTTGGTGCCAAACAACATCTAGAGGACCACACATTCTTTACCCCCCAAAATGAAATGGAATTATTATAGAAAATATAAATCAAGGCAAATGCACCATACCCAGTGATTTAACTCCCAAAAAACAAAATACCAAGCTCATATTTTCTTAACTGACCTGTAAACCCTGGCCCTTAATTCCATGGGTGATTATACAGGGAAAAATATATTCTGCACATTCTCTTGGGTACTTCTGGACGGAGGGAGTCTTAGTGCTAAAAATCCAAAGGCATTGTGTGACTATTCCAACTTTTTTCCGGGCTTTCTCCGCTGTGGCACCCCGGTTGTGGAACGAGCTCCCCAGAGAGGTCCGCCTGGCGCCTACACTGTACTGCTTTCGTCGCCAGCTGAAGACCTTTTTATTCACTCAGTATTTTAACACTTAATTTTAACTTAAATTTAAATTTTACTGTTTTAACTCTGTATTTTAATCTTATATCAACTTTGCTGTGTGGTTTTATCCTGGTTGCGCTTTTTATACTGTATTTCGTAATTGTGTTTTTAACCTGTTGGGTGTTTTGTTGTGGTTTTAATTTTTGTGAACCGCCCAGAGAGCTTCGGCTATTGGGCGGTATAAAAATGTAATAAATAAATAAATAAATAAAAAAAAAAATTTCCCCGTAATGGATTTTCCATTACGGGGAAAAGGGATGGAAGAAGTGGAGTGGGTTGTGGGTATGAGTCCAAGTCTGAACCCTTTTGTAAATTTCTGGTGAATGAGGCACGGCGATGGTGCAATAAAATCCTCATCTGGAAGCACCCTCAAGATTTCTTTTGCAGCAAACGGCACTGAATTCAGGTTTGGGGTCATTTTTTTTTCTTAAGTGACATTTCACTGCCCATTTATATTGGTAGATCAACTGAAACTAATTTATAGGTCAATCTTATGTGTCTTTGCTCTTAAGTAAATCTGATGGAATTCAGTGGGCTTATTCCCTGATAAAAGTGTCTTAAGGCACAATCCTATGCATGTTTAGACAGAAAAAGGTCCTATAACTCCCAGCATTCCCCAGTCAGTTAGGCTGGCTGACAAGGGCATTGTTTGGTATTTAAAACCGAATGCTTTGAGTCAGACTCTGCTTCAGAAAACATGCAATCAGATGTAAGAGCAGAAAAGTAGGGAGACAGAGGCCTTAGCTAGACCTAAGGTTTATCCTGGGGTAGTCCCTGCCTGCTCCCAGGATCCCCTGTGTGTCATTTAGATGCACAGGGATGACCCCGGGACGATTCCGGGATAAACCTTAGGTCTAGCTAAGGCCAGAGAAAACAATGAACAGTGTAGAAGAAAAGGTAGCAGTGTAGAAGAAAAGGTCTCTTTAGTTTAAAAGGTTGGTGCCTTTAAGCTACAATCCCCTGTTGGTCTGCTAAGGGAGTGAGTCCTAAGGTTCCCTAGTAACTGCAGGGCTACTGAGCTCAGAGAGAAGAAGCAGGCATTGAGGCAGCTCTAAAGATCCAGGGCACATACCAAAGTGTGCTATTCTCTGACAATGCCCATATTGACTGGGGAATGCTGGGGACTTATTTCTGTCTAAATGCATATGATTGTGCCTTGAGGTTGCACTCCTATACCCACTTACCTAGAAATAAGTCCCATCGAACTCAGTGGCTTATTTCTAAGGAGGCATGTATAGGATTGCATTGTTAGATTGCAATCCCATGCACACTGTCCTAGAAGTTAAATCTAATTGAACTTTTTTTTTAATAACAATGCTTAATATCACATTATACATAGCCATAGAGAAAGACAAAGAAAATGCAGTTGCAAAATATTAAAGGAACAACAAATAAGCTTTGTATCTGGCTTTTCCCTACTAAATTCAAATGTCAAAAATGTTTAAAGACTGGCTCAGGATTAACATCTGAATAAGAACTTTGAATCAAAATAATTTACAATAAGCAAAATATGACTGTTAGTTGACTGTCAAACTAAAGAACATGGTATGCAAACTACTTTAACAGTATGCCATTCAAAAGTTGCAGCTCTCCAAATCGTAGTTCCCACATGATTTTATTGGGGTAGATATGAGAGCCAGTAACGTAGTAGTTATTAGAGTGCTGGACTGGGACTCAGCAGACCTTAGCTAGATCTACACTCGAGCTTTTTAGCAGCATTGAACTGCATTAACAACTGTTGGGGCACATTACACATCTGTATACTGCTTTTCTAGCATTTGTTCCTGCTCTTTATTCTGTATTATCTAAAATGCCACAACATTGTGTGCGCTACAAGGTATAAATGCGCAAGAAAGATATAGAGTCACCAGGATGGGATCCTATCGATATGACACAAGGTGTACATCTGGCCCTGGGTTCTATTGACCACTTGGCTAGGCAAGTCAATGACTTGCAGCCTAAACTTCCTCACAGGGCTGTTGTGAGGATAAAATGGATAGGAGGAGGATCATGTACAACTCCTTGTAGGAAAGGCAAGATATAAATGTAATAAACAAGTCTTTGGATTTTCATTTTGGATCCACCCATCCACAATAGCTTCTCTGTAGTTCCATGCAATTGCTAAACATTCTTTTCATGGTTGCTCAGAAGTGTTTAGAATTATGTTTAGAATTGCAGGATTTATTCCCAAGTGTTTAGAACTGCAGCCTCAGAATCATGTTTGCAACATGTATTCACAGGCCAGATTATACACTTGAAGGCTGCAGTCCTATGCATGCTTACTTGTATCACCAATGGAGCTTAATTCCGAGATTTGGTGCTGTAAACAACAAGTTAGCACCATCTGCTGTCTTGTTCTTCCCCGATTTCATCAGCACTTTATTCAAAGAGCAAACTTTGGATGAGTCAAGCCTGTTTTGTTTAGGCAGAAGCTATTTATTTATTTCCTATTTGGGCACCCCCCCCTCCGAAAAAAAACCTGTTTTGCAACTGCTTTCAAACTGTCCTTTTAAACAAGTCCTGCCTTTCTGTGGTACCAAAGTATGTTGCATCTGTGCCTAAAATCATGATGACTGAGTTGCACATTTCCTTTTTTTACTTTAGAATTATGCAAAGCAAGCCTGCTCTTGTAGAAATCTTGGGTGCAGTATTATTACTTGTATCCCATCTCTTCCTCCTCCATTCAGCTCAGAGTGAATGGGGATTACCCACTTTATGCTCACAACAACCTTGTGAGGAAAGTTAAACTGACGCTTCTGACCAAAGCTGACTCAGTGAACTTTATGGCTAAGGAGGGATTTGAACCCTGATCTCCCCTGCCCAAGTCCAACACTTTAATCTCTTCTACACAACAGCTGTTGGAATTTGAGATCAGAGATTGAACAAGCTGTCATTGTGAGAGCAGCAATCTGTGCATAAAGGAGTACAGTCGGGGTAGGAAATCCGTGTGAGGAATTTGGTCCTGAGGAGAGACAGCTTAGGAGAACATATAAATGTACGTCGTAGTTTTAGGGAAACGGAGGCAGCAGGTGAGGGTGAGGCACGTCAGGGGCGTTCAAAGGGTCGGAAAGTGCACTCCTATGGATGTTTACTTAGAAGTGGGGCAGGATCTACACTACTGCTTTAAAACACTTTATAACAGAAGTGACAACTGTTGGGGCCCAGGACACACTCCATATGCAGTTTTCAAAGTGTCATATCCTGCTTGATGTAGATCTGAGTTCAGCAGCACTCTCCCCTACACAAGCGTGCATAGGGCTGCCTTAATAAGGAAAAGCGTAAGCCTCGGGCGGAGGGCGCGTTTCTCTCCCGCCTTTCCGCTAACGCTTCGGCTTGCGGGGGGGTCTCGGCACACAGCCGACAGGAGGAGCTGCCGGCGGAGGGCCAAAGGCCAGCCGGTCCCCTTTGCCGCTCGCTGTGCGGCCGAGCGCGACGCTGCCGCCCCTCGCTAGTACCTGAGGCCGCCGTGTCTCCCCAGAAGCCTGAGGCGCAGCCGATCCGCACAGGGCTCGGCTGAGGGCTGCACGGCTCACTGCTCCAACGGCGGCGGCGGCAGCTGCTGCTGCTTCCCGCCCCCAAGAGCCGCGGGGCAGTAACGGCTGCCCGGAGGCCCAGCAGCGCGGCGCAGCTCATGGTGTCTCCTCGTCAGGCGCGGCCTGGGCGGGCTTCTCCAAGGGAAGTTGCGCCGAGGAGGAAGAGGCGCCGGCAGTAACTGACTGGAAACACTCGCCCGGCCTCTCGCTGGTTGTGGCCAATGTAGCCGCCTCCGCATTGCTAATAGTTCCTCGACTTTTGCGACTGGAAGTTTCGTGTTTTTTTCATGGCGGACTGCAGAAGGCGTTCATCCCTCCCCTGGGGCAGGACTTACGTGCTTTTATCATATGGATCACAGGCAGAAATTCAACTGGCGAAGCTCCCCATCGTTGCATTTCCACCCCCTTCAGGGTTCCAGTGGTTTCCCTGAATGGTGCCCGTGTAGTATTCCCACTCTGACTGAAAGGTGAAAATTTTCCTCGCATGAAAATGCAGTGATGAAAGCTGCTGCACCTTTAGGAGGTTTGCGCACAGCAACCCTTTCAGAAGTAAAAGACAACTGCAATCTCCATATTGGAGCTTCACCTGTCCAATTTCTGCTTGTCATGCAGCTGTTAAAGGCGCAGGAGCTCTGCAACTCTTTGCACACTCTTTTTAAACATGACCAATTCAGACAACAGGCAAGCAAAGTGTTCTCTACAAAAGTGGCTGTAGCTTACATAGGGTTACATAGGGTTGTATCCAGTAGTCCTTAAAATAGACCCATTGGGTAGGATAAAATGATGCCCTACTGCTGGCGGCCAGCACCACCAGTCCTGATGCACATGCAGCTGGCCCCCAAATGACTGGAAACACAAGTTTCTGTAAGGGACAGGTCACACCTTCCAGAAATGGGTGTTTTTGGTCCTGGAAGTGCAACATTGCCACCGTCACTGGTAGGGGTTCCGCGTGCACCAAGAGCAGCTGCACTGGCCGCCAGCAGGACACCATTGGATCCTACTCATTGAAGTAAATGGGACTTAAGTCAAACTAACATTGGATACAACCTATAGAAGGATAATAACCTGCCTTATACCAGGTCATTCCGCCCAGTATTGTCAACTCTAACTGGCATTAGCTGTCAAGTCTGTCAGTTACTGTCTGATCCTTCTAAATGGGGATTCAACCTGGGAGTTCCTTTATGCAAAGGATGTGCCATGGTCCCTCCTCAAACGTACCTTTCCCTGATGGTTTTAGTATTGATTGTTTTAAATAAATCTTATATAAATATACAAGAATGGGGTGATAAGCATCCATTTCCAGTACAAGACATGGTATTTTTCCCAATATTAGCATACAACAGGGCCAGCCCAAGAAGTTTTGCTGCCTGAAGCTAAGGTCAAGATACTGCACCCCATCCCAACCCTTCCATGTACCAAAGCAGACCAGAGTGGAAGTTGAATTTTACTTCAACACTTGCAGTTGGAGAGCATCCTTCACCACATCTGAGCTTACAAGATGTAGCAGGATAGGTCATGTGGCACACATAGCTCTGTCCTTCAGCATCTTGCCTCCCTCAGCATCCACTTCCCAAGCCAGCTGCCTCAACGCTTCTTAAAGGTAGGGCTGCTCCTGGGACAGAAGATGATGAGAAATTCAAATTATCATCTGGCAAAGGAAGTAAAAGGTTCCTCATATAATTCCATCTTTGGAAGCGTTTAGGTAGAGCTTGGAAGGAAGGTTGCTGTGATTGAGATCCTACATGGCACTTTGAGAACCTTAAAGGAAAGGTGAAAAATTATAATAATGTTTATGGCCATTGTGCAAAGTATGTGCAAGAGCATTTTCTTACCTGTACACAGTTCCTATTTGAGTCTGACTGAATAGTGGATTTTGTTAAGCTTACTAATAATCTGGGAGAGAAATGCCATATTTGTGGTCAACTTAAAATTCTGACCCAAAATAAGGCCTTCTCGATGGCTGCTCCAAGGCTCTGGAACTCCCTTCCCAAGGAGACTGTGCTACAGTTTCAGAGGCAGGCAAAAACGTTTTTGTTTCAGCAGGCTTTTGGAACTACACTGGACCTGTGTTAATGTATTGGATCCCCCTGCTTTTAATCTCTTACTGTTTGTTTTTTAAAAGTTAACATGTTTTTAATTTTACTGTAGGATTAATTCTATTTAAACTTTTGTAATTTCTATTTATATGTTTTAATTGTACATGTTTTAATCTTGTAAACTGCCTTGAGCCCCAGTACTGAGAAAAAGATTGGAAATAATAATAATAATAATAATAATAATAATAATAAGCATTTTATAATTGTTTTTACTTCTGCTTCAAGTTTACATTCAAAAATCAGTTGATATCACTGTAAACTTTGGGCAATTTGAGATATATAGCTTCAATATCATCCAGAGAACAATTTGACCAGCAGGTGGCTCTGTTGCACTGCCATGAACATTCTGGCCGAATACTAAAAATAGTTTTAAAAAATGTGTATAAAAAGAGCAGACAGATATTACCCATTTGAACAATGCTATTTGTTGTTCATCATAGAGCATGCCAGCTTTCAATCAGGTGAGCAGTTTGACATTAACACAGACTTTGATTTTGCATAGTGCTGCCATTCAAAAGCTCTTGAGAAGATTTTCAATTGCAGTCAAAATCAAATGGAATAGCCAAAAGAGTGCATCTGGAAGAACATTGCCTCTCAGTCACATTGACATGCCTTTTGGACATAAAGAAAATGTAGCTTGGTTTTTTCTGCTTATTGCAATTAAAAATGCAATACAATTGCATGTTGTAGTTTTGGATTTTGTTTTCCTTTTTCAGTGAATACGTAAGCCCTAAAGGATTCCAATACTACCACAAAAAGACGGCAGATGGCAGTGTCTAGTTATAGTCAAAGTCTATTCTAGTCAAATTGAATTATTTGATAAAAGTTGTTTAATGTTCCAAAACTTTTATGCAAGTCCATTACTCTAATACAAGTCATAAAGAGTTCCAGAATTGCTAACTTTGGGGGAAATCACAATCCTAGTGAAATCTGTGGAAGCCATCTGTTTGGCTTCAAGGCAGTCAGGACCACATCTTAGTTACACTTGTATGAAAAGCATTCAGGATATACAAAGATTGTATTCACCGAATACGGCAACTGCTGCTGGATCTTAGAGATATGTTCTTGTGCAGTTACTTAGGCTGCGCATTTATTTATATGATTTATACTTTGCTTTTCAGTGTTAATATTGACACAAAGAAAGCTTCTAAGTCACTTTGAAACAGTAAACAGTAAAATAACACAGGGGGAGGCCATCTGTTTGCGCTAGTAGAACAGAACTTCACCCCACCATCACACCCCCTACCATCCTGCCATTCACCACAGTCACTCTTACAGACATTTTAAGCATTAGTGTAGCTGCACACATTACAAGCGTCATTCAACAGCCTCAGATTCTCCAGGATGTTCTTGTTGATGGCTATTATGTGTGCATGCACAGTGGCTTCTTTCACATTGCATGTGCACATTGGATTTTGTGGTATATATTTATTGCAATGGGTACCAGGCGGCAGCAGCTATACCAGGCAGGGCATCCAAGAGGAGTGCTCTGCCTTGTAGCCATATGGACATACTCAGTTTCCAGAGTCAATGAGGGGACCAAAGGACTTGATTGAGAAATAGACATCAATGGGGATGCCTGCTACGGCCAATCAGTAGGTGTCAAGTCTTGGCTTGTGGAATGAGCTCCCCAGAGAGGTCCGCCTGGCACCTACACTGTACTCTTTTCGTCACCAGCTGAAGACCTTTTTATTCTCTCAGTATTTTAACACTTAATTTTAACTTAAATTTAAATTTTACTGTTCTAACTCTGTATTTTAATCTTATATCAAATTTGCTGCGTGGTTTTATCCTGGTTGTGTTTTTTATACTGTATTTTGTATTTGTGCTTTTAACAAGTTGGTTGTTTTATTGTGGTTTTAATTTTTGTGAACCGCCCAGAGAGCTTCAGCTATTGGGCGGTATAAAAATGTAATAAATAAATAAATAAATAAAGATTTGTTTTGGTGCCTGCTTGAGGAGGAAAATCAGTGGCTATTGTTCTTTCACTCCATTCAGACCACAGAGGCACATTTCAGTCAACATAAACAACATCACAATAGAAAAAAGTTGCCAACCTAACTGTAGCCTCATTCATATGTTGTTTGTATCTATAGGGTAAACATGCTGATAGGGGCAGCAGGACCACACATTTAGCCTGACTCCCAAAGTTATTCCACTCCTCCAGCTGTAACCATTTTTAGTATAACTTCTGATGTGAGTAGCCTCTTATAATGGTACAGGCTTTCCATTCATCTTACAACCCCGATTAGGGTAATAAATAGTACAGGAGCCTCCATGAATACAGGAAGCTTGCAGCTTTAGAAGTAATACTGAACATGGTGGGAGTGGGGGGAACAGAATAATGGGTGGGGCCAAATGGGCAGCCCCACTGCCCCTTTCACTATGCTTACCATATTCCAGGGCTGGCTCTATCATTAGAGCAGCGTCTACACCAAGCATTTATTGCAGGATTGTATCGTAGTTGTTACTAACAGGCCACATGATGTTCACCTGCTCCCGTTGTGATCTCAGCTCCACCTCTCACTTTTGCCAGAATATTCCTGGCTGCTTTTATTATTATTTTTCCTGCTCTCTTGCGTCTATTCTGAAGAATGTTTGTGGTGTGCGCCCCCCCACCCCACTTTACAAGGTTATTGCTGTTCACCATGAGTTCTGGGCTCAGTGAACAGCCAATTATCTGTGAGGGGCATGTGCATGGGTATCGGCGTGTTTTACTGCTGAGTGGTTGTTTTTTTAATACAAACATCTCTTTGCAGGAGAGCATATTAAACGGAATTCTTATCTCTCCATGTATTGCTGCGCATCTGCGCTCATGCGCATCCCTCACAAGTATTTTTTTTAAAATTAATCCTGTGCTTGGTAGCCATTTTATTTATTTATTTTATTTATTTATTTACATTTATATACCGCCCCACAGCCGAAGCTCTCTGGGCGGTTTACAACATTTAAAAATAGTAAACATTAAAAGTATACAATTTTAAAAACACACACACACACACACACACATAAAAACAGTATAAAAACAACAGTATCCATTTAAAAACAATTGTGGGGTCCATTAAAAACAAACTTAACGTTAAATGCTGTTAAAATGCCATCTGCCTAGTACTTCTACCAATACACATGCAGAACTGCTATAACGGGGCACACATGTTCCCATCACGGCACTCCTCTAATTGCAGCACAGGTCAGTCGTGTGTGCCCCATGTGGTGTGATCATGGAAGCGGGGAACCTTTGGAAGCATGCCCCTTCTGTGGTGAAAGGGCTGCAGGTGAGAGTTAAGCAGTTGCTTCATGCAGCAGATGCTAAGAGGTGATAGCAAGGTGTTGGAGAAGAAACCTGTGTGCTATGCGGCCTGCTGTGTACTCCCTAAGTTAGCTTGCTGTTAATGTACAATGGAGGATGCTGTTCCATCATTAGACTGATTCGTCTGCTAGTCTACTCAGCTTTTGTACATGGAATATGAAAGTGTGTCACTATGTTATTTGCCTCAGGCAGCAAAATGTTTGGGACAGCTCTGTCCTATTCACATGAATAACACGTCAATAATGTAGAGTGTACAGTCTGTTTTGGTCCCTGTTGACTTCATGGACCCATGAGGGACGTATAATTGAAGTAGAGAAGCACCTAGTCACTAATCCTTGTGCAGATGAAAATCTACCTCTGGTTTTACATCTCCATCAGCTTTGGGAAGGGATTTCCCTCGCTGCACTGGGACAAAGTAGTTTGAGCAATATCTAATCAAAGAAGTAACTATTCAACACTGCAACCAAGATTAGGAACACAAATAAAGAACTTTGGGACTTCAGCCTCAGTTAGGACTGAAAGTACAAACAACTGACACTGTGTCCCAGATCAGACCCCACGTTAGCTAAACAACTAATGAAGGACAAATGATAGCAATTTTGCTCTACTGCAGACAAATGACAAACCACTTTTTGAGCAATTATTTGTATGCACATTTCCGGTTCGTGGTAACATGGTTTGATACAAGGTTCACCAAACACGTTTGTCTATCACATCCAGTAAATTTTGTGTTATTTCCTTTCCAGCCTTTTCCTGTTTGTTTTCACTGTATCAATAATTATCTGCAAACAATTGAACTTGTTGTAGACTCTGTCCTCACCTAATTGCAAAGTATTGTACAAATATTTGAGCTGATTATTTATTTTCCCCTTGCACATTAGTGCATCAGTTCTTTATTTAACAAATGGAGTTCACTGCTCTTCTGCTCAAGGTAAAACATACAGTGCAATCTCTTTTAAATGAAAAACTTAAAAAATAACCTTTTATAAATGAACCAAAGTCCCTAAAACATTTGTAAATCAACAAAGCATTATCATGCAGTGTTGTACTCTAAAAGCTGGGGTGCAAACTAATAATAGAACAACATTAAAATCTGATGTTGAAAATGCTTCCAAATTTTGTTATTTGTATGAGCATAACTCCAAAGGAATGCAGCCACTTTTCATGCTAATTACTTGTTATATGCTCTGGAACACACACACAAACTACAGCTTGATGAGCTAATAACAATTAAAATTGTAAGCAACAAATGTGTATTACAAACAAACAAAAAATCTTTCTATCTACTATTATTATACATTTGTCCTCCCTTATCTGTTTAATCTACAGTTCAGCAATATATGCTGAATAAAATCTATGTGATTAGCATAAAGGGACAAACCCCTCTGAATCTGCATAAACAATGTGTATGCCTATATGTTTAAGCCAATATTATTTCCATTCCCAGAGGAAGCATAGACCAAATAGAGCATTTTCGTAATAAAAATGTTAACGAATATTTAAAATAGAAATGGTGCTGAACAAAAGAAATTGGTGCTGTTGTGTTTTCAGAGAGTGATAAGATTTCCTCATGGAATTCCATAGTGGATGTGGTTTACTCAGGCCTGCCCAATTTGACACTCAACAAATCTATTTTATTTATTGCCTTTTTTCCTCCAAGGAACCCAAGGTGGTGTACATAATCCTCCTCCAATCTATTTTATCCTCACAACAACCCTGTGAGGCAGGTTATGCTGAGAGTCTGTGACTGGGCCAAAGTAACCCAGGGCCTTGCTATATGACGGGGTACCCCGGTACGAGCCCCAGGCCGACCCCTGTGTGTCCAGATGACGCACAGGGGATCCCGGTTTCAGGCAGGGGTAACCCTCCCTTGGCCCGGGATAACTGGCACCACTTCTGGCCCGGTATTTCCCACAGTGTCGGGCTGAGCCCAAGACCGCAGGCGTATAGTCTGTTCCACTGCTTTTCCCGGCTACCGCATTTACTCGCGAGTAGCCGGGAAAAGCGGTGGACGGTGCGCAGGAGCGCTGCAGCCATCAAGGTAGGGTGGGGAGATGGGGGGAAACAGAGCCAGGGGGGATGGGGATTGGAGATCGCGGGCGGGGGGATCAGAGATCAGGGGCAGGTGGGTGGGGTATCGGAAATCACGGGGGGGAAATCGGGGGCAGGGGGGAGCGAGGAGAACAGTTTTTTTTTAAAAAACAAAAAACTCACCTCAGCGCATGAGCTTTTGTGCGCATCCGTCCCCTTTAAGTAAAAAAATAATGGCGGACGCAATGGGGTTTCCGGGCAGCCCATCACGTCTGACGTGTGGAAAGGAGTGACAGCCCGCGCTACTTCTAATGCGGGCTGGCCCCTCCACATGCCCGGATTCTCAGGTAGTCTAGCAAGGCCCCCAGTGAGCTTCCATATCTGAGTGGGGACTAGAACCTGGATCTCTCAACTCCCAGTCCAACAGTCTAGCCACTACACCACACAGAACTCACCTGCTCCAGTCTAGTTCTCCCCTCCCCACCTCTGTTTTCCAGTCCACAGGCAGGCAGCAAAACCTGATTCATTTCTTCACTGTATTCATCAAACTTAATTTACAACAACTTAAAACAATAAACAAAAGCAAAATGAATAAATCAATAGGATAAAACAGCAGCATTTAATCCTCAGGGATTAAAAAGCCTGGTACTGAAAGAACAATAGAATATGCAACAGGTGAGTGCTTTCCATCAATAGGGCACCCACTTCAGCCCAGATAGCAGAGGTACCTGGAGGAGGACTTCTGAAGATGATCTGAAGGAGCTCATGATCACCCTCAGATTGGAGCAGGTGCCCTTTCAGGTGACCATGTCCTAAGCCATGTAAACTTTGAAGGTAATCACCATTGTCCACTCCCAGTCAGCAGGCTAGCAAGTATGTTCTGAACTAATTGCAGTTTCCAAATAGCCTTGAAAGGCATCCCGACATATAACGATCCTCAGTAGTCTAAACTGGAAGTTACCACAGCATGGATAGTGGTAGCCCAGTTTAGGAAGGGTTGCAACTAGTACGCAAGCCCTAGGTGATGGAAGGTTCTCCAAGTCAGATTAAAAAGTGGCAACCCTAATCTTTCACACCAACATGAGTATAACCAAACCAAGAGTATTAGATATTTCATAGCACATATTCTCATCTTTTCTCTGCATATAGACTGAATTAGTAGAGAGCAATGGGGCCCAGGGTCAACTCCTGGCATCTCCAGGTGGGTCTGAGAAAAAACTTTTATCTAAAGCCCTGAAGATCAGCTGCCAGTCAGTGTAGACAATACTGGGCCAGGTGGACCAGTGGTGTGAGCTTGTATAATGTTCCTGTGAGCCTCAAAGTGCTGATGCATCATCAGAAACAATCTGCAAGATGGTAAAAAGGTTAATGAAATACTTGCACAATGTGATTCTGTCAATACATTCCCATGTCATCCCGCCTTGGCTAGCTGGCTTATGCCAGGTCAGGTTCTGATTCCATCCCAAAGCAAGAGGTCTGAACATCAGCCATGTTAACATATTGTACTGCTTGGCCCCCAGCATTGTTGTGATGTAAAAATAGAAACAAGGTTAATCTATAGACTTTATTTAGATTCTCCATAGGTGTCCTAACCTATTACCCAATTTTCTGTAATTGCATTATAAACAGAGAGACATACAGAGTTGCATCCAACAGTGTCTTTCCACCATAGGAAGGAAACCATTGGCACAGCAGATTTCCCCTCTGCCTGCAGCCCTCTGCCTGCTTCCCCATATCTGCTCCAGAGAGCTGAGGGACCCTCCAAGGCAGATTTGGCAGACATGCAGGGAACTGCAGGAGGAAGGAGAGGATGGGGAGAGTCCTACTGCATGAGTGGAAGTTGCATTGCGCAAGCGGAAGTCCTGTTGCATGTGATTGGATTTCTCTGCTTGGTTAACTTGAATGCAAAACATGTTCCCCTCATCTGGAACATTCAGGACAACTTGCCAATGTTCCTTTGAAGGGAAAAGCTAACAAAGGTTGAGTCAAACCTATATTTACATAACAAATATGATATATAATGTTTTAGACTAAATGGCCAATTCTTTTTTTAAAAACACACACACCAAAATAAATACCAATTTCACCTTTCTTATCAGCTTGAGAAAGAGACATAACCTAGACTTAAGAAATCTTCTTTCTATCTCCATTTGCAATAATCACCCAGAGTTTCTTGAGAAATCAGTCAATAAACCACAGGAAGGGTAAAAAAAAATTGCTCAACTGGACACACAAGGATTTGGCCTCTAAAACTGAATTGCCCATTCTTTTTTAAAAAATCATTTTCTAAAGGACTTTCTCTAAGGACACCGTAGCAAAACAAAAAGCAATCTGAATGACAACAGTAAATACCTTGGGGGAGATGGGGTCTTAATTCAAAGTATCAAATTACTCTTCTTGTTTTTCTCATTCTCTGGAATCAAGATAACAAGAAATCCTTAACTATAAAGAAGAGTTTATTGATTTGTCTTAGCATTTTCTCAAGAAGAGATTGTGCAGTGCAATCCTATGCATGCCTGAGAAAGAAGTCATGTTGTTTTCAATGTGGGTTTCTCTCAGGTAAGTGTGTATGGGATTGTGGCCTTAAGAAGTAATGTTATATCACGACTAATTACCCAGATCCAGGTTTATGTAGCAGAGTTGACCATACCATTTTGCAGCAAGTCTCTCCAATTGACAGAGCTGGGAGTGACAGCAGCAATGGGGTGCTGGAGGACAGAGTTGTGTGTGCCTTGCCACCAGCCTTGCACCCCCTAAAACTACCTCACTAGCCTCAAATGCAGTTAAGGATGGTGTCCTGTCAACAGTGTTGAAGTAAGGTTCAACTGCCAGATAGGTCAGTTTCTATACTTGGCATGGGATCCACCATCTTGTGCTTCTTGGGCAAGCCCTGAATAACGTCAAAATTCCTTTTCTAGGATACCTCAGTAGTTATAGTTATTGATGAATGATGAGAACCAAAAATTTGAAATGTAGCAATATGTTAGGGTGTTTCACTGAAGCTCTAATTAGAGCCATGAACGCTCTATGGAGGTCCTGATGGAAAGATACTGGCATAAGCTGCTAATTGTATGAGTTTTAGACAGATCAATTAAATTTGCATTTAGGTAAAAGAAACAATAGTTCTGAAGCAAGAAGCATATGTTATTAAATTGCATGCATATGTAACATGGCAGGAATAATCTTACTCTAGGCATACCCTCATTCATGAAATAAAGGAAGAAATGATTCCTTCACGATGGGAATGTTTGGCATTTGCATTTTTACTGTAAGTACGTGTATCTTAAATTATATTTTTTAAACAAAAGGGGAACCTTTTAAGTCGACTATACATTTTCTAATCAATTAAGCTAACCAGTTAAATAACTAGATGCTGCAGTCTTATTATTGTTGCATGTTCTTTCAGCTTTGTAGAGGTCAAAATTGACTATTAAGGGCTGACTGTCACATCTCTAGCTTTGTATCAGCCCCCACTCTGGCCCAGTTTGAGTGGTAGGCTGGTGACTCAGAAGAATGATAGGAAAACGGAATCTCAGAGTACAAAACAAATAGTATATATGACCCCTAAATGTGTTAAGCATTCAATGTATAAGACCTATGCAGAAGTGGTGCTTGGTTACATTTGGTAAGTGTTAAATGGCTTTCAACCTGGAGGTTCTTCAATATGGAAGAAGGATCTCCTTCTTCTATATTTATCTCCCACCAGCTCCCTTCTACATCTAACATCTTGCTTGAGATTCCATGGCTGAACAAGATACAGTAAGCAGCCACTAGGATCAGGGCCTTTTCAGAAGTGGCCCCTCTTCGTAGAACGCCCTCTTAAGAGAAATTTGTCAGGCTTCAACACTTTTTTCATTTAGACATCTGGCCAAAATACGGTTGCTCCATGTTTAGTTGATATTTCTCTCTGTTCCTCCATGATTTATGTGTTGTGATATTTATGTGTCGTGACATTGATTTTTTAAAATAATTTTAGATGTTTTTATGTTTGGTACAATGTTTTTAGGTTGTAAGTTCCTTTGAGCTCACTTGTGAAAAAAAGTCAATATAAGTTTTTAAAAAATAGACAAACAAATGCATTTCAGAGAGAGAAGATGAAAAACCCGCAACATTGAACTGAGTAGCATACAGCACCCATTGCAGCTGCACTGTTAGATGGCTAGTGAGGAGGAATTTCCCCCATTATGAACATATGTAATATTCCAGATTAAAAGGATAGGCAAATATTTAGTAAATAAATAATAACGTAAGGATTCTATGGGCCTGCATTCTATGGGATTCTATGGCCCTTCTCTGGAAAATAATGTACTATCTGAATGAACATTTCTGAATCACTTTGCACATTCATAGAATGAAAAGTGAATAATTCACCTTCTCCAAAACATGTCACTCCTAACCTGTTCCGAGTTGTGGCAGCAACAAGGAAGACCCTGGGGGATGGCTCCAAAGAGTCTTTCTCATGTAGCTCTTTATTTCTGGGGGTGGGATCTTGCCCAAGAGAGTGCCGGCCAGGAAGAATAGGCCACTCTAAGAAGCCATCTCAAGGTGAAACTAGATGTGATATTTGTCATGTGGTTTGGCCTTATGTTTAACAAACACTGAGGGCTTCTCTAAATGAGTGATTTACAGCACTCTCGTGACTGGCCACTCACAGAAGTTTGTGGGTTGATTACATGACGTTGTCAATAGCCAGGACGTCTCCTGCACTATCCCCTCCTTAGCTCGCTGTCAGAAAACACAGAGACAATC
Organism: Elgaria multicarinata webbii; assembly: GCF_023053635.1. Taxonomy (NCBI): domain Eukaryota; kingdom Metazoa; phylum Chordata; class Lepidosauria; order Squamata; family Anguidae; genus Elgaria; species Elgaria multicarinata. The sequence continues at coordinate 51,303,103 of NC_086180.1, read as the reverse complement.
AGATGTTTAAAAAAAAAAACCAAAAAACAAAATCAGCATGATGTAAATGTGTCGTTATGCTATAATTCCACCAATAGATGGCAATGTTGTATTGAATTGAATGGAGGACACAGAGATAGGAAGTACTGAATCCAAGCCACATGGCTGCCTGTGGCTACCTGTATAATTGAGCCAATTGCAATCCCAGAACAAAAACAGAAGAAGAAGGCAGCTTTGGTTTTTTGGGGTTTTTTTAATGAAGAGAAGCTCTGAGAGCCAGAGTGGTGTAGTGGCTAGACTGTTGGACTGGGTCCCCACTCAGTCATGAAAGCTCATTGGGTGTTGTTATTGTGAGGATAAAATGGAGAGAAGGAGGATTATATATGTCACTAAGGTTCCTTAGTGGGAAAAAAGTGGGATCTAAGTGCAATAAATAAATAAATAAAATCGTCGGCAAAAGGGGAGGAGTTGGGATTGGGATTATGATGTGGGGAGAGGGAAGCTTTAAACCTCAGCCTCCCCCCTCCCCCCCCACCCGCTGCCACAGTCCCAACTGGAATTGGATTCCCTCCCCTGCTTACTAATCACAATGGGAAGACAATCATCAAGTATCGTTTGGCCCTCAGAAACACTATCCACTCCTTGAGGCATTTAGTGACATATCTACAGTTGCCCATGCATCCTTAGGAAAACTTAACCTCTTCTCCCAGAAGCTTATGAGTACAAAGAAAACTTTTCAAAATCTTGTCTGAACCAACAACAATTATAACGGCAAAACTGGGGTGCTCAAACACAACGTATCTAGGGCTGGCCCAAGAGATTTTATAAAAGAAAAAAATGGAAGCAAAGGTCAAAATGGAGCCCCTTCCATTTCATGTAGAGAATCTCTCTGGACTGGCAGTTGAATTTATTTATTTATTTTGATATATTGCATTTCTATTCCGCCCAATAGCCGAAGCTCTCTGGGCAGTTCACAAAATGAAAACCACAAAGTACAAGTAGCTAAAGGGGCACAAGACAGGCCACATGGCACACTCAACATCTTCCTGCTGCTCCCTGCCCTCCAGCATCTGCTGCTTGAAGTCTGCTGGCCCTGGGCATAAGCCATTACACAGAATAAGGTGATCACTTTTTAGCTGCTTGAACGTTTGACGTGGGTAACAGCGTGGCGTTCCTCTTGAGACCCTTGCTATCTCTTTCATTCAAGTCCTTCACAGATACAGGTCAGGTTTATTACAAATGATTACTGGAAGCCATTGCTCCATAGGGCCAATGTGTCCTTCCGCTACTTTTTTTGTTCTCCTTGCAAAGGAGGACTTTAAGGTATGGCTTGTGGCCAAGCAATATGTAGGTGCTGAAAGGGGAAAGAACAGGAGCCAGCAAATCCAGGAAACACCCCCACAAGGGTCGGAAGGGACTGCCCTCCCTCTTCACTGTCCCCGCCTATTTACAATACTGTGTCCACCCACCGTGCGCTGCCTGATCCCTCAAGCTGTCACTGTGCAGTGCAAAGAGCAAGAGCAGACCTCCGCAGCCAGATCGATTCAAGCGCTTCAGTGTCTGGGAGCTCACGAAGCTGTAGGCGCAATGAAACCAAAGTTCAACATCTGCCTGCCTCTTCTAGCTGTCCTGTTTTCAGCTTGCACCGCTGTAAGTATAACTGGACAGATCAATGATCTGCTTAAACAATGGCTGAAGTTATAACCAAAGTAGCAAAATCACTGAAAGTGCTGTTTTGTCTTCTTTTTTATTTAGCAAATTGCTAGCCGTGATAACTGCTGCATCTTGGATGAAAGATTTGTAAGTCCCTATCTGTGCCATTCTTGCATTTTTTACTAATGTTTATTCATCGCAGATTATAGGCTGTTTTAAACATTATGAAACTGTTATTAAAAACAGGAGTTTGCTTTTTTAAATTGACTACTAACTGCATGCAATATTTGAAATAAGCTTATTGACATTACTATTTGAGTTGTTCTAGACTCCCCTCTATTGCAAATAAATGTCATATACCACAGCATCTGTCTGTGTTGGAGAGGAGAAATTCTAACATTAAATGTGTTTTGTGTTTTTTACTATTGTGTCGAATGGTTAAAAGTCCTCTTTTCTTTTAGGGTAGTTTTTGCCCCACCACATGTGGGATTGCAGATTTCTTGAGTAATTATCAGAATGCAGTTGATAACGACCTCCAGGTACTTGAACACATGTTGCAGGAGATCTCCAACTCTTCACATTCAACGGAACGAACTATCCGAGAGATCCGACAAACATACAACACAGACCCATCAACTCAGCCAAGTGAGAACGCAGAGGCCACTACAATGCAACTTTCTTTTACTTTCCAATTTATTCACTATTGCATCACTCATGTTTTCTACACATTTGTGCCTGTTCTACAGATGTGATACCTGCTTATACTCAAAAGTCCAGACAAATCATTGATGAAATCCTCAGATACGAAAACAGTATCTTGAATTATGAAACTACAGTACAGTATGTATTTTCTGCTGTTGCTTCAGATGCAGGCCATGTTTGCATTGTTTAATTTCACTACTTTCCATCTAGTTTTCCTCATAGAAATTCTGCTGATGTATAAATGAAAATGCCTATATCCTTATATGCCTATCTGCACAAGACAAATTACTTTCCTGTTTCAGGTTTATCATCCAATCAAGAGAATGAAGCAGTCTAAGCAGCTACAATCATATGCCTGTCTACTTGGAAGCAAGCCCCGCTGAACAGTGGGGCTTACTTTTGATTAAATGTGGTTAGGGTCAGGCTATAGTGACGGCCACCAATCTGGATGGCTTTAAAAGGGAGTTGGATACATTCCTGGAGGAGAAGGCCGTCAATGGCTACTAGCCCTGATGTTTATGTGCTACCTCCAGAATCTGAGGTAGTAAGTCTGTGACCACTAGTTGCTTGGGAACATGGGAAGGAGGGTGCTATTGCACCATGTCCTGCTTTGTTGGTTCCTGGTTGGCCACTGTGTGAACAGAATGCTGGACTAGATGGACCCTTGGTCTGATCCAGCAGGGCTCTTCTTATACTAGATGTTTCTTCTGCATCTAAAAAGCACAGTTTCTGTAATCAGCCTTCCTCAACCTGGTGTCCTCCAGAGGTGTTGACAACAACTCTTATCATCCCCAGTCAACTGGCTCTGCAGGGATGGGGGCAGATTGGGAAAGAGTATATTATACAACATATCATGAATTTGAACCAAAGCAGAAGCTATTTGAAACGATATTTTTTATTTTATTTTTATTTACTTATTTTATTTATATCCGCCTTTCCACCATTCTACATACTCACCCTTTTCAGGATAAAGAACAAAATGATCAGAGAATAATATGTATGACTGTTTCCTATCCCATCTTTTCCTTTGGTGAGCTCAAGGCAAGGTATACGATTCTCCCACCCACCTCATTTTATTCTCACCATCCTGTGAAGTAGGTCAGACTAAAAAGTAGACACTGCCCAAGCTCTCCTCGTGAGCTTTGTGCCTCTCTACTTTGCTTTGATGGAAGGTATCTCTTGTTATTTGCATTTCCTCATTATGCCTATTCTTATATACCACATAAAAATACACAGTTAACGTGGGCAGGTTTCCTGATTTACAGAGAGCTGACCAGTCCAAGTCCAGTCTAATGATAAAAAAAATCATAAGAAGGGAGATCAGTATGGACCTTGAAGTTGTACAATGGATAGTTAACACCTAGACAGCAGATGAAGTAGATACTTAAGTGTTCTATTTCTATTTAAATTAGAGTCATTATTTCAAATATTTTTACCTGCACATATACATTAACATTGACAATGTCATGTCTAGCTCTGCTCTCCCTGGGTTGGAAGAAGGTGTTTCAAGTGATAAATCAGAATTAGACTCTGAAGTAGAGGAGTCGGTGTAAGAAACAGGTCAGCCTGTACCAGTGGGGGAGAAACTCTCACAAGCTCTTCACTAGCTGGGAGTGAACCCTCTCTAGAGCTTATCTCATCAAGGGCAAATAATAAACAGTCAGTGGAAAGTCAACATTCTTCTGATGGAGAGAGCACAGGGAGGGGTTAGCAGATCTTAGAGTACGCCACAGACTAAAACGGGCGGAGTGAAAGGAAAGCGAGAGAAAGTCAGTCCAGCTCGCATCTCATCAGAAGCTGACTCAGAACTAGTCTCTCTGAAGTTAATACATCTTGGGAAAAGGCTTTCCATTCTTCTTGAAAACACAAGTCTCACTTAGTTGATTTGAAAACATCTATAGCCCTGTTCAGATCATCCCTCCATGCCTATACTAAAGGCTTGGAGAAGGGAGGGGATTCCTCAGTGGCTCCAACCCAATTTCTGTGCGTCCACAGGGGTGGGGGACGTAAGCTCTGCTTAACTTGGGATGGGGGGAGGCACGATCCCCCTCCCCCATCCACACATTTGGTCTACATGTGGAAGAAAGGTCTGAGTAGACCATGTGATTTCAAGTTTTGTTCCAATCAATTTATACTGTACTGATTTTTTAATCTCCAGGGAACTGACAGAAATGGTCATGTTAAACAATAATAAAATTCAACTATTAAAGCAGAAGACTGCTCAGCTTGAGGCACAATGTCAGCAGCCATGTAAAGACACTGTCCAGATACAAGAATTAAGTGGAAAAGGTAAGAGTGATTGGATAATACCTTTTTAATTTTTTTAATACAATTTCTACCCCACACTTTCTTGTCAAAATGAGATGTTTAAAGATGATAATGAAACTAACTCCCCAATGGCAACCAGCTTGATTGATAACTGGCAAATAGAGGGAGAAAACGTGGAGGCAGTGACAGACTTTGTATTTCTGGGCGCAAAGATTACTGCAGACGCTGACTGCAGACAGGAAATCAGAAAACGTTTACTCCTTGGGAGGAGAGCAATGACAAATCTCGATAAAATAGTTAAGAGCAGAGACACCACACTGACAACGAAGGTCCGCATAGTTAAAGCAGTGGTATTCCCCGTAGTAACCTATGGCTGCGAGAGCTGGACCATAAGGAAAGCTGAGTGAAGGAAGATAGATGCTTTTGAACTGTGGTGTTGGAGGAAAATTCTGAGAGTGCCTTGGACTGCAAGAAGATCAAACCAGTCCATACTCCAGGAAACAAAGCCAGACTGCTCACTTGAGGGAATGGTATTAAAGGCAAAACTGAAGTACTTTGGCCACATAAGGAGAAGACAGGATACCCTGGAGAAGAGGCTGATGCTAGGGAAAGTGGAAGGCAAAAGGAAGAGGGACCGACCAAGGGCAAGATGGATGGATGATATTCTGGAGGTGACAGACTTGACCTTGGGGGAGCTAGGGGTGGCAACGGCCGACAGAAAGTTCTGGCGTGGGCTGGTCCATGAAGTCACGAAGAGTCGGAAACGACTGAACGAATAAACAACAAAATGCTTGAGTGCTTAGCAATATAAAAATGCTCTGAACATCGAAAACAGGCATGTTAGGGAGAGTGCTGGGCTAGGACACTTATGCCCAACATCCGATTTTCTATGTTCAAGGAGCTTTCAGTGTATGGAGCATGAAATCATTGTGCTGCCAGCAACAGCCTGAAATGTTAACATGTAAAAACAGGTTGATCTGCACATCTGTCATTTCGAAGACAATGAGAACTGTTGTAGTGTTATTTATTTATTTAGGTGATTTATATGCTGTCTTTCAGGATACAAATCCCTCCAAGGCAGCATACAAGTAACAGCAATATCATAAGAGCAATATTAAGCAATGAAAACTCCTCAGGATCCTTCCCACAGGTGGTCAATGGCTGTGTGGGCAGGGAGAGTTCAGGAACAGGCCTCTTGTGTTGTCCTCATGTCCTTCCCTCGCTCTACTGGCATCTATCTGATAGGGCAGCCGATGGTGTGTGTATTTGGGGGGAGAAAGGTGGAGGGAAAACCCAGTTGGAGGAGGGCCTGTGGTCTTCTTCACCTACCTCTCTCCCTATGTCTCCATTTTAATGGAAGGTTCTTGCTTTTGCCTCCACCACACTAATGTTCCCACAAAGCATTTTAGCAGACAATATCCATGAAAGTATCAGTAAAATAACAATTCAAATTTATTATTTTTATTATGTATTATTATTACCTCCATCATTGTTCATGATGCTTTATTCATCCCTACACCCACAGATTATGCAGAAGCAGCCATTACTGCTGGCATGGCGTTTTGTGGGCATTTTCGCCAATGGAATAATAATAAAAAATGACAGAAACATACACCATTTATCCTACATGCCACATATATCATGCTTTAGCTACAGCACAAACCCCTAGGCAAAGGCTTCCCATCAAATTATGAAGTAAAAACGTAATAAATAGCTATAATGCTGAGGATCTCTTTCAGTCTTGCTTACTTAAAACGTGAATACAATGGAATGGACTGCAGTTAAACTACTGGCCATTTCTCCTATGTGTTTCTTATAGACTGCCAAGACATTGCTAATAAAGGTGCCAGACAGAGCGGCCTCTACTTCATCAAACCTCAGAAAGCCAAGGAGCAGTTTCTGGTCTATTGTGAAATAGATAATTTGGGCAATGGATGGACAGTTATCCAGAGGGTAGGTGGACTGTCAATTGAATGCATGGAGTTTAATGTATAACAGTAGATCAGTTATAGAGAGCAAATGCTAATCCTGTTAATCTCCCCTTCCTCCTCTCTTCTCTTCAATTCATTATCAGAGGCTTGATGGGAGTGAAGATTTTAACAAAAACCAGATCCAGTACAAGGAAGGATTTGGACACCTGTCACCAAATGACCAGACAGAATTCTGGTTGGGAAATGAAAAGATTCATTTAATAAGCACTCAAACAGCTATTCCATATGCCTTGAGGATAGAACTGGAGGACTGGAGTGGCCAAAAAAGGTATGCCACGAGTACCATTTTTTTTAGGAATATGGCTCACAGTTCATTACTATTATATGGGGACGCCTTCACTCATTAGCTACCTAAACTTTCAGGCATTTCAGTAAGTCCATTCTGTGCATATGCACCAGGGTGGCCATACATAGGACAGTCCTTTATGTGAAGATGTTATCTGTTTGAACAGCTGTTCAGAGATTAAAGTTTAAGAACCGTAAGAAGGGAGAGCAGAGGCCTGCAAGTGGTCCAGCAACACACAGCATTATCTGTTGATGGGCAACTTGGGGAGACAGCGTGGGGAGATGGTAATAGCAATTCTAAACTTGCATCTAGACATATTAACTGGCACATGAAAAAAATCTGTAAATATGTATCCCTTTTTGCGCTCTTTTTGGGTGATGTGTTCCTCTTTTGGCTATGTGTCTGGCCACCCTACAACGAGGGCATGATGGGAACTTGCTCTTAACAAGTTCCTCATTTCCTTTTCTAAGATCACTATAAGATTGTGTAGTTGCTGACAGCATGGCTGCACATGGCCTATGAAGGTTAAGAGGAACTAGTGACCACAGCTTCAGAAACAACACATCCACAGCAGTTTTCCAGGGAGTAAAGGATGGGTATTGGGTGGGGTGGGTGGGGGGTGGGGATCTGAGGAAATGTCTTTGTTTGGGATTGAGTGTCATAGCAGCAAATGCTGGGTGCTTTCTGGCTTTCTTTGCCACGTGGTGGTATTGCCAGGACCGGCCCTAGGATAAATAGTGCCCTGAGCTATGGTCTGTTTTGTAGGGCCACCCAGAGGTTTTATGGGGCTTGGTGCAGGTGTGATGTCCAGTGAGAATGACAGAGCTTAAAACTTCGATCTCTCAGCCACTGTGCTACAGTTTGCCCGAGCCAAAGTCCAAAAAGCCACATTCTGAGCAGTGGCAGTGCACTATTTATTTATATAATTACAAAATTTATATACTGCTCCATATCTGAAACAGATTCCGAAGCGGTGAACGTAAGAACTAAAACATTAAAAGATACACAAATTAAAACCCCATTAAATTTATATATAAATGTAAATAATAATAATAATAATAATAATAATAATAATAATAATAATAATAATAGCACACTTTTAAAATTTGGCATTTTAAACATTTTTCTTTCCACAGCCATGCAGATTATGCCCACTTCAAACTGGGAAATGAAGCGGATAACTACCGCCTGATGTACACCTTCTTTGCTGGCGGTGATGCTGGGGATGCCTTTGATGGTTTTGACTTTGGAGACGATCCAAGCGATAAATTCTTTACCTCCCACAACGGCATGCAATTCAGCACGCACGACAATGACAATGATAAATATGATGGTAACTGTGCTGCACAGTCTTCATCTGGATGGTGGATGAACAGATGTCATGCTGCTAACCTCAATGGCAAATACTACCAAGGTAATCACATGAACTCCCTCCCCTCCCCGCAATGTGTGGTCAAGGGGGCTTCCAAATGACGCTTTTATTGTGCAATCGCCATGCCTTACTCAGAGAACTGTATGGAGGGTATCCAGACAACTTCATCGTAAACCTCCTACATTTCCCCACCGTTTCTTACATCTTTGTTCTTAAGTCTGTTAAAGCTCCAGCCAACAAATGTTTAATTGAACACTCATTACTGGGCACTCAGAGAGTTTGCTCAGGTCCCTCACATGACGGTGTCTGCCTCCCACGCGCCTTCCGCCCCTTCTGGCCTTCCTTGCGTGACAAAAAAACCCCTCTTTAAGTACGATTTTTTTTAAAACTCAGAATTGCTGCTCTCTCCTGCTGTGTGCAGGAGAAGCAGTGCCATTAGAACAGCGGACTCAATGGGCCTCGTGCTCGTTCTGGACTTCCTCTTCTGAAAAGAGGAAACACGAAGGTAGGGAGCTTATAAAAAGGAAAAGATAGAATAGGTGCACTAGGAGGAGGTCTACGCTAGAATGCCTTCCTTGTGTGACTCAGCATTGTGGCAGCATTTCTTGAAAGCATGTAGCTTCCACCAAAGCACCTGTGGTATGGTGCAGTATTAGGGTGACTATACTAGAGTGACCAGATACAATAGAGGGCAGGGCTCCTGCAGCTTTAACTGTTGCGATGAACAGGGCATTTCACAAGGTGCTGCATGCATACAAATGACACCTGCCGAGATTCCCTTTTCTATACAACTGTTAAAGATACAGGAGCCCTGTCCTCCTTTCCATATGGTCACCCTAGTAGCTTTAGTCTCTTCAGTAGTCAAGGATTAAAGCATCTATTGTGCTATGATGTCACCTGATAGCGAAATACCTGTATTTTTCTGTGGTTTGAAGCTTCCATTGATTCCTTTGATGAATCTAAAAAGAGCATGGCTAAAAATTAGAATCTAGAAATTGTAAGGCTAAAAATTGGAATCTAGAAATAGGAAAGCTAAAAATCAGTCATTTGCTGCTTAACTGATATTTTACATATCACATATTTACTGGTGTGTGGAAACTAAGGCCCAGTCTTCATGGTGCCGAGTTGGCGCTGCCTCTCCGCAATACACCACTGTTTTACTCACCCGGGGTGGTATCAAGTAATCCCCATGCCAAGGAGGGATGCCAGTCACTGGCCACCTTCCACCAACACCACTCCCCGGATTGGCCCCTGGAACAAGGTCAGATAGCAGAAGAGCCATATTGACCTCGCTTCCAATGAAAATGTCGGGGTAAGTCCCTGACTTTTTCAAAGCATTGCTTTACGGGAAAGCCTTGCGGTGGCTGCAAAGCTGCGGCTGCATCATATAACTGACGCAGCACAGATTCACAGCCCTCACGGGGCTTTCCCTGCATATAGACAGCTGCTAAGCATTCTTATTTGGAAGTAAGTCCCATTGAACTTAGCAGCATTTCTAAATAAACATGTTTAAACACAGGGTACAGAAAAGTTGAAGTAAATGCTGGCAGCAGAAGGATAGCAAATACACAGTATTACACTCCACAGATATCAGTCTTAAGAATCATCTGACAACCCACTCACATATTATGATGTTGCTTACATTTTAGGTGGTACTTACAGTAACGAAGACCCTCGTTCAGATGGATACGACAATGGTATTACTTGGGTAACCTGGCGCTCTAAGTGGTATTCCATGAAGAAAACCGTGATGAAAATCATTCCATTCACCAGACTTGCAATAGTCACGGGACAGCAAAGTGGAGGAATAAAAGATGTTGGAAACCGTGGAGACATTTAGAAAAATCATCTAAAATGTGAGTTAAAAGCAACTTTGTACCAGAATAATGTTTGGTTATTATACCAGTCTCTTATAGACGATGTCCTCTGAGTTATTTAACTATATTGAATATATTATATTTGAGTATATTATCTGTCTCATTTTAAAAAATAAATATACGATTGCAGTCTTATCACACGTACACACACAAAATCCTCCTTTCCTTATATATTTCACATGGTTTATTTTTTGAAATCAAAAATTGTGAACACATGGAACTTTCTGGCACAAGATGTGGTAGGGATCCCGAGCTTAAATTACTTTAAAAGGGGATTAGATAAATTCAACTAGACTTAGAACAGTCCTATGCATGTTTAGACAGAAGAAAGTCCTACAGCTCCTTGCCTAAATATGTATAGGATTGTGCTCTTAATCATACCCATTCAAATCAATGGGACATACAATAGTATCCTTCCCTTTAATAAAAGGTTCTCAGCATGGCTCACAAAATAAAAGAGGTTAAGGACAGGCTAAAAACAATAATCAAAATCTAAAAAAACTAAAAAGCCTCGGGGGGTGGGGAGAGAAATGCCTTTGCCTGGTGCAGGAAAGGTAACAATGTGGACACCAGATGAGCCCCTTTGTGGAAGGCATTCCATAAATAACAGAAGTCTAGCAATGGGATGGAGGGTGGGGCTCGCCACCCCACCTGCTACCCCATTGCTGAACTCCTGTCATTACTTGAAGGAAAAGGCACTTCCCACATATACAAGCACAGTCATATATTATCACATCTGTAGCTCTTCTACAGATGCAGCTTTTGAGCCAACAAAGGGTACGCATTTTGCAACTACTGGCATGCTCTTCAGGTTTCCAACAGACCAGCGGCCATCCACTGAGGGAAAACATCTGACATGCAGGAGAGAGAAGTAACTAAATGTATTATTTATATAAAGGGTGCCTAATAGTAAAAAGGGGGGAATCTAACCACAAATTAATATTTTTCAAAATTTAAATTAATTTCCTCTTCTGTGTCATAGGCCTAAAGTAACCTTTTCCCCATTTATTTCAGAAATAATATATCTAGGATGGAAGCTTTAATGTGAAATATACCACTATTTGTATTTCAGAGGTCTTAACACAGATCCTTTCTTTCAGAAATCCGGGGGCTATTAGATGCTGGCCTCAAGGACATGGTAGAACCATCTGAGGCCCGCTATAATGAATTTGCTAGGCAATTCCAGAATAAAATCTTTCACATCCACCAGAACTTCAGTGTTATAGCAGGTGAAACTAGCGAGGTATCCAGAGCACAGTCTTGTTAAGTTTTCTTGGATGAGTTTCAGTTGGTACAGCTCGAGGACGTTGACAAGGTGCATGGACAGGTTCTTGCAACTACCTCAGTATTGGATCCTTGCCCCTCTTGGCTAATGAAAGCTGGCAGGGATGAAATAGCTGGCTGGGCCAGGGAAGTGATTAATGCCTCTCTGCGAGAAGGAGTGGTCTCAATCCATCTGAAAGATGCAGTAGTAAAACCACTCCTGAAGAAATCTTCCCTGGACCCGGAAAATCTAAATAACTATAGGCTGGAGGCAAATGTTCCATTCCTGGGGAAGGTCCTTGAGTGAGTGGTTGCGAGTCAGGTCCAGACACTCTTAGATGAGACTGATTATCTGGATCCATCTTAGTTGGGTTTCAGGCCTGGTTTTGGCATGGAAACAGCCTTGGTCGCCCTTGTATGATGACCTATGTTGGGAGAAAGACAGAGGGAGTGTGACTCTGTTGATTCTCCTTGATCTCTCAGCGGCTTTCGATACCATCCACCATGGTATCCTTCTGGAACGACTGGCTGAGTTAGGAGCCAGAGGTACTGCATTGCAGTGGTTCCGCTCCTACTTGGCAGGCCGGCTCCAGAAGGTGGTAGTTGAGGAACATTGCTCGGCCCCGTGGATTCTCCAGTATGGGGTTCCATGGGGGTCAGTCTTGTCCCCCATGCTGTTTAACATTTACATGAAACTGTTGGGTGAGGTCATCTGGAGTTTTGGAGTGTGTTGTCATCAGTACACTGATGACACATCGCTCTATTTCTCCTTTTCAAATTCAGCAGGTGAGGCTGTGGATGTGCTGAACCGGTGCCTGGCTGTGACAATGGACTGGATGATGGCTAATAAACTGAAACTCAATCCAGACAAGACTGAGTTGGTTCTGCTGACCAGATAGAGGGTGTTGAACCTGTTCTGGATGGGGTTGCACCTGCCTAACTTTATTGGGGGGGGGGTGGAACAGGACAAAGATCCCAGTTGTGGGGGGGGGCAAACACAAAGTGGATGGAAGACGCCTCAGTTGGATTTCCCAGAGTACTGGATTGATGGACATTTGGCCTGATTCATTGAAGCTCTTACATTTTTATGTACAAACAATCCTATTGATAACATACGCAATTTAGCTTTTTCCTGGGAGAAAAATTATAATTGTTCTTTTTCTCTTTTGTTGTAGGTTGGAGATGTTTAAAAGAATATTTTTTGACAACTATTTACCTGGACAAGTCACAAAGCCTTTATAAAATGCCACTACTCTGAACTCACATAAACTTTTGTAAGATAGGATCCGGCAATTGAATCAAACCATTAAATGTTTGCATTTGTTTTCTCCACCAATGGGATAAAAGGCAGCCATAGCACACTTTCTGCATGCATTGTATAAACACAAGTGCACACAACTGCACAATTTTGCACTAGGTTGTGGAAATGTGAATGGCTCACCAGTGCAGTCCCACCTGTTAAAAGCCTGTATCTTGAAGCTCTCTGGATTGTGTCTGTATGCAACAATGATACATCAATTTCCATGCATGAGCAAATCTCCTTCTGCATAGGAAAAACTGTTCTAGATTAGAGCCACTATTTCTAGTTCATTTGCAATGTGTCTTCTCAACATACATTTAAATAAATATTAACAAATAAAATGTGTCATTAATTTCTTCTTAGCTGCCACAAAAAAATTGAGAAAAATTCTGCAAAGGTTTCAAACTGTCTTGAAAAGATTGGTTTATAAATCTGCATATGTACTCATATCAACATCTAAATGTCGTTCAATTTTTTAAAAAATGAAAAAAATTACATAACATATATATGACAACTGTTGAATTTCCTTTATTTAAATTTGGAGCAGGACAATTGCATTTTAGAAAATGCAAATTGGTTTTTGAATAAAAGCACCAGATGACCATATTTGGTAATTTGATAAACTCTTACTATTACTATTACCTTATTGCTATAAAAAATTACCTTATCACTGTTAAAATATATTTTCAGGAAATGACACCCCATCTATTAATACTGAGAGCCAAGATATTTCTCCTTGTTACTTATTCTTCTTTCAGAAATATTTCCACTGTCTTTAATAAAATAGGGATATTACTATGTGAACCATTATTTATTTTTTAAAAAGGAATAAAATAGAGTTGTACCTCTTTACAGAAGATTCTAGCCTGCAAGCACTTCTCTGCTAGTCATGGTGATTTCTCATACTGCTTATTCTCAGTGAATAATTGGTCTACATATGGTCAAATGTCACACACAAATAAAACCTGCTGTCAGACAATGATCAATGATGGGAGTTACAGTCCAAATTAAGTGGTGAGAACCATGTTGAGGAAGGCTGCCTTCAGGCATCAATCCAGATAAAGTTAGCCAAGCTTTTAGGCCCATTGAAATTAATGGCTTTATATGAGTAGCGACTCTTAGTGAATAATTTGTCTATTTTAGTCAAGTGTTACTCATACACATACACACACAACCTACTCCGTTCATTCTTCCAGAAGCATCATTTGGAGCAATGGATCCAGAAGCACCCCCAAGCTGCGAACGCAGGGGAGTGTAACCCCATCCAAAATTGGTTGACACACCTCCAAGCCCAGGTTAGGGCCCTTGACAGTAAGCACCTCCGTTTGTTTTTCCTCATCCAGCTCATTACTGTCTCTAAGCATTCATTCAGAGGAGACACACTATCCTTAACTGATGCTGTTGTTAAAGGCATAGAGAAATATATTTGGCTGTCATCAGCATACTGATAGCACCCCGCCCCATGCCTCCGGATGATCTCTCCCAGCGGTTTCATGTAGATGTTGAACAGCATTGGGGATAGGAAGGTGCCTTGTGGTACGCCATACAACAGCTTCTTCTTTGAGGAGCAGCTATCCCCAAGCATCACCATCTGATACCTACCCGAGAGGTAGGACCGGAACCACTGGAGCACAGTGTCCCCAATTCCCAATCCCCTCAGGCATTCTAGAAGGATATCATGGTCGATGGTATTGAAAGCCGCTGAGAGGTCCAAAAGCACCAGCAGGGACACACTCCCCCTGTCAATACTCAGGCGTAGATCGTCCACTAAGGTGACTATAGCAGTTTCAACTCCATAACCTGCTCTGAAGCCAGTTTGAAATGGGTCTAGAAAATCTGTATCATCCTCTCAATTGCCCTCTCAATCACCTTGCCCCAAAATGGCAGATTTGATAATGGTCTGTAATTATTAAGGTCCAGGGGATCCAGGGAGGGTTTTTTTTAGAAGTGTCCGTACTACTCCCGCTTTTAAGAATGATGGGAAACTCCCCTCCTTGACAGATGCATTAATAATATGCTGTAGTTGTTGTCTAACTGCATCTCCTCCCTGGACGACCAGCCATGAAGGACAGGGATCGAGAGGAGAAGTTGTCCTCCTCACTCATCCAAGCAACTTGTCCATGTCCTTGGTACTCACCAACTGAAACTGACCCAGTGCATCCTACTCGTGGAGTTGCGAGACACTCCATTGTCAGCTTCTGCTATAATGATGGCATCTTAGTTGGCTCTTATCCGAGAGATTTTATCTGTGAAACTACCGAAGGCTCTAAAATCGGGTTCAGGGTTAGGGTTAGACCTCTCACCACCCTGAACAGTTCCACTGGATGTGAATTCACAGAAGCAATGCTGGCGGAGAAGAAAACTTTCTTTGCTGCACATATTGCCACCCCATAGGAATGAAGATGTTCTCTATGTCGTGTCTTGTCGGATATGTCGAGTTTTCCACCATCGGCGCTCTAGTCATAGTCCTTCCCGCTTCAGCTCCCTGAGATCTTCTGTATACCAGGTGCCCTGTTAGAAGTGGGCCGGAGAGGACGTTTGGGGGTGTTCATCTATTGACCAGGGCTTCAACAGGATCATTGACGATACCAGCCATACCCTCTAAGGCAGTGGTTCCCAAAGTGGGTGGTACCACCCCCTTGGGGCGGTGGGATTGCATAGGGGGGCGCTAAGAGGCAAAGGGGCGGCAGGGGGGTGCTCGAGGTGGTCTTTTTCGAGAAGCACATCTCCAGAAGGTCTTAAAACCCAGGCACATTTTTATGGGAGAAGGTAGTTTGGTCCCAAGCCATATAGGGGAAGAATCCATACATGTATTAATACATTTAAGAAGAGTCTTTTTAATGGTGAATTGAAATGTTTCAAAAGCACCAAAACACTAATGAAGAGACATACCCTGCTTGGTGTGCCCCGCCACGCCAGCTGCAAAACAGAGGCGTTAGCTCTCTTTTCCCTCCCTCCCTTGGCAAGCCTGTGGAGGGTGCTTTCCATTTAAAGAGGCCAATTGAGCTACAAAATGACATTGAGCTGAAGCCAAAGTTTAAGAAATCGTACCAGGAGTTTTGGTTACAGAAGGAAATTTCTGATCGCTATCCTGCACTATGGAGAGTCGTTCAGAAGCTCCTGGTTACATCCAACATCATATTTGGTGGAATGTGGTTTTAGTGCGGTCTACCTACTTCTCTCCAAGCAAAGAAATTGATTCCAGATTACTAAACATGGTGATTTAAGACTCATATTAAGTGACTTTAAACCAGACATTGGGAAACTGGTGTCACTTCATCAAGCCCATCCATCACATTAAGAATTTACAGAATAGTGAGGTACTCTACCCTAGTTACTAAATGTGATATCTAATATTCTTGCTAAATAACTATCAGACTTTGAAAAGATGGTATCACTGGATCAAGTTCATCAATTATGTTTAATTGAATAAACTAAAAAAATGTAATTGGATTTTGAATAAATATTCAATTAATTGTTACTGTTTTGAATTTTATTATTATTATTTTCCTTAGTGGGTCATTGAAAACCACTATTCTAAATAATGATTTTTATAGGGTAGGGTAGGGGGCACTGGGCATGAGTTTGTGGAACCAAGGGGGCGGTTACCTGAACAAGTTTGGCAACCACTGCTCTAAGGCTATCTGGAATCCAAGAGGATTCATCAGCCTTCAAGGGCAGATCATTTTAATAAGTCCGCCACCCCTGCAGGGGCGGATAGTAGCTGTGATACTAATCCTAATCAGAAAATGATCTGACCTTGACAACACAGAGGTATTTATCACCTCCATCCACAGATCCATCTGTATGGAGCTGAAAACAGCACTGAGGGCGTGACCTGCAGAATATGTGGGTCCAGAGACCAGTTGGGATAGGCCCATGTTTGTCATGGATGCCATGAACTCCTGAGCTGCACCTGCCATACTGGTCTCAAATGGGATATTGAAGTCACCCAGGACCAGCTGCCTATATGCTTCTGGTCGGAATTCAAGGTGTTGGCAATGTCATTTAAAGCCCTAAACGGCTTGGGACTTTGGTACTTGAGGGAGCGCCTCGCCCTATATATGCCTGCCTGAGATTTGAGATCTGTGGAAGGAGCCCTCCTCTGCATCCCACCAACATGAGTCATATATTATGGTGGGATGTGGAAGACGGCTTTCTCTGTTGTGGCACCCTGCTTGTGGAATACTCTCCCCTTGGAGGCCTGGCTGGTGCTGATGCTGGCTTCATTTCAGTGTCAAGTTAAAGCATGGCTTTTTACTGAAGCCTTCGAAGGCTATATTCTCCAAGGTTGTACATAGTTTTAATTGTTTTTAATTGTTCTTGCAGCCACATAGCAGAAAAGGAAATAATAATAATAATAATAATAATAATAATAATAATAATAATAATAATAATAAAATTATTTCTTACCCGCCTCTCTGTTTTGATCAGCTGCTGCTCTCCTGTGGCCACTTCCCACAAAGTTTTAATAATGTTTAAGTCAGAGAGGTCATGTGAGAAAGACTGACAACATGGCACTTCCCAACAACAGTATGACATGTGGGGTAGGAGTTGATGCTGTCTGTTATTCAGAAAGTACTAGAGAAAAGGGTGGATTTTCCCTTAAGCTTCCAAGACGTAGAGAATTTTAAACTATTGCATCCTCGGTCTCTGTGGTGGGGTCTGACTTTTGGTAACAGAGTATGGAAAGGGTGGGTGTTCAAATCTAACTGTATGGACAATGCTAAACATATAGTTAAGACAATCTTGGCGGGTGGAGAACCACCATCCTCAATCACAATAGCGCATTCTTGCTGACTTACCTGTTGAGGAACGATAGGATCCACCTGTCCCAGGAGGATTGTGGTCCATTATTGAGGGATCTGCAGTAAGGCCTATGGGCCTTCAGAGTTAGTAAATAGGCTAAGGGACAATAGGCTAGCCCTTCCTCTAGCATGCACAGTTTGGGTGGGTGAATACAGGGAAATGGAGGGCACCACAGTGAAGACCCTGAGGCATCCTTGTGGTGAAGGGCAGCTAACTTTAAGCCAAACACTTAAAGCTCACCAGCTTGAAGGAAGTGAGGAGGATTGCTAACCTTGGGCAAATGAGGTCTCATGGATCCTAAGGCTTCATAGCTTGAGACGGATCCTCATTCAGAAACCTCAGATCCACAACTAAAGAACCAGGAGGAGACTTAGGCCCTTTCTTCACCTAAGGTTTATCCCAGGAAAATGGAGGGATCATCCCTGCCTGCTCCCGGGTTCCCCTGTGTGTCATTTTTATGCACAGGGATGATCCCAGGACGATCCTTGGGAAAAAAAGGCAGGTGTAGAAACGGCCTCAGGTCTGGACTAAAGCCGTGATCTGTGGTGGGATCACTTGATGGAAATAGATAGCTAACTAAGGAGTTCTCCCAGCAAGAACCCCCACTGCTTTTGGTGGGTATGGGTTGGGTTCTTTCCTTATCTGTTGCAGATCAGGTATGGTGTCAATAAAATTGGGGCTGTTTATTTAAATCCATGTTTGATATCCTGTATTTTCATTCCTGGTGGGTGGGGCCCAATAACCACAATGCTGACTCCTCCCATGCGATCTTCCAACTTTACCAGAGCAATACAAGAAACTGTCTCCGGTAATTAATGAAGAAGCGGCACTCCTGCAGTGCAACAAATGCCGTTGAAAAACATTTGCATTTACCAGAGATTGTGTGGCTTTCCTCCCCATGGTTTATCGAAAAGTGATTCATTTCAAACATTACACAATATGTTTCTTGGAATATGGTGGGATCACCCACCCACATCTGTCTTGCATGTTTGCTGGCACTGTGCAAACAGACGTACAGCAAACAGACTTCAGAACTTGTGCAATAGAACCTAGGTCACCAAACTCAGGTATTGCATTTTGACTCTACAAACAGAAGGGAGACTAATCATTAATTTAGACAGGGGCGGGGGAGGGAGACCAGATATAGTTTAAATTCAACTCAAAATACCTAAGTGAAAGGCATCCTTTAGTGTGGCATCCACACCTTTCTGAAGATGTTTCTGAAGATCTTCTGCGCACTGCTATGCTTCAGCGTCACCTGGGTATGAGTTAATTTTATCTGTTTCCCCCAGTTAGATTGAGTTTTGTTCCTTCCATTGCGTATCTGCATAGGCCTATATTTCAGCTAAAGCAATAGACTTCAGCCTTAGCTAGACCTAAGGTTTATCCTGGGATCGTCCCGGGGTCATCCCTGTTCATGTAAATGACACACAGGGGATCCCGGGAGCAGGCAGGGATGACCCCGGGACGATCCCGGGATAAACCTTAGGTCTAGCTAAGGCCTTCATCTAAAATCAACCCACTGCTACCAGTAAAATCGAAGTCAGAAATGGGTTTTCCCCCTACTTCAAAGGCTGGAATTGGGGAGGGGGGATCCTTGGGGGCAGTGAGAAACATACCCATGCTTGCAAGATGCCATCTGTATTGGCTTCTCTTTGCATATATGGAAAAAGGCCAGTTCCACATCCAGCTGGCAGACATGCACAACTGGTTGCATGCAATAAGTGGCTCCAGATACAGATGTGCTTCATCATCTGCCTCAAAACCTGCCCTCTATCCAATTCAACAGGACCCAGATGCGCATTACAAAGTGGATGCACATGCAGATGTGCCCCTGCATTTTCATCTGCATATATTGCTTCTATGCAAGCAGGACTTATTTATATAAAAGTATAATTTGAAATGTTTATTATCAAAGGTAAAACCCTTGACTGGCGTTACTGTGTGCTCTATAAGCATTTGTTTTTAATAATATAGGCCTTTTTCATAAGCAGTTCCTTCATATTTTTCATATGAAAACTAGCTGGAATGTTTGGGCACTCCATGAAATTTGTAACTGTATACAACAAAAATCATTTGAAAAATCTATACCACTGAGGTTTTGTTTTTAATTTAAACTCAGCTTGCAGTTATGTTGCAGTAAAAATGAGAGTACAATCTTTAGAAGTAAGCCCCACAGAATTCAATGGGACTTACTCCCAGGTAAGTGTGTACAGGGTTGCAACCTCACTTAATTATGTTACAGTGTAGCAACTCCAAAAACAGAATTAATGTTTTGAACTAAATAAAGATGCTTCCAATTTATAAAATAAGCATGTTTCCTATGTTCTTTTCCTATAGAACATATTTGGACATATGATAAACTTATCCCTAGGTTGTAAACCAAGGAGCTTGGTCAACGGAAGAATAATATAGAGCATATAAAACAAATATTTTGTTCAATCAGGCAGCTATATCAGAGTTCTTTCATATTTGCTCTTTCAGCCAAGGTGCAATGATTAAAGAGGGAATCCTACAGATAGCACTTTCAAAACTCATTGATTTTAACTGAGGATTGCAGGTC
The DNA here is from genome assembly GCF_023053635.1 of Elgaria multicarinata webbii. Taxonomy (NCBI): domain Eukaryota; kingdom Metazoa; phylum Chordata; class Lepidosauria; order Squamata; family Anguidae; genus Elgaria; species Elgaria multicarinata. The sequence goes on along the minus strand of NC_086180.1, from coordinate 51,283,040 downwards.
ATATTAGTTTTTTTAAAAAATCCTGATCTTACCGTTTAACTAAACGATTAAGGTATCTCAATAGTAAGAATAGTTACTTAGTAACATGTACTTAGAGACTTATCATTTTGTTTCCAAAACCTGATTGTTAAGAATGCCACTGTATGTGGTCATTATCTGCATCAGAAACTTCATGTTTTCATAAAGCTTTGGGATTATTATTTTTTTAAAAAATGAAACGCAATACAAATGTCCTGACATAAATTATTAAGAAATTAATTTAAAAAAAATCTAGATTTCCAGCAATTATCTTAATGCAGATTCATTTGTTTGGGTATATGTGAGCAGAGTCCCGTGATTAGAACAGAATGTCATCAACTATTGTACATTTTCCAATAATGGCTAATGTTAAGGAAGGGCTTTAAGTTACCACATCCTGTTTGCAAAATTTAAAGTTCCATAACAAAAACAAAAATGGGTGTTTTATGTGCATGTTTTCCCCCTCCCCTTTTCAACATTAAATGTGCTACTTTGGCACTAAGAACACAATGGGTTGGATCCAGGCCAACTTACTGAAACTTAGGTCCCACTGAAATCTAGGGAATTTAAGTCAGTCTTGACTAAATGTCTACATTGGTTTCAATGGGACCTAAACACAGATACCAAGGCAATCCTACCTCCCATGGCAAGATGGAAGAGAGGAAGGGGTGGCATTTTTCCTTTCCCTCCCTGGTACCATTTTTATTAATTTTGCAAATTCCCTCCCATTGAAACCAATGGCTGGGAAACTGATCTATGCCTGCTCCAAGGCACATGTAGATCACTAGCTGGGTTGGGGACATGCCTGGGGGCAGGAGAGCTATCCACAGATTTTCCTGGGATGCCCTCTGACCCACCCCAGCCCTCTTCCATTGTCCCCATTACCCCAGAAGAACTATCACATACATTTCCATTGCAGTTGGTTGAGGGGCAGGTCTCATTTCTCTCTGCCCTCAGTGGAGGAGATCTGTGGCTGCTGGGACATCCTCCCAGGGACCAAAAGATTCCAGCCTAGGTTGCTTAGAATCCAGTGCTATCTCTTTTGAGGGAAGGGGCTTCCCCCTGTATCTGGGACAGCTCTCAGATGTGCAAGTGATTTCCCAGAAAACTCACATATTTTTAGATCTTATTATGGAAAGTGATGAGTGTTTAGGATTGGGATGATGAAACTACAGCCAATGGAAACCAACATCCTATCTGCAGTTACATTTCCTTGTGCGCTGAAAATCCATGACAATTCATTGTAATGTTTTCTCTTTTTACTTTAGTTCTTTTATGATTCATTTTAAATTCATTGGACTGAAATGAAAGAGCTGCTTAAGACTAAACAAAGAAAAATGAATTAAGGCTGTAATCCTACCAATGTGTCAGATTCTGCTGTATTTCAAGTTAATATAGGCCTTTTATAAGCAATACAAAATTATTAATGTAATTGAGGAGGGGGGGAAAGCACAATCTAAAGCCTGGATATAAGCATTCTTTATTTCGTGATTTCATTTTTTAAATTTTTATGGCAGAGCTCCCTAACATTTTGCAATTAAACATTCTGATATTTATTAATGCAGAAAAGCAAAGATTCAAAAGACACAATAGAGTACAGATGGGTCACAAAGCATCACTCCAGAATTTGAATTATAAAAATATTCTGGGGAAAACAATTGCAAGCAAATATCCAGATATGGGTGATTATGTTATTTTCCATGTCTTTCTATGTTCTAGACGTTATACAGTAGGAACACATTGGCTGTTGTTTTTAACTCAGGGGATGATTACTGTGAGACTAATGCAGCCATCACTTGATGTCTCTCCCCCACCACAACCACCACTTTTTCTCTGACAGGCAACAGAAAATGGAAGCACCTTTGAGGATCTGGGTGGCTCAGCTCGTGGTTCCAGAATAGTGGAGCATAAGACCCAAGCCGGCTGCCTACAAGAATCAAATGCACAAGCATGCTCTGATGAGGACTGGGTAAGCCAATATTTATTTGTTTATTTATTTATTTTCAATTTAATACTGCCTGTTAGCTGAGGCTCTCTGGGCGGTTCACACAATTCACAAAATCACAAACCACATATAGAAGATAATGAAATGCGACATAACTTCTCAACATGCAAAATTTAAAACAATATGAACAGCTAAAAACAAATTTTAATAAAATTAAGAACAGCTGACATAAATGTCCCGCATCATATGCCATTAAATGCCTGGGAGTCCAGGGCAGTTTTAGCCTGGCACTGAAAAGTTCACAATGTTAGTGCCAGGTGGGCCCCAGTGGAGAGATCATTCTATAACCAGGGGAGCACCACGGAGAAGGCCCTCTCCCTTATTGCCATCTTCTGAGCCTTTTTTGGAGGTGGCACTCAAGAGGAAGGCCTCAGATCAGAGATGGAGAACCTCAGGTGTGCAGGCCATATCTGGGGTCCCCAGATGGCCATGGCCACTTCCTATGGCCCCAGCCATTCCCTTGACCACTGATCATTCGGTGGTTTCCTGGCTGGTCTTTTGTCCCCGCAATTTTTTGCCTTTGATCCCACCCACTGCTGAAAGGCAGACCCGAGCAGTTTCTCCAAAATGGAATTTGTCCCTCAGGAGTTCAACGAGTTCAACTCCCCTGCAACAGACAATGAAAGAGCCTGAAGCACACCAGTTGTACTATTTGCCATGTACCACCATGCAAATACAAAACAGTAGTTGTGGCATAAAAATAAAATAATTCTATTATTGCTAGGGTGTAAATAAAAAAAATCAGGTTCTCCAAGTAGCTTCATCATAATCACACTCACTCCTGAAGGAGAACAATGTGGAATCAAAAGCAAGTATAACTGAATCTGTCCCATAACATGTTTATTGTTATTCAACCTCCATTCACTTTGTAAACTGGCTTTTCCAATCTGGTGCCCTCCAGTTATTTTTGGACTGCAATTCCCAGCATCCCTGATGATTAGTCATGAAGGCTGGAGCTGATGGGAGTTGTAGTCACTTGTCTAGAGGGGGAGGCTGGTATAAAACATATGGGGCTGATTAAGTGATAAAACAGATATTTCTGTCCTTTTGCTTGCTTCTTCTGTATTTTAGGGCAAAAAATGTCCCTCAGGATGCAGGATGCAAGGACTGATACATGAAACGGATCAGGACTTTAATAACAGGATTGGCAAAATTAGGAAACTACTCACACAAAATCTAGAAAGCTACAAGTCATCAAATATTCTGAAGCAGGAAATCACGAACATTGTGGACCGCAATGTGAACAGTGAACAACGTGAGTTTAATCCCCACATTTGTATTGTCCTTTCTGACTGCTAAAAACACCAATTGAAAAGTATTATTTGCTTCAGGCTTTTACATAAGCTCAAGTGGGTTTCATCAATACAGTCAAATGGATTCATCAGTGTGACATCAGGGCTGAAACAACTCTGGGGGAGGCTACACCAGCCATTCGTTGGAGGATCATATCACAGTCATCACTAATGGGCCACATCCCTGATTGCTTTTGTCACAGTTTTTCTGGCTCTCTCATGTCTATCCTGAAGTCCATGTGTGGTGTGCCCCCCCCCTTTGTGAGGTCATTGCTGTTAGCTGCGAGTTCCAGGCTCGGTGAACAGCCAATCAGCTGTGAGGGGTGTGCACATGAGTTTCGGCATGTTTTACCACTGAGTGTTCTTTTTTTTAAAAAAAAAATACAAACATATCTTTGCACAGGAGCGCATATTCAAGAGAGTTCCTATCCCCCATGTGTTGCTGCATGTCTGCATTCATGCGCATCCCTCACGAGTCATAAAAAAAATCTTTGCCCCATAGCCCCGTCATCTGCCCAGCTCTGCCCACTTCTGCTGATCCACATGCGCTCCAGCAATGGCACTCCTGAAATTGCATTACACATCAATGCCATGTGCCCCGTGAGTGCCGAGGAACATTCGGGAGCATCCCTCTTCCATGCTGAAATGCCTGCAGGTGTAGATTAGCCCTACGTGAGATAATTTGGGGAGAAGTTCCCTTATCCAATCCTTTACCTTATTCAACTCCCTCCAGGATCACAATCATCAACTGCATCAGTTATCTTGCTTTGAACGCCCCCCCCACAAAGAAATCTCCTTCCCCCATTGGGGTCTCATTCCATCTCCCCTTCCAAGGGAAGACTGCTTGATTCACTCCAGAATTGATTCTGCTGCATACTTTTCAAATCTGTATGTAATTTTGCCCTACTCTCTTGTATGTGTAAAATCTGGTTAGTGACAGTAATAAAGTTGATGATGCCTTGCAAATCCATTCTTTAAATTATTTTGAGGATTGTCCTCAGGCTGCCCTACCAGTGATGGTCCATTCTTCAAGGATGGATATTCACTTATTCCCTTAATGCAATTTGTGGCCCTCCAGATCTTTTAGCCTAATCTCAATCTGGAACCTCAGCTGCTTCTTGTTAAAAATAAATAAATGCAATGAAGACCATGGGAAATCCTAAACAAGGAATTCAAAGACACCATTAAGGTTTGGCCTAAAATGAGTTTTTATTACTACTACTCCCTCCCCCATTAATATACACATTTATATTTTGAAATGCCAAATGAATATTTTAGGTCATTTTCATATCTTCCAATAACTATGATGAGATCCATGAAAATGATGGCTTCTCCTGTCTTTTTGGCTTCAGAGATTTCTGATAGTTATGGGCAAACATCTGATAATCTGAGGAGCAGACTTGTGATACTGCAACAGAGAGTTCTCAACCATGTAAACAAGATTAAAACCCTGCAGAACACTATCCAGACTCAAGTTGGAGAGATAAAGCGTTTAGAGGTGAGTTTGGCCATTTTCTTTGTTTTCCAAAGCTGATTTAGGACAGATTTCTTTGTTTGGCCCAAGCTAAATATTCTCTCCCCATCCCCTATTTCCAGTGGAAGCTGGTGGTTCTGATGTCAGTGGGGTAGCGAATTTGCTCCATGTTTCAATCACAATCAGTCAGAACTCTAAAGGAGAGATCCAAGGTGCAAAACTTCACACCTTGGATAATTCCATTAGGGTTCTGACTGAAACCTGGAGCGGAGTCACCAGCCTCTATGCCCATTTCATGGGTCCATATGTCTCCCATGAATGGAGGAATTTTCAGGAACTTTTTTGGGATTAGAGTAATTCTATCATTATTTGGGGGAGAGGAGGCAAGCTTGCCATTACAGATGACGCAGCGGAGGGTGTCCTTTCTTTGCTTTACAACATCCTTCCCCAGCCTGGTGTCCCCCAGATGTTTTGGACTTCAACTCCCGTCAGCCCTAGCCAGCATGGCCAATGGTCAAGATTGCTGGGAGCTGCAGTTAAAAATATCTGGAGTGCGGCAGGTTGGGAAAGGCTGCTTTAAACCACTTGAAGAAGCAGTGGAAATGCCAGGAGCAGCAGCCCGGTAGAATTCCACATTTAGACAAAACGGTCCAATGGTTACAGATAAAACTGCTTTGGGAGATTTAGGAATTAAAGTATACACATGTGTGTGTTTTTTCTCTACCCACCTCTGCCTAGGTGGACATTGATATTAAGCTACGTGCCTGCAAAGGATCTTGTGGTCGTGTTCAAAACTACAACGTGGACACAGAGGGCTACGACAACATACAGAAGCAGCTCATCCAAGCTAGTACCATCAAACTGCAACCGGAATTTGAAGCTACTCCTTTGAGGGTGCTGAAGATGAGGCCGCTGAAGGACTCTACTGTTCCCAGCCACTTTAAAACTAAAGCTCCTCTGTCCCAACAAGAAGCCGAAACACTTAATCGTTTACAGATAGTTGAAGCAATACTGGAAAATTCAGGAGATGAGTCCAGAGGCTCTCCAGTGGACCACAAGCATGTTGTGCCCAGACCAGGGGCAGCAGGACAGCCACACACTACCAAGTTAGTCACTACTACTACTACAACTTCTGGAGGGGGTGGCGCTAACATGAAAGTAGTCAGACCTGATACGGCTCACTACACCCAAACGTGCGTCAGAACAGTCACCACGAAAGTAATCCGGGGCCCTGATGGTGAAAGAGAAGAGACGGTGGAACAGTTTAGAGCTCCCGATGGTTCGGACTGTTCCCATGTGCAAGGCTTTGAGAAAGAGGCAGGAGGTTCCACCTACCATATCAAAGGGACCTCAGGCGTCGTCGGAAGTGGCTCCCTGGACTTGTCTTTGCTGCCTTCAGAGGCAAGAGAGTTTTTCTCTGGCAGCAAACTCCATACTGACAGCACATTTCATAGCACGGGAACGTTTGATGGACCGGACTTCTCTGACTTAGGGGAGGGAGAAGACGACTTCACAAGATTTGACCACTCCTCGGCCTTTGAGTCTAGGACAAGTGGCGGCTCGACCCATTCTGTGTCCAGCAGCAGTAGCACTAGTGGATTCAACAAAGGGGGCTCCACTTTTGAAACCAAGTCAATCAAAGTGCCAGGATTTAGTGAGACAGAATGGGTGCAACACGATCAGAGTGGAGAGGATAATCCTGATTTTCAGGCGCGCAGCTTGAACCCAGGAGGACAGAAGCAGGGGGAAAGCTACATCGGGACAGGTACCCATCCAGTTCATGAGAAATAATTGTTGCGGGAGCAGGAGTGAAGTTTGCAACCAAACTCACACACAGGCTAAACCGTTACTGCATTCTCTGTCGTTCTTTCACCCCTCAAAGCAATGAGTGTTTGTTACCATTTATGAAAGGTGTGGGGGGAGGGGGGAGATCTTACAGTGAGTAATTGGATAGCAAGGCGGTTATATACAGAAAATGATCAGTAATTCAATTTGCATGTAAGCTATCAGTTTGGGGCAGCGGGGCTGGGGGAGAGGTGCAACGTGTCTTTCCACTGTAGCACAAAATGAAGGGTGGCCACTTGACTTCAGCGCGGTTACTGTTTGGATTCCTGTGACCTTGTAATAAAAGTTTATCTGAAAACGGCTGTCAACCCGATCAACTTTGTTTTTTTAGACTGTGAGGATATCCGCCAAAAGCACACTTCTGGTTCTCGAAGTGGTCTTTTCAAAATCAAGCCAGCAGGATCCGCTAAGGGGTTTTCAGTTTATTGCGACCAAGAGACCACTTTGGGAGGATGGCTTCTGATCCAACAGAGATTGGATGGGTCATTGAATTTTAACGGGACCTGGCACGACTTCAAGAATGGTTTCGGAAAAGTGGACAACCAAGGGAAAGGAGAGTTGTGGTTGGGCAATGAAAAAATCCACGTGATGACCCGGAAGGACACCGTCCTTCGGGTTGAAATGGAGGATTGGGAGGGCAATAAAGTGTATGCAGAATATAATATGCAGGTGAGCTCTGAATCAGAAGGTTATCAGCTCATCATCTCAAACTATGAGGGGACAGCTGGGGATGCTCTGATCAAAGGCTCAGAAGAAGGAGGCAGTCAATACACATCTCACGCTAACATGACATTTAGTACTTTTGACAGAGACAGTGATCAATGGGAGGAGAACTGTGCTGAGATGTATGGAGGCGGATGGTGGTACAACAATTGCCAAGCCGCTAATCTCAATGGGATTTATTACACAGGAGGTCAGTATGACCCACGGAACAATGTTCCATATGAGATTGAAAATGGGGTGGTTTGGGTAACTTTCAGGCCCTCAGATTATTCTCTCAAAGCTGTTAGAATGAAAATCCGACCTATAGAGACAGAGTAGATCCCATTGCAAAGACGAAAAACATAACAAACAAAAACAGTTTCCAAAATGATATATACCTCAAAACTATCTTGTGTGTGTGTGTGTGTTTTATTTTTACCTAAAGCAACTGAGAGACATCTGCCTATTAAATAAAATAAACAGTTCCACTCAAAAAGAAGTTTCTGGTGTGTTTAACTTATTTTCAAAAACTGTTAATACATATTTTAAAATGTCTGGTGGGAGTGTTTCTCACACTTAAAATATCTCTGTGCTTAAAATCTATTCATAGTCACATTAAGGAATACACTGAGACATTCAAAAACAATTCCTATGGGGGGGAATAATAGTGTTTGTGGAGCAAAGAAATTTTAAATCCATCCCATTGCCTCTCTGGTTAGTTTCCTAATAATGGAATACTTTTTCAAATGTATAACATTATTGGAGGAGAGTTCTAATTAATTGGGAGAAAATTGTGTGTGTGGCAGGAGTGCCTGGCCTCTAAAATGGGGAAATAGAAAACCTTTAAGCAAGAAATAATCAAAGGACAAAACACTTTAAAATGTGGATGCCGTGAAGAACAGAAAACCTTCTTATAAACAATGAATTAAGTAATATTATGGGGAGAGCTAAGACAGTCCAATAATGTGCAAGAAACACATGGGAAAAGCCCTTTTCATGGGATGGGATGAGTTAAAAATGCAGGCTGAGGAATTGTACAATGTCAGCCTGCCCAGCATTAAAAACTCCTTGCACATATAAAATTAGCCTCTCAGGGAAAATATTGGGTGTATGTCAGTGCCAGTTTCACGTTTTAAAGAGCTCTTGGGCAAGACACCCTCAATGGGGGCCCTCCCTCAGTGAGTATTACTGCCATTGTAGGGTGACCATATTTTGGAAGCCAAAAAGGAGGACAACATGATTTGCTTCTTTTGACCTTGGGATTTCCCCAAACAGACTGATATCACCCCCTGTTCTCTATGGTCTCAACAAGGGATTGGATTCATGCTTAGTCAAAGGTAAATTCTACTTTGTTCCATGGGATTGACTTCTGAGTAAACATGCAGAACAGGATACAGTTGCAGAGGGACAGATCTAGGCATGAGGCAATGCTCTGAGGTCTTTGAGGTTGCACTGAGGGGGAGAGAGGAGGAGGCAAGAAGGAAGAAGACCCCTTCCCTCCCAGCTTGCTAGGAGGTTTCAAGCCCATTCTCATGCCTAGATCTGTTGAACTGGAAAAGGGGTTTGAAGTGGAGTAATCTGGAATAAGTGTGGTAGATATCAGGCTGCCCATAGATGGAGATGGACCTTTCTTTTGCTTTTACCTCCTTGGGCTCTTTTGGACCGGCCATTTTCAGCACACTTAAGAGCAGCTAAGCTGACTACTGGATTTGAACGGCTATTTGCATCTGAGGAAAGGCATTTTAGTGGGGAAAGAACTTCAGTTTATTGAGACATAATGCTTTAAGGGGGAAAGGAGGACACTTTGTACAATGCTAAATGCTATGGCTACATTTGAGCATTAATGCCTAGATCTGTCCCTCTGCAACTGTATCCTGTTCTGCATGTTTACTCAGAAGTCAATCCCATGGAACAAAGTAGAATTTACCTTTGACTAAGCATGAATCCAATCCCCTGTTGGGACCATAGAGAACAGGAGGGTGATATCAGTCTGCTTGGGGAAATCCCAAGGCTGACAGAAGCAAATCACGTTGTCCTCCTTTTTGGTTTCCAAAATATAGTCACCCTAACTAACAGAGCATTGTCCTCTGTTTGAGCATTGGGCTCTGTGTGTGTGTAATGTAAATAAAGTCTCTGTAACTGTTCCAGCAGACAGGAGCTACCTCAGTTGCCTGATGTTTTCTCCTATCCTGCCCCAGTTGACATTTACTTTCTTGCATGCTGACATTTAGTGAGTTGGAGTGCCAGCAATTTTCAAATATCACTCTTAATCACAATAGATAGTACCAGAGGTGCAACCTGGACCATCAACCATGCTACACCTCTTCCTTTCTTGGGAAAGTGCTTGACAAAGTGCTTGAGAGGGGGAGGTGTTTGCTTTGGGGGTTTCAAAGTGAATCTCTATCTTGAGATGGCAGCTTTTCTCAGGCCGTTGCTAGACGAGGCGTTAGCGTGGTGTGAGGCCTGGTCTCCCTCCTGTGCATCCAAATGACGCACAAGGGATTCTGGGGTCAGGCTGGGCTAAGACCTCCCTTAACCCGGGATAAGCGGATTTGCTTATGGCCCGGCTTTACCGCAGCCCCAGCCTGAGGCAGGGGCTGCGGAAAGTTTAGCGACTTCCATGGCTTTTCCCGGCTGCTCGCTTACTCATGAGTAGCCGGGAGAAGCCAAGGACTGGGCACAGTGCCGGGGGGAATCACGGGGGGGGAGGTGGGGGCCGGGGGAAAGACCGACCCTGCAGGAGAGAGGGGGGAGAAAAATGGGCATGGGCATCGGGGACAGGGGGCGGGGGAAGAAGAACGGGCACGGGCATGGGCATCGGGGATGGGAGGCGGGGGAAGAAGAACAGGCACGGGGACAGCCATGGCGGACAGGGGGGGAAGGACAGAGACAGGCCTGGCGGATGGGGGGGAGAACGGGCGAGCAAGCAAGCGGGCAGGGGGGGGCATCAGACATTTGTGGGGGGGGAATCAGGGGCAGGGGGAGCGGGAGACCCTTTATTTTTTTTTAAAAAAAAAAACCCTACCTTTTCCGGTGGTGCACTCCTGCACACATGGCCCTTTAAGGGGCGAAAACCCGGAGCATGCAACTTCTCAAGCTGAAACTGCTGGATTTTTGATTACTGACTATGAGGAACATACTTTTCCTAGGTATTCAGCAATTTGAATAAAAGAAAGAAACCCAATTGGTCTCCTTGGAAGGAAGGACAGAGAAGCACTTCACACATCCCTCAATTACACACACACACACACACAGAGAGAGAGAGAGAGAGAGAGAGAGAGAGAGAGAGAGAGAGAGAGAGAGAGAGAGAGAGAGAGCTGTCTCATATCCCAGTCCATCACACAAGCGTAGACCTTGTCTTGGAAATATGGAGGACAAAGTTGACAGAAGTTCCACCCTAAAGATGGCAATTAAGTTTGTAGCCACAATGCAAATACCTACCCCTCTCTTGTCAAGCACTATGGGTGGTGCTCTAGATCCCCTCTTTGAGGATATTGCTGTAGGAGCCCTGTCCTCTTTTGTATTTGGTCACTAGAAGGCAGGGCTCCAATGGTCTGAATTAGGGCCTCGCACACGTATTCTGGAGTAAGTAAACCAATCATGCACAGCTCAACTATGAAAGGGGAAGCCAACATTGTTCTAGTCGGGAAGCCTAGACATGCCTACTCAGGAGCAAGAACCATAGAGTTGAGTGGGACCGAGTCCCGGGCACAGGCGGTGGTGGCCTTGCTTGCCTTCTCCATGGGGTGTTTGGAGTCCTCTTTCCCATCCCCTTCATAGTTGAGCAGTTGAGCGAGACTGCCCTTCGACACACACGGCCCCAACAACAACAACAAAAAAGGGATAGCCCAATATAACGTAAAGACAACAATACATGGGAGGGAGAAGTGGCTTTTTTGCACATGGAGGGAAACAAAACTAGACTTTCCCCACTCTAAAATAAGATGGAAAATGGAGGGGAAGAGGCAAAATGAGCACAGGACAGGGACATCATCATGTGAGTACTGTGCTGCAAAAACACATACCAGGCATGGCAAGAGTGCGATAAATCGCTGGTGTGATGGAGCTCTTACCTGCTATTCGCTGAAATGATACTACATCGGGCTTTCCAGGGTGTGATAGAAAAGTAAAAATGGCAGGCAGCTTCCCAACTGCTGCCACTGTAAGACTGTAGTCAAGGGACCATGTAGGTGGGTGGGTGGGACAAATGGCAGAGCAAGGATGGCAGATGCTACCATAGGCCCTGTCCTAAACACATTTACTAGAGAGAAAGTCTCATTAAACTGAGATACTGCCAAATGAATAAACGTGCTTAAGACTGCACTGTAAGGCTTACTTCAAGGTAAGTGTGCATAGCTTTATGTTGTAAGCCAGGACTGCTAAGCCACTGTGCACTAATATTCTTACAAACTGGTGAAACTGCCTTATCCCGATTCAGACCAGTATTGTTGACACTTGCTGGTATCAACTCTCTGAGGTCTCAGGCCAGAGGTCAGTCCCAATCCTACTATCGGAGATCTTCCAGCTGGCGATCCCAAGGACTAAACCTGGGTCTTCGGTATGAAAAGCATGTGCCTCACCCTTCTCCTGGCTAAATACTCTGCATCTTTAGGGAGTAAACAAACTTCTTCCTTCAGACAGTGTTCCTGCATAGATGGAACTGCAGCTGCATTATGATTTGGGGTAAAATGTGTAGTTTGTCCTCATATCTTTTCATCTTCATATACATCCCAAGACCTGAAGGAATTGCATTAGGTATTTGGAATAAAGTGTATATTATGGAAGAATTAGGCTGCAGTTATTCCAGTTCCAACAGCTTAGAGGTACTGTTAAATACAACAGTAACGTCTCAATGCAAGAGGGAGGCAGAACCTCTTTCAACCAGAGGGCTGAATTCCATCCTGGAGAAGATCTCAGGGGTCACCTGCCAGTGGTGGTGGAGGCCAAACATATATAAAAGCTGCCCTATTTTAGCTTAAAACTCTTAAGCCTTAGGAGAGGCATTTCAACTTTTTATGCACAAATGCCAGAGTGGGCTGGATTTGGCTCCTGGGCCTGATGTTTTGCCTCCCTGCAGTTCAATGATCAAGGACAGGGAGATGTTTGTCCATAAGCCCTTAGCCAGGGGGCATGGCTGAAAAGGGACTCTGTGAGCAAAGGTGACTCATCTCTGCAACCATGGTCTAGACAACTACCGACCAGTCGCAAACATCTTCTTTATAGGGACGGTACTGGAAAGGGTTGTGGCAGAGCAACTGTAGGCACTTTTGAAATATACTGATGACCTAGACCCATTCCAATCTGGGTTTCGATCTGGTTATGGGACTGAATCTGCCTTGTTCGCCCTGATGGATGGGCGAGAGGGACAGGGGGGAGTGCAACCCTGTTAATTCTGCTCAATCTCTCATTGGCTTTTGATACCATCGACCATGTATCCCCCTGGATTGACTCTGTAGGATGGGCATCAGAAGCACTGTGCTACAGTGGTTCCAGTCTTACTTATGGGGCCAATTTCAGACAGTAACATTGGATGATTATCCCTCCACCCCTTGGCAATTGAGCTATAGGGTTCTGCAGGGCACCATCTTGTCCCCAAGGTTGTTTAACATCTATATGAAGCCACTGGGAGCGGTCATTAGGGGATTTGGAGCCAAATGCCATTAACATGCTGATGACACGCAACTCTATCTCACTGAGATATCTGAATCTGGTGAGACTGTGCAAGTCCTGGACAGGTGCCTATACTCAGTAACAGGCTGGATGAAGGACAATAAAGTGAAACTGAATCCCTGCAAGATGGAAGCCCTGTGGGTGAGTGATTCCCAAGTCCGAGAGATAGGCTTATTGCCTGTTCTGGATGGGGTTGCACTCCTTCTGAAAGATCAGGTTCTTAGTTTGGGGGGTACTCTTAGGTCCATCTGTCACTCCAGGCCCAAGTGGTTATAGCAGCTCGGAGTGCCTTTTACCTACTTTACTTAGTTCGCCAACTATGGCCTCTCCTGGACAGAGACAGCATGGCCACAGTGTGCAGGCATTAGTAACCTCAAGGCTAGATTAGTGCAATGCACTCTATGTGGGGCTGCCCTTACAGCTGCTCCAGAAGCTGGAGCTAGTGCAGAATTCAGCAGCTTGGCTGGGGACTGAACCTGGGACCTTCTGCATGCAAAGAAGGTGCTCTATCTCACTGAGCTATGGCCCCTCCCCAAACAAACAACAGATAAGAACTGCTGACTTTCTGTTCTTCTAGTAAACTTCCTAGAGGCATGGAGCTGGCCAAGTCTGAAAACAGGATGCTGGAGAAGAGGAACCATTGATCCAATCCGGCAGAACTCACATGCTCTTAAGCCTTTCCATCAGAATTTGAGACGAAAGTTCAGTTTTCAATGGGTAAGCCAGGTGTCTCCAACCCAGTGCTTTCCAGATGGGTTGGATTACAACTCAGAGCATCCCTCATCCAGGGAGTTGTAGACCAACACCTCTTTATTGCACCAGATTGGGGAAGGCTGGGGGAAGCTGATGGAGCAGAAAGTATGATGTGCTAAGCAAAAGATTTCTGCTATGTCTATCTTGGGGTCCTTCTATGCAAGATGAATGACATTTGCAAGCTAATGGGGTTGGCAGGTTCATATCCAATAGAGCATTTCTGCTTAGTCACATTGCATTTAACCAAACAAATATAAATGGTTGAGAACAATCCATGGCATCTCCAGGGGTACCCATATATATTTTCCTTTGAGCAGAAACCGGTGAAATGTCTGTCAAATCTATTATTATTATTATTATTATTATTGACAATTAATTATTGGCTTAAAGTATGTTCTTTTTCATGTTCCCGTTTACCCACCAAATCCATCATTACAGCATTTTCGGGGGTGGGGGTGGTATTTTCCCACTCTGAACTTTACTCATTGTGAATTTTTTTTGAGAACAGGTCTGCAGTATTTCCAATCAAGTCTGACCTCTTGTGCTACCATCACATGTAAAAGGGTAGCTCCCTAGTCTGGACGATTTAAATCCAAATCTGAATGTGAGAACTATCTGAAGTTATCTACAATCCTACCCTCAGAAATGTTCTAAGCAGACTCAGGATGCACCAGATGTTGACTGCTGTTTTAGAAGAGTGTTTTAACAAAATACCGTATGAGTCCAGATTTCGCCCATGTGGCAGTGGGTCAGTGGAGGATTGCCTTCATTATTTGTTTGTCCTATTTTCTCTACAGCTTGAATCAAGTTTTTAAATCCTATCCTCAGGTGGTAGTGGTGGGAAATGCTTGGTCTGACGCGGAGAGAAATGTGTTTTTTTTGTTTACAACTCATAAGAAGGTGATTTTATTGGCAGTGGTGGACCTTGCTCTTGTAGCAACTAAACTTTGAGCCATTTTTTTTTACTTTCAAGTAAAAAATAAGTAGTTTTTATTGATTATTGACTACTTATCACTAGATAAAAACTAGTGATAAGTAGTTTTTATTGATTAGGGTGGTATAGAGCTAGGGTGGTGTAGTGGCTAGAGTTTTGGATTGGGAGTCAGGAGATCCATGTTCTAGTCCCCACTTGGCCATGGAAACCCACTGGGTGACTCTGGGCCAGTCACAGACTCACAGCCCAACCTACCTCACAGGGTTATTGCTGTGAGGATAAAAATGGAAAGGAGGAGGATTATGTCCCAGCACTGGGAAAAAGGTGGAATAATAATAATAATAATAATAATAATAATAATAATAAGAAGAAGAAGAAGAAGAAGAAGAAGAAGAAGAAGAAGAAGAAGAAGAAGAAGAAGAAGCTGCTGTCTTGGGTTCCTTGGAGGAAAAAAGGTGGGATATAAATGTAATAAAATAAATAAATTCCATTTCATGTGTTTTTAAATGTTTTCTCATATTGTACTTTTATTGTATTCTTTGTTTATTTTTCTCACTCTGTGACTTTTGTAATCAATGGTTCTAAGAATAAAATTTTATTCTTTCATACAAACATGTCAGAGTCACTTTGTTTTTTACTGTTTTGGTGAAATGTAAAGTTTTCATATCATGCAACAGATATGAGCATAAAAATTTGTCATTGTTTATTTGAAAAACAATCACGATTGTTGGGAGACTGGCCTAATTTTCATGCTCACTTTCTTCAGTGACATCCAGGACCCTTTCCAGTTCATCCATACAATTCCATCATCTGTTCCGTGCTTTGCCATATCTGGGGTATAGTGTCCACCATAGTAGAATCTGCCATTTAGATTGCATGAATGACAGCGATTGTACCACCAGCCACCACCATCTTCCTTAGAACACTGTTTTTTTGGATCTGGGTTTATCCTGTGAGGAATAAATATACAAAGCTGGTGATACTGGTCTAAGGTGTAAATACACAATCTGTGAATATTCTCATATCTTCCAAAATATATGTACTGTAATTATGCATTCAGAAACAGCTATCTCTTGCTTGATCAAAGCCTATTTATCAACTGTTCTATTTCAAGAGATCATCTTAGTTCTCCAAACAATGAATATGGCTTATAATTCTAATTCTGGGATACTCTTCAGGACCTGTTCCAGACTGACAGCACAATCCTATATATGTTTTCTCAGAAGTAAATTCCACTGAGTTTAATTCTCAGGTAAGTGTGGGCAGGCCTGCAACCTAAAATGCTCTACAGGTGTAATTACAAACCCATCAGTCATCAATATTCATTCATTCCAATGGCACCCATGCATGACTGCCGCAGTTCGATATTAAGGCTCCAGTCCCAGTCGACTCTGTAAGAGGTGTAAAGCAGGCAATCCTTCTCTAGTTATACAGATGTCTCAAATGGCTGAGGCAGAACATAGCAGCAAATCAAAGGCAAATGCATACACATACCATCCATCATTGTCTCTGTCAAAGGTGCTGAAGAACATCCCATTATGGATTGTCATTGTTCTGTTATCACCATGCAGCTGCGATGCTCCTTCTAGGAAGGTATTTCCAACTGTGCCTCTATAGTCACTAACTGAGAGCTGGTACTTGTTTGCTTCATTCTGAATGCTGAATCTTCCATAATATGCTTTGCCCTTGGCACCAGCCCAATCTTCCAGTTCGATTAAAAGTTCTGTGGGTCCCATTTTGGTGAGCTGACTGATTTTGTTGTTTCCAAGCCAAAATTCACCTGTGGAACAATAAAAGTACAATGAAAAGAAATTGCCTGAAATTATGTCAATTTGTCCTGACTGAACTTCTCTTATGGCTCATCTACACCAAGCAGGATATTCCACTATGAAAGTGGTATATAAAAGGCAGGAGCCACACTACTGCTTTATAGTGGTACTGAAGTACACTGACAACTATTGGGGCTCATGACACATCTACACCAAGCAGGGTATAACACTATGAAAGCAGTATGAAAGCAGTATATGGTATGTCTGGGCCCCAACGGTTGTCAGTGCGTTTCAATACCGCTATAAAGCAGTCATGTGGCTCCTGCCTTTTATACACCGCTTTCATAGTGGGATATCCTGCTTGGTGTAGATGAGTCCTTACTGAGGCCCAAACGACCTGGCTTCCTCCACTTGATGTGAGCCTGACCAGTGGAGGCTGGTGGCTCTGATACCAGTGGGGCAGTGAATCCGCTCCAGGTTTGAGTCAGAACCAGTCAGAACTCTACAGTTCCACACCTTGGATTGCTCCTTGAGATTTCTGACTGGTTCCGACTGAAACCTGGAGCTGATTCACTGCTCCACTGACATCAGAGCTACCAGCCTCCACTGAACCTGACAACAGCACCTACTCCCTGCCAATGGCCTGTGGGGAGGGATTTTTGTCAAGATTTCAGAGAAGGACAAAAGGGTTAAGTCTCTCCCTCCATGCACTGCTGCCCTGATTCAGGACACAACCACCTTATGCTTACTATTCTTTTTGTTTTCAAACCCATACACGAGGTTGCAGATGACACATTTAAAATCAGGTGTACTCAGGCCCTCAGTCTGTAATGCAGTCTTCCCCAACCTGGTGCTGTCCAGATATTATGACTTCAAGTCCTATCAGCCCCAGCCAGCATGGCAAATGGTCAGGAATGCTGAGAGCTGTGGTCCAAAAGAACTGGAGGGCACCAGGCTTGGAAAGGCTGCTTCAGTAAGTTCCACAACTCAGAAAAAGGCCTCTTCTCTGCACAAGTTTTATGCCCTGATAGAAAACCCAAGAGAGAAACATCAGACCAAAGAGGCAGCCGTAAAGGCCAAACCCAACACCCTGATTATATCTCCACAAGCAAGACGCAAACAAGAGCAATCAATGGAGCAGAGACATATTAAAAGCCCCCAGTAATATAACTCCAAGATGAACCTCTTCTATTCTGCACTAGCAGAAGTAACTGATAATCATTTATTAATAAATGCTGCTCAGAGTCCAATTTTTACCTGGGGTGTCACAATAGTTCTTTCCACCACTGGATGCAATATTTCCAAATCCACCTTTATATGAATCCCATGATCTTCCAAAGCCAACACTGCCATCTTGGCGGTTCTGAATAAGAAGCCAACCTGTCAAAGGTAAGAGGGGACATCGAAATGTAACGATAGTTTGTAATTAATGCTACTTCATGCTAAGAAAAGCTTTTTAAAAAAGGAAGGAAACATCCTGGCATATGGCATTTCCAAAGCCATTAGTAATATCCCATTAATATTTTGTGTCTTATCATGTCTGATGATACTAGCATAAAGAACAGTTGGGTGAAATAAAGTTAGAACCCTATTCAAAAAAGCACACAAACCACTGGGAAGCTCCGTAGGGAGCAATCCTATGCATAATTAGAAAAAAGTCCTACAACTCCCAGCATTCCCCAATCAGCATGGTTGGCTGGAGAACGCTGGGAGTTATAGGCCTTCTTTCTGTCTAAACATCCATGGGATTATGCCCATTATCTGAAAACATAGGGCATGATGCTAAGTACATTAAAGTCCCCTTGGTTTCAATGAAAGAGATTTAAAAATCTTCATTGAAATCAATGGGACTTAAAACATAATTAAATTTGCACTGATTGTTCCCATAACTCACAAAATACTAAAGGAGAAATCCTAACAACATTAAAATCCTACCATAACCTGAAATAATGTGCTGTATGTTTAATTAACAAGTACTTAATTTCTAAGTTAAACTGACAGCTAATAACTATGTTTTCTTGTACCTGCAGAATTGTAAATGAAATGCTGTCGGTTCAAAATTGTTTGCCACTGTTTCTCTTCTCTTTACTTAGTACAGTATCACAATTCCAGAATTTGGAGAGCATGGGGCGGGGGGCGGAGCTTGGATAAGATGCCTTCAGTGGGGCCTCACCCCTGAATGGGCCTCATCTTCTTCCCACTGACACTATTGCTCATTCACTTACCTTCTTCTTCTGGGTACCATCCACACCACGGTATGAAGGAGCAGAAGCTCTCCTCCTCCTCCTTATCATTTAACATAGTCTTAACATTTTTCTGACTAACATTTACCTCCATTTTCTGTGGTCATGTCACAATAAACTTTGTATGGTTTGAAGAAAGGATCAGGTTGAATGAGGTACATCTCAGATGTTTCACCTCCTTTCCTAATGATGTCTTCACACTCTGCAATCAGAAATCAGTTGTATGTGTTACTGCGCAACCTACAAAAATCTGTTATGAAGGCCTTGATATTACCAGACCCAAACAGAAGAAAATTCTCTGCTCATTATTATACACATGCATAAAGTTGTTTACCACATCTCACTTTCACCTATCAGTGTAGTTCCCTGAACTTCCCTCAAACAGAGCATTTTCAAAGTTCTTTGGGGCCAATACCCTACTGAAGTCAATAACGCTTTTGGGAATCATACTAATTTGGCAATTCTTCCCCCTATTGCCATCAATGTTGTTGAAAGATGAGCAACCCTGATAGGATACCTGTGCAGCAATAATCATGAGATTTTAACGACTCAGGGCAAGGGATTTTTCATTAGATCAAACATAGGGTGACCATATGAAAAGGAGGACAGGGCTCCTGTATCTTTAACAGTTGCATAGAAAAGGGAATTTCAGCAGGTGTCCTTTGTATATATGGAGAACCAGGTTCTCCATATATACAAAAGACACCTGCTGAAATTCCCTTTTCTATGCAACTGTTAAAGATACAGGAGCCCTGTCCTCCTTTTCATATGGTCACCCTATCAAACAGGAGTGTCAGAGAACAAATTCCCTTGAATCCTATCAAGTGGTTGGAAAGAAAGCGAGGAAAGGAATGAACATCAAGTAAGATTGCCTGACCAGAGGTGGACAACCCATGATCCCCTCGGACTAATTGCAAAACCTTCTCCAATCAATGGATTCAGATCTCTGGTAAGAGCGATCTGCCTGCATCCCAGCAGGCCACTGGGTGGGGAGGAAGAACGAGGAGAAAGAGGGTGGGAAGAAAGGCAGAGAAAGAGGGGGGAGAGAGAGAAAGAGAAGAGGTAGCCCCATATACACTTGATTCTGGCCCTGCCCACACTGCTGGCTTCATGCCTGCCTGCCAGCATGTGCACGCCCCCCACCAACAGTTTACCCCCTAGGAAATGTGGCCTTGGCAGAAAAAAGTTTCCTCACTATTGCCTTGGATAGGGTGACCATATGGAAAGGAAGACAGGGCTCCTGTATCGTTGACAGTTGTCTAGAAAAGGGAATGTTAGCAGGTGTCATTTGTATGCATGCAGCACCAGGTGAAATTCCCACTTCATCACAGCAGTTAAAGGTGCAGGAGTCCTGCCCTCTTTTGTCCTGCAGCTTTATCTGTTGAGATGAAGAGGGTATTTCACCAGATGCTGCATGCATACAAATGATACATGCTGAAATTCCCTTTTCTGTGCAACTGTTAATGATACAGGAGCCCTGTCCTCCTTTTCATATGGCCACCCTAGCCTTGGACCTCTAAAAAATTAACTGATAGGGAGGCGAGGGAGTATGAGCCCAGCAGCCATCTTGAACTCAGAAGCTGCAGTTGTAGCCACAGGTTGAATTAACATTGGTTAATGTTGGGGTGCCTTTTGTTCAGCGAAGCAGAGGATACGGAGAGAGATAAGCATGAGGTCCTCCTCTCAAATGCACAGGGGCCTTACTCAAAGTTGCTGATGCACCTGTCCTGACTGCACAGCAAGGCAAACAGAGGAAGTGAGGCATTACCTTTTCCAGACACCACTGGTATATTGCAGGAAACAGTACAAGGAGTGCGGCATTCTATCAACTGGCTTGTGATGGCATTTTCCAGTTTTATTAGTTTTTTGTGTAAATTATCCACAACTCCACGAAGTATTCGTAGGCTAGATGGGATGTTGTTTTCTAAGTTATCTTTGATGAAAGTGTACTGATCCTCAATCTCCTTGTTGTATTGAGAAATTACATTCTCATTATCTGAGGGGGGGAAACATATTCATGTAAATAGATTGAAGAACTTTTAAGATGATGATGATGATGATGATGATAATGATGGTAGTCTTACACCTACCACCATTTTCCTCCCATTTCTCTGTTGTCTCCTTTGTGTCTATTTCTAGGTTGTTGTCCCCACCCCACCCCCGCCCCTTGGTGTGGGGACCTGTCCTCAGGGCCAGGTTAAGAAATGCTGTGTCCCTAAGCCATGTCAGGATTTAGAGGCTCCATGCCATAAAATAAAGAGAAAAAAGTCTTTTATATTATAAGAGAAAGGGTAATGAAAGGTACCACCCAGCTTGTAGTTCAACATTGTTAGATAGCCTTCCCTGAAGATGTACATAAAAGCACTAATAAAGTAAGTTGATTTGAACTTCTTTTAAACTGGCTCTAGTTTGCCCTTATTGCTTCCAATACTAAATGCTATGTTGCCATGCTTTCTCTATATAGAGTAACTCTGCTCTAAGTAACACCAGACTTTCCAACGTATTTAAGCCAAAGCGATTTCATCTTAGTTATGTAACATCTTAGTTATCTCCAATATATTTACAGGCTCCTGATAATATGAGGCCCTAAGCCATGGCTTACATGGCTTGTTCCTAAATCCAGCATTGCCTGTTTTCGCAATCTTTGTAAAACACCACATGAATGGCACTATCTCTAAAATAAGTAATAAATACTCATCTGGTTTGTAAACCATGACCAAGGTTTGATTTCTGCTTTATCTCCAGAACAAGCATCACAGATGTCTGAGGGATGCATCAGCCTATCTAGTGTAGAACCCAAGCCCGGAATCATTACCCTAATTCAGTAGTTCCCAACCTTGGATCCTCATATGTTGTTGAACTATGACTCCAATCACCCCCAGAAAGCATGACCAATTGTCAGGGATGATGGGAGTTGCAGTCCAGCATCATCTTAGAACCCAAGGTTGGAAACTACTGCCTAATTACTCAGACTGAGAGCCAACTTATGTAACCAAATTGGCATATTGTTAAATGTGTCCCAATAACCAATTACTATAGCACAATTCTATATGGTCTACTTAGAATTAAAATCCATTGTTTTAAATGGGGCTTACTTCTAGGTAAGTGTAAATAGGATTGCAGCAGTGAAAAATACATTTATGTAGGTGCCGGGCAGACTTATCTGGGGAGGGCATTTATCACACCATGAAAAAACCTGTACAGTGACAGAATAGTATAGGCTGAGTTGCAAACCAGGTACATCCAGATAAAATCATATGACTCTATATCATAGAATCACAGAATAGTACAGTTGGAAGGGGGCCTATAAGGCCATCGAGTCCAACCCCCTGCTCAATGCAGGAATCCACCTTAAAGCATCCCTGACAGATGGTTGTCCAGCTGCATCTTGGCTCTAGCAGTCAGGAAGTTTTTCCTGATGTCCAGCCGGAATCTGGCTTCCTGTAACTTGAGCCCGTTATTCCGTGTCCTGCACTATGGGATGATTGAGAAGAGATCCTGGCCCTCCTCTGTGTGACAACCTTTCAACTACTTGTGCTATCATGTCTCCCCTCAGTCTTCTCTTCTCAAAACTAAACATACCCAGTTCTTTCAGTCTCTCCTCATAGGGCTTTGTTTCCAGACAAATGATCATTCTCGTTGCCCTCCTCTGAACCCCCTCCAGCTTGTCTGCATCCTTCTTGAAGTGTGGTGCCCAGAACTGGACGCAGTACTCAAGACGAGGCCTAACCAGTGCCGAATAGAGGGGAACCAATACCTTGCATGATTTGGAAGCTATTCTTCTATGTATGAATGAATCCCCAAATAGCATTTGCTTTTTTTTTTTTTTGCAGCCACATCGCCCTGTTGGTTCATATTCAGCTTGTGATCAACAACAATTCCAAGATCCTTCTCACTTGTAGTATTGCTGAGCCAACTATTCAACTCATATCAAAGGTGTGAAGTATGTTAGGAATCTGGGGGAAGTGTGGTATGCTACGGACTATAAGAACACATTACAGGAAACATGTGGAGGCCAAGGGATATTTTGCTGCCCCCACCCCTGGGCTTTACAAAGCTGAATGCATTCACGGTAATCTGCTCTTTCACAGTGTTAATTGACTTTTACCCTTTTGGAGAAGCCTTTTAAAATTATACCAAGAGCAAAGCAGTTTTGTCTATATTCTGCTTTCCTGATGTGATCAGTACCAACAGTAAGGATTACCTTTTAGTTGTTTCTGTCTTTTTGCTAACCGCTCATCCAGGATAGTGGTGTAAATATTTATACTTGAAGAGGATTGCTCTAGCCGCTTCACTGCTTCTGACAGATCCTGAACAGTCGGTTTCACCGTCTTTTCCTGTTTTAACAGTTCGGTTCGCAGCACACATCCAGTTGGACACAGTACTCCCTTTAAACAACAACAAAAACACAATTATGAATGCAGAAAGCGAGGGCCTAACTAGACGTGAAGGGTTAAATGCCACTTCCCACACCTCACAGACCCAATGCTATTTGCAGCCCACTCAGCAGCTGCCATTTTCATAACAAAAACATGCACATTAATTGAATTCATGCAATTAACATCACATTTCCACGACCAACAGAATGTCACCCTGTAGCTAGCTTTTCTACATGAAACATTTGTTGCGCATTCGTCATTTCCAACTCCCGGTCGTTCACAGGTTCATTAGATAATGTCATGACCCTCCAGTGTAGTTTCTGTTTGTAAACAGCACTTTCTCTAGGTTTTTCAGAGCAGGGAAACTGAGGTATTATTTCAGATGGCAAAAGAAAGTGTGATTTCCTCTCATGTATTTGTGCTAAATATCCCGTTGGCAGCAACCTTTCTCTGGAACACCCTCCTCCACACAGCTTGGAAGGCAGAAAGTGTGGTATGTCTTAAACGCCTTCTGAAAACAGACTTGTTCACCCAGGCTTTCTCTGGCTTGTAATTAATTGCAATCCACCATACGAAGGTGTTGTGGCAATACAATAATAACTATTGCATCACAGAGACCTGGGAAGTTCCCTTATACCGAATCAGACTATTGGTCCATCAAGCCCAGTATTGGATTATGAACTAGACTGAAGAGGATACTGATGGACCCTGGTCACTGAGCAGCAATTTATGGGAGTGAGTGATGGATTGCTACTTAACTTGGATAAAATCTGGGCATTTCTATTTATTCTTGTAAACTCAAGGGTAGCCAAATCAAATACTTATGGGAGTGTATAGTTAACTGGTGTTATTTTAAAGGTGGAAACATAAACCCTCAGTCTAAACACACTTTCTTAAAAGCAAGTCCTCCAAAATCCTTGAGAACCTGTTCACAATGTGAGAATACAGTTTGTCTCAAAAGTCCCCTACTCCCCCAATTCACTATTAAAACTGTGAGTCAAAGTTTTGTGCATCGCCAAAAAGAGATTCAACCAGCATGATAACTGGACAGTTGACTACTGGGGAAGGGCCCCCCAAATCCTTGGCACTCCAGTTAAAAAACCCCAAAACTCTGTTTCTGTATCTAGAAAGTTGCTTAGGATTTTATTTCTTAAATATTAGGTTTGGCCCATTCTTCTGCTATTGTTTTCTAGCTTCTTTAAACTAAAGGAAAATGTGTCTCATTCCTGCAAAACCTGAAGCTGCATTTCTCTAGTGCCTCAACTTAATTCTGTCTATGGAGCATGCAAAAGATCTCATAGGCCTGGTTCAGACAACACACTAAGCCATGCTGCTTAACCACAAAATGGTTAATAGAATGCATTGACTTTAATGCATTCCATTAACCATTTTGTGGTTAAGCAGCATGGTTTAGCGTGTTATCTGAACCCGGCCAATGAATCATAAAATTATAGAGTTGGAAGGGGTCATGTAGGCCATCAAGTCCAACCCCCTGCTCAGTGCCAGAATCCAGTTTAAAGCATCTCTGACAGATGGCTGCCCAGTCAGTCTTCGATTAAATAGTATCAGCGATGGAGAACCCATCACCTCCCTAAGCAGACAGTTTCATTGTTTGGCTGCTCTGACAATTAGGAGGTTGGTTTGTTTTTCTGATGTTCAGCCGAAATCTGCCTTCATTTAACTTAAGCTTTTTATTTCGTTTCCTACAGCCTTGGATGATAGAGAACATGTAGTAGCCCTCTACCTCTACCTTCTGTTCCTTCTCTTGCTTTGTATTGTTATTGCAGTTGAAATTGTTTTAATAGTATATTATAAATAGTGATTCTTAATAATCACTATTTATAATAGGCTATAAACCACTTATAGATCTTCTTACATTAAGCGGCATATAACTATTATTATAAATATTATTAATAAAATAAATAAATAATTTAGTTTGGTCTTTATATCCCTGGATTCCAATGGGACTGGTGCTCCCATTCAGATAAAGCTGCAGTAGCATAACAGCCATTTCCCCATGCAGCTTGGGCGTGTGGATGGGGCTCTGAACGGATAAAAAATAAATGGCAAAGACCTTAAGCAATTGGCCTCGCCCATTTGATTGCTGAATTCACACATGCTCCTGAGTGATGTGGATTCACATCACAGGGAAGTGGCTCCCACAACACTCCAGGCATGTATGAACGGGCCTTATCTATGCATTTGAGGAAGTGGCAAACAAATCAATTCACTGGGTAGCCGCATCTTTGTAGCTGGCTTAGGGCTCATCTACACCAAGCAGGATATTGCACTATGAAAGTGGTATATAAAAGGCAGGAGCCACACCAAGCAAAATATAGCGGTATGAAAGTGGTATGTGTTATGTGTCAATGGGCCCCAACAGTTGTCAGTGTACTTCAGTACCACTATAAAGCAGTAGTGTGGCTCCTGCCTTTTATATACCACTTTCATAGTGGAATATCCTGCTTGGTGTAGATGTGCCCTTAGTCATCACTGATGAATAGTAAAAGTGGGTGGAAAATGATATATAACAATATGCAAACAAGAATAAGTTCTCAAACCATTAAGAACACATTATAATAAAATGTCTATAAAAGCATCAAGCCGTGTAAGTATTCTGTAAGGGTCCAAAATAGCTCTGAGTCAACCTCCCCATGGATGAAGGTTCTAACATAGGCCTTAGCTAGACCTAATGTTTATCCCGGGATCGTCCCGGGGTCATCCCTGTTCATGTAAATGACACACAGGGGATCCCAGGAGCAGGCAGGGATGACCCCGGGATAAACATTATGTCTAGCTAAAGCCATAGTTTTGGAAATACAAGTGCAGGATTACAGCCCACAGCAAACAGATAAGCCATGAATGGACAGGCAGATAGATTTTCAAGTAAGTGCAGAACGAACAGAGAGGTGACCTCTACAATAGGGATAGAGCTACTGGTTACTTTAACGTATTCTGTTCCCATTGCAATACCAATGAAAATACACCTACCAGCTCTGGTGCAAAATGTTTGCAGCCTCCCCGGTCAGGGTAAACTACTGGCACTTTCCTTTGGCCGGCAACAGGTGGTTTTGTTGGCCGAGCCCGATATCGAAAGCCACCGCTGGCAGGAGGAGGAGCTGGTCTGACAGGTAGAAGTGTCTCCTTTTTTTTGTTTAGTGGCCTGTGGCCTCGTGCATCCACAGCTTCACCCTCGGCCTGTGCAACACCAGGGAAAGAAAACAATGCTACTCATGTTATAATCTGTAAAGAACGAAACGTTTAAAAACACTTTGCGTGTTTTCTGAAATACTGCAATCCTACGTCATCATCCTATTTGGTTCGGAAAAAGTCTACTAATCTATCACACCATGCATTAGTTCATGCATAATAATAAAGGACCATTTTATCAAGCGATGCGTAAGGTGGTGTTGGCATTTCCTAGTCTGTCCATGGAATGAAACGGCTGAATTTGCTAGAATGTACCTTTGATTTTAAAACGGCTCTCTTCTGGTTCCTATATTACATTCACACATTAGGAATGACTAATTAAAAAGTGTTCGTAGCAAGTAGTTCATAGACCCAGGCTATGTTCAAAGATGGGTCTGGGGAAATTTTCAGTATCTGGGCTCCCCAAAACGTTTGATATTGGCTCCTAAAAAGTTGATGGTGGAACATGCATTTTTTTTGGGGGGGGGGAGGCTTTCTGGTGCTGTTATGTGTTTAGTAAGGAGTCCACAACGGGCATAAATACTCAGAATAAATTTAATTAACTGTGAGCAAACATATGACAAAATAGCTATTTGGTTGTAGACAAGAGTGGCTTACTGCATAGGAAAACTCTGGTGCAACTATCTAGCCAATTTGCTTAATTTTTAACCATTGCTTTTAAACTATTTGCTATGTGGCTAAAAAATATAAATAGCAAAAAATATGTACTGACTCCAATTCTGTCGAAAGGAAAAACTCGAAAACAAAATATTTTAATTCTTTTTCTTTTGGTCCACAGAATAATATCACACAGAACAGGGAAATAGCTCCCTATTCTGTCATTCTGATGTGCAGCAAGTACAGAGCATTTACTTAATGTGGTTGAATTGCAACATTAACAGCGCAATCCTATCCAAGTCGACTCAGAAATAAGTCCCACTGAGTTTAATGGGGCTTACTCCCAGGTAAGTAGGTATAGGATTGCAGGCTAACTGCACTGTTGGGGAACTTCAGTAGATAGCAAGCACCCCAAAAGTGCTACTATGACCCAATTTGCACATAATGGCAGCGAACAGTGGGTGTGTTCCATGGTCATTTTGAAAATTCAACCCCTAATTGGGCTGATCAGGGGTTGCTATATAACATCTGAACCCAGACACTCTAGGTTACTTGTAGGTTAAACAACCTACAGTTAACCTACAATTAGTAGTTGGGTTAACTGGATTAACATATAATGTCCAGGTTCAGATGTCATGTAGAAACACACACACCCCATCAGCAGTTAAATATTTTAAAAGGATATAGAACATGCCAGTCCTATACTGGGGCAAATCTAGGATTAATTAACCCACAATTTCCCACTGTTATATTCGAACAGACCCTGTTACATGCAGTCAGGAATCTATAATTGGAGGCAACTGAATGGTTCAATATATTAGACATGCAACTGAAATCCTTTGGGAGGGGTTAGGGGAGCCACTGGGAATGTGATTTGCAGAAGAGGAACAGTTGATGTCAAAAGTGTTAAGGATCCCTTTCTATTCTTTGCTCTCAATTCCACCCCTTTTAGAGCAGCTTTTCTAGCAAAAATGCATGTAAACATATAGTTGAGTCTTTACAACAAACAGATTATCTGCTTAAACATGCCTAAAGAATAGGCTACAAAAGTTACTAAAACTACAGGAAAGTTAGATATTTCACCTAATATCCAGACAACTCCCCCACCTCACCCCACCCCAATGTAAATCTATACACATGGAAAATAACAAATCCAAAAACATTGTGCATTCACTTCAGGCGTGCATTTGCTTTAGGAACAACTCAATTATTAAAAAGAGCCAGTCCTGTGCATGGGGACACTGGATTTGGATTCAAGAAATCTGAGTTCAAACACCAAGGGCAAGCTTTAATTCCCTATCTGTAAAATGGGAATAATCAAATCAATCTCCCAATGTTGTATGGGATGAAAGATGGAGAGAAACAGCATGTCAAGTATTTTGTGCATTAAAACAGCTGTATAAATAACACATGATTAATGAGCCTGTGATTAGGAATATGAAAAGAATTAGATTTTCACTACAGCTCTTCTTAGATCAAAGACACTTTTGCTGATTAATTTTATGAGTTTGAATGGATTACTCTAATAAATAATGGATTCAACATGTGTATATTTTTCATATAACTGATTCATCAGACAAGAGTTTTTAAAAAATCGTAAATATTCTTGGGGCTCGTGATTATTTTTATTTTAAAAATCTTTTAAATCTGTTGCTGCTGCAATATTGATTTGGGGCACATTTTTAATTGATCAAAAGGTGTGTGTGTGTTTTGAAATCAGACTAACTGAGAATTGAGTAAACTACGGTTCCATCATAATTTTCATAGATGCTGGGATTTTCCTTCATCTTCGTAACAACTGTAGGTGCTCAGTGCCTCTGTCATTGTGCATTATCAAGACACATAGTTTCTCCTCCTGAATTTATGAATGAGGAGCACTTCTAAACTAATACACTTTTACATATATATATATATATATATATATATATATATATAGGCTTTAAATTATTTTTAAAAACATTTAACTCGATAAAAATGGGGATACTATAAGTAATGTTTATAAATCTCACTAGGGTCAGCTGTCTTTCTCCCTCTAGGCTTTATGTTAAGAAGTACTGATGAAATTTACCCTGGGATGTCAGTATTTTAACAAATTCTAAAACTTGAAAGAAGCATTTCTGTATGTGGATTTTTTTTGCATATATTTATTTGATAGCAAATTATTTGCAAATATTTCTTCAATTTCTAGAATGCAAGCCATCATATTAAGTAACCTTTATACAGTCTATTATCCTTAATTAAAAACAACAACAACAACCAGTCTTACCGTTGGTGGGGCAGTAGAGTCCTATATAAAGAAAAACAGGAGAGAAAGAAAAAGAATCAGGAAACATATACACATATGAAAACAACAACAGTTTTCACTTATTTGTTTAGGCTGCAAATTTAGGTTTCCTTAATACAAATAAAAACATACTAATGTTTCCTCTACTTATTTGAAATCTGAAACAAAAAATTGCAGTTACAACATAAAAGAACATATATTCTAACCTCATCATCATCATAGTCCGAAACATCTCCCTGACATTTAACTAAGGCAACAGAAAGGAGAAGTAGCAACAGTAGTTTCATTATCTTGGTTTGCCCGAACATCTTAACAGCTTTTCTCTGCTGTAACTCAGAGAAAGCAATCAGTGAACACATATAAATGAAACATTATGAAGTGTCTTAGGTTGTTGATGATAGGTCTAGCCGTCATCCCCCTGTTAACGTTTAACCTTGTTCACTTTGTGCCTGGACAAAGTCACCAGTTGTGCAACCTCACTTGCTATGTACTACCTTAAGAACAGGAAAAATGGGAGTTGTTTAAATATAATCCTGCTCATTTATCGAAATTAATTGGAAGCAATTCAAAATATTGTAATAACCAGTTATTACAAAATAACCAGAATTACAAACAGACTAGCAATGTCTCTGTGGTTGTGACAAGGGACTTTCCCCCATCCCTGTAATCTCTACTTCCCTTGTTCATTAAGTTCCCAATTCTCAGTAGCTCTAACAGCTATGTATTATGATATTGTCCCAAATCCAGAGAAAATTCATGATCATACCCCATTAAAAGTAACAGGACAAGTAAATTGTGACTAATTTACGTCCTATTCATTTCAGCTTTAGTGTGACTAACTTCCTTTGGATTTGGACCATCCCCTTTACTGACATGAAGTTATAATTCCACTGCTGTAGTTATACTATGGGATGTTTCCTTACAATATAATTGCTATCCTACTACTTGTCCCAAGCCACGTCATCCCTGTTTTTAAGGAGTACAATTTGTCCCCGACTTCTAGCCTCACTAGGCAACAAATCCACAGCATTGAATGCAAATGTTCATGTGGAAACCGGTTTCCTGCACATGAACCAAGTTTCCTACATCATGGTAGCTGCTTCTTCGGGAAGAAGAGTATCGTTTGTTTGGACAAAGGAGAGTTCACATTGTCCTTTGACAGGATAAAACGATCCAAAACACAAGGTAATTGCCAGACTGTGGATACTGGATTTTTTTTTGTTATGGGCCATCATGGCTTCCATTGCTTTTCGAGTGTCTTGATAAAAGCAACATTATGGAAGTCAGCTTTGGGGTTTCCTGCTATGTTTCAGTGATGGAGGTAGCATCAAGGTTCCATAGGGACTAAAATAAGCTAAAATACGCTGGTGTTCTGGGTATTTTGGCATTGCCCCTTATGCTTTTGGCTCTCCATCACTGGTATTCAGCTCTGAAATTAAATTCAGCCCTCAGACCAAAAGAGTTTCAACACCGCTGATGTAGGCAATTGCTTTCACTCACCATCGCTCTCAGCAATTGTTACTCAGTTTCATATCACCTCTTAACATGGAGGCTCCATTTTACTGTCATGGGTAATAAGCACACCCTCCATAAATGTGTCTAATCCCACTGAAGTGAGTGGCTATCACTGCATCTTGCAGAAGTGAATTTCATTAGTACAGCATGCACTGGGCGTACTTTCTTTCATCTGACCTGAATCTTTTGTCAATCCATTTCATTAGCAGACCCTGTCTTTCTACTATTATGGGAAAAAGAAAATGTGTCTATCCACTTTTCCCATACCATGTATAATTTTATAAACATCTGTCATACCACCTGCTTCCAACCCTCCACTCCTGCCATCTATTTTCTAAGCAAACCAGTCTCAAACGTGTTTTACTCCAATCCCTAGATGATATTTCTTGCCTTTTTCTGGATATCTATGACATCCAATAGTTTCAGAACTGTAAACAAGTTCTGTAAACATGAGTAGACATGTATAGGATTGCACTGTCAATGTAGCTGATTCATTTCCCCACCCCAGGTATTATTTTAATTTATTTTAATTCACATTAACTGATCGTTTAATTTCCTTACACAGGTAATTTTCCAAAAGGATCCTATTTAAACAAAAGGTAAAATATATCTATGTATGAATTATGTTGAAAATTGATCCCAAACTCAGCAAGATATTTTGATGAGGTCATACATCCTGGAATCTATTAGCATAATCCATTAGCAAATTATGGATCGGTAACTGGTTAACGAACAGAAAGCAGAGAGTAGGGATAAAAGGTCTATTTTTGCAATGGAGGAATGTAAACAGTGGAGTCCCACAAGGATCTGAATTGGGACCAGTGTTTTTTTATCTTCTTCATAAATCATGTGGTATTAGTAGTGGGGTGGCCATGTTTGCTGATGATACCAAATTATTTAGGGATGTTAAAACAAAAAAGGATTGTGAACACTCCGGATCTCTCCAAACTGTATGAATAGGTGTTAAAATGGCAAATGCAGTGGATAGCTTGATGAAAATGTTGACTCACTGCTTCCGGGGATGGGGGGGAACCTAATTCCATGTTGGGCATAATTAGAAAAGGAACTGAAAATAAAACTGCCAGCATCATACTACCACTATACAAATCTACGGTGCAACCACAGTTGGAATACTGTGCACAGTTCTGGGCACTGCACCTCAAAAAGAATGTTGTCGCGTTAGAAAAGGTGCAGCAAAGAACAACCAGAATGATCGAGAGTCTGGAGCAACTCTCTATGAGGTCTGGGACTGTTTAGCTTAGAAAAAAAATGAGTAAGGAGACACATGATAGAGGTGTACAAAATTATGTGTGGCTGGAGAATGTGGGTAGAAAGAAGGTTCCCCCCCCTCCTTTAAAATACATAATGAACTGAAGCTGAATGGTACAAGATTCAGGACAGACAAATGGGAGTATTTCTTCACACAGGGCAGTTGCAGAAGATGTAGTGATTGCCACAAACTTGAATGGCTTTAAAAGAGGATTTGACAGATTCATGAAGGATATGGCTTTCAATGGCTACTAGTCATGAAGGCTATAAATCACTTGCATGTCAGAGGTAGCATGCTTCAAATCTGTATGCAAGTTGCTGGGAACACAAGTGAGAGGGCGCAATTGCACTCATGTCCTAGAGCTGGCCATCACGGCGCTGCTTTGGTGTCACACTGCCGCTAAACCCCGCAGTTTTGCTGCTTTGGGGTAGTGACAGGTAATCCAAATGAAGGAGGCAGCACCGGCTTTCCAGCAGCTATTCGGCTGGCTTGACCCACCCCCTGCCCAGCTTCTGGAGACCAATTAGAAGATGCCTTCTTCCTGGGAATGCCTGCTGCGCAATGTCAGAGAGAGGCCAGATGGCAGAAGTGCCATGCTGACCTCGCTCCAGTGGGAAAAGTCAGTGTAAGTCCCCAACATTTCCAGTGTGCAGCTTCATCTATTTGCCCCATGGTGGATGCAAATCAGTGGCTGCGTCATGTAACTGACGCAGCACCGATTCACAGCTACTGCAGGGCAAAGATGACATTTAGACAGACACCTATTTGTGGGCTTCCTGCAGGCAGCTGATTGGGTACCATGTGAATAGAATGCTGGACAAGACAAACCTTTGGTCTGATCTAGCATGGATCATCTTGTGTTTTCTGCATATGCCCCATGGCTTGTGCAAAGCTTTTAATTTGAGTTAGATAGTGGGGAGGGGAACTTGGTACATGTCCTTTGACCTGTACATGTGGTTTTTTAATACTTCCTATTAAAAAAATAGCATGGAAATTAAGGGTTGGACCCTTAGAGTTGTTGGGCCAGATCTATACCAAGCAGGATAAAACACATTGAAAACGGTTTGAAAACAGTATATGTAATGTGTCCTGGGCCCAAACCGTTGTCAAAACCATTATAAACTGTTATAAAGCAGTAGTGTAGATCCTGCCTTGGTGAAGCATCCACTGATACTTCAGGGCTTTCAAGAGAGCTCTCTTTACCCTTTTGTCTCCTACAACTAGTCTAGAATAGGAAGGAACCATGTTACAATTATCTGATGTTGCAGCAGGAGTAGAAGTCACAAGGGGAAATCTTGATTCTGAATGCATGTGCAGAAATGTCAAGTGACTTTTTTAGACCTCACTTTAAAATGGTGCCCTTAGGACTCGAATATTTAGGGCTATGGTTTAGAATTATTTAGCCAATTTAGCAATGTGAGCTATGGGATTATGTTATTTGGGGTATCCATTCCTGAACATCTTTATCTATTAGGTTCCTTAGGTGACTCACTGCAGGAGTATGTGGAATGGAGCAATAATTAATAATGTCCTGCAGACCCAACAACTTGAAATATACTGTACTCCAAAGTAAGTTGAAACAAACCATACTAACTCAGGCCATTAAAGGCACTCTCCCCGTCGCCCAAACCACACATACACACCATCTTCCAGTATTTCTGGAAAATCATTTGGTTTAAAATTTGATTATCCAGGGGACAGAAGTTGCACAATTTTAGGACAGCCACAAAGATCCCTTCTCTGTGCCCACGCTGTACTAATTCAGCAAACAGATGACATGGAAGGATTGTGATTTCTTTGTATTGTTCTGACAGAACACATTATTTCCTTGGCTTAAACTTTGTTTTGCCAAGAAAACCAGCACCTCAGCAATTAATTGAAAGTTTTGTAATTTATTTATTGTTCATTCTGCTAAAGGAAAATAGAGAGAATACCCTTCTAGATTAATGGAGGTGAAGATAAAGGAGAAAATGTTACATGTTCCTCTTTTTCTAGGTTTTTCTCTCATTTACCCATTTATTTGGCTAGTGCAGGACAGAGTTGCTAACTTGCATTGTTTGCTGTGTTGGTTTGTTCAGTGGTGGAATGCCCTGCTCTGGTAAATAAGTCAAGGCCACTGGTTAGTAACTCCCACATCAAAGATATGCTTATGTGCAGGACTCCAGGAGCAAGACTTTTAGGCCAAAGGTAAGCTGTGTTTGTGGAAGGGGAAACCCTCCCTACTGGATAATTTATTTAGAAATGTTCTTTTTACACAAGTTGTGTTGCAAGCCTTCTGTGGCCACAGCTAGACCTAAGGTTTATCCTGGGATCATCCAGGGTTCGCCCCTGCCTGAGCACTGGATCCCCTGTGTGTCACCAAGATGAACAGGTTTAACCCCTGGACGATCCAGGGATAAACCGTAGGTCTAGCTATGGCCTCTGTCTTTTAAAACAGCATTGCAAACACAGACCCTATCTGTGACACACACACCCCAAAATTGTTGTATGAAGTCAACAAATATTTGCAGCAGTGGTTTCTCGTAAGTGAAAATCCACCATAACCATTACAACATAGGCAAGCAAGCACTTTAAAGATTAATGTGTGGGATACTTCCTGCTCTTTCCTAACACTAGCAAAGTAAACTTGGTTGCAAGATATAGCACGGGACTCAATCC
The DNA here is from genome assembly GCF_023053635.1 of Elgaria multicarinata webbii. Lineage (NCBI taxonomy): Eukaryota > Metazoa > Chordata > Lepidosauria > Squamata > Anguidae > Elgaria > Elgaria multicarinata. The sequence continues at coordinate 51,248,422 of NC_086180.1, read as the reverse complement.
AAATCAATTGTTTAAAAATCTTCTCTGAAAAGTTTTTCCAAAATTGTGAGCCTTATCTATTTTTAAAATATATAATATGTATGCATTTGTTCACATTTTACCAAAAATAAAAGTAGTGATCTGTAAAAGGCCTGAAACAACTTATTTGACCCAATCTATCTGTTATTTTTTTAAAAAACCAAAAAACTATCTGCTAGAAGGGAATTTGGGTGTCTCTCAAATGGCAAGGAAGGATCATTTACAGTGCAACCTATACTTGTCTACTCAGATGTAAACCCTGCTGAGTTTAGTGGGAATTACACCCAGGAAAATGTATATAGTACTGCATCTTCTTTAGACAGAAAAAAGTCCTACAACTCTCTCAGCATTCCCCAGCCAGCATGGGAGTTTTGTTGGGCCTTTGTGTTTGGTCTAGACATGCATAGAGTTGTGGCCTTAGAAAAACTGAGGCTGCAATTCTATACACACTTACCTGGGAGTACTCTCATTCAACTCATAAGTACCATTGAATTCAACAGGACTTACTCCCAAGTAAATGTGCACAGGATTGCAGCATAAATCATTTCAGATTTTTTTTACAAGAGGTTAAATTTTGTGATTTTATACAAAATAACCCCATTGAGCAGTATCCATTGCTGGGAATCCACCAGCACCAAACCCTCTGCACTAACAGGAATGACTGCTAGCGCATCAGAAAGCTAGCGTTCACTAGCGCAACCCAGGAAACTAGCTGAACTACTGCTTCTGGAATGAGACACATCCACGGAGTTCCCTTTTGTGGGTTCTGCTGACTTGTTCCATTCCGGAAGCAGTCGTTTTGGCTAGCTTTCTGTTGCACTAGTCAGTGCTAGCTTCCTGTTATGCTAGTGGTCGTTCCCACTAACAGCATTGGACTTTATCTGATGTTTGGCAAGTGTTCCACATTGTCAATGAAAAGCTAACTCATGCACTCTTCTGTTCAGAATCTGTAACTGCAGTTACTGCCCTCTGAAGCATAAAACGAAACCTGTTGATGAGGCTTGTACATGTAATAGAACTTAACTATAGCTGCATTCAATAACTATCACACAATGCTACATAAGCACACATTCTATATTATGTTCTGCAGTTCTTTATCTTCAATCTGTCCTAAAAAGGTATGGGTGTGGAGCGGAGAAGGCTGTTTTGTTTGTTTGAAATACTCACATTGAGTTGTCCCCTTTTTGAGCAAGGAACTTTAAGAACAGGCTAATGTACTTTACCAATTTTGCTCCAAACCAGAGGAAGGAAACTTGTGGCCCTCCATACATTGACCCTGTTCAGATGACACGCTATGCCATGGTGGTTAAGCATTTTCAGCTAAAATGTATGGCTTAGTGTGTTGTGTGAACCATTCCTAACCACGGTTTAAATACACTCACTCACCATTTGCTGCAAAAGGGTTAGCCTGTTGTCTGAACAGGCCCATTGTTGGACTTACTTCCAACTTCCCTGACCATTGGCCATGCTGGCCCGGGCTGCTGGGAGTCCAACAACTAGAAGGCCTGAAGTTTCCCCATTCCTGCTCTAAGCATTATTTAGAAGTTGTGCAAGAAAATCCTGCTGGGCATGAATAAAAAAAATGTAGTTGGTACCAAAAAAAAAATCTGGATAGGCCTTTCTGAACTTTTAACGCTTCCATTAACAAGAAGAAATGTTAGGAAAAGCTGCACCTGTTGACTTGGAGACATAGCAATGGAAAAACTATTTCTTCATGTCATATAGATGTTTAAAGCACAGCATCCAAGCTCAGAAAAAGTGGCAAAGCTATTCATTTCTTCTTGCCCCATTAAAACAGACTCAACTTTCAAAATGTATACCAAGTCCAACATCAAGTGAAGTTGGAGCCCAATAGGTTTCCTATCCTTAGTTCACATTGACTTGCAGCCATGTTCTGGGGCTTCACAGAGGGTTCCCCGCCCCCCCTAATCCTACCTGGTTATGCCTAGGACTTTTTGCATTAAACATTTGCTCTGTCACTGAGCTATGACTCTTCATTAGTATGTTAGGGAAGAAAGTAAAACGAGGACCCATGAAATAAAAAAGGGATCCTCATGATTTCATGTTGTTGTTTTTACAGAGCAATACCCTCCAAACCACAATCCAATCACAGAGCCCAACTGCTTCTGCAGACTGAACCACAAAATTCATGGGTCGTGGGTGTGGCAAAGATGCAAAAACATGGATAACAGGCAGGGATCCCCCTGATTTCATATGAGTTTTGCAGCACAACCCTCCCTTCAAATCACAATCCAATCACAGAGCACATCTGCCTCCACAGACTGATCCAGAAAATCATGGTTCCTTATGGGTCCACTGGATTTTAATCCATGTTTTTGCACTGTGGCTGCACCCATGAGTGGTGAATCCCTGATTTTGGTGGTTTGGTCTGTGGAAGCCGACGAGCTCTGTGACTGGATTGTGGTTTGAGGGTGTTGCTCTGTAAAAATCATATGAAAACATGAGGATCCCTGAGCATCCTTGCTTGTTTTCCATGTTTTTGCGCCATAGCCATGCTGAGTGGTGGATTCCTGATTTTTGTGGTTCAGTCTGCAGTGGTAGATGAGCTCTGTGATTAGATTGTGGTTTGGGGGTGTTGCTCTGTAAAAATCATATGAAATCATGAGGATCCCTGAGCATCCTTGCCTGTTTTCCATGTTTTTGCACAATGGCCACACCCACGGGTGGTAGATCAAATTTTTGTGGTTCAGTCTCAGTGACTAGATTGTGGTTGGGGGGGGTTTGCTCTGTAATATGAATCATGAAATCAAGAGGAACCCTGCCTGTTTTCCATGTTTTTGCACTGTGGCCATGCCCACAAGTGGTGAATCCCTGAGTTTTGTAGTTCAGTTTGTGGAGGCTGATGTGTTCTGTGATTGAATTGTGGTTGGGGTGTGTGTGTGTGTTGTGCTATAAAAATCATCTGGAATCGGGGGATCCTTGCCTATTTTCTATGTTTTTGCACCTGGATCCCTGATTTTTGTTGTTCAGTCTGTGGAGGCGGATGTGTTGTGATTGCATGGTGGTTTTTGTGGGTGTCCTCTTTAAAAATTGTCCTCTTTTGTGGGTGTCCTCTTTAAAAATCATAAGGATCGCTTTTTGATTTCATGGATCCTTGTTTTACCCAGACCCGTATGTTAGCATGCTTCTATGGATAGCTCAAGTTTAAAATCCGACACTGTCAGGCCCATTTAAGTTTTCATGAGCAAATTCCTTGTTTTAGGAAGCTTTTTGTTTCAGAGCATTCTTGCTCACAAACCTATGAAGTCCTGATTTTTGCAATTTCTGCCATGGCACTGACTACCTGGTAAGGGGCCAGAGAGCAGCAAGCGACGTTTGTGATGCTCCCTTCGATGAGTCCCCCCCAGCTTTATGCCCGGCATCCCCCGTTTGCCATGCTGAGAGTTGTAGTCCCACACACTTCTGGGGGCACCAGGTTGGAGAAGACTGGCATATATCTTCAACCAGAAGCACTTCCCACTGAATTCATAACTCAGGCGCCAATCCTGTATCAAAGTACCTGGGCGCAAGTCACACTGAACTCAATGGGGCTTTCTTTTCAGTACCCCTGAGCAAGATGGCGCGATTAACGCGCGTAACAACCCTGTCGACCTGTCATTTATTATGTTTGTATGCCCCCCGCCCTTCTCGAAGGAAGCCGCTCGCCATGGAGCCCTGCTCTCTGTCACGGCACCTTCCGGCTCCCGAGCGACCCGGGCCGGGCCGAAGCAGCGCCGAGCCTCAGTGCGTGGACCAATGTATGGATGAGCCCGCGCATGCGCCGTGGAGGGAACCACGTCACTTCTGTCGCGACGGAGAAAGCGCCGGAAGTGGTTGCCTCATTACTAACGGACCCGGGTCCGGCGTCGGGGTTGTAGCGGTTCCGGTGAGCGATCCGAGGGCTGCAGTGAGTGTAGTCGACAAGGCAGCCTGTCGCCATGGTGGAGGTAAGTGGGCAGGATTTTTCTCCTCGAGTGCTTTTCCCAGAGGAGAAGGGAGGAATGCGGGGGCTCGTTTGCCTGTGGCGTGAGGTAAAGGCCTTCCCGCCTCTTTTTTTGTGGGGTGGTCGTTTACTGCGCTACAACTAGTTTCCCTGCCAGACCATCAGCTATTTGGAGCAGTTTGTCTTCGCCTTGGGTGCAGGCCTGGGTCTGGTTTTTTCTGCCCCGTCCCTTGATTGTGTCTCAGAAGGGGTTGGATTCAGATTTCTTGTGTGTCGCAGCGAGACTAATTGATGAAGAGGAGCTGGGGAGGATTTTCTTACTTGGCTTGAAAAACAGTCTGTAACTAGCAAAGGTAACCGTTTTGTCCATAGGGCGGGGAGAACCCAGCTTCAATATCAATGTAGTATCTTTATTATGTGCAAGCTTTCGAGATCTCTTCATCAGGCAAGATGTCCAGGACTAATCAAAAGTTCTAGAAAATTGAAAGCTTACAGACTTCTTGCAATGTTTTGGCTGACCTAATAAAGGTATTACATTGGTATGGGCTTTTTAGTATGTAATTATTCACTTTATTTCAGGTGGCTGACATGTAACCACACTGCAGAAAAACAGTAGCAGCAGCAAATTAAAATTACTTCCCCCAATGTATATTAATTGCAGTTAACCTACATAGAGTTTTCATCCATGCCTTTATAATTTCCTAAACCAGGCTGTGTTGAACCTACTGAAATTTGAAATAGAATTTCCTTTCAGGTGTGGTTTCGTTTGAGACAGTGGAGAGTCACTAACAGCATAGGTAAAGCTTTTCTATTGTCGAAGGCAGTGTAGATAGGCTCAGTATAAAGCAGATTTGTATATATATTTCCATTTTATTGGATGTGACCAATGTTTCTTGTTTTTCTGCACTCCTAAATAAATAGTACACTAAGAATCCTAAGGGCAAGGAGCTCTCCAGAGTGCTCTGACTGTGGAAGCTTCTGTCCATCCAAGAGCCCAGCAGAGTGGGAGGATCATTGGAGGCATTTTTCCTCCTCCAAAAAGGGTATTTTTGTTTGACAGGGCTCAGAGCCTAACTTCTCCTATATGCTGGGGACTGGGACTCACAGACGGTTGAATTCAGTAGTTCCATGGCTTCTCCTTTCCCAATCATGAGCATGCTCAGACACCCCGTTTTGCCCCTTCCTGAAGTCAGAATTCTGACCTTGGGAGGGGCCACCACAGGTTTGGATCTGCATTCAGATATTCTTCTCTAAGGTTGGAGTTCTGTCTCCAGCTTTGGAAGGGTAGATCCGCTGCATCCTATGTTCCCCGGGGCTCTGTCTAGGGGCCATAGGATTAGTCACTTACAGAACCTCTGTTAACTTATTTCAGAAATAAGATGAACTATATTTTATTTTTTAAAATGGTTTGCAGCAATGGTGAAAAATGGTTGGGCTTGAACTTCAATCCTTGTGGGGTTTCCATCTTAGGATCCAGTGTGCCTTATATGCTCGTAACACTTTGTAGTAGTTACAATCACCCCCAAAGTAGAGGGGTTGTTTCTCTCTATGATGTGGGGTGTTTGATGGTAATATAAAGCACATGGTGCTATTTTTTGGTTTGGTGAAAGCCTGACTGCTATCACAGGGTCTGAAAACCAGCACAGGCCAGTCAGTAGGAACAGAATGTTGCTGTATCCATGTTGTCCATACACATACAGCCAGGAACATCACTATTACTTGCTGGGTTATTCCTGCATATAAGGAATCTATGATAATTATCTGTTAAGAATGGACAAAGTGCAGCTGTTGATTGCGCTGGGCAGCAAAGCAACCAACTTTAGGGTGTTTTGGTTTTCTTGCTTTTGTTACCACTCAGACAAGAGTACTAGCTACAGACCAGGGGGAATGGTTTGGGGAACAAAGAGGTCTATCATGCATTTGAGTGTTACAATGTCTCTGCTTGGTTATCTGATCTAATGAGAAGCACAAGAGTTAAGATTGCTGGAGCACTTCCATTCACCAGCAACCCCACAGCTTTTATACATATAAATTACACCTTAGTTCAGTGGTTTATAGTTATCTTAGTAGTGGGATACAGCCAGAATATGCTTGTTGATATAATTCTGTACAGGGTGCTCCCTCTCAATGTCACAGAATACTGTTTCGTATCATAGGAATCTGACTTATACTGTGTCAGACCATTGATCCATTTAGCCCAGTATTGTCAACACCGATTGGCAGCAGCTCTCCAGGGTTTCAGGCAGGATTCTGATGTAACCCTACCTGGAGAAGTCAATGATTGAATCTGGAACCTTATGTATGCAAAGCAGGTGCTCTTACCACTGAGTTGTAGCCCCTTCCTTTCCTAGCTGTATATATTAGTGTTGTCTAGGCCTTCCTCATCTCCTTATATTTCATTAGTTCCAATCCAATCTAATGCTGGAATGTCTGAGCTGGATAGGATGCTAACTTCAAGGGTACTAGACTCCACTTTGCATGGGTGCAAGAAGCCTAAGCAGGCCCTCAGTGTAGTTGCCTCGTTCAAGGGCTTTCACAGATCCCAAATGAGTACAATGTAGAAGGAGTTGTTAGTCGTTTGGCAGCATATCCATGATGTCAGAATTGGGACCTGACTTTATTATTATTTGTTACATTTATATTATGTATTTCCTCCAAGGGTTAGGCTGAGAGTAAGTGAGTCTCCCAAAGTCACCCACTGCGCTTTCAGGGCCAAATGGTGACTAGAGTCAAAGTCTCCTGAATCCCAGGCCAACACCCTAACTACTACACCACACTGGTTCTCACATGCAAAGCTGCATTCCAAAAGCTTGACTGAAAGAACAAAACTAATGCCAATACAGAACCTTGTTGAATCAACAGTACAATGCTCCTTCCATCAAAGTGGCAAGAATACAAATAACATGTACCACAAAAGAAATATATGTCATGCAGCCTGCACATGCACAAATTCTTTGTGTGTCAAAAAATTGGAACAGACACAAGATGGGTCAGTAAAGAGACTTGGGAAGCACAAAGTGCGGGCACAGCACGCAAAATATACAGAGCATCAGTTTTAAGGTACCAGACAGAATCTTCTAGGCAATTTTGAACATACAGGTGCCCATCCTCCTAGCTGGAGAATAGAATCAGGTGGTACATTCTTAGGTTTCCATGAAAGTGCTTAAAATAGCAGCAATGTTACTTATGGTATAGGTTAGTAAGGAAGAAAAATGATTCACCTATTTATTTAAAGCTCTGCAGCCTGATGGAATGGTTATAGATAACAGTTGAAGGACAGCCAGAGGCAACTGGTCTCTCAGCAGAGGCAATGGAATAGCCCTGCTTTAATTTTCTCCATCTGTTCGGCAGCCTGATGGAATAACAAGGGCTGCTATTTAAGGAATTAACTACATGGTACTTCATGCATCTATAGGGCTTCATACATCTATAGATGCATCCATAAATGGCTTTAATATATGCTTTTGTTCAGCAATAACTGGCTGCAACAAACATATACACCCCATTACCACTGTACACAGGCACACACTTCAGTGCCTTGGTAGTTCACATTTTGAAAATAAACTGCTATGTGCTAAGCATAGCTGCTTTGTCACTTAAAAAAGGCAGAAAATTCCCGAGTCACTAACATATTTAACTTTTTGATGTATGGTATTAATGAACAGATTAATGTGGCATCTGTGTAACAATTACTTCTGTTAATCTGTTTAATTGAACAATAGTGGATTTGAGTCAACAAACATGACTAACAGTTCTGTGATCTTGGGCAGACAGGAGGTAATAGTTCATGTTTAATGTTCTGTAAATGATATCCTCTACTTTGTGGGGGGTGGGTGGGTTACACAATTTTTATGATGGCAATAACTTTAGAGGAGCTCTGACCTCTAAATATATATGAAATGTATCCTGCCAGACTGGCAGTGGAAAGCTTTTATGTTAAGATTTGCACCCAGTTCACCTTAGAATGGAAAAGAGACTGTTGACCAAAGTATCTCTCTAATACCCTTGATCTTGACTCTCCGGAAGGCGAGAAAGTTAATGTAATAGTTCATTTGGAAAGTAGGGTCAGACTTTCTAAAACTGAGCTCTTATGGATTTTGTTGCAAAGTAAACATCTGCTTATTAGAGTGTGGGGGTAAGAGTTGGTTTGCTTCCTTTTCTCATTTGTTCTTGATGCATTGTTGCCGATGGGTGGAATGTGGGCTATATTTGCTGTAATAAGAATAAAGCCAAGCTAACCAAACATGCATAAGCAACATTAGAGTAATGTTTAGTAGGCAAAACAAAATGAGGGGAACAGTTGGAAGTGAAAACAAATACAATGTTCTGAAAGCGTGCAGCTGATATAGTTAACCAGTAAACTCTTAATATGTATGCAAAAATCATATACACACTATTACAAAGTGTAAGACAAATGCATCTTGGATGGAATCCAAATATACAGTGCTTAAAGGCTGGTTGATCATATAACCCATCAAAAAATTCAATGGCTAAATATACTTTTTAATAGGATCAACTAAAACATCACAAATTTGTGAACAAATCAGTTAACTGCTAAATTTTTCAATCAGTTTATTGCTCATTACAAGTACTACTTAAAACTATTATTTTTAAGATGGTATTTCATTTCCAGTATAGCATTTTAATGGCTATTGTGAATTTATTTTAGCAATTTCTAGCCAAGTTTTCCAAATTAGTTTACATAAAATTAAAATACAATAAAATCACAACAGTTAACAGCAGCTAAAAACATGTCAGAAAATTTGGTCAAACCCAAGCCTGTTTATTTTATTTAGTAGATTAATGTTCTGCTCTCCTAGTGGAGTCCTCAAAGTGGGCTCGCAGTGTTTATAAAATACATACACACAATACAGTTAAAACAAAGCAAATCTAACCAGAGAAGGAGCAGGTGCCTTGTGTTTTCTTCTCCCCCCCCCCCCCTCCTGTTCCTTGCTACAGGAAAGTTGAAGTGGACAGTTTTTACAGCCTTTATGGAAAGTGGGCAAAAGATAACAGCTCCTCAGCAATAGGAAGAGCATTCCTGCTGCTCGCAGCTGTTTTTCTACCTAAATTCTAGTATAAAGCTTAGCGTTTAGCTTAGAAAAGAGGCAAATAAGGGGAGACATGATAGAGGTTTACAAAATAGTGCATGGTGCGGCGAAAGTGGATAGGGAGACATTTTTCTCCCTTTCTGGAATCCTGGATCATCCATTGAAGCTGATTGATCGAAGATTCCAGACAGATAAAAGGAAGTACTTCTCCATACAGCGTATACATAAACTATGGCATTCACCACCGCAAGATATAGTAGTGGTCACCGACTTAGATGGCTTTAAAATGGGACTGAACAAATTCCTGGAGTAGAAGGCTATCTATGGCTACTAGTCTTGATGGCTATATGCTAACTCCAGTTGCTGTAAAACATGTTCGGGGTGGTGCTGTTGTTACACTCATGTCCTGCTTTGTTGGTCCTTGGTTGGCCACTGTGTAAACAAAGAGCTCGACTAGATGGACCCTTGGTCTGATCCAGCATGTCTCTTTTTATGTAAAGAAGGTAACAGAACAATACCTGACTTTCCAATCCCACTTGGCATATGGGCTGATAACACTGAGAGTTGGACCTTCAATTACTTTAATAACTGAATTAAATTTTATAGGACTTTGTAGTGACCTGATTAAGAAAGAACCCAATAGTCCAGTGCGATGTAAGAGCCTCCTTTCCTGAGTTCTCTGGCACATGCAAAAGAATCTGCGCTGATGACAAATTATGGTTGTCTAGCAAGCTAAGCCAACATTTGTGGAGTCCTGTCTTTAGTTGAATTGCTATTGCCAAAGATAAATCTGCAATTTATTTCCTTTTTAGGAAGTGCAGAAGCACTCTGTGCATACCCTTGTATTCAGATCTTTGAAGAGAACCCATGACATGTTTGTAGCTGACAATGCAAAACCTATATCATTGGATGAAAGGAGGTAAGTAAGATTGCAGTAAGCTATTGGTATTTTTGAAGCTACAAACCAGTCTAGACTCTTAATGTATGGCCTTGTACTCAGGAATCCCATTCATCATTAATGCACATAGCTTTGGATCGAGCTGCTTTCTATCAGCATTAGACCTAACAACCGATTGGGGATGCACTTTGCTTGGAAGTTAAAATCAGGCTAAGTTCCCCCAACCAATGCTGTATCTTGAGCCTCCGTGGCAAAACAGCATGTTGCTCCTCAATCAATGTAGTTAAATGAACTTCCTCTAAGGTTATGCTAAATTATATTAAAATGATTTGGTGATGGTGGTGTATGTGTGCAGGCATGTACATATGTACCCAAGTCAAATCTAGAAAATTTTGTAATCCAGTATAATTCCAATAGACTCAAATACAGGTAATCTCGGTTTGAGCAAGATGTGCCCCATCGTAACTTCATATAAACAACTAGCCATGTTATCTGAACTCCTGATCATATGACCATCTTTTACAGAAAGATGGCTTTGTTATTATAGAATAATGTCTCAAAAATAAAGATATAATAAAGTGTTTTCTTATACAGCCACAAAGTTAAGATGGCAGTTAAACTTCGTACAGAGTACAGTTCTGTGCTGCACATGCCTGTATTGAAAGAAAGTGCTCGAGAGAAGGGTCCTCACAGTGTAATTGATTCCTATGGACATAAGCAATACCTTCAAAGTCCAGGTATGGCGATAATTATTTTTATATATACACACATAGATGTAGGCTGCAATTCCTTATCTGTTTATCCAGAATTAAGCCCTGTTAAATCCTATTGAACTTACTTTTGAGCGTTACTTTTTCAGCGTTGCTTCCATTCATTCAAATGTTTTTTGAAGTAATAAAAGGCAGTGATCTGTTGATTACTCATCACTGATACTCATTTCACTTTCAAAAACTGTAGGCAGTGATGTTGGTCCATAAGGGGGAAAAAATCCAAACGAACAATAATGCAATTCCTTTATTACGATTGACTGAAAGATAAAAAAGACTTTGAGTTTCTAAAATTGTTGATCAGACTGAATGGTAAGCCCCCATTTTTAAAAAAGAAAAGAAAAGGGTGGGGAGAAATGAATGTTGCTGTTCCTGATGAAAAAATGTCATTAATAGTTTAATATCGAGTATGAAGTATTCTTCAGCCTTTTCAGAGCTGAGATGCACCTTTAGCCCAAAAATGCAATTGGGAATCCACGATAATAGATTTATATGGTGGCAGTTGCTATTGTGACTCGCCTTGAGACCTACTAGTAGTATGTTATGCAGATTTTAATAGGTTACATTGTGCTTAGTGCAACAATAACTTTGATTTATCTAAAAGATAGAAAAGTATAGCTGTTCTCCATCTAAAAATATAAAAATAAGCACTTATTTGTCGTTGTCTTGCAGTGATCAAAATAGTTCCAAATAAGTGCTTGTTTTTATATTTTCAAAAATAGAGCAACCATAGTTCTTTCTTCCGTAGCCTTTGGTGTAACCTCAATTATTTTTGTACCAAGCGCACCCAACAGTGCAATCCTAAACCAGCTTAGTCAGTTGAAGCGTATACGATTCTGCATAATATCCACTATTCAATCTTAAGCTATTGGAAATAGATATTTTATTATTTATATAGCCACATATTAATATCAACTTTTTCTCTCCTCCCCCTTCTTTTTTGTGGGGGATAGTTACTTATCATTCAGCCTGCTGAAAGTTTTGATGAATTCAGAAGTTTCCTCACTTTGACTTTTTAGATGCTCTTTATATAAGTATTAATGGTATTGTTGCTTTTGGATTATTTCAAATTCAGTAACAACACTTGTTACAAACTAATTTTAAAGTGTGAATTCCTCAGTTTCTTGTTAAGGATATACACAGCACATGACAAATATGTTTAGAAGGTAAACATTAGCAGCTTTTCTTGTGTGTGAATTGTAATGAAAATTGTAGGTTAGGATTCTAATAAAATTTGTGTACTATAATCCTCTGTAAAACAATAATTAACAAATTTTACTATCTAGGGGAAGATAATGAATACTTGATAACAGGAACACATCCGTATCCCCCTGGGCCTGGTGAGTAAGCTTTTGGCCAAACCTATATTAGGTCTGGGTGAAATGGTGGTATTCTAGTATAAAATCTTAGGCAAGATACCTGTCACCATGATGTAATACTTAGTAATTTTTGTAAAGCTGGAGGGTTCGATCCCCAAAAAAGGTTTGGAAGAGTAACTGGACAGACATTTTAATGCTTTTTATATAAGTGGATTATGCAAGTAATAATACTGATTTCATTGAGAGTTTTGTTTGCTTAATGAGTTCCCTTTGTTTTACTTCAGATAGAATACTGTTGCCAGTGTGCTTGAGATGTTTAAATGTGTTTGAAAGCATTAGCTTACTTGAAATTCAAAATATTTACGTATTCTAAGCAAAGAAATTTGGGTATTGCCATGATGTCACTCACTGACAATTGAGACAAATAGAAAACATTTCTATTATGGTAGAATTCTGAATCTAGGTATTTATGTGGGATTCTAAAGAATTTTACAGTTCAAGCTCAATTTGAGTTTTTGACTCTGAAGCTTGTTGTTTTTAAAGAACCTGCACGGGGGAGAAAGGAGAGGGAAATCCACTCACCTAATGTTGGATTTAGCTCATAAGATTTCAAGACAACTTTTGTCAGGAAAAAATGAACAATAATGATTTAATTAACTTGGTATTAACCTTTTTTCCCTTTTTCTTTTTACAAGGAGTCGCATTGACTGCAGACACTAAAATCCAGAGGATGCCTAGTGAATCAGCAGCTCAGTCATTAGCTGTTGCACTGCCTCCTTCTCAATCCAAGTAATGTTATTTTATTAAAGTAAAAAATCTGTTAAATAAGTAGAATATTTTTTATATAGAATACAATCCAGAGGACAAGTGATTCCACTTGGTATTTCTTAAAGCACAACAATGTACTCAATCTTAATTTGATCTTCATAATTTTTCATAGATGCCATGTGGATACGGATGGCCTCATTCCTTCCTCTATATTGAGTTGTTAAGAATAATAAAATATTGTATGCTGTTTGATGGGTGGATTATGCTGGAGACCCTTCCATTTTACAGTTGATCAGATACTATGTATCCCCTCCTTGCAGAGGAGAGAAGAAAAGAGGAACTTTGGATTATGTGGTAGTAATGAGCCACTAAATTATAACAGCATGTTACGGTCTTTTCTCCATTCTTGTGTGAATAAGCCTTTTGAGTACCTTGAAGTTTCTTCTAATGAGAATTTGCACAGTGACTAATGATTTGAGCAGTGAGCTAGGAAATCCTGGTTTAAATGTCTCCTGACCCATGAACAGTGCAAGCCTAACCTTGCCTGCTCAGAAGTAAGTCCCACTGAACTCAGTTGGATTTACTCCCTAGTAAGTGTGTTTAGGATTGCAGCATAAATGGCTTGATCCTTTACTTTGTATGGTGAAGTATCTTAACATTTTCCTTGCTCCACTTTTTTATCTTCTCTTTCCAGAATGGAAGCAAATCGAACTGCAGCTGGTGTAGGTGATATATACAGACATGCTGGGATTGCTGAGCGTTCACAGCCTCCAGGTTTGACTATGGTAAGTCTCATTGATAGAAATCCCTTAGCTGCAATACTACCTAAATTGGATTCCAGTTTGCGCTGAGTATCAGGAACCAGTGTTTTGTAACAGAATTACACTGTATAACCATAGGATTGTTAGATAAATTAAAACTTTTCTTCCATTTATAGGCTATGATGGAAGCAGGTGGGAATAAAAATTCTGCATTAATGGCAAAGAAAGCTCCAACAATGCCAAAACCACAGTGGCATCCCCCATGGAAGCTGTACAGAGTAAGTAGTAAATAAATTAAAAGATAAATCTTAAGATAAACAGAATGCTAAAAACTGGCCAGGTTTGGATGTAATGCTAAACCATAGTTTAGGGTTACCAGAATGAACCAGAATCAAAGCTTGGATTCGAGTACTCTCCCACCATTTCTACTCCAATGTGCATTAAAGGAGGAACTGGAAGCATCTGCATTAACATTAAAACTAACTGGTTTGCCATTACATCCCAAAAGGGCAAACTGGTTTATTGAACCAAGCTAATCATCTTGTAGTTTCTGATCCTGGCTTGTTTCAATACATGTTAGTTTAAGCTAGCTGCAGATCCTTTGGTCATTTAAATCAGGAGGTGGATGCTTCCAGACACCTCTGGTGTGTGCTGGAAGAAGAATGGAGAGGAGGTTGAATGCTCAAGCCACAGGCTCGTTCACATAATACAAAACTATGGTTTATTGTTAGATCTGAACCAGGCCATTATCTAGTCTTCCTACTGTCCAGTATTGGGCAAAAGGCGGGATACAAATAAATATAATAATAATAATAATAATGTCTGCAGTTTCAATTGTTATTAGGCAAAGGTATTGTTATTAAGCAAAAGGTTGCTTAATGAGGGGGCTATAACAGCAATCTCTTTCTGATTTTCTTCCAGTTTGTCTGAATACATTTGTAAGCTTATATGCTTAGTATCTTTGTAGTCTGGAGAAGCTATCAAAAAAATTTGGTTTTTAAAAATTGTTAAAAATTTGCCTGCAAAAGCATTGTTAGTATTAATAGTTGTGTACTGATATGTTTTGCCTAACATACAGCAATAAGTTTAAAACAAAACATGAAATATGTGAATCACAAAGCTTTGTGGCCATTTTTAATATTAATTCTTTACATGTTGTGCCATATAGTCTGATGTATAGTGAATTTTAGTACTGATGTAAAAAGCATATGAATGTTCTCCTGGAAAGTGATGCTCTGCTAGGTTCCGAACAGAAATAAGGAGGCAACATGCAGAAAGCCCTGGGTGTTTTTTCTGTTTTTCTATTTATTGGCTCATATGTGAATTGATTCACTTGAAATTGGCACTGAGTTGGGGGGTGGGGTGGGGGGAAAGATGCCCAGCAATGTATGTGCTGGTTTGTTCTTGGATTGTCAGTACTGTGAAATCTTTATGGCATTGGCAAAACAGTCTAACCTGAACTGCAGATTATATTACCAACTGTGGTCAAAATCATAAACCATGAGCTATATCTAATCGGTAATTAGGTATAGCTTTGAAATAAAGTACATAAGCAAAACTCCATTCTTATATATTTTGTCATAAATGGACTTGTATATAACTGCTTAATATTGATAATCCTCTTTAATCAAAGAATCCATTTTGGAATACTTGCAGGTTATCAGTGGACACTTGGGCTGGGTGAGATGTATTGCAGTAGAACCAGGAAACCAGTGGTTTGTTACTGGCTCTGCTGACAGAACTATAAAGGTAAGAGGTACCAAAGAACTGACTTAATTGTAATCTGGTGCCATTGACATTATTTTAGCTACTGATAAGTTTTCCTGAACAGTCCACTTCAATTTGATTGCCTTGTCTTTCTTTCTGTACTCCAGAATTTTGGATTGCACCAGGGTGCGGAAACTAAGATATTTGAATTCTCAGACTCTACTTTCATGTAGGAATATATTTTGCATGCTAGTTAGGTCTTTGAACTGTTGGCCTCAATTTAATTGACAGTCTTTGATGTCTGGCATTTGCAAGAACATCAAACGTTTGCTTCTCTCACTGCAGATCTGGGACCTTGCAAGTGGCAAATTAAAACTGTCTTTGACGGGACATATTAGTACAGTTCGAGGGGTAATTGTGAGTGGAAGGAGTCCATACCTCTTCTCTTGTGGAGAAGATAAACAGGTGAAATGCTGGGATCTTGAATATAATAAGGTAAGTAAAGCACAATGGTAGCTGTTGAAATCTTTCAGTAATTAAAATGGTCTTTTCATGGAACATCCAGTTTTAACTGAAATATGTTTATGTCCAGGTTATTAGGCATTACCATGGTCACTTAAGTGCTGTCTATGGCTTGGATTTGCACCCAACAATAGATGTGCTTGTAACATGTAGCAGAGATTCAACTGCACGTGTAAGTAAAATAGGAATGTTTAAGATATATTTTAACTTTGTCTCGATGTGTAAAACAATGTTGAAATCATCTTCTTGACACTATTTACATTTCAAAAGTTACAAATCTTGCTAAACCTCCTTGTATAGGGTTGAGCCTTGATCAGATATCAGTCATACATTGAAGAGTGAAACTTGGCTTTTGAGCAAGAAGACAAGAAGTTCTTTACCTTATATGGAGATGGTGCACCCAGTTTTGGAGATTATCATTTGGAAATACTTGCTGCAAGTGCATAGTTGCTTCTTAATAAGTGTAGTTACAGCAAAATACACTTCTGTCTTCTTCACACAAGACTATTATGTGTGTTATATCATAATTTTTCTACACAAATACTATCTCCATATAGAAGGAAAAGTCCATTTGTGAAATAGCTCTTAGACACATGTTGATGCTTTCCTCTAGTTTCTTCAACTTCTAACACTTGACTAGTAACATCTTTTTCTGTACTAGATTATTTGATTCATTATCTTTAGGGGCATTGTGGTGGGTTGCAACTTATTTCAATAAAAGCAAAAGAATAAAGATAGAAGTTAAATTTTCTAAGGCTGCCTGTGACACATCTCTTTAAATTTTCCTAGACATTATTACCAAGTGTTCAGTATGATATTTGTGGAATAATAATAAAAAATGATTTACGGAAATGATTCCTAAATGATTGGCTGGGGTTTGTAAGTGGATTGAGGGAAGGCTGCTAGGTATTGGAACAATATAACATGGGTTGATGGGCAGATGAAGAGTTCACATTCGAAATCAGAAGCATCCTGAGTGATAATGGTATCTCTGTAACAAAAAATAACTATACAGGAAAGGTTATAAAGGGAGAGGTTGCATACTAAATTGGTTTCGCCATTGAAGATTATGAACCAGCCTTTGGTTGCTGAGGACTTTGTACTTACAGTTGTTCAAATTTGTTTGCAATCTCATTAGATTTGGGATGTAAGGACAAAAGCTAGTGTGCATACGTTGACAGGACACACAAACGCTGTGGCAACAGTGAAGTGCCAAGCAGCAGAACCACAGATCATCACAGGTACAATGAATGTTGTTTGTCAAAGTGGAACACCATGCAAACGACGTATCAAGCTGTTCGTTGCTGTAGCCAGCTTGTGTGCAGATGCTGCTACGGTATGCTGGATTCAGCTTTTTGCATTCTACTTCAATGGGCATTAGACCCAAAAGCTTAAACGTTTTAAATAAATATATAATGCTGTTTGTAAGTGGCTACCCCTGGGCATAAGAACTACATGTAAATGATAATGTTTTCCATGCCCAGAATCCCTTTGGAAATATATATTGGGAGCCAGAAAACCACTGTTGATTTGCAAGGACATCATGGATTGTAGCTGAGAGAACCTGTTGAACATTTTGCCAATTGTCTTGTTTGCAACTGTAGGCTAGAACCAGGAGTTCTTAGGATGCATTGGGAAATGGTAATGTATTAACCAATAGAGCATGTTTAATCACAGATCTATGTACTTGAAAAGGGAGAAGTCTCTTGTTGCTGTTGAATAAGACACTTGAATCTTTCATACAATTAAGGTAACCCCAGGAACATATGATGTTGCTTTCTCTACAGGGATTCTCAAAAGTGGTGTTGAAATAGAGAGACTTGGAAGTGCAACAAAATTGTGGTGTACAGTTCTATAATAATGCTTAGTTAAGAGGTGTTTATACTTTTGATATACCTTTCTAAAAAACACACATCCTTTTTTTAATTGCAGGAAGTCATGATACCACTATACGACTCTGGGACTTGGTGGCAGGGAAAACTCGGGTGACTTTAACAAATCACAAGAAATCAGTAAGAGCAGTTGTACTGCACCCGAGACAGTAAGCTTTTTCAGGTCTTTTCCTATGCTGTTACAATATGGTAACCATAACCCTGCATTTACTACAGATGAGTTAGGCAACCTTGCACAAATTCAACACTGGTTGGTTGTTTCCCTGTTCAGAGGGTTAGCAGACCTCGTTTGCTCAGGCTTCTGTAACTTATTACATAGCATCATGGCTAATTCAGATGACCACCCCCCACGGGGCCTGTGATAGTTGCTTGAAATTCCAAGGGGGTTTGCTCACTGTCCCATAGCCAGCCAATTTGTGTCCAAATGTTTTCAGCTGCAGTCCTGTGCATACTTGCTTAGAATATGTCTCGCTGAAATCATTGGAACAACTTGGGAGTATATTTGTTGTATTTATTAATTCTTACATTTATGTTCTTCCCTTTCTCAACACATTTTATCTTCATTTTATGTGCACATCAATCCTGTGATGTAGGTTAGGCTGAGAAATAATGACTGGCTCAAGGTCGCCCAGTGTACTTCGAAGCAGAGTGGAGATTTGAATGTGGATTTCCCCATCCTAGTCTGACACTGACCACTACATGTATGCATGGATTGCTATAAGCTTTTTGTGTGTTGGTCCAAACCTTTTTCGAGCTGGAAATAACCTAATAGTGCCTGTGTCAGTGGCTGTGTGCGATTAACTAATGTGGGCAGAGAACCTACACACACACACACACACACACACACAGAGGAATTTCAGTCTGCTAGCAACTATCAGCCCGGTGGTGGTGGTTGTTATTATTTATAATACTTATTTACCACTTCATATTTCAAAATCCCTAAGTGATTCGTGTTAAAATACAACATAGCAATATACAAACAATAATGTAATATAAAAATGATAATAAGTAAAAATTTAAAAACAACAGTGACAAATAATTAAAACGTGAAAAAAATTAAAGTGTCACAATGTCATAAAATAGGGTCATAACAGAGTCCTTCATAGGTCAGAGAAAACCTGAGTGAATGAGATGCTCAAAATGTCTTACAGTTGTGTTTTGTATAATGTTATGGTTTGTATTTTTTGTAAATTGTTACAAACCACCCAGAGAGCTTCAGCCACTGGGCGGTATAGTAATGAAACTTGTCGTCATCATCATCTAAATTTATACATTAAAAAACAAAGTAAACTTCTTATATAGACAGGCAGATACCTTCTATCGTTCTGCTTACCGAATGGAATCAGTAGCTATTCATTTGAAAATAAACATGCTGTAGTCTTGAACCGACTGATACTAGAGTATCCCCACTGATCCAAATGACAACATCATATTAAATTGTTCATGCAATTATTGTGATCGTCTTGTTGTAATAGACCTTTTAATTGCTTTGCTCAAATTGGACTCATACCTATATTGAGATATTTTATCTCTTACAGCGACAACTGTGTTAAATAAGTGCAAATTAATGAAACTAACATGATGGACAGGATCTAAAGAGCCTCCCATGAGATACTCTGCTATCACACCAGGATTATACTGCCCTCCTTTTAACTGCAATCCTACCACCACCACCCAAGAGTTATTTGTGAATGGCAGCTGGCCTTCAAGAGCAGGATTTGATGCAATGGCAGCTGAAAAGCAAAATTGGCAATTGCTGTGCACATTGAGAAGTGATTTCTGCTCACTGGGACTTAAATCAAACTTAAATCTATATTCAGAAATACAGGAATAATATTTCAGCTACAATGCTTAAAACATTGGAGGAAATATTTCCAGCATTGCAGCTTTAAGAAAAGTGAAATTTTGAAATAGTTAATTGAGTACAATAGTCTTTTGCGAAGCAGACTTTCAATACTTACTGATTTCTTAACACGCATTTTGTTACAGGTACACTTTTGCATCTGGGTCACCAGATAACATTAAACAGTGGAGATTCCCTGATGGAAACTTCATCCAAAATCTTTCTGGTCATAGTGCTATTATTAATACGCTAGCTGTGAATTCAGATGGAGTTCTAGTTTCTGGTGGTAAGTAAGAATTTACAAGTAGTTTCAGTTGAAAGAATCCTCTTTCTCTGTTGTGTACTGTAACACTCTATGCAAGGCTGCCTTTTGTACATTGTTTGGAAACTTCGAATAGTTCAGAAAACACGCCCTGCTTAGCAATGGGAATGAGTCCAGAGACATAGAACACTAGTAATGAAAGAACATAGTTCATTCCCAGTTTACTTCTAGATGCTATTTTGAAGTGTAGGATTTAGCCTATAAAGTCATCAGTGAACTTGACCTAAGTAACTTTAAGGAATATATCCTTCAGTATGAGACTTCTCAACTCCCCATCCTGTAGATATCTGAAGTCTGATGGGAATAAGGACAAGGCCTTAGTGGTGACTGCTGGATTATTGGACTCTCTGCCAAAGGAAGCATGTGAAGCCATAGTTCCCCCCCCCCCCAAAAAAACCCACCGTGCAGTAAAGGCTATTATTCCAACAAACATATGTGGAATAGTAATTGTTTTTCTTTTCCAGCTGTTGTTTATTGGAACCTGTTTTACCAAATAGTTTTTTTAACCAAATAATGAATACAAAGGTGCACCAATTAATAGGGCATCTTTTTTCAAAGTATTATTAATAATGATGCTATAATTAATCTATTTAAAATAAGTACATGATGTCCAATAACCATGTTCTCATAGCAGCTTACAAGAAAAATAAAAACAAATTAAAGGTATATATGGTAAGTGAATAAAACAGCCTCTCCTGACCTGGTGCCCTCTAGATTTTTTGAAGTACAACTCCCATCATCCCTGCCTACTGACTGCTGGCTGGAAACAGATGGGAATTGTAGTCCAAAACATTTGGAGGGTGTCAGGTTATGGAAGGCTGGAGTAAAACATTAAGGCAGCATTAAAAACATAGTTCAGATAAAACACATTTAAAGCAGGAACAGATTAAAAGGCTGAGAAAAGAAAAGGATCTTTGCCTGGCGCCAAAACGATATCAAGGCAAGCCTCTCTGGGGAGGGTGTGTAATTAAAACAGCCACTAGCTTGGTGCAACTAGAGGTGGCTGGAGATGATGGGAATTTTAATCCAACACATCTGGAGGCCTATAGGTTGGGAAAGACTGGCTTAAAGTATTTTGAAGTATGCTTACTTAAGAAGTACTAGTACCTTTGTGTAAATTTAGCTAAACATTTAATCGTGCTGCATTCCTATACATGACGTACCTGCAAGTAAGTCCTATTGAACTCAGTGGGTCTTCCTTCTGAGTAGACATGCATAGGATTACACTGGGGTTTTTTTTTTAATGGGAATGGATTTCTTTTGTAAGAATGGATGTATGCAGGAAGTCTGCCTCTGTATTAAATAATGACTTAATGAATGTGAATGTTATGGCTTTTGACATATTAAACTTGGCACAGTTCCTATACACGTTTGAAAAGAACCATATATTTCACTGTTTCTTTTTCAGCTGACAATGGTACTATGCATCTTTGGGATTGGAGAACTGGGTACAACTTCCAGAGGGTGCATGCAGCTGTCCAGCCTGGCTCATTGGACAGTGAATCTGGAATATTTGCTTGTGCGTTTGATCAGTCTGAAAGCAGACTTCTTACTGCTGAAGCCGATAAAACTATAAAAGTCTACAGAGAAGATGATACTGCGGTATGGATACATATTCTTGTTAAACAGTATATTTTACACATAAAACTGGCTTTAAAATACTCTTAGGACAGATATTCTGGAAGCATTATCCCTAAAAAATGCTTACTTCTAAAGCAATTACTTATCAAGTAAATAGAGGCTGAAGGCATACTTCAGCCATAAATACTATCCATGAGATGGGGGGAAATAATAAAAAAGCAATTACAAATTGAGGTCAGCTAAGTTACTTGGTTATAATATTCCAACAACTGCATGAAATAAAATGCTTTCTAATTTCATCATTCAGTCTGAATAAGTTAGCTTTTAAAATAGTTAAAATGCTCAAATGCTGTGCATTTATTCAGCATATGTGTGTATTATTGAAAAGACTTAATATTTGTGTTGCAAAATAGAAAAGATTCTCCGGAGGTGTAGAGTAGTGCTATAATTTAATGGCAGGCAGAAATGTTAGCCGGATTGGTTATGTGCTATGCTTACAGCACAATCGTTTGCCTATCTACTCAGAAGTGCCACTGAGTTCAATGGGCCTTACTTCTGGGTTATTGCATATAGTATTGCAGTCCTAATATCATATTTTGTAGGTCAGAAAGCTGCATTGTTAGTCCCAGCATGGCAGCAATATTCTGATATACAATGAAAGACAATACAACCGGACAAGCAGCTTGTTTATAGGGAATAAAATCGCTCTTGGATTATTTGTCAGGAATCTCTGATCAAAAGAAACTCTTATATTTTCAATTGCTTTATTAACTTTCAAACAAAAAATGTGTTCTTGTATGTCTCTGCTGAAGCTGTGGTGTGTTTTACCCTCTTGAGTGTGACCTTGAGTCTTTAAATTTCAACAGTTTCTGTAGTTTCTATTATAAATATCTAGAGTTGATCTAATAAAAACTCCCTGTGTGTTTCCACACCCATTAAAGTTGGCGGAGAAGTAGTGGACATTGCTTTTGAAGATCAGACATCAAATCCTTCCTGAGTTAGAACTTAATTGGGTGAGCTAGAGCTGTCTGAACTGGTGGGCTAACTCACAAGAGGTTTCTCTGGATAAATTCTAATACACGTGTGCTTGTGTGTAGATTTAAATGAAAACATTATGCACATCTATTTATAATGGACCGAAGCAGATAACTTTCCCCTCCATTAATGGCAATATATTTCATACTGACCTCTTAAATTAGGTAGTTTGAACCAATGTATCAAGTGAGATTTCACAGTCAAATTGTCTGGAGGTGATCTTATTAAACATGCTTGTGTAAAGTTAGAATTGGGCTAGAATTCCAATCTTTGTTTTTTAAAAATATTTCTAGACTGAAGAAACTCATCCTGTCAGCTGGAAACCAGAAATCATCAAGAGGAAACGATTTTAATGAGAATCCACCTGCAGAGCTGTGCCATAATCCTGACTCTGACTACAAAGCCTGAACTCTGCTAAAGTCATTGCTTTGTTCAGTTTGCAGTTTTTATATTATATATGGCTTCCCTCTAGGATTTTATCCTCTCTCTGATCCCAGGAAATCAGCCGCAGCTGTTACACACGTCTGAAGAAGTCAGAGTTCGTTTAATAAATTGATAATGTGCTGGTGATTATAGTCACCAAATGTGTGCATGTCATTCTATGTGGGCAGAAGGTAGTGAGAGACTCTTCTGCTCTTTTATTGGCTTCCCCCTCTCCCTTTCCTTTGATGGAGAAATAAATATTTAAAATCTTGAACATAATTTTTCTTTTTTAAAAAGCACCTCTCCTATCTGGTACTTTATCCTACTGGAGTAGGTTACTATTAAAACCGAATAGTAAAGCTATCAAAAGGGGGAGGGGAATGCCATTGTAGTAATGATTTATGTCCTTAATACAATGTGCTGCTTTGTTGAGCTGTAATGCAATAAAATATAAATTTCATTTCCATTTTGTTTGTGGGCTTTAGCAACTAAAATAGAGAACTGAACTTCTGTGCTCTTTTGTGTTGTACGTACATCATTCTGTTTCAGAGTCACGTCTTAATTTTGTCTACCCCATATCAGAATCCTACTTAAAATTTTAATGAAACAATCTCTTAAAATATTTTCTGATGTGTGTTTTTTCATTCTCACTTCACAAACCTTAAAAACACTGAAAGTGAATATAAAACTCTGGAGAGGAGATAGACTAGCAGCTCTGAAATGCCACATGTGTTTTGGCTGGAATCAAAGTGGAAAATTCTTTCACTTACGTAGGAAAGGGTTACTGGTTTTGCTTTCTGACTACAGCATTTCATGCAATGTTGAATCCTTTGTCTGTTGGGCCTTGTGACTTTCAGGTGCAGCTTTTCAGAAGGGGAAAGAGGCTTCCTTAGGAGGAAGGGTCTAGAAAAGCCATTATAGGCCCAGCTGGCTCTTTGGATCCTGCCCACTCTTTGGAGGTCTTGCCCAAGCTGGACAGAGATTACACGCTGCCATTTTGTTCTGTTTCATTTTTGTACAACTTTCAAAAATAAAGGTTGGATATGTTTAGTTTCCTCACTTAGACACTGTTTGAATATTGTTAACAGTATACAATATATTACAGATGAAATATAATATTGCCAGTGAAATATTTGATTTGTAACGTTGGTAAGTTATCAGTCTGATTTCCATATTATCTCTGAAACTAGTGATGAGTTGTGATTTAAATTACAGGAATGTGTATATTTTAGGGAAATGTTTAGTTACAGATAACACACATAGTGTTTGCTAATCTATGCTGTAGTTCTTTTTCTTTTTTTTCTTTTTAATGTTTTGGAACAGCTTTAGCCTTTTCTTAATGTTCTAACCATTGATATATGTGCAAATCCTAATGCTGTGGTCCGAAGTGTGTGTACTTTGAGGTAATCAATGAAGCTTAATTCAAGTAGAAATATTTAGAAATTGGGGCACATGTCTCATTGAAACAAATGAAACTGCTCTGCATCTATACATTAAAAATCAGACAGGAGCCATAATTCTAAAAACAGCCCAT
This sequence comes from Elgaria multicarinata webbii, assembly GCF_023053635.1. NCBI lineage: Eukaryota > Metazoa > Chordata > Lepidosauria > Squamata > Anguidae > Elgaria > Elgaria multicarinata. Next base: position 51,224,038 of record NC_086180.1, on the reverse strand, counting down.
TTGATGGCTGCAAAGATGCCCTTCTGCTCATAGAGGAGCTACCTTACACCACACACTAGAGCAGCCTTCCCCAACCTGGTGCTTTGCAGATGTGCTGGACTACAACCCCCATCATCCCTAGCCACATGACCAGATTAGCAAAGGCTGCACTTTTTTCTTTGAGAAAAGACTTGAATTGTAATATGTTCCTCATCTTATACAGCCTTTTTTGTAAGCATGCAATCTACTATAGAAGCCACCTGTTCTATTGCATAACCTGTTGTACAAACATTTGAGGAATAGTGCTAATAGCTGTTTTTCTTTTGTTCCAGCTCAGACTATAAACAATTGCTGGGATATGTTGAGCAGATACTAATCTTCTTAAGTAAAATCAGTTGTATTCTGTTTGGAAAGACTTCGTAATATTTCTTGATTGCTGTTTGGCTTTGTTGGTGATTAAGTTGTTATATGACGGAGTTTCAGAAAGTAACCATCATTTGCATGCTGTCGAGATTGTGGGCCAGATCTAGTCCCAGGAACAAAGGCCAAATCTTTGTTGTACATATACCAGAGCGCTCAGGCACATATGACAAAATGATCCTTGTAGAATAATCTTCTGGGAGCTCTCTAAGCAAGCTAAGACCAAATTCCAGGCAATCTGTGAGACATTGTACTATTCTCCAGGGCAGGCAGGAAGAGTTCCAGGAGGCAGGCAATGATGGAGACTTGCCAAACAGACCAGTCTAAAAATCTTAACGTTTTGAAAAGCTGAGATTTCTGATTTAAACCTACTTGGATTTCTCAGGAGACTTGTTAAATAAGTCCCAGCAGTCACCTAGGTTGTAACTGGCCAGAAAGCAACAGGTGTGCTAAAATGTTTAAACAAACAGGCTTGAAAAGTCAGGCCAGGAAAAACCCAATCCTAATCGTAACAGCCAAATGCTTGCTTGTATTGATGTCAAAATTTGCCAATACTTCTTGAAACGCCTTCTCATGAAGAAGTGTGACAGAAATATTACAAAAGCACAGTTGTACAGTTGCCACACATTTTAATAAAGCACAATATGATAACATTTGTCAGGGTGTGCCATACAGATGAAAGACTCACTTGAGAAAGAAATCAGTCAGCCCAGTCTGTTCTGCCACCACTGCAGTTTGTAGAATTAGGAATTAATTGTGGGGTTTGGGGGGAGGGGTTTCTCAACTATAGCTAATTTGTAACTGAGTTATCTTCAGAACCATTTCTGAGTGATGCCATGGAATAGGAGAGCTGTTCTTATTTACAAATTCAGCCCAGCACATTTTGGAAAGAATATATTGAGGTGTAAAAAATCCTGGGCAGACCACTATTTCATAAATTGTCCTTTGTCCTTCAGATTGAAAACAAATTTTAAAACCATGCCAATATTTAAACAAGTTCCATATGGTGGAAATTACCAACACCAGGGATACATTTCATATTACAAGTATGTGTGCATATTTCTTAAACTTAAGTTTAAAAGTAGAAAAGCTCTTGGCCTTTGCAATTTTAGTATATAGTACATATACTATTTCTTAGTATTTTCTTTCTGTTTTTATAATTTTGAAAGCAGTTGCAGGCAACAAGGAATTGTGGTTCAAATGTTCAAAACCTGCACAGAAAGGGTGTTGAAAAGTAATGTTTACTTTTTGAGCTTGAAATCGTACTTGAAGCATTAAATTGGGTTATTTGCATTCATACTGTGAAAGTTGATTAGAACATGTAGTTTGGCATCACAGTTGGGAGTAAATAGCTGTGTGATTAGGAGGGTCAGATAAGGGTGTCCCTATACAGAGAAATGTAAAAGGACCAAGGTTGTAATTCTAAACACACTGGCTAGGGAGTAAGCTCTGTTAGATACCATGGAACTTACTTCTGAGTAAACTTTTAGCATGGGTTTGCTCTATAAAGAAAGTGATCACTGGAGGCAATAGCTGGAACAAACAGGTAGATCTGAAACGCTTTATGTAGGATCAGTTAGGAAGGTTAGGAGTCTTTTAAAACTTCGTGCTTAGCAATTTCTTTCAGATCATGCGTGCCAATTACATCCGGTACATTAACATACCCGCCACTTCAATTAAACAATCCAAGTATGGGAATTCATGAGGCCTGATCATGTTGCATGTATGAAATCCTACGATTCCTAATAGAATATTTCAAAGTGGAATCAGAATTTGGATACTTTCCTCATATCCAGTGGAATGAAGTGCTTTGAGTGTGTAAAGTCATGCTCATTACTTTCACCATAGCTCTTTCGTTTTTATATTGTACATAATATGAAAGGAAGACACCTTTTAACATAAGTCTCTGTGAATGGTAAGAATGATAATATTGCTTTAAAAATCAGCTTGCTGTATATTCAAGCATGCAGTGTAAATTGAGAGTAAGAATGTTAGCATTTGTTAATGGAAGACTGGATAGTGGGTAACAAATGAGATATTGTGTTTTTTAAAAACAATATTGGGTATTCGTTGCAACTTAAACGTAAATAAAATTTTAATTACAGTAGTGTATGTATGTCTTTAACTCAGTTTAAATAATTTACAATGTTTGTGCAGATTCATACCATAGAGAAATGTAAATAAATGTCATGACTGTCAGGGGCATGAACACACAATTTTTTTTCCAGAAAAGAAGCCATGTTGTCTCTTTGTCTTGGTGCTGCTGTAATATAGAGGCTTGGATCTAAAGAGTCTTTCACTAGTTCTGCGTACCAAAAGGACATTTGTAATTTTTTAACAGCAGAAACTGCTGCCTGAATTTTTCAATTTATTATATAATATAAGATCTACTTCCTGAAACATAAGATTTGTTTCAGAGGCACGCCTCAGGTGCCTCCATCCTGAGAGATTAGAAGTGTGGTGACAGGTGAGTCTTCCCAGTGGTGGCATCTCATTTGTACAATATCCTTCCTTGATCAGTACAGAAAGACCATCTCATCATTTTGATAACAGGTTAAGACATACGATTGTTCTCAGGGGATTTTAGTGGTTATTTTTCTTTTCTTTTTAGTCTAAATTTCCTTTTTTAAAGTCCTAAATTTTATTCCTATCTCCCTAGTGCTCTTAATAAGTTGCTTTGGATGTATTTTAATGGGGGAAATGGTGTGAATTTTGCAACAACAACAACAAAATACTGTACAAATGCAGGGGAATTTTTATTTTATTTTTAAATCAAATTGGCAAGAATTCCAGACTTCAAGCACTTTTTAATGGCAGTATTAGCCATTCAAATAAACTTGTTAATTTACCCTCATGTGCCAAGGATCAAGCTGAGTTTATCCCCAACAGGCAACCTTTACTCTGCATGTTGAAAGTATTTCGTATAATTCATCATAGTGTGCTCTGTTTCAACTGACTGGCCAAGAGGAGAATCAGTTGCCTTACTGGTGCATATGGAAAGAAAACGGGCTGGTAGAAGCAGCAAAGCTCTGGTTTTCCACTGTTCAGATGACACTGAAAGCTCTATGATTAGTTTAACCATGCCTCTCTGGTTAGCACTAACCACAAGCTGTACACTTGCACATGACACTGTTAACCCTGTCTGACTCCACGCTAACCTCAAAGCAGTTAGATGAATGCTTGAGTCTGCAAATGCTCCACCCTGTATCCCATCAGCCCTTGCACTAAGAGCCAGCAGTTGTGCAATTTAGGCCACTCTATCCTGCAAGCTCTGATTTTGGCCCCTTAACTACAGGTGTGTGTTAGATGACATCTTAAGCTTAAGTTAGGGCCACTAACTGCTGCAGAACAGGGTTAGTGAAGCTCACAATGTGGTTAGTGGAGACGCCTTATTAAGGAAAACACATGTCAGATGACACCATTTACCCTACTGCTGAACCAAAACCCCTTAAACCAGCATAGTTGATGGTGTGTGAACAGGGCCTGTGTGTGTGTTGAGAGAGAAGCGAAAGCCCCCTCCCCCTTGGTGGGTGGCCTTAAAGCAGAGTATGGTGATGTCTAGATTCTGCTTGGGGTGGGGTGGGAATCTAACAGGGCCATTGGCAGCCTGGTTGGAACCATTCTCCTGGTCTGATGTTCTAACTATTCCACTGTTCATAGTTGTTCTGTTTCACTGTTTCTAACTTTCATTGGTTCCCCAAACCCTTAGGCACCCCTAAAAGTAGCTATTTGAATCCTGGTGCAGAATATTCAAATAGAACTTGAAAAGCCTTTGTAGTTGTCTTCCAGGGAGACAAAAACGTAGTAGGGGGATTTTGCCATCTGTTCTCATGGTGATTGTGAAAATCCTTTTTATGCTAAATGAGCACGCTCCTTGAAGGGATCAATTTAAAGAAAGTGACAACAGGAAATTTCACTTTAAATGCTTTAGTGAATGCTAACTAAAAGCATACTTACAGCATGATACAAATGAAAGCACTTAATAGCAATTATTCAAATGAAGTTATGCTTAGCAGACCAGAGTCTCTTCTTAAAATGGAAGCAATACTCCTTTGAAGTGAATGTAACCTCTATACTACTAAGAGGGGAGAGGTGGATGGGATCCAAAATGATTAGGGTCGATAAAAAGGTGAGCTGGTGAATTAGCAAGGTTTTGATCTGCAGTCACACATCTTCAGGCTGGCATAGGATGAAGTGACTTCCCCTGTTTTTGCCTGTGGACAAGCTATGTGCAATTTACTTCACCCATTGTGCTAGTCTGTTTAAAAGGTTGAACTGGAATGCTTTTGCGTGCTGTTTTGGAATTTGGGAAGTATTCTCATCATTCATGATAAAGGTCTTGTAAGCTAACCTGCATTTTCCACAATGAAAACCTCTGCGGAAGCAACATAGTTCAAAGGCTTACAGATATATCTGCAGGCTCATTCAGATGCAAATCCAAAGGCAGTGTAGGGGCAAATGGTGTGCTACATTAAGCCCGGGTTCTTACATACTGACCACCCATCCATTGAGGGTGTCTTGTCCAAAATTTGGAGCTGGCACTGAGTAGACCCATTGAATTGAATGGGACTTAAATTAGACTAACATTGGATATAATCTTCAAAGAGTCTTTAAAAAAATGGTGGGGGATGACCAGGTGCAACATATGGAATGCAATATATGTACCATGGTTCTAATGAAAATTAATTCCCTGGTGGTTGTTACTTGCTATGTGAAGAAAGCTATTTGGGTCAATAGTGGCTTTACTCTTTGGTGGGGGTGTGATTTTTTTTGGCCTAGAAAGGGTTACACCCTTTCCCCATATGCTACTGTCCCAATCCCCCTCAGCTTTTATTTTTTAAATTAAATCATGTATTACAGATTGTGTATTTTGGCCCTAAGTGTGCCACTTATTGCAAACTTTAAATCACAAAGTAGGAAACGGGAATGTGAGCAGGCAGGTGCTCTTGCATTCATGTTCTGGTTGTGGGCTTCCCACAGGCATCTGGTTTGCCACTGTGGAAACCAGATGGGGGACTAGCTAGACCTTTGGGCTGATCCAGCGTAGCTCTTCATGCATTCTTATGCTCTTAAATGCATATTTTAGTAAAAGCCAATGGTTTTGAGTTTCGCAAGGAATTAAAAAGTGAAAGCTAAGTCATCCAAACAGGTCGCTTCAAACATTACTAAACTCCTTCACAGAAAGAACTCCATGCAGGTATTGATCTACATGCAGGTTGCATGCTATTATGTGTGCCAATCCTATACATCCATATAATTTGTTGAGTGTGCATGTGCTGAGGAAACTATTGTGGCCAGACATTAAAAAGAACTAAGGTTGATTGGTGAAATGTAGGGAAGCGTATTAGCAACTCTATGATTTTCTGGTCAAAGAGGTTACTCAAGAGTAACATTTGCCCAAACTGATGTGCTTTGATGCTGCCAGACTTTCCCTGTCACTTCCTCGGCTGTAAAAATGCATTTTTGAGCCATTTTAATGCGTCTGACTAGCAGGCTCTTAGTGTGGTTTCATTCATAGGTTCTACATTCAAACTACTTTTATGTGGTCTTAAAGTATGGAACAGCATGTTTTTCTAATGTTCTTTTGCGGAGGGGGAAGAAAGACAGCTCTACAATGGTTTGCTGACAGAATGATAATTTATCTGTTTAATAAGGTACAGGCATTTGAAAACAAAGACTAGTCAGTGCAACGTTTTCTACTAAATGATTGGTAATAGTGAGATTTCCTCCGAAATACAGTTATTTCTATAATGAAGAGAATTTCTATTGCTAAAATACTTTTGCTAGTTATTATTATGCAACAAGAGTATGGCAAAATAGAGTCAATTCTCCAAGGGACTTTTTCTAATAACAGCATGAACTAATGACTAGACTTTGGCTTTAGAAAACCAAACTGCCTTTTGTCTCTAGACAGAACTAGATCCTGCCAAGCTTTTTGTATGAAGGTCACTCACCAGAGGCCTTACTGAGTCTCATGTGTGGAAGAACTACAGAGAGAAAACTTTCTATTGCTACAATCCCATACTCACTTACCTGGGTATAAATATCATTGAACTAAATGGGCTTAATCCTCAGTAGACATGTATAGGATCACATTATTACATACATTTCCCCCACCCCACTACTGCCTATTCTGACCCATTTCTTTATCAAATATGGAATTCTGCAGCATTTTTTGACAATATGTAAGTAACACGGCATTGTTACAAATTCCATCACTTCTGGGTGTGTAGATGCTTTTGAGATCTGCACATTTTTTTTTATTTTATTACATTTCTTAAAGAATGCTGACTCTTGGCTTTAACAACCATTAGGTCTATCGATCTAGGCACTAACAAAAGAGGAAAATTGAAATCTTAAAGCGTTATTAGAGCATCAACTAGACAGGCAAACAGGCATAATGTAAATGTTCTTTAAGATGGAACAGGAGGCATTTTTGCTATCGTTCCATCCACCCTGTCTGGCCTGGGATGGGTGGAGGGCACCATCACATAGGATTATGCTGCTATGGTGCTTCCACAAGCATTCATTGGGCAGTCTCTGTGCCTCGTTCAGGAATTTTATGAGGGGTCCCAGACATTGTCATCTTCCATTTGTAACTGTCCCGTGTTTTCCTACTGCCTCATCTGTCTTTTTCTTACCAGGAAAAAAAATCCTGTTGAGGGTATGATGGCATAGCTGCCCGTTACCATTTGACTGGTAACATAATGGATATGGAACAGTTCTAAACAGAGGAGTCAGCAATCTGAATAACCTGGGTCCCAGGATATCTATTAATTCTAGTCTGTGATTATTTGCTTCCTGTCAATATTTCTCTGAGCACCAGGAAACAGTGTTTGTGGGAAATGGCAGCCTTGCTAATACTTGTACAAATCTAAGCTTGGATGTGGATGCATTTGCATGTTTTTCCTCACATTTCAATTTTAAGAATAATATGTGTCGAGTGTCACAAAAACTAGGCATTTTCCAAAACAGTTTGCAAGTAGGCTTACAGCATTTATTTGTTGAACAAATATCTAATACCTTTGGATACTGCCCACTGAGGCTACAATATGATGGGAGCAGGCCCCATTGAACTCAGTGGGATTTACTTTTGAATAGACTTGCATCGGGTTGCATTGCAGGACTGCAATCCTCTGTATACTTACTGGGGAATAAGTCCCATTGAACTTATGTGTGACTTACTTCCAAGTAAACGTATACAAGACTGGGCTGCACGGCCATACTTCTTCCCAGCATATTCTGGCCCTCTGTTGGTAGCAAGCATTCTGTTTTTGTAAAACTCTTGTTCTGGTGGAAACTTTCTCCAAGCTCACTTTCTCCTCAGCTTACATTGAGGACTGGCTACAGCTTTCCCTAGACCACCCCCAATAAAGCCGAAGTGCAAGATGGTTCCATCTGCCTTCTACATAGTCTGGAGTCTCTCGTGGCTTATTTTGCATCTGGAATGAACTTTGCTTGACCAAAAGATTGTGCAAACCACGGCGCTCCTATGTTTTGGGCTTGTTAGCTATTCCCAGCACGGGGAAGGAAAAGTCTTGCTTGCCTTAACTCTGAGCACGTGAATGCTGTAGAGCAACTCTTAGTGGAAGCGATCTCTGTGTTTAGAGAGATGGATCGCACATGAAAGCAGCTGCACACCAAAGCTGCCATGGGATCTACTGCCACTTGAGTCTCTCTAACAATGGGAACGGCTGCGGTAAAAGCCACAAGCAAAGCCGAAACCACAAGATCTCTAGGAATCACGGGTCCTTCCCTTCCACCCCCCACCCCACTGCAGTCATTGATACCCTAATCAGCACAGAATATTAGTGCATTAAGTATAGCTATTAAGATGCTCCAGACGTTTTCCACAATAACTTTTCCATATGGGACTACAGTATAATTTCATATGCTTTTTAAGGAACAGAGCCTTTTTAATGCCTATTTGAGAGAGAGAGAGAGAGAGAGAGGTTGGAAAGCACTATTGTTTCCTTCTGTTAAAGGTCTATTAATTTAATCCACATCATGTAATTTAAAACCAAAGTAATGTTGCAATAGAGGCACTTCCATATCCATCTCACTGTCTGGATTGCTCGTAGCATCCTTTGGTCTTTCAGTGAATATGTTCTCCGCAAAGCCAAGAGCAACACACAAGCAGCTTACGAAGAAACATAGGAAGCTGCCTTATGCTGAGTTCGACCATTGGTCTTTCTAGCCCAGTATTGTTGACCCTGACTGGCAGCAGCTCTCCAAGGTTTCAGGTAGGATTCTTTCCTAGCCCTACCTGGAGATGCTGGAGATTGAACCAGGGACCTCCTGCATACAGAGTACATCCTCTACCACTCATCTACCACCGCTTCACTAACTTGCAGTCTAGTGAATGATTTTCTCATGTAAATAATAACTGATTTTTCCCTCTAGGTTGGTGTAGTTATGCTGGCTGTGAGGGAGAAAAGATTTGGCTTCAGTGGACCTACAAAGATGAATGAGCAATTGCTCCTCACCGTGCGAGCGGGGAATGAAGAATTTTCAAGGTCAGTTTCTCACCTTTCTGTGCATGCACAGTGTGGCTATGCATATTCACATGTATAATGTGCACATGTTATTAAGTGTCTTTGGTATGTTGTAATGGAACGGCCCTAATGTAAATGATCAATAGGTCCATCATCAATGGCAGCTGCCCAGGAATGTACTGGCTCTTCCTCAAAGTAATCTGGAGCTAAGAGCTCCTTATTGCCTTGGACCTCATGGCGGGATGAAAGGAGAGGGGGAGAAAACTGACTAATGCATATAGGGTCACTATTAGGCCGTGGCTGCATGGCTCAGAGTGGGTTGCATGGGCTCTAAAATATCCTTGTAAGGATGCTGCATAGGGAAGCCAATGCTAGTCCTACTGCATAGAGTCATCTATAGTGCTTTGTCCTGCTTTGGGCCTTGACAGTGTCGTTCTTGCACAGGGAATGTGCCGTTCTAATCCATTTGTTGGCGGAGCTATAGGTGACATTCTTCCAGCTGCTCCATCTATTCCCGGGAAATCACTTTCTCCGCATTCAAACTACCCTCTAGAGTGGGTAGGAAAATGGATGTTGACTCTTTCATTATCAATTCCTGTTCTCCTTCATGTCCTCAGTGCAGTGTGACACCACAACTGCATAGAAATTGAAATAGTCATCTATTTCCCCCCCCCAAAAAAGAAAAAGTGGTTCTGTACAATTCTGTTGTGTTTTCCATGTTAACCTGTTCACTAACCTACCTGCATTTTTCAGTGACCCACAAACAGAAGATAAAAGAGCACTTAGATGTAGGAAGAGCCTGAGGCTGCAATTGTACCTGGGAGTAGGTCTTATTGAACTCAGTGGCACTTGGTTCTGAGTAGAGCTGTATAGGATTGTTCTGCTAGCTTTCTGTAAGGAAAGAAGCTATTTCCATCAGACCTGCTTTTCATCAGACCAGTTATTTGTGGGAATTAAAGAGGGCAAAATGGGATAAAAAGCTGAATCAGTGTTACTGTTCACATCACAAGGGCAGGAGTAGCAAGCATCTGCTTCACGAAAGGAAGAGTTTGTGTTGCAGAAGGATGGACAAAGTTGCAACCTGGTCCTTGAAGCAAACATAGGTTCTTCAAGCTTTATACTATGTGAATCTGGATTAAAGGACGCAAAAGTGGAGCAGCCTGTCCTTAAAGATCTGATTAAGAAGTGCTGCCCACACCTTCCACCAAAAATAAAGCAAGGTAATCTCCCATGTATGGGGCTGAACTGAGGACATGATGGAAAAAATGGAACTTAATACGCAACTGCTGTTTTGCTGACATTTCAGAGTAGCCACACGATCCAAGTGCCTCCTAACTTCAGGAGTTCCTGTTTTGTTTGGAACATATACGAAACTGTTATTATTTTTACATTACACTTCCTATCTTGACTGTCTTGGTTTTGCCCTCCTTTTTTCAGTAACTGTGAGCCATCGGGCACAGTGCTGGGCAAAGATGGTTTGTTGCGTGAGGTGGAGCAGCAAATGCCCCCCTCCCAAACTCGTATAGTACCCAAGATTCATGCAGTCATTTTGATGCCAGAGGCAGAATATCCTTGTCACAAAGTGTGCCTCCTCTACCAAGGGGAACATGACCCCCAGTCCACTTTCCATTCCAATTGATTACTGGAATCATGTTGTAAATGGAGCAACTACGGCCTTTATTAATTCCTTTTACAGCACAGGATCAGTCAGATCAGTTGCTGCAGGATCAGGATCTCCTATCAGGAACTGTAGTTCAGCATCAGGCCCAGAGTCTCTTGAACAATAGCCCAAAGTGTCTGCAGGGTCCTGGAAACACAGTCACAGGTTGTGATCAGTTACTGCAGGACTGGGATGTAAAACAGAGCAATACTGATAATTATTATTATTATTATTATTAATTAATTTATTTATTTATTTATTTATTTATTTATTTATTTATTTATTTATATAGCACCATCAATGTACATGGTGCTGTACAGAGTAAAACAATAAAATAGCAAAACCCTGCCACATAGGCTTACATTCTAATAAAGTCATAGTAAAGCAATAAGGAGGGGGAGAGAATGCAAACAGGCACAGGGTAGGGAAAAACTAACAGTATAACTAACAGTCTAAAGTCCGAGTAACATCAAGTTTTAAAAGCTTTAGGGAAAAGAAAAGTTTTTAGCTGAGCTTTAAAAGCTGAGATTGAACTTGTAGATCTCAGATGTTCTGGGAGAGCATTCCAGGCGTAAGGGGCGGCAGAAGAGAAGGGACGAAGCCGAGCAAGGGAAGTAGAGACCCTTGGGCAGGCGAGAAACATGGCATCAGAGGAGCGAAAAGCACGAGTGGGGCAATAGTGTGAGATGAGAGAGGAGAGATAGGAAGGAGCTAGACCGTGAAAAGCTTTGAAGGTCAACAAGAGAAGTTTATATTGGATTCTGAAGTGAATTGGAAGCCAATGGAGAGATTTCAGAAGTGGAGTAACATGGTCAGAGCGGCGAGCCAAGAAGATGATTTTAGCGGCAGTGTGGTGGACAGAAACCAACGGACTGATGTGAGAAGAAGGAAGGCCAGAGAGAAGAAGGTTGCAGTAGTCCAACCGAGAAATAACCAGTGCATGAACAAGCGTCTTGGCAGAAGAGACAGACAGAAATGATCGAATCCTGGCAATATTATACAGGAAAAAGCGACAGGATTTAGCTACTGCCTCAACATGAGGACTAAAGGAGAGTGGGAATCAAATATAAAGCCAAGGCTACAAGCTTCATTGACCGGAGTAAGCATAACACCATTGACAGTAAGAGAGAATGAAAGGTGAGTAGTAGCTGTAGAATCCGAGGGAACGCTTATGTTGCAAAAATAGCTTGTTCTCTGGTGTACCAAGTCCAATACAGCACACAAGGAGGAGAGGAGATGAAGTATGGGTCATTGGGTCCAACAACGTTTATTCTCCAGAATAAAGAGACACAAGGAGCTAATTGCTCCAAAGCATGTGCCTACCTCACAAAGGAGGTAGCTAGGTTTTATACATTATCTTCTCTGGTGTCGGATATGTAGGCACCATCTAACAGGAAATTTCTAGCTGAAAAGAGAATACATGGCATATTCTTTTGGCAAGCATCAATACAAAGAGATAGGTACTGAATGTTCTTCAAGAAAACAAACCTGATTTTGCTTACCCATGGAATAGCTTCTCATAGACATTTTGCAACATTTCGTTAGCAACTACCATAGCAACTCTGCATCAGGGAGGGCACTTTTCCAACACTTACAGAATGATGCTTGAGGTTACATCCTGCAGACTCAGGGTGGTCTGTTCCTGAGCTTGCTGGGGAATTAAGCAAGTCCTTCCTTATCCACCTGTTCCTGTGGGCTTCTGACTGCAGCTGACTGTTCAGGTAGGTCTCTTCTGTGTTTGCTAGAAGCCCCACTTCTGCTGTAGGTCCCTGGCCTTCAAGGAAGCCCAGCTGTACTTCTCCCCTTCCTCCTGTTGTCCCTTAACCAGGGATTTAAAGGCCCACTTCCCGGGCGCGTTAATAGCCAATCAAACACACGCGGCTGGAGAATACACTTAATCCATTTACTTCTGATACTGCAGTATGGGGGTGCTCTCCGTTTCCACAAGATGGAGGCACCCAGAACAAAGGAATCTCACAGTATATATAGGCCCTGACTACAAGAGGGTATTAGTCTCTTTCTAACCCTTCTATTGGTCAGTTCTGGATTAGCAAGTTAAATTACATTCAATTTTCAAGTTAAGGTGCCCAATCTCAACGAGTCATAGGTTACATTGGATGCTCTATTGGTCGAAAGTTTTTCCCTTTGTCTGATGTCCACCATTAAGGAATGCAGATCTGGCATGTAGCCACCTGTAGCCAACCTTTGGCAGAGACGCCATCTTTAAACCTTGGCACATTACATTCATCAGAGAGATGAAACCTCTCCCTGGGGCCATCACTCCTATTCCCCAATTCACCTTCCAGTCTTTACTCCTTCCAGATGCTTTTCTAGCACTCTTCCTGAGCCTCATTCGTCTTCCTCCCCTGAGCATCTAGCCTTCAAGCTTTTATCCTGTGCTTCTGCCCCACCTTGTTCTCCTCTTCCCTCAGAGTCTGGGATCTGTCCTCATTCCCTTTTCTTCTGTTGAACCAGTCCTAACTGTGGCTGGCTACTGTTGCTAGGTAACCAGGAATACCTAGAAAATTGAATCCCTGATGCTTCCTCATGATCCTACAGACCCCTCTCCTTCTCCATGGCAGTAAAAATACAATAATAATAAATTAAATAACTAAATATTTGCTCCCTTTTCATTACAGCCAAAACCAGCTGCCTCTCTTTGCCTAATAACAGGGCCGGGCCGGGTAGTGTATGCTTCCAATTAGAATTACCCACCTCTTGCCCAGTGTACACACAGCAAAGTTATTTCTTCCTCCTCTTAGGTGAGGATGAGGATATAGCACCAGTGGCCCATGTTAGTTCTAACCCTAGGTCAGTCTTCCCTAACTGTTGCCCTTCAGGTAGCTATACTGGCTGGGAATGATGGGAGTTGCAGGCCAACACATCTGGAGGGCAATAGGTTGGGGAAGGTGGGCAGAGGGTAGATCTTCAGATGACTTCAACTTCCAGAAGCCCCTGCAGTCATGGCCAATGATCAGGAATGCTGGGAAATGAAGTCCAAAACAACTAGACTGCTACTTATCAATGGAAACCATTCACATATTTGGCTGAAAATCATCCAATTATTTTATTCATTTGTTTAAACAATTTCTATGTCACTTTACTGCATAGACTCAAGAAGCTCTATAAATGTTTTAAAGATTATCAAAGCAATTATTGAAACAGCAGTTCAGCTGTATCTTAACGAACCAACTACTGAATGTTCAGTGGCAAAGAAAAGTCTTCCTTTTCCTATAGTAAGAAAAATGGGAGGACACCCTATGACCCTCCTATTGGGAGATGTTCCCATGTTTGGAGGCTACAACAGAAAAGGCCCTGCTTCTTGTGGTGGTTCAGTCACATCCATGTAAGATGGTACATGAAACAGAGTCTCATGGGAATATACATGTGTATGTGAACCAGCCCAGCCTTCAGAAGGTGTCACGCATGGTTAATTAAAAGTCAGAAGAACTCAGCTGTTAGGAGGATACTTTTATTAAATACTAAGGTAAACAAAACAAAAAGTTGCTTCTGTGTACTTGCCTGTTGAAACACAAGGTGGCAGTGTTTCAGAACAGAATGTATAGCTGTTTACTATGCCAATACCAATACATTACATCCAAAATCAGCTGCCGATTCACCCAGAGACACAGTGGGCCCAAAAGGTGCTTACATTTGACTAGAATATGCTCAATATGAAGATGAAGGCTACTGAACTGATTGAACATTCTGATAGCTTCCATTTTTAGATGGCAAAATGTTTCACAAGGGGAAGATGCACTGATTAATTTGAGTGTAGAAACAATGAATTCCTCGTCTGAATGTGTAACTGTAACTGAATCCAAGTGTTCAGTCTGGTATTGAACCAACAGGGTTTTGTTTTTGTTTGTTTTTTAAAAACTGCATTTATAAATCTGAGAAACAACCCCTTCTTAAAAAAAACATGTACAACTGTGTTAACGTAAGTCATTATGCCTTTATCTCAACTGCATGTACTGCTGTGTCATTGTCCCAAAATAATAGTATTTGTACCTTTAAGAAGAAAAACAAAGGCTTTTCCTAAAACTTCCACAATAAATGTAATTATTGTATTTTATATTATGGTTTTATACTGTTGTTTTATACTTTGAATGTTTTTCATTTTTGTGAACCGCCCGGAGAGCTTCGGCTATTGGGCGGTATAGAAATGTAATAAATAAATAATTGTTTGCAAAAAATAAAAATAAAAAATTGTCCGGGGTGTGTGTGCAAAAATGTGGGGGGGGGGCTGCCCTCCCAAACCAAACCAAACCAAACCAAACCAAACCAAACCAAACCAATCCAATCCAATCCAACCTCCCAGCTATGGGCCCAACTCTGTTACTCCTGTTTCCCAGTCTGTTACCTCCTCTTTCCAAAGCCTGGAAACAAAGCCCAAACCAAGAGCATGAAGGACAACCACTCTTTGCCTGAAAGAATACAATGTGAGAGGCTAATCTGAGGTCTTTGCAACTAAGTAGGGTTTTATGGTTGCACAAACACTGCTCTTATGCTGCCTATGTGAGCTTCTCTAAATGAGTGATTTATAGCACACTCATGGTTGACCACTCATGGAAGTTTGCAGATCCATTATATTATGTCGTCAACAGCCAGGACATCTCCCATGCTATTTCCTGAAAATCGTGCAATTGAACAACACACAGATAATGTGGCAATGTTCGGATATCATGTGATCTCTCTGCCATTAGATGGCACAGGCTCATTAAAACACATAAGGGTCTTTCTGAGACGGGAACAAATCACGTAGTCTCATGTGAAGGGGAGCCTCATGATGTTGGAATTACTACGAGGATGAAAGACATGGTAAGGTGTGGGATTTTTCCTGTGTGTAAAGAAGTTCTGTGTGTATATAACACAGTCACACAATACAGAACACAGCAAATTCCACACAAGGGGGAAGGGGAATCACTTCTAAAATACCCCCAGCTGTAAAGGATTCCTTTGCGCTATATAGTGCACAAAAGCTCTGAAGTGTCCACTTTCATATATTTTCCTAATGAAGTGTCATCCACCACTCCATCAAGGATGAAGCATTTAACCTTTTTGTGACTTTCTTGCCATCAGTTGAGCAGAAAACAAAACAAGCAAAACCTTAACATTATTTTTCACTCATCAAAAAACCCTAACCCTAGTACGTGTCCTCCTGAATTCTGACAGATTATTTATTTAGGGGTGCATCTCTGAAGTATGCATAGAAATTCTAATTCAGATCTAATTATTTCTGGAGAGCCTCCAAAGCTGTCTGGGCCGAATTGGGTTTCCTTCTGAATTGGGTTGCCTTCTAAACTGCTAAAGCCACTCTCCTAACTGAATCTTGTGGTTGGTGCACTGTAGTGAGTGCAGGGGGTGTTGAGATAGCAAAACCAACCTGTAGTGCAGACGCCACATTTCGGTGGTGATGGCACAGGCTGATGTGTTGTAGTGTTTCAGTACTTGTTGGGATTGATTCTATTCAAGTGTAGCACCACAGCATACAGCATTAAGATGTTAAGATGAGCCCTGCTGGATCAGACCAAAACTCCATCTAGTCCAGCATTCTGCTCACAAAGTGGCCAAACAACTGTCAACTCGGAACCCATAAGCAGGCATGAGTGCAACAGCACCCTCCTGCCCATGTTCCCCAGCAATTGGTGCAGATAGGCAGACTGACTCTGATACTGGAGGGAGCACAGAGCCATCAGGACTTGTAGCCTTTGATTGCCTCCTTCTCCAGGAACTTATCCAACCCCCTTTTAAAGCCATCCAAATTGGTGGCTGTGACGAAATGGTATTTTGACTAGATATAATTTTGAATGTTTGGTTCAGGGCTTGATTTGCTTTGGCCAATTCTTTTAATTACAGGCAATGGTAAGTAAGAGGGAGGGGGAGGTAGAACATTGAGCTGTTTAAATTAGGGTGACCATATTTTGGAAACCAAAAAGAAGGACAACATGGTCGCCCCCAAGGGGGGGTGTCCAGCACCAAGGGGACGTGCCCACCCGAACATAGCCTTGGTCACATGTCTGATTTTACAGCACACATTTAAGACAAATCTGTTCTACATAATATCTTAATGTTAAAATCACTGAAATAAAGACCAAGTGAGAGATTCACTGTATCTGAAATTAACTTCACTCACTCCTACTTTTGTAGGTTTTGCTTTACTTTGAAGCTTTTGCTATACTCTCTGTGTAACATTCTCCCCTTCCCTCAAATATCTTTTCTGGCTGTATCTTCACTCATTGCAAGCTGCTGTTGTTGTTAACAGGGTTTGCTACTGGCCCCAGATCTGTTTCAAATTTGGTGTGGCTAAAGCTCTACCTAAAAGCTATCATGGGGCCAACTTTCAGCTCTTTATAATTTAAAAATGACGATTTAAAAAATAATAATTTTAAAACCTCAATTTGTAAAAAATTCCTAAAAAATCAATGGATTAACGGATCTATTTCAAATTTGGTGTGGCTAAAGCTTTACCTATGTCCTATCATGGTACAAAGTTTCATCTCTTTATCTGTAAAAATGACGATTTTAAAAATAATAATTTTGAAACCTTAATTTTTTAAAAAAATCCTGAAAAATCAATGGATGAACGGATCTGTTTCAAATTTGGTATGACTAAAGCCCTTCCTAAAAGCTACCATTTTATCAAGTTTCATGTCTTTATCTAAAAAAATGGCAGAGTTATAAGCATTTTTGTTAATTCCCATTAAAGCTGCTCTTTGAAAAAAAATCCGGATTCCCCCTTCCCTCCCAGATTTGCCATAAAAAACCTGGACAAATCCGGTCATATGGTCACCCTAGTTTAAATGTTGCCATCTGATTGGTTGTTTCATTTGGAGTGGAGAGTGAGAGAGAATAAAGGAGAATTGAGAGGGAGAAGAAAAGGAGAGAAAGACCGGCTTTCATCAGGGTAGAATTAGGAAATTGGGGCTATAGGGTTTTTTTGGGTGTGTGTGTGTTAGTTTTCCCTGGGAGGTGAAGGGAGGTATATTTATTTTAATACCATTAAACGTAAGTTGTAATTAATATATAAGTTTTCAATATTATTTTGTTATTTTAACCACAGTTTCTTGGTCTTAGTTGTTGCCATAGGTTGTTGATATACACTCAGACTCACACATAAAAATAAATAAAAAGGTATAAATTTCCCTCATTATTTTTTTTAAAAAGAAGAGGGTGGTGGAAGGGAAAGAAAAGTAGTGGATAGCATCACCGAGGGTAGTGCACCACAGTGGCCATCATTATGCCTTGTGGTAGAGAATTCAATAGTTTAACTATGTGCTGTGTGAAGAAGTCCTTCCTTTTAACTGTCCTGAATCTCCTACCAATATGCTTCATGGGATGAGCCTGGGTTCTAGTATTTTGAGAGAGGGAGAAAAATGACTCCCTGTCCACATTCTCCACACCATGTATAATTCCATGTATACCTAATCAGAAGTAAGTCCCATTGAGTTCATTGGGGCTTACTCCCCAGTAATTTAGCATAGGATGGCAGCCCAACTCTATTAAATCAGCTTTACTTTGTATTAAACATTTACCTTGGGTCTATTTTTAACAGTACTCGGCCATCACATCTGCGAGGGTTACATTTTGTAATTAGCCTATTCTAAATTGTATAGATGTTTTTCCCCTTAATAACCAGAAACACATTGAACTGGAAGGCATGGGAATGCCCTCAAGTCTAACCAGGGGCCAGATCTACACCTTGTATCAAATCATTACGAATGTGGAATAAAAAGCAGGAAATAGCACTATGAAAGTGTTAGATAGAATGTGGATTGTGCCCCAACAGTTATCAGTGCACTTCAATACCGCTATAAAGCAGTAGTGTAGATCTAAGGAAGCTACTGCCTTATAAACGGCATCCAAAGTCCTTTTTCAGAAGTCTCTGTCCCCTTTGATTCCAATGGGTGAGGGTAGCTGGGGAAATGGTTAAATGCAAGAAGTGGTTAATTTTATCTGGGACATTGTATGTAGGAGGATTATCTCCAAGGGCACAATTAACGCCATAAAAATGGCTAATTTAACTCATTAAAATGTAAATCTCCTTTAAGTCGCAATTATGCATAAAAGGCAACCCCAAGAGACTAATAGCAGTAAAGCCTCGAATATCAGGATTAAAAAAAAAATACAAGCCATATAAGGAATTAAATAATAAAATAGCTGTTTCTAACATGACAAATGACTGTTTATTTGTATACTAGCAAAATGTCTCATAACAGATGAAGGGCAGATGGATGGATTGTTTTAAAGGTATGTTTTTTATATTGTTATGCTATGTTGTTGTGCTTTAAGTTTTGTTTTGTCAACCATGCAGTGAGCCTTAGCTGGTGGCAGTATAGAAATATAATAAATAGATAGACAGGCAGGCAGATCGATTGCGTGTTGCAGGAATTGGGGAGACACTGGTTTAATTTCCAGTCTACCATGAAGCACAGGCTGGTTGCTTTCTTAGCACAATATATTCCACAGGGTTGTTGTTGGTGGAGTGTGTCTGTGTCTGTGTGGGTTGGGATATGGGTTGGGGGAAAGAAGAATGATGTATAGTATTATGAGCTCCTTGGAAAGAGGGATAAATATGGAAGCAATAATAATACTAATGAATGTGTTAGAGTCGCTTTATCTTCTCCTGTGGCAAATGAAATAGCTAATGGGTTGCATCATATAACCATCGGAATTTTGCTAAGCCTCTGACTTGCATCACAAATAGGACTCTATGGTCCAATTCGCTCACTTGTGCTTGTGACATAGTACCATATGAATAGGCGCTACTTTGTGACGTTTTGTTTTTAGGAGTTACATATGATTCTGCCTTGTCCACTGAGCACCTTTTCTGGTACACACCTCTATTTGCTAAGTGTAAGCCGCTCCGAGAGCCTTTTTTGGCTGAGGAGCGGGGTATAAGTATGATAAATAAATAAATAATAATATTAATTCCATGTGGTGTATAACATATAATGAAACAATTCAATCACAAGCATAAAAAAGGGAGGCTCACATAAATTTATTTGAGTGAGAAATATCAGAGGTGGTAGGAATGTTTTGGGATCATTGTATGATAGGTGTTTTTTTAAATAAATAAATAAATATACATGGACAATTTCCAAAAGTTTGCATTTTTAAAAAACTCCGACTGTTGGACTAGAAAACACAAGAACCAATACTCTGCCATGGGACAATCCCTAAGGCATCTTAAAAGAACATAGTTGTCGCTTAATAAAAATAAAAGCAGTCAGGAGGAACACAATGAAAGGAGTGATAGTGGGAGTATTAAATGATATATAGATCTCAAGAGTAAAGGAAATTGTTTTGTTTGAGAGCCTCAGCCTGGCTGGCTGAGATAACAGTAAATAGAAAAGGAGAAAATAAGACCGATCTCTTGAAAAGGAGATAATGTAATGTAGTATTCGCCCTGTTTATTCGTGTTTAGTCCTGCTTTACATCAGTAGCGTTACAAAGGAGCAAGGACTTCAGAATGTAGCAATGACTGGTCGTCATAGTCACAGTAATGTAAACAGAACCTCAATGTTCAGAGCAATTTTGTGCATTTCAAAGTACTGGAGAAAGCAGAATTACAGTTTTGTACAAGAATTGGAGAAAATGGAAGAATAAGCCCAGAGGAAATCTTTGACTCAAAAAGGCCCCATCTTTAATTTGGATGAGGTCTAGGACCATTCACACTGCACACTTAGATGGAAGTGTGAGTCATTTGTACAGCTGCTTTCATCCTTGCTTCTTTGAAATGCCTGACATCTCTCTCAGGGAGTTAAAATAGGGATGATCTTTGATTCCAAGGTCAATGTCAATTTCATTAACAATAACGATGAAATGCAAGTGTACTTGCATACAATTATATCTTCAAAAACCTATTTTGGCCCTCAGCCACCTGGCCCTCAAAGGATGTGAAATTCCCTTGTATCAGAAAAATAAATAAGCAGCCTGATCCTAAACACATTTGGTCACGTTCATTTCACCAGAACTGGCTTCCAAGTAAGTATGGTTTGGACTGCAGCCCAAATCAAAGGAACATCCATTAGCATCAGACACATACAGCACAATCCTATACAGGTCTACTCAAAATTAAGAGTTATCACATATGGAGCAGGCCTTGAGGGTTTGCACCTGGTGTTGGGCCAGAGAGACAAATTGGGGATGCTGCTGGTATACTGCCCACCCTACTGCCAGCATCCTCCCTAGCCGAGCTGGCAGAGGCAGTCTTGAGCGTGGTGTTGGAGGAACCCGGGACGGTGGTTCTGGGCGACTTCAACTTTCATGCTGAGGCTGTCTCTGGGGCTCTGGCTCGGGACTTTATGGCCTCCATGACAACCATGGGGCTGTCTCAGTTTGTCATTGGCCCAACACATGAAGCAGGGCATACCCTTGATTTGGTTTTTGCTCCAAGCTGTGAGATGGATAGTCTGAAGATTGGGGGGAGGGGTCCAAGTAACCCCATTGTCATGGTCGGACCATTTCCTAGTGAGATTTGAACTCATGGTGTTACTACCCTCCTGCAAGGGTGAGGGACCCATTCGGATGGTCTGCCCCAGGAGATTGATGGAACCCAATGGATTTCTGAATGCTCTTGGGGATTTTCCAGTGGAGAGAGCTGGTGATCCAGACGAGGCCCTAGCCTCACTGTGGAACGGTGAGATGTGGAGGGCCATCGACTTGATTGCACCTGAGTGCCCTCTCCAGTCCTGTAGAGCCCGCTCTGCTCCTTGGTATACTAAGGAGTTGCGGACAATGAAACAGGCTGGACGTCAGCTAGAGCACAAATGGCACAAGACTCAAAGCGAAGATGACCGAGCACGCTGTAGAGCGCATAATCGTGCCTATTGCATGGCAGTGCGGGAAGCAAAGGCGGCTTATTTTGCTTCCTCCATTGTGTCCTCGAGTAGCCATCTGGTGGAGCTTTTCCAGATGGTCCAAGGACTGCTAACATCCTCCCCAGCAAATGGGGCCGTGGCCCCGTCGAGGACCCGCTGTGACCTTTTTGCATCACACTTTGAGGACAAGATCGCTTCTCTCCGCAGCGAGCTTGACTTTGTTTTTAGTGCAGCTCCAGTTGAGGTGTTCTATGCCACCATCTGCCCGATTTTGTGGGATCAATTCCAGTTATTGCGGCCTGATGATGTGGACAAGGTGCTTGCAGCAATGCGACCAACCACTTGCCCTCTCGATCCCTGTCCCTCCTGGCTTATAAAAACAACCCGGGGGGGGGGTCTGACTGGGTGGGTCCAGGGGGTGATAAATGCTTACCTCCAGGAAGGGGTGGTCCCTGCTGTCCTTAAGGAGGGTTAGTAGTGCGACCACTCCTGAAGAAGCCCACCCTGGACCCGATGGTATTAGGCAACTACCGCCCAGTTGCTAACACTCCTTTTTTAGGGAAGGTACTTGAGAGGGTTGTGGCGGAGCAACTGCAGGCACTCTTGGAGGATACTGATTATCTAGATCCATTCCAGTCTGGGTTCCGATCTGGTTACGGGACTGAATCAGCCTTGCTCACCCTGATGGATGACCTTTATAGAGAGAGGGACAGGGGGAATGCAACCCTGTTAATCCTGCTCGATCTCTCATCAGCTTTTGATATCATCGACCATGGTATCCTCCTGGATCGACTCCGTGGGATGGGCATCGGAGGCACTGTTTTACAGTGGTTCCGGTCCTACCTATGGGGTCATTTTCAGAGAGTAGCATTGGGTGACCAGTCCTCGGCCCCTTGGCAATTGAGTTATGGAGTGCCGCAGGGCACCATCTTGTCCCCAATGTTCCCTTACTCGGCTTCGTCCTTTTTCTTCTGCTGCCCCTTACGCCTGGAACGCTCTTCCAGAACACTTGAGAACTACCAACTCAATCACAGCTTTTAAAACTCAGCTAAAAACTTTTCTTTTCTCTATAGCTTTTAAATATTGAGTTTGTTCTGACTCTATACTGTTAGCTTCACCCTACCCGGTGCCTGTTTACACTTCCCTGTGCCTGTTTGCATTCTCTTTCCCTCCTTATTGTTTACTGCAACTTTATTAGATTGTAAGCCTATGCGGCAGGATCTTGCTATTTACTGTGTATAATCTGTACAGCACCATGTACATTGATGGTGCTATATAAATAAATTAATAATAATAATAATAATAATAATAATAATGTTATTTAACATCCATATGAAGCCGTTGGGAGCAGTCATTAGGGGATTTGGAGCTAAATGTCATCAATACACTGATGACACACAGCTCTATCTCTCTGTGACAATTGAATCAGGTGAGGCCGTGCAGGTCCTGGACCAGTGACTAGACTCAGTAATGGGCTGGATGAGGGCCAATAAACTGAGACTGAATCCTGGCAAGACGGAAGCCCTGTGGGTGAGTGGTTCCTGAGTCTGGGGGACAGGCTCTTTGCCTGTTCTGGATGGGGTTGCACTGCTTCTGAAAGAACAGGTTCGTAGTTTGGGGGTACTCTTAGACCCATTTCTGTCGTTGGAGGCTTAAGTAGCCGCCATGGCTCGGAGTGCCTTTTACCATCTTCGGTTGGTTCGCCAACTATGGCCTCTCCTGGACAGGGATAGTTTGGCCACGGTGGTACAGGCATTGGTAACCTCAAGATTACATTACTACAATGCACTCTATGTGGGGCTGCCCTTGAAGCTGCTCCAGAAGCTGGAGCTAGTGCAGAATACTACAGCTCGGCTGTTGTCTGGAGCTGCCCCTTTCCAGCATGCAACTCCTCTGCTGAGGGAACTGCACTGGCTGCCTATTCGCTACCGGGCCAGGTTTAAGGTTCTTGTACTTGTGTACAAAGCCCTAAACAACTTGGGACCAGGATACCTGAGCGAGCGCCTTCTCCCTTACCAACCTGCCTGGTCACTGAGGTCATCTGAGGGCCTGCTCCTGGTGGTTCCACCTAGATCCATCCTCCGATTGGAATCCCCCAGGGGAAGAGCCTTCTGCGTGGTGGCTCCCCTCCTGTGGAATTCCCTGCCTCTGGAGGTCAGGCAGGCTCCAATCTTGTACTCCTTTTGGCGCCTCCTGAAAACATCTTTATTCCAAGAAGCCTTTCCTTAATATGCAGCCTTGAATCTCTGTTTTTGCTTCTTTTAAATTTTGTTTTAACTGTTTTATTCTGTTTTTATTTTCATTTTATCTTGTACACCACTCTGAAATTTTTCAATGGGGAGCGGTATATAAATATTCTAAATAATAAATAAATAAATAAATAAATAAATTTAATGGAACTTACTCCCAGATAGGGTGGATATAGGATTGGAGCCTTAAATATTTAATAAATCTCAGTCCTGCAGAACACACTTGCAATTAAAAAGGAATGGCTCTCAACCAAGTTCAGTCAACTTCAAACTTGTTTGCAGGTTTGTCTAAATTAGAGAGGAAATTAATTTTGTGCCCAGAATTTTCCACCACAATTATTAATGGTGAATATTCATTATTACATACTGAATATTTGAAAGATGTGTATTTGGTATCCATTCAGGTTTTTTTTTGGGGGGGGGCACATACGATAGTGATCTTGAGGGATTTTCTGTCTGCTCCTGTCAGATCCAGCATCTGGTTGTGATGGATTACCAACCAAATGTCAAAATGAGCAAAACTGAATTTATCTTCTAACCTTTTTGAACTTCAGTAGGACCACAGCCAGCATCCTATTTCAACTATGAAGGTAGTCCAACCTGGAATGTAACACATCTTGGTAATGTGTCCAGCACTATTTTAAGGCTTAGTGTGGTGAACCAAAACCCATTAAAATTTATATGAGCATGCAAGCTTTCAAAGAAAAAGAAAAATTCAAATTTTAATAAAGTACAAATTTATAGGCACTTATTTATATAAAAAGCTGAAAGGATTGCATATGCCACATTATCTCATTGTTTCTATGGCCTCTGCCAAAGGCAGTAGTCTTATTCAATTACCAGAATTCACTTGTTCAGATTTCCAGATTTTTAGGTCAAAAAGCTGCAGTTTTGAGAAGCCAAAAGTCAAAATTCCATATCAGGGGTGGGCAACTTTTTTGGCCTTCAGAGCTGCATGCTGTGCAACGTGATGCTTCAAGGGCCACATACATGCATGCGCACATACACACACCCATAGGGGTGGGTGGGATTGCCTCTTGGTGACCCCAATTCTATACCCTGAAGCAAAATGAAAGTCTCTGCTTCAGTAGTAGATGCAGCCCCAAAAGGTAGATTTAAGACCAAATGTCCATTCTCTCTTCCTCTTGGTTATTCCTCCTAGACCTTAAAAAAAAGAAAAAGAAAAAAGACAGCCCATCCTTGGATAACTGAGTAACCTAACAAACCATGTGGTTTCTTCAACCCATGCTATAGTTAAATGGGTAGCAGCTAAAACAAATATAATGTCAGGAAATGCCCCCCCCCCCCAATACAAATCTCATATACAAGTTTAAAATAACAGACAGGCTGGTTTTAACACTTTCAAGAAAGAGATGCACCAATAACACAACTCAGGGGTCACCATCCTGTGGCCCTCCAGATGTTTTGGCATACAACTTCCACCATCCCTCACCATTGGTTATGCTGGCTAGGCTGATGCGAAGTTGCTCACATCAGGAATAAGCGACAAAAGGAAGGTTCAAAATTAATCTGACTCCACTTTCTCCAAGATCTGTTCCTCAACACAGATCTATTTATTTGTTTTTAAAATGGCTGTTAATTTTTTCTCCAAAGTAGGTTAAACTTTATTTTCTACAATTATCATTAGGATGTCTTCATATATAAATTCGTCATCTTAATGCCATGATGTCACGATTGTATTTTACAGTGGACATATAGTGATATTTTATATTTGACAGTATTTTTCAGTTGGCATACAATAATGTTGAGTTCTTTGATTATTATTGATTACTGACATCTCCCTAGTTAAAGAATCTAGGGCAGGGATAGGCAACCTGATGCCCTCCAGATGTTTTGGACTATAAGTCCCATATGCCCCACCCAGTATTGCCAGTAGTCAGGGATTCTGGAAGTTGTCAAAAACATTTGTAGGACACCAAGTTGTCTACCCCTGATTTAGTATAAGAGGGCATGGCTGAAACTCTGGATAGCCATTGCCACAGTACCTGGCCAGATAGACAACTGGTCTGACTTACTACTAACCCTTTTTATATATATTTGCAGTGTTCACAAATACTTAGATTAATAAGTAAGAAAATTCTTAATTGTTAGAAGATGTTTTAACTTGATTCCAAGCAGATCCTGATACAATACAATGACTCTGAATGGATCTATTAGATCAAATGATTCCATGTGTTATGTATGAATCGATTGATGCAACGTTCCCACACAAGACCCCAGGAGATTAATTGTGTTGGAAAAATGGTGAATAACCCAAACTGATATAATTTCTCCACATCATGGAATCACTTCAAAAACTCATTGTCTGCTTCTAAAGAGCAAGTGGCTTTTCTGTAAAAGAAGACACTGAAGAACGCCCTCCCATGAATAACCCTAAATCAACTTTTTGAAGTGTTTTTCTGTTATTCGGGAAGCACTGTACTCCTAAACAAATTGCTACATGATTTGGAAGACACTCCAATATTTATTCCCAGTAAGCATGTAAGTCTGTTATCCCTGTAGGTGAATAACAGAGTGATTGCCAGATGTTGTCACTATGCTTCAGATCCTAAGATAAGTTCACTTAAGGATGTTCACACTAGGAAAGTTTCCTGCCCCACCTGCTGCCCACAAGAAGTCTCCCCAGAAGAACCATGGAGAGGGGGGCGCTCCTGAGCAAAGTGGAATAGGGCAGGGGGGATTTCTGGACAGAGACTAGATTGGGAAACTTTAAAGAGCATAATCCTATGCATGACTACTCAGAAGTAAGTCCCCTTGGCCATGCTGGCTGGGAATGATAGGCATTGCAGTCAACACATCTGGAGGGCACCAGGTTGGGGAAGGCCGGTCTATGCTAATTGACTTCATGTGTCACATTCACAAGAAATGTCAAACCACGAGGAGGCTCATCACTGTTTGGCGCTATGCAAACAAGCAGTGCCAATCCCCCTTTAGTTTCCTCCTCTGCTTGCACACAGCCATTTCTTAGCTCTCTTTGTTTCAACAAACCAGTGAACCATTATCTATGAAGCCATGATTTGCTCAACCTATAGTTTTCCCACAAGCAAGGGTCACAAGCCTGGGTTGAACTGTATTTGTACAAAGCTTGTCCGTTCACGAAGGCCTTTCTTTGTAATGCCTCCCTAGAATTCCTTTGCTCTCAAGCATCTTTGCAGTTTGGCTGAAATTTGAGTGGGATTAATAGCCATGCCGGATGGGAATGACATGCTGGATGATGGGAGTGGCAGTCCAACCCATCTGGAGGACTGCAGGTTAGGGAAGGCTGCACAGATAAATTCTGTGGCAATCTTCTGTAAGTGTGAGGCTTATTACTTGAAATCTACCAGACCGATTTTTGTTTTAAACTGAAGCTTGAGCGGGGCGGACGTGTGAAAAATTCTGAAAGCTCAAAACAGTTCAAGCTTTAATAGCAATTAATTCTCTCTGTGCCAAACAGGCAGGGCAGCAGCCCCTCCACCAGCTGGACAATGGACAGCCTTGCTCAGCCAATCAGTATGATGTGAAGGTGGCCTCGGCTGCAGCCGTGCAAAAGGTTCACATTCAAATTTCAGAGGGGGGTTCACTATGTTTGCATCATTCATAAGCCCCACTGTGGTTAGAGGACGAGGGGCAAAAAAGCTGGAAAGGAACAGGACTATTAGCGCCCATGGTGACATGGACTTTACACTTGTTAGGATAGAATTCTTGAGAGCGATTCAGCTTTTCCTTAATACAGCCTTCCTCAACCTGGGGCGCTCCAGATGTGTTGGACTACAACTCCCAGAATGCCCCAGCCGCTGGCTGGGGCATTCTGGGAGATGCAGTCCAACACATCTGGAGCGCCCCAGGTTGAGGAAGACTGCCTTAATACCTGCACATGTCAAATACAAATACAGCTCTGAGAAAACATCCAACTCCTACAGAAATTCTGTACACATAAACGTTTCCAGATACACGGACATGTGAGTAAAACCAAGGTGAGCCCTAATGGACCTAAGGATTATCCAACTAACCCAGCCATTTTGTAGTTTTCCTCAGCACTGACCTCTGCAGTTGTACAGATTAAATAAATAATAATAAAAAAGCAAACCATTATTATTGAGAGGCTTGGCGCACTGGCTTCCAGACGGTTTCGTTTAGTTCCGTAGTAATCTCATCTCGATTAAAAACAACCACGTTTCATTGACTTCCTCAATGATTATGGAATAAGCAGGATGTGGTGCTTTCCTCCAACGAGGTTATGATTCAATGTGATCCAAGCACTTTCCTGTCAAACATCTGTGACTTAGGGACAACCCACGAGTGTATTAGTAAAACTGGCAAGGGTTCTGGCTGTTTCCTGCTTCAGATTATCACATAGATTCTCTAAGTGCTTGCACAACAGACCAGAATAGAAAGAAAGGGCCCGCTTCTCTACAAAAAGAAACCTCAGACTCTCAGCACTGGGAGGCCAGGTATAAATTCTACAATAGAATTTTCCAGGTGCTGTTGCTATATTTCCCCCCCCCCCACCACCAAAACACGTTAGCATCTGTCATAATCAAATAGGTACAGATTGCTTTCTGATAAAATGACATAAAAAAACAACAACAGTAGGAGCGATACCCTAGTCCTATGACTCAGTTTTAAAGGCAAGAATTCTAACAAATTGCTTGTATTATTTTATTTATTTATTTATTTATTTATTTATTGCAGTTCTATACTGCCCAGTAGCACCACAGCTAAAGGAGCATCCTGTTCTTCTTAGCCAGCTCTCTGGCTTTGCCCAGGCAACAAAAAAATTGTGACATGATTTATTTGGAACATTTATATACTGCTGAATATAATAGAATATCTCAGGGGTTCACAACATTAAAATGCAACATTAAAACTACAATAAAGGAGCAGTAAAATGAAGCTGTAAAACAGAGTGGCATAATTAGTTTACTTATGACCCAGGGAAAGCCTGGGTGAACAAATGAGGCGTTTAAAAGATATCACCTTTTCTGCCTCCCAAACTTACATGAGTGAGGGTTTTCCAAAGACTAGATGACACTCCATGGTGACATTCCGATCTTTTCAGAATGACCAGCAAGACCTTCTCTGCTGATCTTAAATGTCTCCTGGGTGTGTTTAAGGGTAGATGACTGTATAATTTGTAGTAGTTGGCAGAGGTTTACATTAGAGTTTGATGCACCAAAAAGGCAGTGAGGATAGTGGACAAGATAGCTAGAGAAATCCATCCAACCCCATTAGTGTTGGAAACTAACAGCACAACCCTATACATGTTTACTCAGACATAAGTCTCATTGAATTCAACAGGGCTTCCTCCCAGGTAAGTGGGTACAAGATTGCAACCTTAAACGAATCTTCCATATTCAGAGGCAGTATACCTTTCATTATCAAGTACTGGGAGAACAGCAAACAAATAACGTCTCTTTCCATCTTGCCCTGGTGTAAGCGCTCCCCCCACCCTTGCCCCATACATCTGACTGATCACTGTTGGATTAAGTAGACCTTGGCCTGAGATGGGTGTTGGGGTGTCATTTTGTGGTATGTATTATCTAAAAGGTGCTTCAGAAAACTTCTGCACTTCACCTGCTCAGATTATCAAAAGTCATGTCCTGGAAGTCAGATCCACATTAGGTAGATTATGGTCTGGCTTGAGGCTACCTTCACTCCCTGTTGAAGGTTTCTTACACAACTTGTAGCACCAGTCATGAGGTTTGATTGCTGCAACATCTGCAGCCAATCTTGGAAAACAGGACCTGACCACACATGTGTGACATGATAATATCAAAATTTGTTGTTTATTCATTCAGTCGCTTCCGACTCTTCGTGACTTCATGGACCAGCCCACGCCAGAGCTTTCTGTCAGCTGTCGCCACCCCCAGCTTCCCCAAGGTCAAGTCTGTCACCTCCAGAATATCATCCATCCCTCTTGCCCTTGGTCGGCCCCTCTTCCTTTTGCCTTCCACTCTCCCTAGCATCAGCCTCTTCTCCAGGGTATCCTGTCTTCTCATTATGTGGCCAAAGTACTTCAGTTTTGCCTTTAATACCATTCCCTCAAGTGAGCAGTCTGGCTTTATTTCCTGGAGTATGGACTGGTTTGATCTTCTTGCAGTCCAAGGCACTCTCAGGATTTTCCTCCAACATCACAGTTCAAAAGCATCTATCTTCCTTCTCTCAGCTTTCCTTATGGTCCAGCTCTCGCAGCCATAGGTTACTACGGGGAATACCATTGCTTTAACTATGCGGACCTTTGTTGTCAGTGTGGTGTCTCTGCTCTTAACTATTTTATCGAGATTTGTCATTGCTCTCCTCCCAAGGAGTAAACGTCTTCTGATTTCCTGGCTGCAGTCAGCGTCTGCAGTAATCTTTGCACCCAGAAATACAAAGTCTGTCACTGCCTCCACCTTTTCTCCCTCTATTTGCCAGTTATCAATCAAGCTGGTTGCCATAATCTTGGTTTTTTTGAGGTTTAAGTGCAACCCGGCTTTTGCACTTTCTTCTTTCACCTTCATCATAAGGCTCCTCAGCTCCTCCTCGCTTTCAGCCATCGAAGTGGTGTCATCTTCATATCTGAGGTTGTTAATGTTTCTTCCTGCGATTTTAACTCCAGCCTTGGATTCGTCAAGCCCAGCACGTCGCATGATGTGTTCTGCATACAAGTTGAATAGGTAAGGTGAGAGTATACAACCCTGCCGTACTCCTTTCCCAATCTTAAACCAGTCCGTTGTTCCGTGGTCTGCTCTTACCGTTGCTACTTGTTCTTTATACAGATTCCTCAGGAGGCAGACAAGATGACTTGGTATCCCCATACCACCAAGAACTTGCCACAGTTTGTTATGATCCACACAGTCAAAGGCTTTAGAATAGTCAATAAAACAGAAATAGATGTTTATGGTCTATTTGAGGCTTTCTTTGTCTAAAAACTGCAATTGATTTAGAGTACAGTAGTGAGTTTCCAAGTTGGAAGTGGGGAAAATCTTGTCAAGTGCTTAAACCGCCCAGAGAGCTTCGGCTATGGGGCATTATATAAATTTAATAAATAAACAAAGAACTGCTCTCGTTACCAATTTCCTTCTGGGCACAATTCAAAGGGCTGGCATTGATTTACAAAACCTGAAAAGGCCTGGACTACTGCCCCACATGCCCATGCGACTATTACCTTCCTCAAAGTATCTCCACCTTCTGCAGCAGAGGGTGGTGGCAACAAAGAGCAGAGCCTTTCAGTTGTGGCACCTAATCTCTGAAGCTCCTCTCCTTCATTCACCAAGCAACCTTGCTAGCGTTTTTTTTAGGTAACAGGTAAAGACTTTTTTCTCCAAAGAATTCTTGCAGGCTTTTACTGGCCTTTAATTTTAATGCTGTTGCTGATGCTTCTGTTTCATTTGAAGTGTGTTGTGAAATTTGCTAGTTTTTACCTATGTTGTTAACTGTCTTGGGTATCTGACTGAAAGGCAGGTATATCCGCGCATGCACACACAACCAAAATTTGGTTTCTTTAAAAAATGGGAAGTGGTGCGTGTGTATGTTTAGTAAATGTATACATTCTTGTTGACAGCCCTTCTGGCTCGCACATGAAAGGAACTGCCAAAAAAGCCAAAGGAGTAGAAAAGAAGGTTGTTTAATATGACTTCAATGTGTTTCGGACCCCAGGTCCTTTTTCAGGACGCAATAGGCATCACTTATTCCACATGCTAGGAAACACGTTAGGAGTCCTATTATACATCCTTCTTTTCTACCCCTTTGCCTTTTCTGGCAGTTCTGTGTATTTTCTCCGCCCCCCCCTTTTTTGGGTTTTTTTTTTTTTTTGGCTTTTGCACATGAAAGGAACATTATCTGGACATGCACGGTAGTTAAATTTTGCATGGTAGCAGGAACAGCACCAGTGGATTGCTGGGTTTGAGTGGGGGCTGTATTTAGGAAAAAGTTTCCTTATGCTGGGGTGTGTGTGTCTTGACAATGGTGCATTGGCACTGAGAGGCCCCCAAGCCCTGCAGTTTCACTCCTGCAGGATTGCGCCATGTTATCCCCATGCCAAGGAGTGAGCGTGGAGTTGATATGGATCCGGGGGGTGGGTGGGAGATGTCACCTCCACTGCCCATTCCTCCCTGGATTTTTCACCCTTATGTCATGGAGATTGAAGCCAAAGGAAGGGAGAACTTTCCCCCCAACCAAAGGGAGGCTTTTCTCCCCACACCGGAGGTAGCACAGGGGTGTTCCAGCTGCCATTTGGCTTGGTGGCTGGCCCCCTCCCTCCTGCCTGGGCAGATGGTGACCAATCAGGGGTCGCCAGCTGCCCAGCCACACCTCTGCCATGACAGCGCTGCGCTCTGGACAAAAGAGTTGCCTTAAATCCCTGACTTTTTTTTTTTGCTTTGGGGGATGGGGGAGCCCTGGAATGCCTGTCCAGTGGCTTCTGCATCGTATAACTGACACTGCACCACTGCGCACCCCCACCCCGGGGCTTTTGTTGTGTATAGATAGCCCCTGCATGAATGCAGGAAGGGTCTCACTTCAGTGCTACTTAGCACACACGTTCAGTCCCTGGCTTTGCTAGTCAGAGCAGGGCAAGGCTCCTGCCTGAGACCCTGGAGAGCTACTGTCAGACAGACTGCAGACAAGACCAAGTTCGATAGACCAATGGTCTGACTCAGTTTAAAGCAGCTTCCTATGTTCCTAATGTAAGTTCTTGGGCTGTACTAAAGTATCTCTTTGGATCCTGGCCACTATCATTATAGGTGAAATTGATCATGTTGCATTTGCAAGATGGATCTTCACTCTAAAACAATGGGTGCAAGCCCATGAAAGCAAACATACTCGAGTCCCAACACTTATGCGAGTGCCTGGTGTGTCTGGAACAGGTGAAAAAGTATCCGGAGTGAATGTGTTTATATCTGAAGATGCTTGATATGCAGCATTTTCAAGGTAAAGGCAAAATAATTTTCAGATCACTAATCAGGAAATTATATTTTGACTTAAACAGCTACAGCAGGTTTTTTTAAAGCAGGTTTTTAAAGCAAGTTTTTTTAAAAAACAAACAAACAAAAAACCTAAATTTATCCAGGATTTAAAAATCGCACTGAGAGACACTATGGTAAAAAAAAAAAAAAGGAATGTGTTAGTTATTGGATTTCACTTAACATGGCTATTACTGCTAGTAAATGCTTCCCTTGATGCTTTACAATGTCTACTGACCTTGGGAAAATTTAGCTTTCGGAGGAAACTCAGGAGAACTTGAGGAAGATAATCTACCAACTAATAATGAGATTTCATCTATAGTGGAAAACTTGTTCAACCACTAGTTGCCACATAAGGACCACATTTAACCCCTCCCCCATTCTTTGCCTTAGAAGGGACCTGTTTGTTTTCATTAGTGTGAGACATGTTCTAATAATTGCTGACTTTGACATTTTCAAAGAGAAAGCAGTCACCACACCCCAACATCCTTCACCCCAGCATGCATTGCTACAGGAGCAGCCGCTAGAACAGGAGTCCCCAACGTGGTGCCTTGCAGGCAACTCCAAAGATGCCCACAGAGCTCTTCACTCCTTGCCCCCTTCAAAAATAAAATACAATCCTTTTTAATATATTTTCAAAAAATGTTCAGGTGCCACATTCTCGTTCCTGTTCCTGAGCCTGCTGCTGATCGGCTCTTCAGTGGACAGGAAGAGAAAGCAAGGCAAAGAGTGGAGAGAAAGAGTGAGGCTAAGAACATAACATGGACCTGCTGGATCAGACCAGGTCCATCTAGACCAGCATTCTGTTCACAGTGGCCAACCACCTGTCAACAGGATTCCCACAAGAAGGTATAAGTACAACAGCACCCTTTCGCCCATGTTCCCCAGCAACTGGTGTACATAGGCTTATTGTCCCTGATAGTGGAGGTAGCATAGAGGCATCAGGACTAGTAGCCATTGATAGCCTTCTCCTAGGCTAGAGGTTAGGCAAGGGGAGAAGCGGTGAGGTAAAGAGATGGAGGGAGAGAAATAGCAAGGCTAGAGGCTGGAAGTGGGGGCGGGGGGGGAACAGCAAGATAAAAGGGTGAACGGGAGAGAACGAGCAAGGCTAGGGGCATGGAATAGAGAGAGAGAGAGCAAAAGGGAAAGGTCTGTGTGGATGTAAGAAGACTGGGTAGACCAGGAACCAACTCTTTGCATCCCACCCCACTAGCCATACTATTTCTCTCCACTCCCATCTCTTGACTAGCAAGCCCCCCACATCAGCTGTAATGTGAGTAGCCACACCCTCCATGTGAACCATTTTGGGGGGATGCCCAAAGCAGTTTCCCAAATGCGGCCACGGGCCCAAAAAGGTTGGGGAACCCCTGTCCTAGATATCTTCTGCACCTTTGCCAGCTCAAAATGTGCACTGGGCAGTGGCTTTAAACTCAGTTTCTCATCTCTAAAATGGGACTGAAACTAACAAGTTTCTTGAAAAGTTGAGCAAGAGAATGACTGTAAAGCGTTATACATCCACGAGTAGTATAGGGCTTTTAAAGCCAAGTAAATGATGCTTAACAGTATCACAGAATTCATAATTTTGTCCAAGAGGAAAAATGAAGCAAATCCTCCCTTTAAAGACCCTCTCTCTCTTTCTCTTTTTAAAGTACTGGAATTTCCCGGCTGGGGAACGTATATCCTCTTTATGTGATTTGGACTATTATTTGGTTAACTATACTGTTACATCACACTTACCTCAGTGTGCAGTTTCCGATGCTTAGCATGGGGTTTCTCTTTCTAGGATTTTCATAAATAAACCATAGCAATATGGGCCACATTAATCACTTAAAAGGAAGGGAGAGATCTTAACTAGAGGAACAAGCTGCAACTTTAGTTCACTAATGGCTTTGTACAATGATTTAATAAAATTTGTAAAGTGCTTTGGCTTCTATGTGGCTGAGAGGTTCTATTAAAAATGCAAGGTTTTTATTGATATGTATATGCGTAGTCGGGAAGATTAGAAGACCCAGAACAACTATATTGCAATGAAACTGAGGTACAGGGAAAATCCCCATAGCTAGTTAAGCACCTCAAGGACAGTTTTCTCCAGTGGCCGTTTTTAAAATGCAAGTTGAGCCTAAATCACATATCGCTGGTTACAGGTTAAACATGTAACCTCCACCTTGGTGGATTCCTTATGAAAACAGGTGTAGTCTAGTGGCAGGGAGAGCAATCCTATGGCCCCAAGGCAGCATCTAGTGGGCAACAGGGCAGTTTGGACTCCTGCAACTGAGGTTGGAAGCACTGCTCTGACCTCAGAGCCAGGAATCCGAGCTCCCCTCACGGCTGGCACAGAGAGAACTGCACTGGTTGCCTCTCTGAGCACGCTAAAGTGACGTTGGAGAAGAAGGAAAGGGGTGGTTCTGTGGTTGGGGATGCAGATATATCCCCGGCCCTCCACTTCAGCAGACTCCAAGCTAGAGAGGTAAAAAAATCCCATCTAGCAAAAAATACAGAGCTGGAGTCAAAATTCACCTGTGCTTCTCCTGCTCTGCATAGGATGCCCACCAGCCTCTGAGTTTGGAGACTGAAGGGCATCTGGATGGGAATCCGCCCTATGAGACTCAATTGTGAATCAGGAAGCCCCCCAACTGAATCTTCCCTCTGCCATGAATTCACTACGTGAGCCCAATCTGGTACCCGCCAAATATTTATCAGCCCCAGCCAGCACTGCCAATCATCAGGAATTCTGGGAGTTGTAGTCCAAAACATCTGGAGGGCTGGCTACTGGTAGGGGAAGGCTGACCTAGTAAATGCATGCCTGAGGGATGATTCAACTGGGGGCGGGTTTCTGGTTCACAGCAGGCTGCACTAGCTGGTCTTAGATAACCCACTCTCAGCCTCAGTCTCCCCATCTGCAATATGGGGGATAATAATACTGACTTACTTTCAGGGTTGTTGTAAAGATTAAAACTATCCCCCTCCCACAAAAAACAAACAAACAAACAAACAAACAACCTAAGGAGAAGGGCCTGCAAAGCAGCTCAATAAGGACTGAGTGTGTTCAATGACTATGAAATACAAAGGGACTATTGAGGGAAAATAGTAAATATTGGGGGAAAGGGAATGGAATGGAACACATTTGGCGCTACAACATTTTATTGTAGGTTCCACGGGTTAATTCTAAAGAGAGTTTACTTAACTGGCCGGTATTTTGTAGCTCCCGATTTTCTAAATACCCGATCTAATCCGTAAGTTCATAATAGGCTCAGGAATGACTACAGACCTAGGGCTGCTTTGTGACTATTCCACACCCTTGCTTTGCAGGGATCATTTCATGGCCCTTTCAGTGTGCGTAACTTAGGACTGCTGGCTAACCTGCGGATGCTTGGCAGCGCACCCAGCGATGCTTCTCCCGCTGGGTAATTAGGGACAGCCCCCTGCTGCGCTGCCGCCGTTTCTCCCAGGAACGGGAGATTGTTCTTGCCTGCTTCTGTTGTCACATGGGGCGGGGGTGTGTTAGCAGCTCAGAGACGCGGAGGGGAGCAGCCAGAGTAGGGCTGCAGCAGCTAGCAGCAGCACGAGCGAAAGGCAGGGAGCAGTCTGTCCTCTCCTGGCTGTCTCCGGCACTTGTTCTCCGCTACAACTTTTATGGGGCGTGGGGGTCGAGGCTTTCCTTCTTGTCTGAGATAGGGACGACAATGCACCTGATCGCAAACGCCGGGGTGGCGGGGACAACTGGGAAAGGGGGATAAAGGAGGCGAGGGAGCAAAAGGACGCGAAGGGGGAGGCGGCGGCGGTCCTTGTGACTGAGCTGAGCCACAGGCGCGCCTGCTGGGCAGGGACCTCTCTGCACCCAGGAAAGCCATCATCAGTGACACTGGCTTAGCTTGCAGATGAGGCAAAGGGCCTGAAAGAAAGGAGCATGGAACTCCGGCCATTTGCCACAGGGGTGACGAGGAGATGCCCGAGGCGACGAGAAGGGCTGATCCTTGAGCCCGGCGCCGCCGCTGGAAGGTGGCTGATCCCGCTCTGGCTCTGCCTGTGCGCCACGGAGAAGTGCTCGGGACAGGTTTATAACCTCAGCCTCGCTGTGGACGAAGGGCTGCCGGCCGACACGCTGGTGGGAGACGTCAGCGCCGGGCTGCCCCCTGGCGAAGCGCACCCGGGCGGCTTCTTCCTCTCGGAAGGCAGCGGCGAGTCGGCCGTGTTAGCGGATTTCCACGTGCACACGGACACCGGCATCATCCGCACGGCGCGGCCGCTGGACCGCGAGCGCCGGGCGCGCTACAGCTTCGTGGCGGCCACGCTGCGCGGGGAGATGGTGCAGGTGGAGATCACCGTCGCCGACGTGAACGACCACGCGCCGCGCTTCCCGCGGGACGCGGTGCGCCTCAACATCTCCGAGCTGAGCCCGCCCGGGAGTGCCTTCCGCTTGCCGGCCGCCCGGGATCCGGATGCGGGGAGCTTCGGCACTCAGGGCTACTCGCTGTTGCCGCGGGATCAGGACGACGCTGCGCGCGGGGATTGGCAGGAGGAAGGGCCGTTTTTCCAACTGCGCTACGGGAACCCCCCGGACACCCTGGATCTGATGTTGCTGCGACGGCTGGACCGCGAACGGGCGGACACCCACCGCTTGCTGGTGGAGGCCTGGGACGGCGGCAGCCCTCGGCGGAGCGGCCGCCTCCGCGTGGACATCCAGGTGCTGGACGAGAACGACAACGCGCCCGCCTTCGGGCAGAGCGAGTACCGCGCCCGCGTGCGGGAGGACGCGCCCGCGGGCAGCTCGGTGTGCCGCGTCTTGGCTACCGACCCGGACTTGGGGGCCAACGGGGAGGTGCGCTACAGCCTCAGCCGCCGCCAGGGCGACCCTTCGGCCTCCGCCTCCTTCGAGGTGGACGAGCGCACCGGGCTGCTGCGTCTCCTCCGGCCGCTGGACCGAGAGGCGCGCGCGCTCCACCGCGTGGCCGTAGAAGCCCGCGACGGCGGCGCCCAGCCCGAAGTGGCCACCGCTCTGGTCGCCGTGGAGGTGCTCGACGTGAACGACAACGCGCCCGCCATCCACCTGCTCTACCTCACCGAGGCCGGCGCCAGCGTCTCCGAGGGGGCGCGGCTGGGGGACTACGTGGCCCGAGTGTCAGTCTCGGATCCGGACGAGCAGGAGGCGCCGGAGGCGCGGGGCGAGGGCGCACCCGGGCGCGCCGTGGAGCTGAGCCTGCAGGGCGGCGAGGGCGCCTTCTCGCTGCGGCCCTCCGGCGGCGACGGCGGCGTCTACTTCCTGTGCGTGGAAGGGCCCCTGGATCGGGAGAGCCGCGAGGCCTACGAGCTCCGCCTGGTGGCCGTCGACTCGGGCGCGCCGCCTCTCTCCTCGCAGCGAGCGCTCGTCCTCCGCGTGGCCGACCTCAACGACCAGGCGCCCGCCTTCGCGCAGCCTCGCTACCGCGCCGCCGTCTCCGAGGCGGCCTCGCCGGGCACCGTCGTGCTCCGCCTCAGCGCCTCGGACGCCGACGAGCCCGGCTCCCCCAACGCCCAGGTGCGCTACGCCCTGGCCCCCTCCCAGCCGCACGGCGCCCTTTTCCACCTCGACCCGCTCGGCGGCGTGCTCAGCACCCGGGCGGGGCTCGACCACGAGCGGGAAGCGGTGCTGGAGCTGCTGGTGCTCGCCCGGGACTTGGGCGAGCCGCCCCTTTCCGCCTCGTGCCTGGTGAGCGTCGGCGTGGAGGATGCCAACGACAACGAGCCTGTCTTCGAGCACCAGGTCTACAACGCCAGCCTGGCTGAGCACTCCGAGGCCGGCCACTGTCTACTCCAGGTAACTGGCGCCGCCGGGGAAGGAGCAGGCGCGCCCACGAGGAGAAGAAAGCAAAGGCCTGCTTGGGGTGACGGCCGCATGACACATTTTGTCTATTTGTTTCATGCAGCCTCCCCCAACCCGCTGCCCTCCCGATGTGTTGGGCTACAGCTCCCAGCATCCTAGTGCCCAACTCATACGGAGGGCACCACGTTGGGGAAGGCTGGTTTAATGGTTGGGGAGAATTTTGCAAAGTGCAGCTTTTCAAGTCCGGGCAGCACTGTGCCATGACAAGCTGTTGAA
Organism: Elgaria multicarinata webbii; assembly: GCF_023053635.1. NCBI lineage: Eukaryota > Metazoa > Chordata > Lepidosauria > Squamata > Anguidae > Elgaria > Elgaria multicarinata. The sequence continues at coordinate 51,185,391 of NC_086180.1, read as the reverse complement.
ATTCCTTCTTCTCCATGGCCATCCAAGGGGTAGAAGAAGACTAGTTGTCTGTTGGACGTGATCATCTTCTGCGAGGCTGAACCAGACACAGGATATGTAGGGTGTCCTGTGCGTGGCAACCAATCATGCATATCCATCACAGCATAGGAGAAAGAGAAGCTTTTTGCCTGCGCCATGGTGTGTGCAAAATGTAATTATAGGGGCTGCTCACATGTAATGATGGCAAATCGTGGGCTAAATGACCCCCAGTTGTCTAACTACTAATTGTAGTGGGTTGTTTAACCAATGATTAACCTATAGGCTGAGTTTGGATGACACGCTAATCGTCAGTGGTTTCCCGTTCTGTTCCTATTCCCCCCCCCCCTTGATTAGCATGTCATCTGAACTCAGCCATAGTGTCTATGGACATATAGCAATTCCTGAGTGACTTGATCAGTGGTTGAATATTTAAAATTGCTGTGGAATATGCCCAGCATGCACTGCAGCAAATCATGAGTAAATTAACCCACGATTTGCTGCTGCTGTGTGCAAACTGTAAATATTTAAATAACAACAACAACAACTGTGTGGCAGCAGATAAGTATACATGACTGGCTGGTGGTAGAAACGGTGAAGCCACTAAGGGCTGATCTGCTTTGGCATGATGACTTATCGGTTGACGCTTCATGGATGAGGGGTGAGTTAGGAATGGAACTGCCTGGAAACTTACTCTTTTTCTCCAGGAAGTAGTGAACTGTGACTTCATTGCTCAGCTGTGGCACATTCAAGTCCCCTGCCCCCAGAGTCATCCTGCAGTTCTTTCATTATGCCCATCCTTTGCCTTAACCCAGGTTCCCAAAAGTGGGAGCTGTTCTTGTGTTGCCTTTGTGATACCTGAATGCCCTTGTCTCTTGACAAATAGGTTGGCTAAGGTGGCTCTGGAGATAGAATTCGCTGCCTTATGTTTTGTAGGGAGCAGGTACTTTCACATTAAGTGGTTCACCATTTTGGGAGGGAGGGAAGTGGCCTTCCGTAGATGATTTATTAGTATCAAAGTATTGTGACTTTTTTGATCTTCAGTCTTTTAACTATTCCCCCAAACTTTGTCTTTGTCTCGACTTGGTATCTACAAAATGCTGAAAGTGATTTACTTGCACATAAATAGCTTGGTCCTAGGGACAATACTGGGGTTTACATTTCACTGCATAAGTCCAATTTGCAAGTGTCAATGGTCCGCTTATCTCAGATGGTTCTCCTTGTCCTTTACCCATGAATCCTCAAGAGCCCTCTGGCTGCCAGCCACTGCAGGGCCTATCTATTTTGGTGAATGTAACCCATGTGATGATGATCATCTATGGTTGCCATTGTCACTCCTACTCTGATTAGCCATAGCATAAATTGGGAGCAGATAGCTAGACATTTAAAAGTAAGGCAGACTTGTGAAGGAACCCAGCTCTATGAAAACGAAGGGAAGCCCCAGCTGGCAAAGGGTCAAGGTAAACATTTAAAGCCCTAAACGGCTTGGGGCCAGGCTATCTGAAGGAAAGCCTCTTCCCATATGTACCTGCCGAGTCCCTAAGGTTATCCTCAGGGGCCCTTCTCCGCAAGCCCCTGCCAAAGGAAGTGAGGCGGGTGGCTACCAGGAGGAGGGCCTTCTCTGCTGTGGCACCCCGGCTGTGGAATGAGCTCCCTAAGGAGGTTCGCTTGGCACCTACATTATATGCTTTCAGATGCCAGATGAAGACCTTTTTATTCTCCCAGCATTTTAACAGTCTATAAATAATTTTTAACTTGGTGTTTTAAATTTGTAATTTTGCATTGTTGCTGTTTTTATCTGGTTGAGCTTTTATATTGTATTTTATATTATGGCTTTGTACTGTTGTTTTATACTTTGAATGTTTTTAATTTTTGTGAACCGCCCAGAGAGCTCCGGCTATTGGGCAGTATAGAAATGTAATAAATAAATAATAAATAAATAAATAAACAAACAAACAATTAAGCAGACAGGCAAGTCTGTCTGCTTAATGATGATGAGAACAGGACAGTCAAGCCTATTTTTTTTTAATGATACGTATGAATTCCCACAAGTGAAGCCCAGATAACAGTAGAAAAGGGCTATGTTCTCATGTCCTGCCTGTGAACATCCCATAGGCATCTGAATAGCCTCAGAATCCGATATCCTGGGAAACAGATTGGGCCTGTTCAGACAACACACTAAGCCATAGTTAGACCACTAACCCTTTTGCAGCAAGTGGTTAGTGAGTGTGTTTAAACTGTGGTTATGTTGCCAGCATGGTAAGGAATGGTGCATAACACACTAAAAGCATGATTCACACAACATGCTAAGCCTTAATGTATAGCTCAAAATGCTTAACCATCATGGTTTAGTGTGTTGTCTGAACAGGGTCGATATTGGACTAGTTAGGTTTTTAGTCTGATTCAGCAGGGCTGTTAATGACGGAGAATCAGCAACATGGACGGGCATATAGGTAAGGAAGTTGCTGGACAAGACCTATATGTCAAGGGTCTATCTTGCACAGTCCAAGCAAATGCCTTATAAACTTTATTGCCATTGAACAAAGGTGAGCACTTATACAGATGGTGTTACTGAATTTGTTGTCACAGCTGTTAGCTGCTTTGATGATAATGCTGTTTGTTTGTGTAAGTCTTCCTCAACCATTCCTAATCTTGATCATTCTAGCACACATTTAATAAATAACTTTAATAAATAAATATAAATCATAGAATCATAGAATAGTAGAGTTGGAAGGGGCGTATAAGGCCATCGAGTCCAACCCCCTGCTTAATGCAGGAATCCACCCTACAGCATGCTTGACAGATGGTTGTCCAGCTGCCTTTTGAATGCCTCTAGTGTGGGAGAGCCCACAACCTCCCTAGGTAACTGGTTCCATTGTCGTACTGCTCTAACAGTCATTTTTCCTAATGTTCAGCCGGAATCTGGCTTCCTGTAACTTGAGCCCGTTATTCCATGTCCTGCACTCTGGGATGATTGAGAAGAGATCCTGGCCCTCCTCTGTGTGACAACCTTTTAAGTATTTGACGAGTGCTGTCATGTCTCCCCACAGGCTAAACATGCCCAGTTGTTTCAGTCTCTCTTCATAGGGCTTTGTTTCCAGACAAATAACGCATCCTTTGCAGCACAATCCTTAGCATTTTGTCTACTAAGATGTAAGTCCCATTGACTTACTCTCAGATAAGTGTGTATAGGTTTGCTGCCTTAGGTTGGATCCAGTTGTGTCATTTTTCTGAGAGAAGCAGTTCCATTAGTGGAACTGGGAAAAGCGGGGGCATTCTTCTCTCCCCTGCAGCTTCCCAGCCCTGCACACCCTCAAAATCTGTCCAGGGGGCTGGGAAATCCTCCACGTCAGATGATTGGATGGTATTGAAGGCTGCAAGAGCAGGAGAGATGGAGAAAGTCTTGTGGCACTAGTGGATGGTCGCTAGCGTGATGCTAGATTTAACCCTTGATAGCCTTTAAATTCTGGCTTGCAGATCCTGCTCGTCAAAGGGGCTGAAGCTTCAGAATGGCAAGAACTGCAATGGGCACCCGATCAATGCCTGGAGTAGAAACTACATCAGCAACAGTATGAATGGAGCAGAAATGTGACTGGATAGGCTCCAGACGGAATGGAGTTATTACCACAGCAGAAAGTCAGGCCAGCAATGCACTCTAAAAGAAATATTTCATCTGTAGAAGAGCACATTAGTATGAGGAAAGTTTTGAGTAGTTTATATAAGCACAGCCACATGCTAGCTGCCGTTATGCATTTGAGAAATCCTGATATTTACCTGGTATGTACTAATGAGCGCCATGTGATGGAAAGGTGGGATGCAAACCTTACCCAAAACAAACAACAAACAAAAGAATGCCAATAACTATAATTTTTTTTAAAAAAATTACCAAAAAAAATTACCCAAGAGCTCTAGTGTGCTGCCAATTGTGAAGCTAGATTTATCTTTGGACGCATCCGATGTATGTTTAGATAGAAAAAAGCTGGCTCTGGAATGCTGGGAGTTGTAGGACTAAACATGCATAGGATTGCGCCCTTAAAATGTTAATTTTGAGCACTCTTGATAAGGTGTGGTCGAGATGAAAGATCAGGACCTTTTTCTGATTTTGAGAAGACTCAGGCTTGCATGTTAATTTGAGCCCTCTCTTCTCTTCTTCTCAGATTGTATTAGTCATGAGTGCAGATGTGGCTCCTTCCATGTGCAAGACTTGTGAGAAATGCCCACATCCCTTCACCCCAAGAAACAGTGTGCTTAATTTAGGTCTTGGAACTCTCTGTTTACCCTTTCCATAAAATTGATAAAAGGGGAGGGGTCACCTTATGCAATTCGTTGCATGGCTCTGTTACTCTTATTGAGCTTCTCTACACAGAACAAAAATCCCATACCTTACCGTGGCTTTCGTTCTCACAGTAATCCCACCATCATGATGCACCCCTTCATACATGACCTCTTGATTTGTTCCCTTTTTGGAAAGGTCCCATTGTGTTTTAATGAGTACTGGATATTGCAGTAGTGCCATACTGCAATATCCAGATAATACCACTTTATCTGGGTTTTTTTTTTGGGGGGGGGGAAATGTGCGATTTCCAGGGGATGGTATGGGAGACATCCTGGCTGTTGACAAAGTCGTGTAATAGATCTGTAAACTTCTGTGAGTGGCCAATCCCGAGTGTGCTATAAATCGCTCGTCTAGGGAAGCTCATTGTCAGGATGTTTTTCTTAATGTTCAACCCAATTCTACCTTGTTTTAACTTAAATCTTGTTCCTTGTTCTACCCACAGTGGATCCAATGAGCAACTGGTCTATCTTCTTTTTAGCCCTCTTTTTTGTTATCTGTAAGCTGTTGGTGGGTTCAAACTTCGGGGTGTTCGTCACATAAACAAGCCAGGGCTGAGGAATCCTTGGGTTGTTCATCAGCAGAAGCATGTGGCAACTATTGTGTACACTCCCTCCTGCTACACTCCCATGGGAATGGGCCGTGTGTACGGTTGTTGATGACATACAAACCGGTTCAGTGTATGTTTATGTCAGTTGTTACAGTCAGTGTATTCTTACGTCAATTAAATAAGAATACTCTTGTTTTAGGGTATTAAGGCTGGGATCCAATGAACTGCAATCAGAAGCTTATTCGTGTAATGGGGTTTCCCTCTTTCCCATGTTGTGCGGCCTCTTGCACTCCTGGGACATAGGAACATAGGAAGCTGCCTTATACCAAGTCAGAACATTGCTTCGTTTAGCCCGGTATTGTTGACACTGACTGGCAGCAGCTCCCCAGGGTTTCAGACAAGAGCTTTTCCAGCCCTACCTGGAGATGTTAGGGATTGAACCTGGGACCTTCTGGATACAAAGAAGGTGCTCTACCACTGAGCTACAGTCCTTCGCCTCTGGAACCAGGGCCTGCAGTTGTAAGGAGGAAAACTGGCAGAACTGGAGATACTTTGAACAAGCTGGGATGCCTTCTCCTCATGCAAAATGCTCTCTGGATCCCACCCTAAATTCTTTGGTACTTTCTGGATTTTGTTTCTTTGCCATTGGAAATGTAGTTTCTAAATATGTTGGTGATAGCTTAAAATTTTGGATTAATTGCCTTGTGTGTTTTCCTTTAGCAAAACGGCAATTTGTTTACCCAAATTGTACAGCTTTCATGGGCTTCCCTCATTTGTTATCTCTACAGTCATGCATTGGATTAGGCACATTCACAGCGTTCTGGAGCTACTTACAATTAATGTTTTATAGGAGAGCTTCAAAAAGCAACAAACTGGCAAACAGAAAATTGGTTTTCAGCAACACTTTCCCCCTGCACCTTCCATTCCGACATTCGCGACAATTTGTTCTAGTTTGGTGTTTCAGAATTCTATTTTATAATCTGCAGCCCCTACTTAATTGTTTTTGTAGTGCTTTCATCAGTATTTTTGTGGCAATCGTTTTTTTAAAAGTAGGGTTGGTAATAAAGCAGTTATGTTCCTCTGAACCTGCTGGAAATCAGTTATATATTTAGGGTATTAACAGAAAAAGGAGAGAGTCGCTCATGTACAATTGGCATAAAGTAGAAGATGTTCTCAGTGATGTTCTGTTACCAATTACATGGATCTTACCAGAGTTTCATAAGGAAAAAAGATGGATCCTTGACTGAAGGTGCCTAGAGCTGGACTCTTGTAGCTTGTAGTCTCAGGCAATTAGACTGCAACCAGTTGGAGGGCTCCCTGCATTACTAAACAAAAAGCACAGTGCAAGCATTCTACCTTTTCCTCAACAGTTTCCACCCCTGTTAAAATAAGAGATGGAAGAAGAGGCAGTGGAAAAACTTGGGAGAATTACAAATTGAATATGACATTGCCTAGACCCCCATAAAATTCCATGGCATCTCGACATTAAGGGGGGAAAGGTATTCTTACCAGGCTTTCTTTTTGTTGGGTCTTTCCACGTTCACTACTGGCTTCTTTAGACAGTGACCATGTGATTTTGAATTGAAAACTTCCCCTCTGAGCAGTGTTATTCCGTTAAATGAAACAGTGCCATCTAGTTGGTGGAATTACAGCACTAAAGCAATTTTACATGCTGGGGAAATCCCACTATAATTAAATACTTCATTCATTCATTAAATACTGTATTATGTCCATTTTTTTAAAAAAACGAGGTTACTGGGGAAGAGTGTGGGAGATGTCCTGGAAGTTGATGGCATCATGTAAACGACCCTTAAAACTCCATGACTGGCCAATCATGAGTGTGCAATAAATCACTCATGTAGAGAAGCTCTATGAATGAGGCAGGGTGATTGGACAATAAAAGGCTCATCTGGAATGGCCCTCAGTTACACATAACAGCTGGTGTCTCAGGCTGGCAACACACATTTATTTATTGTATTTTAACCCCACTCTTCAGCAAAAAAGGCTCCCGGAGCAGCTTACAATCAATCAGCAAAAAAAGACAGTCCCTATCCTTAGGACTTACAATCTATAAAAGACATGATGGCTTGGAACCTGCTCCTTCAGGGGGAGGGCAACCCCATCCAGAACAGGTTGAACACCCTCTATCTGGTCAGATGAACCACCCACTAACAGCATCTCAGTCTTGTCTGGATTGAATTTCAGTTTATTAACCCTCATCCAGTCCATTGTCGCAGCCAGGCACCAGTTCAGCACATCCACAGCCTCACCTGAAGAAGATGAGAAGGAGAGATAGAGCTGCGTGTCATCAGTGTACTAATGATAATACACTCCAAAATTCCGGATGACCACACCCAATGGTTTCATGTAGATGTTGAACAATAGCCAAGTAGGAATGGAACCACTGCAATGCAGTACCTCCCACTCCCAACTCAGACAGTCGTCCCAGAAGGATACCATGGTTGATGGTATCGAAATCCGCTGAGAGATCAAGGAGAATCAACAGAGTCACACTCCCCCTGTCTTTCTCCTGATTTAGGTCATCATACAGGGCAACCAAGGCTGTTTTCGTACCAAAACCAGGCCTGAAACCCGACTGAATAATCAGATAATCAGTCTCATCCAAGAGTGTCTGGAGCTGGCCCGCAACCACTCGCTCAAGATTTTCTGGGTCCAGGGAAGATTTCTTCAGGAGTGGTCTTACTACTGCCTCTTTCAGATGGCCTGGGATCACTCCCTCTCGCAGAGAGGCATTAATCCATCCCTGCTAGCTTAAGAATGTAAGAAGTGCGATGCTGGATCAGACCAAGGGTCCATCTAGTCCAGCACTCTGTTCACACAGTGGCCAAGCAGCTGTCGACCAGGGACCAATGAAACGACATGGTGCAACAGCACCTTTCCAACCCTGTTCCCCAGCAAACTGGTGCATACAATCTTACTGCCTTGAATATTGGAGATAGCTTTTATTAGCCAAGGGGGGCAAGGATCTAATACAGAGGTGGTTGCACAAACCTATCCAAGCACCTTGTCAACGTCTTCGAGCTGTACCAACTGAATGACAGAAAAGTGAAATAATGTTTTTATTGTACCTCTTGAGGCATTCCTTTTGGTTTGTTTCCCCTTTGTTTGTTTGTTTTTGTTTGTTTTTAAATGGAGCCTTTTGGACTAATTGGAAATTCTGTCATCCCCCCCCCCCCCCAATAGGCATCACAGTATTCCATTGAACCAGCCTGATGCCATTTCTCTTACATAGTGTTAGTCTGATTCATCCTGATTCTTGCCAACGTATTGTAACTGGAAGAAACCATTGATTCCAGTGGGGGAGGGGAGTGTGCGCTGCTGATTGCTCATGCCATGCTGTGTCACTTGATGCCCTAATTTACATTTTACTGAATTCCCTGGTCCATGACTTGAATTAAGGTTCAATCAATTGGCTGTGGTAATATGACCTTCAGAAGGTCATTCTGTTTTCTACTTACCAAGCTAGTATTTTCTTGCCACCACACTCCTGATAAACACACATTTTGAAGTGGAATTAAAAGCAGCCAAATGTGTCTTATTAGCATTTTTTCCCCTGAGGTTAAACTGCCTTCCAGATTTAAATAAATCTTCCTCATCTACATTGATTCGTTCTTGTGGAGCTTCGATATGTTTTTCAACGACTTTCGGCCTGGTGCTTTTGCTCAGTGATGCTTCCCTTGCATTAGCAGCCATGTATAGAAGGGGGGAAATGGTTTAAGATGACTCTTTTTCACACACATTTTAATGAAGAAATAGTGGATTTAGTGGCAGTAGTTCTACAACTTCCAGAGGACTAGCCATGTTAGTCTGTGGTAACAAAAACAACAGAGAGTCTTGTAGCACCCTAAAGATTAGCTAGGCTAAGATTAACTACATGGTGCTACAAGAGAGTCTTGTAGCACCCAAATACTTGTTCTTCTCTTGCATCAATCCACCCATTCACTGAGATTATTGAGGTCTTTCTCTGGGGGTCCCCACTGTCTGAAGTGCAACGGGTACTGATGGGGTGGAGGTGCGGAAGACCTTTTTCAGTAGAACGTCTTCTGCATTCCGTTTTCCCAAGCCCTTGAGTACCTCTAAGTTTAGCATTTTTAACGTAGAGCAGTTTTAGCTTTTGTTTTTTTTACTATCTACTTGAATGGAAAGTTGCTGTTTTAGTTTGCTGTGCTAGTTTGTATGCCTTGCAGGGCCTGCCCTCCAATGAGGCAGGTTTATTTATTTATTTAATATATATATATATATCTGCTCCCCATTCAGCATTTCAGAGCGCTGAGCAAAATAAAATAGAGTAAAAACAGAATAAAAATACATTAAAAGTACATTTTAAAAGAAACAAAGTGCAATATAAACCGTGGCTGATCATTAAGGGAAGGCTTCCTGGAACAACGACATTTTCAGGAGGCGCCCGAAGGAATACAGAGGCAGGGCATTCCATGGGGGGTGGGGCACACCACATTGAAGGCTCTTTCCCTGGTGGACTCCAATCGGACGATAGGTCTATGTGGAACCACGAGGAGCATGCCTTCGGATGACCCCAGTGAACAGGCAGGTTGATAGGGCAGAAGGTGCTCTGCTCTCTCAGGTATCCTGGTCCCAAGTTGTTTAGGGCTATGCACACTAGTACAAGAAACTTAAAACTGGCCTAGTAGTGAATAGGCAGCCAGTGCAGTTCTCTCAGCAAGGGACATGCTGGAAAGGGGCAGCTCTGGACAACAGCTGAGCACTAGCTCCAGCTTCTGGAGAGGTTGAATCTAAGTGAGGCATTGTGGGTGAGGTGGCCCTAGAAACTGCCTACTTGATGTCTTACAAGAATCCCAAGGGCCACTTATGTGAGCCAGGTACAAATTGTGGCTTGTGGAGGGAGCCAGATGCAAAATCTGTGGTTGTTCCTCCTTCATTTTTCTATTCTGTGTACTAAAGTAAGCTGTGATAACAATATAGTGGCTGAGTCCCTTGGGAAAGAAACTAGGAAGAAATTAAACCCAGCACTTTAGAAGGTAAACAAATTGAAATAAAAAAGAGGAGCTGAAAACCGCAGTGGCACCAAATAATAAACAGAAATTGATGGCCTCCATGGTATGTGTAGAAAAAACAACTATGACTTTATTAACATTTCTAATAAAAGCCCCTGAGTTTCAAAATATTAAAGTCAGCTAGGTCAATAGGGCTAATAAGTTGCCTTTTATCTTAGAAAGTCATTGTAGATTGATAAGCCTAAGTAGAAAACCCAAGAAATTATTTAAACACATACAGAATAAATGAAGGCCTTTGCTGTAGCCATGGGACAGTAGCCAGCTGCAGGCAGAGAGAGGATGATAATTAGAAAAATAAGGATGGTAATAAGGAAAAGCTATGTTCTGCTAGTGGCTTTTTTGATAAGCCCATGAACTCTTGTTTGGATAAATGAAGATTAGCATTGATTGGCTCCTTAAAGCAAGTTTTTTTTTTTGCCTCTCTGTCCTCCTTCCCAGTCCTGTGGCATTCATAGGAATTTGTTGCACAGCCTGGGTACAAATTTCAGTATAACATTGTCCACATTCTAAAATCAACTTCAAAATCCATCTTAATGCGATGTCTTTAGATTGCCATCCTCTGCACACTTATCTGGGGGCAAGCCAGAGAGCTTCGGCTATGGGGCGGCATATAAATGTAATAAATAAATAAAATAAATAAATACAGTGGCTCTTACTTCTGAGTAAGTGTGCTCAGGATTTTACTCTTATTAGGCCAGCACAAAGGTTGCTCAACATGAGCATGCTTTTGCAAACGGCAGATCACTTAATCAGACTGAACGTTACAAAAGAGGGAGGAAGCAGCAGCCAGGCACCTCTCCATCTTGCCTGGGTCAAGCTCCAGCTGAGAGCCTCCTCCCTCCTCCTCCCAACTGTCTGCAGAGGCCACCAGTGAGGGAGGAAGCAGCAGCAGGCACCTCTCCATCGTGCCTGGGTCCAGCTCCAGCTGAGAGCCCCCTCCTTCCTACTACCAACCGTCTCTGCAGAGGCCACCAGTGAGGGAGGAAGCAGCAGCCAGACACCTCTCCATCGTGCCTGGGTCCAGCTCCAGCTGAGAGCCCCCTCTCTCCTCCTACCAACCGTCTGTGCCGAGGCCACCAGTGAGGGAGGAAGCAGCAGCCAGGCACCTCTCCATCGTGCCTGGGTCCAGCTCCAGCTGAGAGCCTCCTCCCTCCTGCTGCCAACTGTCAACTGTCACTGCTGAACTTTGCAACTAAGATTGTAGTGCCTGAATTTGCTTTCCTTTCCCCCTCCTCTTCCCTCCCAATTCCCTTTCCTTTTGTGTCATGTCTTTTAGATTGTAAGCCTGTGGGCAGAGACTGTCAAAAAATACTTTTGTAAGCCGCCGTGAGAGCCTTTTTTGGCTGAATGGCGGAATAAAAAATGCTTAAATAAATAAATAAATAAAAGAGGATGGGTTGATTTTGAAGTCATGGCGTCTACATGATCAGAGTCTTAAGATGAAATGGGAGGGGAAGGGTTTGCAGATGTACAATTCGGTTCTACCAAGTGATGTGATAGTTTCAGATTGCATGTATGTCTGGGGATGTTAGAGACACCCATAACTGCATTTATATTATCTACCTGCGCTCACCCCTCTTAACTGCAGGCTTCACTGCATTTTTCTATTGTAAGTCACATCATGAGCCCTTGCAGTGGCAGCGTGCAAAATATGAGTTTTTAAAGAAAAGAACAAACATTTATTTAACATTTTTATTTTGCTTTTCAACAAAGAGGATTCCCATATGGGTCACAAATCAAAGTACTCAAAACAACAGTAAAAACACAAAATAATTTTGCTTTGTTTCTAAGATGGATTCCTTGAAATAGTGATAAAAGTGGGGAGTTGTTTTAGAATTTATTAAATAGCACCATGCTGGTAGGTGATGTTTTGCAAATCAGCTTCTGGGAGTGTTTGTTTTTTCCATTCCCAGTCCTCCATGAAACAGTCTGATAATGTGACCTTGATATTTATCATACATTTGTATAGTGCTTTACATATAGGATTTGGCATGCCTTTACTACTTAATAGCCTTTGAAACACTGTGGGATAGAGAAAAGTAATGTGTTTCTCTTGTGCCCTGTACCACCCATTCTGATGAAGTATGTAGTGATATGGCTGCTTTTGGATGAAGGCAACTATAAAGCATGTTGTATGGTGTATGAATTTCAATATTGGTTTAGTTCATTTTAAGAACCATAAACTCTGTGATAGACTAGACACATTATAGAGGCTCCAGTCCACAAACTACTGAAGCTAACTTTTACATTCAGGACTGGGAAAAATATGACAAATTCCTAGGAGCTGGCATCAAAGTTTGATGGGTTCAGCTCTGCACTAACATCATTTTTTAAAAAAAAAATCTGTAGGCGCCAGCATATATAGCAGCCTGAGCAATAAAGCATCTAGAACCTAAAACCAGGGTGGTGTGAAGATGCTAGAGCAGACTTCCCCAACCTGGTGCCCTCCAGATGTGTGGGACTTCAAATCTCAGCATATCCCAGGCAGTATGACTGGCCGGGGGATGCTGGGAGTTGTAGTCTAACACACCTGGAGGGCACCAGGTTGCAAAAGGCTGGGCTAGAATGCTAAATGAGGCAGTCCCTGGTTGTAATCCTAACAGTTTGTAGGACTGCCACCCATACTTGTCACAATTTTAGTTTCTGGAAGTCTCTATTATTAGTATTAGTATCATTATTAGTATTATTTACATTTGTATACTGCCCCATAGCCGAGGCTCTCTGGGCGGTTTACACAGGATAAAAACACTTAAAAACAATATACAAAAATTTTAAATTACAGAAACATACAATTTAAAACCACAAAAACATACAAAAACAAACCCAGGTTAATTACATATTGCTAAATGCCTGCTAATATTGCACATTATGTATTACAAACTGTATTCAATACCAGCTGCTGGGGATGTAAGATTATTTCTTCATTTGAAATTTTACTAATTAAGTGTAAGATTGGGGTTATAAAAGTTTGTTGACGTAGCATAGAGAAAGAAGCTTTTGGGGGCATAGAATGGGTTTGAATGGGTGTACAAGTGATAGGGTAGTGCTTTAATATTAAATGGGCAAGTAGGCATACACATATAGAACACTGTATCAGGTTTTGGATGCTTTAGTTTGGGTAAGGCCTGATAGAAAATGATTGGGAAATATGATTTGAGGTTGCTGAATGACGTAACTCATGAGGGCTTGCAACTTGGTATTGTTCAAAAGACATTAGCCATAAGAGCTTGTGACATGTACTAACTGTAACTAGGTGAAGGGTCCAGGATGAAGGACAGGTGAGGTTGTACATAAGACAGGTTAACCACAAGAACAGGGAACAGGGAACTTGACCTTTCGTTGTCATAAACAACTGAGAAAGGGGAGGAGGTTTTCAGGAGAGGACAGTCTAAATTATGAGGCGGTCCAATGGGTTTAGGAGTTTAGAAGATGTCAATAGGAGGAATTGATGATGTCAAATTGGGCATTTAAGGTTGGGCACCGAGGGAAAAAAATAGTCTTCCCTTTCCCTCAGGCATGACTTGGTCTTGCCTGGGAGAAATGGGAGTCCCTCTGTGAAGAAGAGCTCCTTCACAGAGTCTGTGCGTATCTGTGTTTGTCTGTGTTTGACCTGCTCTCCAGAAATCTGCTAGACTTGTGAATATGTTCTTTTAATTTGCTTTGCTGAATGGAGGTCCATGTGCCTGTTTGAATTTAACTTTCTTAAATTGTTTTAATGTTTTAAAGTTGTAACAGTTTCCTTGTGTTTGTGAGTCTGAGCGAAGTCAATCTTTCTGAATGTCTAACTCTGGATCTTCCTTACACCTACTGTAGTGGGGAATTTAAGGAGTGCTGTTGCAAGGTATTGCAGGAAAATTCCACCAGAAAATTCCTCCTATAGGGAATATGAGTGGGAGGGTGCTTTTCCACTCATGTCCTCCTTGTGAGCTTCCCATAGGCATCTGGTTGGCCACTGTGGGAATGGAACACTGAACTATTTATTTATTTATTACATTTTTATACTGCCCAATAGCCGAAGCTCTCTGGGCGTTTCACAAAAATTAAAACCATGAAAAGCATAAAAACAACCAACAATTTAAAAACATGAATACAAAATACCATATAGAAAGAACAACCAGGATTAAAACCACACAGCAAAATATGGAATTAAAACAGCAAAGTTTAAATTTAAGTTAAATTAAGTGTTAAAATGCTGAGAAAATAAAAAGGTCTTCAGCTGGTGACGAAAGGAGTACACTGTAGGCGCCAAGCGAACCTCTCTGGGGAGCTCATTCCACAGCCGGGATGCCACAGCAGAGAAAGCGCTCCGCCTAGTAGCCATCTGCCTCACTTCCTTTGGCAGGGGCTCATGGAGAAGGACCCCTGTGGATGATCTTAAGGTCCAGGCAGGCACATGTGGGAGGAGGCATTCCTTCAGATAACCTGGTCCCAAGCCGTTCAGGGCTTTGAATGTTAGTACCAGCACTTTGAATCGGGCCCGGACCTGGACTGGCAGTCAATGAAGTTGTTGAAGGACTGGCGTGATATGGTCTTGCCGGCCAGTCCCTGTTAATAGGCGGGCTGCTCTGTTTTGTACCAGCTGAAGTTTTCAGACCGTTTTCAAAGGCAGCCCCACGTATAACGCATTGCAGTAATCCAAACGAGAGGTTATCAGAACATGGATAACTGTAGCTTGGCTATCTCTGTCCAGATAAGGGCGTAGTTGGTATATCAGCCTAAGCTGATAAAAGGTGCTAGATAGGCCTTTGGTTTGAACCAGCACAGCTTTTCTTATTAGGGCTGTGTACAGGTCCCCTGATTTGACTCGGGCTGACTCACTTCAGATTTGGTTCCGAATCTGAAGCATGTGAAGGTCAAGTTGGTCCTGAACCAGATTCGGGGCGAGGCGAAGCACAGCCCTACTTGTTCTGTTCTTACTAAGAAAATCTGACTACCTCTGAAGCTGTTACGCGATGGATCCAGAGGTGTCCTTCTGCATGCAGAAGGTCCCATAAATCAGCCAAGTCCTTCAGAAAGATACGATAGTTAGGAAGGCAAGTTAGAAGATGCATGGAGCTAGGAAACGAAGGAGCCAGAGGCTGGAGAAGGCAGCAGTACAAGGAATGTGTTCTTTTTTAAAAAATTCATGGCACAGTAACTGTGTGGACATTACCTATTGTTGCTGAAGGTCTAGACATTGAAAAAGTCCAAAATGGCCAGGACACAAAAATGTGTTTTTTATTCAGTGCTTTATTCATGTAGCTTTGTTAGTCCTGTTTCCCCATCTTTCTTGTTTTATGTTACATGATTTGTGACTTGCATTATTATGCCTTTTCATGTCATAAATGCAAGGTCATTGTGCAGCCAGTGTGACAATGTGCAAGCATTATTGGTGGCATGCTAAAATAACATTGTCTATATAGTGTTTAATGTGCTATATATTTAAATCTGTATAATAATAGAATAGATTCTGTAGTGTATAACGTAGTGTTGCACATTAGTGTGTGATTGGACATACACCTCCCACCAAAAGCTCCACATAGGTTCAAATCTCATATTTTTCTTGTTCCTTATCACTTCAGTTGTGCTTCCCAGAGTAGAAAGTGCTTTACATTTTTTTTTAGTTAGACTCTTCAATCTTTTTGAAGATAAGCTGTACTGTAAAGGAATTCCTGAGCCAATGGGTTTTTTTCGGTGCACAGAAACAAAGAGCTGATAAAGTGTGTATTTACAAAGCTTGTTCATTCATATTCCAAGACAAACTTTTTCAATGTCAATTAAACATTTTGCTGACTTTGTGAATCTTGATTTATGGCTAGAAATAGAATTTTGAGAGAAGCGGGAACAAAAGATGTTCATTAGGTGAAGAGGAAGAAACATGATAGGTGACGACTCTTCCGTAGTTAATATTTGAAAAAGTAAAATATCCCTGGAACACTTCACATTGTTTTAGAGTGCCATATACATCAGTAGAATCCTTGGACAATGGGTAATATGCAAAGCTGCTAGATTTGCCTAATAGAATACTGAATACTAGTATTAATCAATTGTATTATAGTCTTGTTTTCCTAAATAATATTTTCCCCATGAGATATAGGAGGCCATTAAAGGCAATTGATTTTTCACACATATGTAATATGAGCTCACTGCAATTTGCATTGGTGATTTCAGAAGTTATAGCAAGTTCTGAAAGAAAGTTATGGGAGTGGTTTAAGCCTCTCTTGAACTGCTAGTTGACTTTATTATTTATTTACAACATTTATATACTGTTCCACATCTAGACAGATTCTGGAGCGGTGAACAATAAAAGATAAAAATAAAACAGTATATATATGTATATATATATTTTAAAAAGTGGAGTACCAGTTAAAAACTTGGCTCATCAAGCAAGCAAGTCTTCTGTGAAAGTGGTACGAAAGCGGTATATAAAATGCAGGAGCCACACTGCTGCTTTATAGCGGTATTGAAGTGCATTGACAACTGTTGTGGCCTATGGCACATACTATATACTGCTTTCATACCGCTTTCATAGTGCTATATCCTGCTTGGTGTAGATGTGTCAATGGGCCCCTGCAGTGCACTTCAATATCACTACAAAACAGTAGTGTGGCTCCTGCCTTTTGTATACCGCTTTCATAGTGGAATATCCTGCTTGGTGTAAATGAGCCCCTAGTCTGTTAAGAATCTCGCCAGCCAATCACTGTGGATGGTAGAAGTGTTGAAGCCCTTATTTTTTTCATAACTGTGGCAGGCATTAGCGCAACTAGATTCAGACCATGAGTTTGGAAAACAACTTCCTCTTAAGAAATAAGTTGTTTGAACATTGGTTTCCTATCAGATATTCCTATTTTAAACATGGCTGTGGCCACTCAGCTCTGGTTTTCTTGTGTCTTCTATTTCCTCTGTTTGGGCCAAACAAAACATCGATTTAAAAAATGTAAACCAGACTTTGTTAATTCTTAAGATTTCTGTTGCCTACAATCCAAACTTTTTCCATAAAGGTCAGAATATTTTTAGACCTGTATGCTTGGAGTTGTCTCTTCATTTTGAAATCTGGCTTATTTTAAGCATGAAGCTGTTAATAGTATTGCAACTACTTTTTATATACAGACCAAGCAAATGTATGAATTTTCAGCCCTGACAGATGCCTCGGTCTCCTGCATTGACCTTGGGAGGCTCTTAGATCGTGATTTTCTTCCCCTTTATGCAGAGAATTGGATTGTCATGCTTGTGTCTGCTCCACTTCCACTGACGGTACTTACATCTGGTGCTTGGAAAAGGGTGATGGGAAGGGCAGTTATTTAAACCTCCTAGACATGCTTGAGACAAACAACTTTTGTGTATGCTTTATTGTTCTTACCAATAAAAACAAATGCATATGGTCCAATGTAATTTCCAAAGTACTGGATGTACATTTCCACGCACAAAAACTATTTAAAGCTGTTATACATTGAGTTGTTTTTACTCGACATTCCATGCGGCTCTTGCTTTGAAGGTGCCGGTAAACCTGAAAATAGCCTCCCAGATCATGTGGGAAATGGCTCTAAATAGAATTGTTCAAAGCATTCACTGTCATCATATTGAATTCTGAGTATTTTGGGTGTCATGGTGCAGAGACATGGGCTGATGCAGACAAGCCCTAAGTGTGTGTTGGTGCGCATTTTAAATCCAATGGCATGATTGCTCCCATTTCAGGTTAGGGAGAAGTATAAGCACCTGGGACTGTTGCCTAGCAACAGTCTCTTTTGCTCATTTCTGCTTGCAAAATATCTGTATGCAGCAAGAGGATGTGCAGGGCCCTTTGTGAGTGCATGATAGAAGTGAAAAGGGGAAGAATTTGTCCACAATTTTCCTTTTCGAAGTCTCAGATAGCTTTCTTTCATACCATGTGGGGAAGGAATGAAAGAGGTGGTTGGGTGGCAGGCCATGGTGAGGAGGAAGATTTGTGACAACAGTAGTGAGTGGGAAGTTTCACAGATTATTTAGCCTTCCAAGCTCTATGCTCTTGCTTCTTCAAAATAGGCTGTTGGCAAAACTGGTTGCCAACTATAAGCATAGGTCAAAGCTGGTTGCCAACTGTAAGCATAGGCGCATTGCAAAGTAGGGTCTGCTTTATGATAGGCACTGCTATTTTACAAGTAGTCTCAAAGAAGAGTACAAGGTTGCGAAAGGAAAGTAGAAATGGCTTAAATTTTCATGGCCCATAGAAAGGGCCCCTGATTCCTTATAAGAGGGGTACAAAAGGTGGGGCCATCTACGCCCTGTGCTGCAGCCCCACAAAGCCCTTTGCCATTGCTGAAAAATGCTGCTACCACTGATCACCTCCCCAATTTTTCTCTCTTCTGCTATTGCTGCCAATTCCCATGCTTAGCCCTAGGTGTGCCCAACCTAGTTGTCTTGGGACAGTCTCTCTCTGGGCTGTCTTTGGAAAGAACACTCATATAGGAGGAAGAACCACAAGGGACCGTGTTCCAGTTCGGTTCGGAAGACTCTGAGAGCTGAAATATTCTAACTGTTGAGAATTTTCCTTGATAACATCAAGGGTACTGATCAGTCCTCCCCAGTAACCTTGGTAGCTCTGCAGATCCCAACAGGAAACATCAACTTTACTGGAATGAATGCCTCAAAGGGACAGCACAAATATTTCTAACTGATGGCTGCTTTCTTCCATGGAGGGGCCTAGAGCAGACACATCTGTGTAGTAGCATTTCAGCCTTTAATAAGCTTCACACCAAAGCTGCTGCAACATTCTTCATTCACCTAATCACTGTCCCAGTCCTTGCTGGTTACCTTTGGACTTGCCTCTAGCTCCCCCACATTGTTGTCTCAGGTCTTGATGTGGGAGGGGTAACCCATTTCTAGCAAAGAACTGTGTCCCACTAGCTTTGCCCCTTCTCCACCGAGCAGTGGCTCTTGCACAAGCTTCAGGTACAAGCAGAAGAACAGTAATACTAACTGCAATAATTCTCATTAGTATAAAACTAGTAGTTGTACAGGTTACAACTACTAGTTACAAGCTGGAATAGCATTGGACATGTGCCTTTGTGCTTTGTTGGCACTGAGCATGTTAGTGAGGACTAATTTTGTGCAGGATAAGCATTATCCCAAGTCACTGCCATCTAGTGAATGGCAAGCTCCCCTTTTAACCTTCCGCTCTAAAGGCGGCCACCATTAGAGTAGAAGGGGAAAACCCTTCTCCTCCTCCTCAGTGTGTCCATCAAGGCCTGAAAGGGCCTCTTAATGCAAGCATTCAGAGGCCTTTTCAGGAACTGATGGTCGTGCGTGGGGGAAGGCTTAGGGCCTTTAAGACCCCCATCGGCAGGGCAGGGAGGGCTAACGCTATTTCCCCAATTATGGAGAATTTGCACATCTTTCCTACACCTGACTGGACCTGCTCCCCCATTGTCAACAAAGGAACCATGGGGTGAAAATCCGCTGGGCGCATTCGCCGGGGCCCGAGAGGGCCAATTGCGGGGCGTCTGGTGCGCTTGCAGGCTCCAGTGGATTTCCGACCCATCCCTACTGCCATCTTGAGGAAACATCTACCAGTTTGTCCTAGGTGTAAGCCATAGTCAGAAGGAAGTACGTGTAGTAGAAATCTATAAGTAGAATAAATGGTCAATTCTCCCGATGGAGGGAAGTAAATAGTGGGGTCCCACAGGGATTGGTATTGGGACCAATTCTTTTCAACTTATTCATAAATGATCTGGAATTAGGAGTGAGCAGTGAAGTGGCCAAATTTGCTGATGACACCAAATTATTTAAAGTTGTTAAAACACAAAGGGATTGTGAAGAGCTCCAAAGGGATCTTTCCAGGCTGGGAGAGTGGGTATCCAAATGGCAGCTGTGGTTCAATGTAAGCAAGTGTAAGGTTTTTTTGCACTTTGGGGGCAAAAAACCCCAACTTCAAGTATAATCTAATGGGATCTGAGCTGGTGGTGACCAAACAAGAAAGAGATCTTGGGATTGTGGTGGACAGATCAATGAAAATGTCCACCCAGTGTGCGGCAGCAGTAAAGAAGGCAAACTCCATGTTAGGCATTATAAGAAAAGGAATTGAGAATAAAACGGCCAGTATCATACTGCCTTTATACAAAACTATGGTGCGACCACACTTGGAATACTGTGTACAGTTCTGGTCACCACACCTAAAAAAGGATATTATGGAGCTGGAAAAAGTGCAGAAAAGGGCAACTAAAATGATTAAGGGGCTGGAGCATCTCCCCTATGAGGGAGGTTACATCATCTGGGATTCTTTAGCTTGGAAAAAAGGAGGCTAAGGGGAGACATGATAGAGGTGTACAAAATTATGCATGGTATGAAGAATGTGGATAGGGAGACATTTTTCTCCCTCTCTCAAAATACTAGAACCAGGGGACATCCCACGAAGTAAATTGGTTGGAGATCCAGGACAAATAAAAGGAAGTACTTCTTCACACAGCACGTAGTTAAATTATGGAACTCACTACCACAGGTGTGAGTGATGGCCACCAATTGGGATGGCTTTAAAAGGGGGTTGAATAAATTCCTGGAAGCGAAAGCTATCAGTGGCTATTAGCCCTGATAGTTGTGTGCTATTTCCAGTATCCGAGGCAGTAAGCCTGTGTGCACCAGTTGCTGGGGAACATGGGTGGGAAGGTGCTGTTGCACCATGTCCTGCTTGTTCATCCCTGGCCAGTGGCTGGTTGTCCACTGTGTGAACAGAGTGCTGGACTAGATGGACCCTTGGTCTGATCCAGCATAGCACTTCTTATGTTCTTAATGCACTTGTTTTGTAATAGTATAGAAAGCAAGTAACATGGAGAAATGAAAGGAGATCTGGTCAATTTTTTCCAACATGTAGAAATATGATGTACGCGTGGAAAAAGGGAATGAGAACGGAAAGAAATTATATTACTAAAAACTGCACTAATTCAAGCTGTGGTAACTTTGGTCTTTTGGTTTGATTTTACACAGATAATTTCCTTCGAAGCTGTGCTTGAGCTTTTTTCGGAATGGCTCAAAACCAAAACATTTATGCAAAACAAAATGTATTTGGTCAGTATTTTTGTTTGTTCCCTTTGATGACTCTTGAGGCTAGGCTCCGTGTTCTGGGATAACGTTTTTGTTTATTCATTTTCTTTTTAAAGATGCCTTTGAAGTTCCAGTCTTTAGTATGGTTTTTGCGTCACTACAATTCCATAATGGTTTTATGCTGCTACTAGACTGCTGAAGCATTATGTTTTCATTTAGAAAGTCAAAAACAAGGCAGCACTATGGATTTTCTAAATTAAAAGCTGTAGCTTAAATCTGGATGTCATTAATTTGGCGTTGCCAACAATCTCCATTTTACATTGGCAGTGGAAAAAATAAAGGGGTGTTTTCACACTAAACGTTTGCAGCATGGGACTGACCTACGTGTGTTTCAATCTGGATAAGTGAAACACTGCATCGCTGTTTCCAGTACCTTCGTGCGCTGTTTTCAGCAGGAACTCATTTTGTAGGTGTGTTGCTTGATGATTGAAATTACAAGATCTGAGCTGCCTGAGATGCTACTGACTTTGACTATACTGT
This sequence comes from Elgaria multicarinata webbii, assembly GCF_023053635.1. Lineage (NCBI taxonomy): Eukaryota > Metazoa > Chordata > Lepidosauria > Squamata > Anguidae > Elgaria > Elgaria multicarinata. The sequence continues at coordinate 51,163,907 of NC_086180.1, read as the reverse complement.
GGAGAATGTATGGTTCCCAGAAACACTCTAGAACAGACCTGGGAACTTATCAGAATCTGGCAGTCTCTGTGATAGATCTTGTTGTGGTAGGTCTTGCCGTGTACATACAGATGACAGAACCTCCAGAACTGCTGAGATCAGCACATTTCTCATACATCTGTCACCAGAACCTTTGACATTCCAAAATGGATTCTGTTGTGCATTTCCTGGCATTCAACAGGCCTGCAAAATCATTCAAGAGTAGTACTTCAAGGAACCTGAACTGCTCATGCAGCCATGATTGCAAAATAATAGTGGGCCAGTTTGCACAATCAAACAAATCACCACTTGCTTAATTGGTGGCAAGGGCCTATTGTTGGGTTATTTGGATGAAACGATAAGCCACGCCTGGGCAGGTAATTAGGCTAATGGCGACTGGTCCATTCCACCGATTTAAACAAGCCACCATGGCTTAATGTCGTGTTTCTCAAAACCTCCCGCCTTCTTAGAAGACAATAATGAGGCTTGCTAAGTAATCTACAAAGCTTTATTCAAGCAATAAACATCTCTTCCCACCTGAAGAGAGTCTAATCTCTAGGAACTTTCCCCTAGGCAAAACTATGCAAACTAAGTGAGACAATTGTCCTTTCAAGGAGAATGGAAAGTCCTTTCCCAAAATGCGTTAACTTCAGAGAGTCTAGTTGTGATGCAGCTTCTGACCGGACACCAGCCGGCCCGACTTTCTCTCACCTTCTTTTAGCCCTGACCGTTTTTAGTCTGCGGCGTACTCTAGGATCGGCTAACCTCTCCATGCTCTCCCCCTCAGAAGATTATTGGCTTCCCACTGAATGTGTGCTTTTGAGGAGATAAGCTCTGGAGAGAGTTCAGAGTCTGATTCTGATTGATCACCTGAAACACCTTCTTCTAACCCAGGGGGAACAAGGCTAGACATGACACTTATTTAAGCCGTGGTGCCTTGTTTAACTGTGCAAACTGGGCCATTATTTTGCATCGTTGCTCAAGAACATTACTATAAGCACAATGAAGAGTGAAGGCCTATGTTAAAACTATATTGATCCTACTTTCGTGTTGCTGATCATACAGTAGTAAGAGCTACTGACTGGAATTTTGGAAACAGATAATGCTTTCTCAGCAGTAAGAAAATCTGGACTTACACCTGGATATAGGCATTAGTAAGTTGCCTCTAGAAATTAGCAGTGTAACTTGGGAAGAACAGCCCTTCTTGTACAATTGGGAAAATCTGTATTATTTTGGATTCTGAGGGCTCATCTACACCAAGCAGGATATTTCATTAAGAAAGCGGTATATAAAAGGCAAGAGCTACACCAAGCAGGATATAGCGGTACGAAAGCAGTTTATGGTATGTGTCAATGGGCCCCAACAGTTGTCAGTGCACTTCAATACCACTATAAAGTAGTAGTGTGGCTCCTGCCTTTTATATACCGCTTTCATAGTGGAATATCTTGCTTGGTGTAGATGTGCCCTGAGAAATCCAGAGGGCCATATAGGGGGCTTCTTTCTGCCGACAAGAGTCCTGCGTTCCACTTGTAGGAGTTTCATAACAGGTTTCTGATACAATATGAGTGGGTTGAGGTGTCCGGGGAACTATAGGGGACTGAGGATTGTTGCTCCTAAATGGGGGGGGGGGAATTAATTGGACGTATTGGGCCTAATCGCTAACGTTTTCACCGTCAGTCATCTGCGGTCAGATGCAGCTGAATTAAGGGGAATCATGATGCCAGAAACATGAAATTGGCGATGCATATTTCCCCTTGGCTGAATCTTGTTTCTTCCTAATTTGTTTTTTGTATGTTGTTGTTGCAAAGTTGTGTCACAGTTATCAGGTGTCATTTAAATCTGTGGGTATGAAAACTGGTATTTCCCTAACAAATAAAGGAACAAGAGCACTGGACAAGCCTGCAGTTATAATAATAGAGAAATGGATGTGGTTGGATATATTAGATTCAAATGAACCCATTTCTAAACCCACTCTTTAGAATAAATATTTAGAACTGAAATTAATACATCAGTTTACAATAGGAGATAAGAATACTCTGGAGAAAGATCTAGATTATGAATGTGTACTACTCCAATCAGCTGATTCTTTGCTTCAGTGGATATATAATTAAAGACACACCATTAGTATTTAACATTCATGGCTGTAAACATTTTAAACTAGTGGGATTAAAATGGAACTTTTGTAGCTGCCAAAAAAGTATGGCAATTTTCTAGAACAAAACGATCTTGTTTTCCTTTCCTTATGCAAATAATTTAGCATAAGCAAAAGAGAGAACAATTATCTGGGAAGCATATGTTACAATGTGAAGCTTTATTTTGTTTAAACCATAGTTCATAACAAAATTACTGATTTCAAAGAAGCGATCTTAAATAAAAACAATCGCCATAAAAACAATCCACCCCTGTGTGTTGATATAAAATCTTGACGTATACGTGCTACTACAATAGAAAGCACTGTTGGTAGTGCAACCACCTAAATGTTGCTTCTAAGACCTGTATGAGAGATATTGGTAAGCTAGACAAAATTTTGAACTGAATTCATATTTCCCATGAATTCCTATCTTAATAAAGGGGAATGCCTGACAGCATACTAGACATGATGAGGCAGCCATGTGTCCACCAACATATAAAGTGGTGGATGGGAGTCCATTTTTTAATGTGGAAGTTAAGGGAATGTGGAATTTAATGTGGAAGTTAAGGGAAGTTAGAGCCTTCACCTTCCCATATAGTTGTTGCTGCTCTTTGTTGTTTCAAGCAAATGTTATGTATTTAAAACTATTCCCCCCCCCCCAAGGCAGCTTACAAATGCAGCTAAAAACAATGGCACAAATCCAATGAACATTAATACCACTGAAATTAATGGGACATAATTAGTCGTAACTAACACATTGATTTCAAGGGGACTTAAGCCTGAAGAGCTTTCTCTGGATTTGGGCAAGTCTTCTAAATAACCTCTAAATAACAATAGTCTAAATATAGCCAAAGTACACATATACAACTGTAAAGATGACAATGAAAAAGCAGTTCAAACTAGTATGGTCTAATCATTATTAAAAATGTGGGTGAACAGGACAGATTTCGCCTAGCATCTAAGGGACAGTAATGAAGAAGCCTGGTAAGTATATATGGGGGAGGGATATTGATAGTTGCATCTATGCCCTGTTTGTGGGTTTCTGATCAACAGCTGGTCGGCCACTGTGTGAACAGAGTGCTGGACTAGTTGGACCCTTGGTCTGATCCAGCAGGGCTCTTCTTATGTTCTTATGATATCAGAGCTAGGCTAGAATTAGGTCAGAAATTTGTTTTATTCATATTGCAGTACAAACTAATCTAATTTACATTTCCAAACTAGTACATGGACCAGAATGCAACTGTCCTTCAGTTTTCACCCTTTGCTGAGTTTTGCAATGCAGTTGTCCACTTAAAGATAAAAGTGTGCAAAAATGTATACGTTAGGGAAAATGGTGTACAGAAAGGCATTAGGGAAAATATTTATGGAGCCGGGACTCACAGTGCCAAAGCACTGGGACTTTTTTGGTGAGCAAGAACAATTATGTCATCTGCCACCCGCTTCAGAGTTTCATGTTCCCTCTAAGCTTAGTTGCAGTCCTCAAAGTAGGTGGGAGGGAAATGGATTTTACCTGTAGGGATGTATTCAAATATTTTGGGGTGGCTTGGTTTTGAATGGGCAGTTATGTCCCATTCGCTTTACAAAAGACCTGCTGCTCGTGAGGATGAAAATTGCTAGAACTGGTTTGTTGATATGGAGCAACACAGCGGCCTGAATGTTTGGACTCCCCTTGGTGGCCCGGCTATGAAGACTGCCATGATGAGTGTCTGCACATCAAAATTTACCACTATACCGCTGATGGTAGTATATGGTGTGTGTGTGTGTGTGTGTGTGTGTGAGAGAGAGAGAGAGAGAGAGAGAGAGAAATATGGGAGAAGGCACTCCTGAAGGTAATCAGGTCGTAAATCATTTAGGGCTTTGAAAAGTAAGAACCAGCATATTACTCCAGAACTTTCCATCTGGCCAGCCGCAGTCAATAGTCTGATAGCAGGGGTTGGACCAACTGAAGTTTCTGAATGTTTTTTTTATCATCAGCTCCATGCAGAGTGGGTCACATCTCAGTAATCCAGTCTGGACATAATCGCTGAGGCCGCAACAGTCTTTTCCAGATGGAAGTGGCAAAAGAGCAGAAGCTGGTAAAAAGTACCCCAGATGCCATTTCTGCCCAGTAACAGCTCTGGGTTCAGGAGTACCATTGTGGATTCCTAGAATTTTAGAATAATTCCTAGCATTTTACCATCAAAATGAAACAAAACCTTTGTATTCCCAAATCTTCAGATTCACATTTAGCAGCGCTATAATCTTTGGGGCAAAACGCTCCTTTTATTGCCCGGTCTGCTGGTTAGAAAACTTGATTGGAGAAGGATGAAATAGCTATCGTGGGGAGAGGTATTGTGATACTGTAAACAGCAAAACTCAGGCTAGTGAATTATTCTGTGTTTACTTCTGAGGAATATGCTTTTAATAATGCAGATGGCTGCATCACACTCCTGAAATAAATACTATGGATCCATATGCAGAGGAAGAAATAGAGGGTTCATGCTGGGTATAATAAATGCAGAAACGTATCTTGGAAACAATATGTACAAAATAATGCCTACAAAATAATTAAACCAGAAGATGTTACCACATCAGGGAGATAATTTTTAGTGAAACTGTCTAATGATTTATCTACGGAAGAATTTCATCCTGCACCCATGTATGTTGCCGAAAGCTTCATGAAATGTGCACCATGTTCCAATTATATAAGTTGTGCAATAATACATGTTAAATTAAAACGACTTTTACTTCTCAGTGACAGATTGAAGCACCATCCGAAGCATAAATATTGAGCTTCAGTTTCAGTTCTAATCGTGTTGATATACGTTGAGGGTCTAGAGAACCTTTCTTTTGATGACAGCCCAACTGTCAACAGCTGTGCTTTAATGACGGTTTTCCTTCCCTGAAATTCCTGTGCGTGCGTGCATGCAGCAGCTTGATTGAAAATGTTACATCAGCCTTCCGTAACCTGGTGCCATCCAGATGTGTTGGAGTACTCCTATCATCCCCAGCCAGCATGACCATGGGCATGCTGGCTGGAGCTGATGGGAGTAGTAGTCTAAGATAAAATTTAATGAAATAACTAATCCATGCTGCTGAGAATAAAAAATGATAGTAAAAATTTAATAATAATTTAAATACTTAATGATTTAACACATAACATAAAATTATAGCAAAATAGAAGCTAAACAGTCCATAAGCACTAAATGGAAACTACACATGTCACAGCAGGTTTTTTGCATGCAGAGCTTTACTGAAAGCCTGTTTTAAGTGAAGACTTGGTTTATGGATGCTTCAGCTATATACTAACAACTTTGAGATAGGAGGGAACGCTAAGTCCCCCTTCCTCTCCTGATGCATCCATAAACTGACCAACACAGATAAGCTATACAAGAATTAATGTTGGTCTGAATGGAACAATTACGCTAACAAAAAATTTCAGTGTTTTGGGCTCTAATTTTGATCAATTTCTTATCCCACTGATGAAGACCCTTGTGGTCAAAACACGTATGGGATAGGTGGATGTGTATTGCCTTCCTTATGACCAGTAGAAACAAGTGCCATGTAGTTTCCATTTAGTACATATGGACTGTTTAACTTCTTTCTTGGTATGATTATATGTTATGTGTTAAATCATTAAATTTTTAAATTAATATTAAAATTTTATTATCACTTTTTATGCTTAGCAGTATGGATTAGTTATTTCATTAAATTTTCTCTTAGTTTGTATAGTGGTAGCTTCATTTGAACTTTGTATTGTACTAGTTCTCTTAAACCCATTTTGTTCTGTGCATTGACTTCAGTTTAAGACACAACCTTTATTGCTAACGAGGAGGAGTCTAACACACCCGGAGGGCAAGAGGTTAGGGAAGGCTGGTCTACTGGATGCCATGCAAATGGGCCAGTTCTTTCCTCAGCCCCTCTAGAGCGTCACAGTGCAAGTGCCCTTAAGTTGCTAAGCTGAACCACATTGAGCGCATAGTACAACCACCAGCAGATGGTATTGGTACAAGACCAATAGCCTGATTCAGGCTGCAATCCTATGAGCACTTACTTGAGAATGCGTTCCATTGAAATCAGTGGGACTTACCTCTGAGTAGACACGCATGTTCAGTCAGTCCTATTTGTGCGAATGCAGCAGCCCATAGGATCAGGGCCATTGGAACATGGTATGCTATTAAACTTAGTGGATGGTTTGAAAATTAAAATCCTATCTAGGATTGTTTAAAGCAAGTCGTAAATCTTCTAATAAAGGTGTGGGCAAAAGGTAATTCTGGATCTACTGGAAGAACTCTGGATGAATTGGAATCGACCAGCAACGGCTGCCAATTGATTAAAATAGCAGCAGCAACACGACACCCCCCACTTAAATTGTACTGCTGAAATTAAGAGAGCCTGGGCTAACCTGGAATGCATTTATCTGTGGATGGGTTGTAAGCTCCATTCAGTTCTGGTATTCAAAACAAATTCCTGGTTGCAGAATTCTTTAAGGTGCAATCTTATATGCATGTTTAGGTAGGAAAAAAGTCCTACCATTCCCAGTATGAATGCTGGGAGTTGGACTTTTTTTTCTGTCTAAGCATGCTTAGGAATGTGCCCTGCATGTCTTTTCTACCAGGCTACAGTTGGCGAATCTGAAGATACTAGTTAAAAAATCCCAAAGTACTGTATTTTCTTGCGTATAAGACTACTTTTTAACCCAGGAAAATCTTCTCAAAAGTTGGGGGTCGTCTTATACGCCCAGTATAAGATGACTTTTTAACCCAGGAAGATCTTCTCAAAAGTTGGGGGTCGTCTTATACGCCCAGTCGTCTTATACGCCGGAAAATACGGTAGATCCCACAAGCCTGAAGTCTGCCCACCCCTATTATAATACTAGACTTGATATCTACATTTTTAACTGTGAAAATGAATTTCATATGGCAACTTGCTACTTAAAAATAAATATTTGTTTATTTGTTAGAATATATTTTTAAATTGCGTTGTCTTTGTTTTGGTTTTTTTATTTACAGCTATGCTTTTTAAGATAAAACTCTCCATTTGGCTATTATTTTTTTTACCATAGTGGGCCGGCTCACGTGCCACCATGATCAGCCACCCTGAAAATAAGCTGTGATGATTTGATTGTTTGCTTGCTAACCCATGTTACACCTGCCAGACAATTAGGCACTCTGCAGCTTACCATGGCTTGTTTCCCCCTTAGTCCTCCTGTCTGCTCCTGGCCTGTATCCCATGGGCCTTTGCAGCATAATCTCAGCAGTCTTTTCTACTAATGAGCACAGTTGCACTCATTAGCCAAATAGAGGGTTTTTTTTGTTTTGTTTTTTTGCAGGATTTCTTTTGACTTTCGGGGAGATTTGTGCAAATTTATTGCCGTCGTCCCCCATGTAGAATTTGCACATTTTCAATGTTGTTGTTTTTAACCTTTGGTGAGATTTGTGCAAATTTAACATTTTAAAACGCGTTTGAAAACTCATTTGTTTTCAATAGCTTTTGGTATTTTAGCTGGATTTACTGTTCTTATTATTATGGTTATTCTCTTATTTGTGTTTTGTGAGCCCCTTTCCCCCTTCATATGTTTTAATGTGATTTTAGGTTGTAAGCCTCTAGGCAGGGTATCGCTGTTTTATTTGTATATTTTGTACAGCACCAAGTACATTGTTGGTGCTATATTAATAATAATAATAATAATAATAATAATAATATTTTTTAAAAAATATTGGGGAGATTTATGTAAATCCATTAAAGCAGAGTAGCTACTCTGCTAAACGCAATAACTGCCCTGCTTTAGTGTAGTAACTAGGAGAAAATTGACTGGGGTCATTTCAAGATGTCCTAGAGAGGGAATATTGTTAGTGAGATCACGAGGAGTAGCTGACAGGGTTTTTCATTGCTCTTGCCAGGCTGCTCCCTCATCGTTTTAAATAACCCATGCTCTGCAAGATTTGGTTGTCACAACAAACCACACTGAGAACCACCCACCCTAAACAAGCCTACTCTAAGCCACGGGTTCTCAGGCTGGCTTGTTTGTAGAAAACAACCCACAACGGAAAAGCTGTGTCAGGTTCCGATGTCACATTCAGCCACTCTGCAACCACGCATGGTGACAACCTACTGAGTCATAGCATTACATGCGGACCAAGTAAGTATATTGTTTACTATGTGTGTGTATATCCTAAACCTTCAAATCTTAAAAATGGAAGAGCAAAGTTTAGGATGTAGCAGCTATGTGGTGCTGTTTCCCTTTTAGGGCTTGAGACGTTGTGAAGATTCATTTTTGGTCCACAGAAGCGGTCATTCTTTTCCACCCTGGTTTTCCACCAAGTTGCTCCACTGTCGATATGGCCAAACGCCAACTGTGCATTGGGTAACACAAAGAAGTAATTACTGTGCAATCCCCCAAATATAAAGTTCCAGTTCAGACACTTTATGCCACTGAAACAACCGGCGGCAGCATTTTGTTATGGAATTCCATCCACCGTCTTCCGGAGCTCTGCCGCTGTAGCACGTCCAACTGCTTTCATCTGGGAAGCTCCAAAACAAACGGCTCAGGTCCTCCAGTGAAAGAGGAAACCACACACCCACTTTCATTGTAAAACAGGACACCTCACTGTGAAATTAGGGCTTGGGAAAGCCTGAGAAATTTAACAGCTGCTTTTCTAAACCTAAGGAATTTCCCATGCCACCGGAGGACTTCGTTGGGTTCGGATGCTGAGTGACTTGATCATAATTTAAAATTGTCATACTCTCCATGTCACAATCAGTTTCACCACATCGTATAAAATTGAGAATATTAAGCATTGTTTTCTTAAGCAATATGCCAAATGACAAGAGCGAACGGGTTTCTTTACTTCATGGACAAAAGAACATTAAAGAGTTCACTGTGAATGTGAGTTTTTGTTCATTGTTGCCATTAGGAGCATGACAGATACAATTACTGTAATGACAGAATTCTGTATACATTCCTTTTTATTTTCTTTTTCTTGTTTTGGACAAAAGCAGTCAGTGTTGGCAAGTTCTTGAGACAGTGTGTTTCTGACCTGCATATCTTGTGAAGTAGCAAGTGTTTTAGTAACGTGATAGAAGACTGGTGCCAGTTTTTGGTTCAGACCATTATATTGCGTGCCTGGTACTACCACTTGATCCACACAAAGAACTTTTTCAGTGGTAAATGAAGGAAGAACGACCCATTAAGTTAATTATGTGGTGTGCAACTCCCTCTCTACTTTTTATTTACTTCAAAGTAAGTGGGTGGATACTAAACTGGATCATGTCCACTGTGTGCACAGGGAGGGGAGGCTTTGTCAGCTGCTTCCCTCCCGAAATTTGCCTTCCAATGTGGCAGTTTTTAAAAAGGGGGGGGGGAAAGCTGTGTGTGTGTAAGTGGATAATTAATGTAGTTTGACACTGACCCACAAAGACTGAGATGTACATGTGAAGGGAGATCCAATACTTAAGGTTTTGTTGGTTTTGCCCCATCAGTTTCCATTGCCAAAGAGAAAAGGTGCATTTAAAACAGAACAGCCAGTTGACTATTTTGCAGTAGGGTTTGCTGTATCAGAAGCTATTCTGTATGTTCATGCAGCTTCTTCTGGCTTGCTCTACTGGACATCCAAATGGGTTCTTTGGATTTCAACTGCTATGTATGATTGTAGTTCTGGGATTAGTTTTGAAGACTACTTTTTTATTATTATGGAAAGCAGTTTGTTATCCTTCTTGACTCTAAGCCTGGATAGGTTGAGAGAGATCACATCGTTGTATTTATTCAGTATATTGATATCCTTCTTATAAGGTGACATATAAGGTTATCCTCAAAACAACCCTGATGAGGTAGGCTAGGCCTCATATTTCCCCCAAACAATGCCCACATGAGTGACATTATGGCTGGGGTCACACAACACAACAACTCATCATATGGGTTGAGAATGGGTTGTTGAACTGTGGGTTGTTGAATCATGGTTTCTTGTGTTGTGTGAGCCCATCCAGACTAACAAAACATGGTTTGTTAACCACGAATAACCCAAGAAGAATGGGTTTGTTTTTGGGTTGTGAACTGTAGGTTGTCGATTAAGATGTTGCTGTTTTCCTTGCTGCAATTATTTCCTAACTTCACATGGACTGGATTGTTATGACAAATCACTTAAGGAGCAATCCTGTGCATGTTTAGACAGAAAAAAGCCCTGTAACTCCCAGTGTGCTGGCATGCTGGGAGTTCTAGGACTTTTTTCTGTCTAAGCATTTATAGGATTGCATCCTTAACTATCCTTTGCATCACTTACACTTTTTGTTAAGTATAGTTAATGTATCCTGGATATTCACAAACTAAGCCCTCTGTTTTTCTCTGATTAGAATCACATGTTTTTCTCATCACAATTGTATTTGACTCAACTAATAAAGAAATGATGACTCAATTTGTCATAGCATATTTAAGATGTCAAGTGATTAGGAGTAATTAAGAAAACAGATCAAAATCTTACTGAGGCTCTTAATAAGTGTAAATTTTGTGGTCAACTGAAGAAAATGCAGTTCCTAAGAACAAAGGCTCAGACATAATAATTGCATTGTCATTTTCAATTAATGGAAGAATCCCCAATTTGTTAGTAATGTATATATTACAGCATACAAAAACAACTACATGAAGCAAGACATTTTGGAGGAAGTATGTTAAAATTTGGAATTGGGTTATCTTTTGATTTTAGAACTTTAATAAGTTATGTATCATTTATTTGTGGATATTGCCCCACATAAATGGTGTACTGGGTATATGTTTGGGTTTAGAGAATGAAATCCTATTATTTTTAACATAAGGTCATTTCTGATGTTACAATAAAAGAGAGACTGGCTAATAGTAAAGTGATTCCTACTTCTGATTCCCCAATATCTGATGAAACTTCTGAAATGGGATTCATGGATCTCACCCCAAATAAGATCATGTCTCTCTCCTCAGAGTACACAAGTATAATATGCAACTGTTTGTGCAATGGGTTTCACAATCGGTTGGGCCCTGGGTTGCACAGCAGGTTGTACAAGCGTAATGCACAACTGGATCCACAATGGTGGGCTCAACGGCTTGCACAAGCATAATGCGCAAGTGGTTGCACAACAGGTTAAAGAATGGATTATGCAACAGGTTGTGCAATGGGTTAGACACAATGTTGTGAAATGAGTTGCACAAGCTTGCACAAACATAATTTTAGTTGGATTCTCCCCTTGAACATCTTTTGGAACCTAGTTTCCTCTAGGGCAACATTGTTTGCACTAGCAGAATGACCATGGTTTTACTCTCACATGAGAATTTTAGACGCCGTTGACATAATTCTGCAGCTTCAACCAGAATGACAGAGAGAAGCCCTTGAGAAGGATTTTTTTTTTTTTTAAAAAAAGAGCTCTTTTGTTCATGCTGGTGCCAGTAAATGTTTTCCTATTCTTTTGTTTGGAACCCTTCTGGGCTTGAAGCAGGTGGTCATGGGGTTAGATTGAAATTGAGTTCGGAGGTCAGGCTCAGCTGCAATCAGTTACTGAAACGAGCGCTTTGCAATTTGTTAACAGAATGTACCTTAGAGAATTGACTGTGATACAGATTTTGTAAATGCATGTGCTTAAAATAGCGATTAGGTTATTAAAGGGATGAAACTCACACCATTGCAGGAAAACGAAAATGCATACCAATGATGTGAAGCCTTCTGTGAGCTAAATGACAGGCCTCTTGGTTTTAGCTTTCTTTTTCTTTTCTTTTCTTTTTTGTAGTGTCACATACATTTTTGTTGTTACTGAGATTTTATTTATTAATGTTGTCTTATGCAAACATTCCTGATAATGTTATTATTCTATTCTGTCTCCAAAATATTAGGTTGCAGTTACAGAAATGTAATGTCTTACTGTTTCAAAGCGCTTTCATTAAATTCTAGGAAATTCCTTACCAGGCAGTGAAGAAGCGTTGCAGCCCCCTGCTTAACACACCAGTAACAAACTCTCTTTTACTTTGCTGATAAAGCTTTTTGAGTCAGGCAGCTTGGGCTATTGCATAATTACTGTAATCTACCTTTTGGCAACGGTCCTTCGATACATAGCAATCCTATTTATCTGAGCAGCTGCCAAGACGCAGTGGTCAATAAGCTGCTTTCATGTATGCCCTGTTTGAGCTAGCGCATGTGTTCTACTATTAGTGAATGAAGCATCTTGTTCTGTGCATGCTTTGCATGTTGACTTTCATGTATACAGTATTTTAAAGACAGCCAGACTTCATTATCTTGTCTTAGAAGATAGGGCCAGAGCTCAAATAATGTAATGTTGCATCTGAAGCCAAATGGAAGAACGCTCATGCTCAGGGCTAGCAGCCACCTCCAAACCTGAGCCCTTCTAATGCTAGAGGAAGGCCTTTGCTGGGTTGGGGTGAGAAAAGAAGTATTTTCTCTTCCCTCTTCCCTCCTCCTGCACTCCTGCTCCCAGAGGCCTGAATACTGCAAGAAGGCCACTGCTGTAGACTGGCTGGAGCCCTGAACAGGAGGACTCGGAGGCGGGATACGCTGCAACATCTCAGTGCAGGTTCCACTTTAATTTATCATAACCCTAATTCTAATCCCGCTTTCCACAATGGGAAAGGCAATAGAGGAGTTTTGAGTGAAGAAGTCAAATCCGTGCTTTCCAAAGGGACAGGAGGTGCTTCTGGATGGAGGGCTCCTAGAGCTACTGGTCAAAAGGCACTGTGCATCTGTTCTGCCATTTCCTCCTTAAGAGGTTTTTCTGATAAGAAAGAAGATGGAAGAAGCGGCGGGTGGACGCGGGTGGATTACAAATGGAAGACGACATCATCTGCCCCCTGTGAAATTCTGTATTTGAGGCACAGGGATTCTGCAATAAGCGCTTAGTCCGGAAGCACCTTAAGGCCTCTGTGATATCATATTATTAGAGCTTGACAGACAAGAAAATGGCTTAAAGAGGGTTTGCTCCCTTGAATACTGATGTCAACTAAGACTTCTGTCTTGTGGCTACAGTGGTAAGGTAATTTACAACAAATGTCTAATTCTGCAGGTTGTCAGTGAAGGAGGTGCATACAAAGGAACTTATAAGAAGCTTTTCTCACAGCAAAAGTCTTGTAAAGTTTTGCTTTTGTGTAGTTTTCTCTACTCCGTTTTTTTTCTTTTTAAACAAATGTATTCTGACAGCTTGAATCAGTAAGTCACATTCAACTCCTGTTAATCTGAATTGCCTTGAATAAACAATTTTTCAATTCTGCTAAAGAAGTGTCACACTCATTAGTTTTATTGGAAGCATGCTCCACCGAAGGCGAGCGTGAGAATCTCAGTTCTGCTGCCTGCGTGTTACAGGAAGCTTCAAGGAGATAAATTCGGTTTACAAACAGAAGTGAAGGATGGCCTGGTGACACGTTCAGTGCTTTCTTCCTTCCGCCTTTGATGATGAAGAACAGCCCTCTCCTGAAAATGAGGTTGACAACTCTCGCGTTCTTTGACAGAATGTGTGTGATGCTTGGCCAGGGCAAACATAGGTAAGGTTTGTCATGGGGGAAAGAGGCAAGGAACATGAATCTATATGATTGCAAGATGTCTTGGAAGAAATATCATCCTTTGCCAACTACGTTATTTATGTTGAGAAAATGGGAGAGCTTTAAAAAAGCAGTTTGCATAAATGAGACAAGCTGAGAGGTTGGCTGTGTTTTGAATTTTCCATACACCCCGGCAAAGAAGATTAACCAAAACAGCCTGTGCTTTATGACACTCTTGATTTCTTAGGGTAATTATGGTTTGATTTACAGACTCTGAATTTTACAACTCATCTGCTTTTATTGGAGATTACAGACTTTGTTCACTTCTTCACTTTCAAATAGTAATCTTTTTACGAAGAGTGACTGTTGCTTGCAATTTTTAGAAATTATTGTTATTTGCCCTGTGGAGGTATCAATAAGCATCTTAATTTTCATAAATGCAGAATCTAACTTCTCTTAAGCCTTCAAAACAGCTATCCATTGCTTGAGATACAGGCTTGTTTTTTTATAACTGCTAAATAATTTACATGTTTGTAATAATTTACAGTTGCAAGAGCAACTTTTGATCAACTGCTAATAAACGTATATGGATATTTCAAAAGATGGCTGTCAGGTTGCATTTGAGTAGCCATTAAATATCTGAATGATTTAGACAGAATGAATAAATTCTATCAAATCTCGGTTAAGTTTTATACTTTAATGAAATTCTTACTACGTAAAACAAACAGAATCATGGACAGCCCACCCCTAAATACCATCTAGATCAGGGGGCCCTAACCCTTTTAGGCCTGTGGGCACATTTGGAATTTTGAGAGAATGCTACAGGTGCTCTCACAAAATGGTTGCCGTGATGGGTATGGTCAGTAATAAAACACCTATCTTCCAGAAGGCTAAAAGAAAAGTGACTTGTCAGGAACCTAAGTATGAGACAGAGAGGGAATCTGAAGTTCAAAACACAAAACTACTCTTTTGAACCCACAGTTTTCTCATCTCATCCAACACTAATTTCACAGAGTGGATGAGGCTCAGCGACAAGGTGAAGAAACTCAGTACAATATGATGGGGCCTGAGCCCCAAATGGCAAATCACATATTTGCTTCCCCCACAAAATACAACAAAATATCCATTACACAGAAGGCAAATGGGCAATGCTCAGAAAAACGCACAGGCAAAACTCAGACAGACACACATGTATGCATACAGCACAGACAAAATATCATCCCCAGTTCCTGCTAGCCTGCACTCCTAGCATACTTTTTTCAGCGTGGAAGGGCATACTTCAAAAGAAAGGGCTGGGCTGCAGCCAGCTACTATTGTTACTTTCAGAGAAGGCCTCTACTGCTCAGAGCTGTGGTGCACAGAGCCATTCTTGGAAATAGATGGTGCTGGGGAACAGTGCTTTGCTTTGCAGCATGCCAGCCTCCCAATTTTATTTTTATTTATTTATTAAAACAACTGGAGGGTTGGGAAGCGTGGC
The DNA here is from genome assembly GCF_023053635.1 of Elgaria multicarinata webbii. Lineage (NCBI taxonomy): Eukaryota > Metazoa > Chordata > Lepidosauria > Squamata > Anguidae > Elgaria > Elgaria multicarinata. The sequence goes on along the minus strand of NC_086180.1, from coordinate 51,148,799 downwards.
GGATGCCAAGGGAAATATCCCATGTTGGGGACCCCAGAATTAGATTCTGCTTCTTTAATCCTTTTACCTTGTAAACACGCTGCCTGAAAAAGGCTGGTCTTGATTTGGTAACATCATTGCATCAATATTTTGTTAGATTGTAGTGACATTTGATCTTTAGGTTGTGCCCCAGCTTTAAATTGAGATAATTGTTCACTAGCCCAACTAATCCAACATATGGAACATATGAAGTGGCTTTACCTGGTTTGCATGACATGCTGGGCTCACTGTGGGTTGTTTATCCCATGGTGAGTTGCAGTGTGTGCCACCATTATGAATATGCAGTCCTGATGGAGTTGCAGCATGTTGTCTGAACCCACATACCATGGGTTATGCGAGGGTTAGACAACCCTCGCATAACCCATGCTTTGTAGTTTTGTTCTGCACAAGCAGAAACACATATGCACAAACTTTTCCATATATTTTTACAGCTAGAAAGGTATGAAAAATGTACTTTGTAGGCATACTCGATTCAATCTGGCATTCAAGACCTTGTTATTATTGGAAGAATAGATAAAGAGTGGGAATGATGGGGTTGTTCATGGGTGATCATGTGGTTGTCCAGTTTTTTCACTGAAAGTATGAGATTGTCATAGATTGAGAATAAACCTAGATTCTCCACATTTGCTTAAAATTAACCTTGCTGGTGTTTGCAGGATTTACACTGAACAAAATAAACGGATAACACGTTCCAACAGCTTTTGTCAGTGTAGCAGAAATCACAGCCTACTTGGTATTCAGTAGTAAATGGCCACATTTCAGAATGAACTGCTTATAATTTACACATGCTTCGGTACAGTGTATTATATATCACTCTGTAACTGTAATAATGGCTTCAGTTCCTTTAAGCAAAACATTCTAATTGTCCTAATTAACTTCAGCAGCCACACTGGAGTTTGTATGGTTTAATGTCTGCTAAAAAAAATAGTTCTGACACAATTATATATTAAAAAAGAGAATATAAAGGAGAAAAACAAGAATAATAGGAATCATATGTTGCTTAATGTTTTTGCTCGACAGTGCTTTGTACACGAGTAGCATTTCTAAGGAAGGTATTCTTCCAAGCTGGAGGCCTGGTTCAGACATCATGATCTCAGTCTTATTAGCCATGATTAATTGTGCCAGGGTCAAGACATGTGCCTGTACTTCTCTGCTTTGCCCCTTCCCATCTCACCTTGTGCGCCTATAACCTGACATTAAGCCAGTTTTCCATGATGTCTGGGAAACTGTTGTTTGGAAGCTCCCTCCAAAGCAGGATCTGATCCTGCCTTAAAGGAACAGTTTAAATTACATATTTTCTTTGTTCAACTGCCAAGGGCAATTGGTCTTCAAGAAAGCACATAGCTTTCTTATAGCAGTTTTGCAAGAGCAGGAGGGAAAGGAACGGGCAAAAATGAAATGTGAGGGCACATGGTGTTTTCCTGGCCCTGTAAACTGTGGTTTATCATATCAGGATCATTATGTCTGAACTGGACCATACTGATAGTATAAAAGTAGGGTGACCATATGAAAAGGAGGACAAGGCTCCTGTATCTTTAATAGTTGTATTGAAAAGGAAATTTCAGCAGGAAATTTCTTTCTTTTCTTGGCTCGTCGTTTTGATCATGTCACCCTGCTTTTAAAATCCCTCCACTGGCTTCCTATCTCTTATAGAATCCAATACAAGCTTCTTCTTCTTACTTTTAAAGCCTGTCATAATCTGGCTCCTCCCTACCTTTCGTCCCTTATTTCACTTCATCGCCCTGCTCGTGCCCTCCGCTCCAATAACACCATGTCTCTTACCTGCCCAAGAGTTTCCACATCTCTCACTCGTCTTTGACCATTCTCGCTCGCTGTCCCCTATGCCTGGAATTCTCTTCCAGTGCATTTGGGGACCACAACGTCAATTTCTGTTTTTAAATCTCACTTGAAAACATTTCTTTTCTCGAAAGCTTTTTAACTGTAGCATGGTCATACTAGTCTATATTTAGTTTTAATGTCCCCTACCCCTATTGGTTTCCCCCCTCTCTCCCCTGTCTGTTATGGTGATTTTAGATTGAAAGCCATATGGCAGATTGTCTTGTTTTGTTTTATTCTGTACAGTGCCATGAAAATTGATGGCGCTTTATAAATAAATATTATTATTATTATTATTAATAATAATAATAATAATAATAATAAGTGTCATTTGTATATATGGGGAACCTGGTGAAATTTCCTCTTCATTACAACAGTTAAAGCTGCAGGTGTCCTGCCCACTTTTAAATCTGGTCACTGTAGTATAGCTCCTGCAACTGTTGTGATGAAGAGGGAATTTCACCAGGTTCTCCATATATACAAATGACATCTGCAGAAATTTCCTTTTCTGTGCAACTGTTAAAGATACAGGAGCCCTGTCCTCTTTTTCATATGGTCACCCTAATAAAACCACACCTATAGTTGTTTTCTGACAACTCAGGCTTCATCTTGATCTGATGGCTGCAAGTTGCAAAACCTTTTGTAGCATCATTTAAGATACACTTATAGTATAGCACTATTTTACACCCTGTTCAATTTAAAAACTTTATATTGCTCTCAACAATACTAACTCTCACAGACAGTATTATTAAATCTAGTTTTGTTTTAAAATACACACACTGATTTTTTTTAGCTCTTTGTGTTTCCTAGTTCTCTTATTCTATCAGAGAGAGAGAGCGCCAGCGAGCATTTAAGTATAGCAAACCCTGGGTTAGAATTACAAGCAAATACCACATGCATGCACTTCCCTGCTCTTCTGCATGTGAGAGGAGGAAATGTAAAGCTTTCTAGTCATGATTTTGTCCAAATATGGGGAAACTGTGGTTTGTACAAACCATAATTTTGTTAACAAACCAGGAAATTAAACCACAACCTGATCCTGTTTTGATTTTGTACAAACCATAGTTTCCCCGATTCAGATGTAGTGGAAAATCTTTACATTTCCTCCATTGGTACACAAAAGAGGAAGAGATGAGGATAGTGCATGAGCTCAAGGCTGGCCAGGGGACATTGTTGTGATGCTAAGCCATTGTTTGAATGTGCCAAAGAGAACACAAAACAGTCAGTCCAGCCACACAGATGGATGTAGCCCATTTACAGCCCATATAAAGCTGGTGATCCCATCACCTGCATCCAATCTCTTAAGAATGGTTAAGAGGATTATGTCTGCACTGACCCTTTTGCATAGGCAATAGAGTTGTGCCTTTTGAGTCATTAGTGTAAATTATAGTTCAAAAGCTTCATACACAATAGATAACAGTCAAGATTATAATATACTCATGTAGAGGTTTGCATTCAAGAGGCAGCTGGACAACCATCTGTCAGGTATGCTTTAAGGTAGATTCCTGCATTGAGCAGGGGGTTGGACTCGATGGCCTTATAGGGCCCTTCCAACTGTACTATTATATGATTCTATGATTATTGACATCTTGGTATTTATATGCACATGTGGTATAAACCAACAGAAGAGAATTTTATCTCTCCCTCCAGGAGTTGTCTGTATGTTTAGACAGATAGATAGATTTCAAGATCAAGTGCTGTGACAATTTTTCAGAATTTCTCCAGCAGGTACCTTCTTGTTTCCATTATTATAAGGACTGTGCTTGGGGAAAACACTATTATGGCAAACTTACGTTATCAATGTAACATTAGTATTTCTCTGTATTTTAGTAACATTCTTTCCTCTCTCCTCCAGTTAAACCCATTATCCATTTGAAAGAGAAACCTTTAGCTTGACCCCACAAGTTTCATAAAATCTAATACTCCCATCTGCACCTAATCAATTGAGATGAAAGATGTGTAACAAGAGTTCTTCTGCCTCCCACATCTCAAAGAGCTGTTAACCTTTCTGCTCTGTCAACCATACACCTGTAGGCCTGTTCTTATTCTGACATCTTCATTTCCTCTGGTTTTGATCACAACAATAGTTCATTATCAGGGCACTACTCCGTATCACTTAACGTGGATTATTTATTACTTAACAAGTTTTGTACTCAACAAAAGTCATGCCATCTTTAAGCTACGTGTTCTCCTGGTCCAGGCTGAAGCCCGCAATGGTGGAATGGCAAAGCTTGGCAAAAGCTCAAAGTAATCAGCAGCTGGTGAGGATCATTGACAGGTCACCATGTGGCTGGATATAAGATAGTTGGGTTCAAGACCAAGTGTCTAACAGGGAGCTTGGAATCAAATGAGAGCATAAGTAGTCCTGCACTGAGAGAGCTGTGTATGTGTGCGTGCATGTGTAAGATGCTCCACCTTTTTGGAATAAAATTGATCAGAATTGAAGGTGCCACATCAAAGGTGTGCTCCAGCAGGGCATGAAAGCCTCCTGCAGCCCCGGGATGTGTGGAAAGGTGCCGTCCCAAACTGCAGATGATTCTGGGGGAAAGTCATTTGAAATGGAGGATGAACAACCTCTTCAGGTGTGGGGCGAGGAAGCATTGCTATCTCTTGAAGTTCCTTTACCTCCTCCATGGAAGTCCCTAGCAGGGTGTTTACTTCAAATTATGCTTCCTGTGGGGGTTCCTCCATGTTGTCAGGTCTGACCTCTAATAGACGGGGGTCTGGAACTGGGGTCATGACATATGGGTGAAGTGACGGTTTCTCATCTGCTTCAGCTATTATGAGCAAGGAACCAATGGGTTGGTAATTCTGGTTTATCCCTGAATACAAAGGTAATTGTCAGCATTTCCTTCAGTACAAACACTGTTACATATTTCATGTCCTGCCACAGTTCCATAGATAATGGATGGTTTGAAATTATTGTCATTGTATTTTCTAGTGCCTTCCATATTCCTTATAGTATGGGCCTCTTTTATTTCCTCCTGCCATTTTAGACAGAAGTAGGATACTTGATTCTGTTCTTTGAGAATCATGTTGTACTTCTGCAATCATAAGTGAGAAGATGACATAAATAGAAAAATAATAGGAGACTTACGAACCTTGAAAAGAGTGAAAGTTGGGTAATCTAATATCATAACATAATTCTCAGATTAGTGATAATTGCATCACAAACAGGATTAGACTATGCACATCTCATTGTATAATAGACCAAATCAGTTCTTTCAATGCAGCTGCACTGACAGTCTGATTTCTTTGAGCCATTAGTAAGAATGTTTGTGCATCCTGTGACATCACAAGCACTTTTGCCCATGGCTAGATGGACTCACAGGGTTGCAGAGAAAAAGGCAGCCAGTTTTTAATTCATGATATGTATATACAATTTTATTTTTAAAAGGTTGTTGGCTTGTTTATCAGTTTTGAGGAAAGCCTTTATATGCACATGGAGCTGCTGGTTCCTTAAAAGAATAACTGAACACTGTCTAATTTGTAGGTGCAGAATGTTGCTATCCATATCACAGTTCCTCATCCACAGTCAATTTTAGGTGCAAGTTTTCAAATGTAGTTACTTGGAAAGTACACGGATAGTCATATAGTGCTAAACTGCAGCAGGGCAGGAAGCATTACAATAGCATTATTATAATGTAGTGGCTTATTTCGTTTATCCTTGCAACTGTTCTGTGAGGTAGGTGTTTGTTTCAGAACATGGAGATTTCAGACCTAAGAGTAGCAAGCTTCTTAATGGCCATTTGGAAAGTTGTATTGAGTTAAGTGCTAAACACCGGTTTTCTAGGCCTTCAATGGCTCTCTGGGGGTATTAGACAGAGTTAATGGTTTATCTCTTGTGATTTGAAAAGCCAAGAAAAATAGCCTTATTTATTATTATTTAGACCTAAATGCTGCAAATACTTTCTAGGGAGTATGTTACTGAGCATTGTTATTTGTAATTTCCATTCGAAACCCTGACATTTCTTTGGGACGGCTCACAGTGTTGACTGCAGCATCTGTGCATTCACTTCAGGGTCATGAACATATTGGTTTGAATCCAAAGGATATATGTATGTTGGGTCATGCAATTGCTGCAGTCAGGCTGTGTCACAAATGTATGCTCTTGATTTTGGCAACTGTATGTACCTGTATATCCCCTTTGGCCTATACCACTTCTGAGTTAAGGGCCATAGGTAGGAACGTCTAATATGTCAAAAGTCCACCCACGTGGATTACCAGGAAGCATACCAGTAAGAAGTGTCCTAGCAAAACTTTCTCCATAATATGCTTTCTTCCATCAAATGTGCATTCTGAAGCAGTGTAAAGCCAAATCTGAGGGATTTTACCACGTGCTTTTCCAAACCGTTAAATCGACTATCAGCCCTTCTAATGGAGATGGATGTGGTAGAGGATTTGTTAATCACATTTCAAAACACTGTCATAAGGAAATGAGTGAAATCAGTCTATACACAGACATCTATTTTTCTGCCTTGGGTTTTGATTAACATGCAAGATGACAGTGGTAAAACACTTTGCCAAAACATGTGATAGAAATTCCCATTTATTATCTTATTACTGAATGACTTACTATTAATGTGTCCTAGTGTTATAACTACTTCTTTGTGCTTTTAACTGCAGCTGCTGAAGTTTATTTTAGGTATTAATGATTTTAAGGAATGAAGATTACAGCATACAAGAATGGGGAGAGATAATGGAAGAGTAACACATCTGATGGTTGTCTGAGAGGATAGCTGAGCATTGTGTTGTTGTGATTATAAAACTAATCCTACAATTTTGTGCCAACAACTGCCAGATCAAAATATCAAAATTAAGAGAGCGATGGTGTAGTTCCTGGGAGAACATCCCAGGGACCATAGGATATTGTGGAGCTTACATTTTGAGGATGTAGACTCTGCTTTGACCTAGGAAGGGGAAATCCAAATGACGAATTCCTCTTCCATTCCTTGCAGCTGCCAGGGAAAGCACCATGGCAGTTTCCTCAGCTGAGGTCAGAGCTCCAACCTTGGGTGAGGATGCAAATGATGAAGAGGGCGTGGAGGGGAGGCTCTGAGGATCCACAGGATCCTAAAGCCTCCCAGCTTCCCTCCCCACGACTCTGCTAGATGCACTCAAAAGCATGTCTACTGGAATATCAGCAGGAACGAGAATGGAGAGACAAAGGTTGCCTCCGTTATTCTTCTGTTGGGCCTCTGCCAGCAGAACACAGGATTTTTGGAGCGCTGTGATGTCGGAGTGCTCCCTGGATGCCCATAGGATTGCTCTGTAAGCGTATTTTGGTATTGGGAATCAGTAACATCCAATGCACTTTATGGAGCTGGAAGCCCCCTCTCTGTAAGGTATAATTTGGGGGTGCTTCAAAGAAATTACCTCCTCCATGCAACAGTTGCACCACCTGAGATGAAGTAGATCAGAATTTCAAGAATGACTTCATAAGCAGGTTTAAAACCTGTTCTCAAACCTGAAGTAAACTATTTGCACCTTGCCTCAAGCAACAAGGACTACTGACTATAGCTACAGTGTTATGTGTCATCTACCTTCTGTCTGTCATTATTTCTAGGCCTTCTTTAAGGATGGAACCCTCTAGTTTTCGAAAGACTGTCATCCAGCCTGCCCAGTCCTATAAATTGTAGTCTTTACGATTGCAGTACTGAACATTGTTTCCAAAAATTCATCATGACATTTTTGAAAATTAACAGTACAATTCTATATATATGTCTACTCAGAAGGAAGTTCTGTTGTGTTCAATGAAATGTACTCCTGGATTAGGGCATATAGGATTGCAGCTGAAGTCATGATAAAAAGTACATTTTATTTGAGCAATAATGTGTTTGTGATGCATCAACAATAATGGAAGAATTAACTCCCCCCACCTTCATTGTGTTGTCACAGGTCAAGGCAACTGACCGAGATTCTGGCCGCTTTGGCCGCATTGAATATTTTCTTTATGATGGATTCCATAACTATGAAAAATCGAAAGCGTTTCAGATTGATCTAAGCAACGGCCGCATATGTGTGTTGCAGGACATTGATAGGGAAGAGGATCCGTCCACATACGATCTCTTAGTGAAAGCTACAGATGGGGTAAGTTTCACTCTTGGGTAATGTCACTCTTGCAAACTTTTGTTGTTTTATTTTTCAGGTGTGAAGGCTAATTTTCACTGCCTGTCACTACATCTGGCACGGAATGGGTTCCCCAGACGTGTGGTGTTCTGTAAGGCACCCCTGTCCATTTAACCTGCCATATTTATTTATTTATTTATTTATTTATTACACTTATATACCGCCCCCATAGCCAGGGCTCTCTGGGCGGTTTACAGAAATTCTAAAATTAAGATAAAAACGAGTATACAAAATTTAAAATTCTAAAAAACAGAACATAGACACATAAAGCATTAAAAACCGTTGAAAAACTAAACATGTGGGTGATTAAGATGTGCTGCCATATGCCTGGGCAAAGAGGAAAGTCTTAACCTGGCGCCGGAAAGATAGCAGCGTTGGTGCCAGGCGAGCCTCGTCAGGGAGATTGTTCCATTTGTTGTGTTTGCTCTAGTCCAAGGCTGTGACTTAAAGTAGGCCATGTGCAAGGGTGGCATACATGCAGACGCTGAGGTTTCCTCCTGCTACACCCACCTGCATCGCCATCTCTTTGCACCAAATTAGAAGCCGTCGTTGCAGCTCCCTACAGTTATCAGGAGTGGCTTCCCTGCACATGTTGGGGTTACTCCAAGAACAAGTGGAGCTTATCATGCAAACAGTTGCTTGCATCCAATGTTAGTCTTAGGTCCCATTAATTTCATTGGATCTACTTTAAGCAGGACCGGTGTTGGATACAACCCTGTTAACATAGTTCTTTTTCCCCCTTAAAAAGAAAAAAGCAATTGTTCTCCTTTCACTTTTATCATAACGGTGATGGCTGTGATTTACTCCTACAAGAAAAAGAAGAGCCAGGGATGCTATTATTGGAATAGAAAAATCTTCCCTCTGCCCCTGATAACAGGCAGGCTGGTTTGCTGACAGGGCCATCCTGTTGGGAAGAAAGCAATATGTGTGTCTGGCTGCTCAGGACACATCAAAACTCATTTCCGTGCAATATAGATAACTTTCCCCTCCCTGCTGCCTAGTAGAAGGCCAAATTCGATATGCAGGGCAGTCTTGTGTATCTTTTAAAGTGTATTAATTTTCAGTTGTTTGCCCTGTTCCCATATCAAGTGCGGGGAGTGGTGTTTACTTCTACTCAAAGAGAATGAAACCAGACCCTTCTCCCCCACCTTTCCTTCCTGGACTCCTCTGCTTTTAAGCTGTCCCCCCCTGCCCCCCCCCCCAAAAAAACCCTGCTTCACGCAGTCAGGCACAACAAGGTACATTGTAGGAAAGGAATCAGATTTCACTCCTCCATGTGCACCTTTTTATGTAGAGGTAGACCCCTCTCCCCTTTACGTCTGCGTAGGGTAAAAGCATTTTTAAGACATTCACAACTGCTGCACGGGTTGAGTTTTTAGCCCAGAATTGCAGGCATTTCACATATTTTTCTGTGAGTTCCTACTTGTGTGTAGTAGTCTGTCTGTTTTCCTCTTGTGCTTGTAAATAGCGTTCGTGATTTCATTTCTTTTTCATGTTGAATGAATGATGTAAGTGTTCTTAGGCAGCAGCAATTTGAAAATAAAAATGTAAGTAAAAAAAAAAGATGAAATTTACTCAGTTTTAAGAATCTGATTGAATGAAGGCAGTGCTGTAGTTCATTGTGAACTTGATCTGGTATTTAGGATCAAGTTGCAGGGATGGGGAACCTTTCTGTTTTCTAGAAAGTCCTGTTGGCCCACAGATGGGCAGAGCCAGAGCCAAAAGTAGACGGAGCCAGAGCCTTCAGTGATGCAAGATGTGCTTCCTTGTAGTCGTGATGAACTTCACAAGATTGTTGTGAGGGTAGTAAGACTGGCAGTATATGGTGCAAATTTACAGCCTGATCCAGTTCATACTTGTTGTGCGCGCGCTCTCTGTCTCTGTGCTACATCTCTCTGCTATTGCTTTTTCCTCCTCTCCACCCACCCCCCTTGCAGAGCTGCTGCCTTCACAGTGCAAGCAGTACAGCCATAGTGCTGGTGTCATGGCTGCCCTCTGAATGCAGCTGCCACCACACTTGTCCTTGCGTCCTGTAACTTGGCCACTGGAGGCGGGGCCTGCCCCAGCCAGGCACCCCCGCTCCTGAACCGCTCTCTCTTTCTGGCCTCCATTTGGACTCCTTGCTCAGGAAGCATCAGCACAGTATATTAGCATGTCACAGAGCATGCCACAGGCTGGATATTCCCCATCCCTCTTACATTGCTATTAAAATAAAATAATTGGATATTAATTCCAGAGTACCTGAATTTCCAGGTGTTTCGGCTAAAAGAAAATCCAGAAATCTTAAAGAGAGCACTTGTCAGTTTTGAACAGAATATAATTGGGCAGTGGAATGCGATCACCTCTGATGTTATGGAATATAACTATCTTTATGGAAGGAAATACCAGTGTTTTAGAAAAAAAATACTGCACATGTATTTGCCACGCTTGCATATCTGTTCTGTCAGATAGGTATAACTGGTTTTTTTCTCTGTTTAAGAGGCACTGTGTTGCTTTCACATTTGTTATACAAATTGGTTGCTGGTAAAGAACCAGGAACTATAATGTAAGCTGAATACAATTTATCACAGTCACAGATGCATAACATTACAAGAATGAAAGATCTTTCCACTGGAATTCAAACAGGAAGGTTTTGTTATCATTCTGCCTTACACTCAGTTAATAGCTCTATCAATCAGTAAAATGATAGAGTAAATGTTATTTGGGCTTTAGATACAAATGATAGAAGTAATATTTCTAGAGTAGAAAGGCAAAATGTGCAGTTAAAGTTTAGAATGTGTTGTAACAACTGCTGTTTTCCCTCAAAGTAAAAGCATACGTAACAGCACAATCCTGTACATACTGTATCTGTCCATTCCATTCAATGGAACCTTAATATTCTGAAAAATCTATTATTGACCTTATCATGCTTTTTAGTGTTGCAGTTACTATTCTAGAACTATTTCTATTCTAGCAGTAGTTTTTAGAAATAGAAACTATTGCTTTCTGTAATTTGAAATCTTTAAAGTTACCCTTGCCAGGTTAACTTTGTAGGTTGCAATATAAAAATTAGAGGTTTCATATTAGCTATTATATTGACTTCTGTTTTCAGTTTTGTTTATATTAGATGGATGATGATGATGATGATGATTCTATTATTATTATTAGTCACATTTTGCTTTAGAGTGATAAAATGCATTACAGAGATTATTTTAGTAATCCTTCCAACAAGCTGTTAAGGAAATCAGGGTTCCATGAATCCATTCAGCTGGGATGACAGACTTCAAAAGGGGGCCTCTGCTCAAACCCCTCCCCCCTGGCTCTGGACAAGGGGAAGATCTTTGATATTGGGCTGATCATTTTGGGTTGACCTCTGTAACTTAGTAGAACAAGAACTCCCAGCTTCTTCCTTAGAAAAATTGCCGAAATTCATAATTACTTGGTTCAGAACTTAAATTCATTCAGTTTGCTGCTATTTACTAATTGTACATCATTTCCCCTGGAATAGACATTGGGAACTCCCCACCCCCACCCCGTGAAGGGACATTGATCCATGGGAAAAGTCAGTTGGTGGCTGCTCCTGATGATGGGCAAGCCCATAATTAAATTAGGGAGACATTTAAAGTAGATCAAAGGCTGCATGAAATCAGCAGGCCTTGGTTTCTCACCCCAGCCTTAGATGTTGTTCTCCAGGCCTGGGAAGGAGAGGAAGGCCCTCTTACTGTGATGAGATTTGAAGGACTAGTTGATATTAGACTCTAGCCTGGAGTTATTTTATACCTCTTACATGCCAAAAATGCATTGTTAAATACGGTGGTCTGCCTCAGTAAAGGGATCAGATCCCTATACACAAATTCAGGGGCCGTGTAGATAGATATGAATTTCATCAGATGCATTCCCTGTGCCAGAAATCCTCCTTGACTTTTATAGGACCAGTTGCCTCTTGCAAAATACTATTTTCTTAGGGGGAAAGGTGAAATTCAGTAACTTTGGAGGGAGGAGAGGGTTTCCAAATGTATTTCCTTAATAAATAAGCTTTGCTGCTGCTCCCAAGTGTCGGCGGAGCTGCAATCAGCAACCCCAAAGAATTTCCCATGGAATGGCCCAATGGAACCAATTGGTCTTATTGGGTCATTCTGTGGCAAATGACTGCTATGTTGCTGCGCTACTGTTTGGAGCTCTGCGGCTCTTGAAGCAGCAGAAATCTTTAAAGGAAAGACATTGAAAACCCTCTGCCACCTCCTTTAACCCTTAAATTAACTGGCTTTAATTCCCTGAAGGCCTTTCCTATCTTTAGCAACCCTTTTCACCTCCCACATTGTTGGACAAACACAGGCCAGATACTTCAGCCACCAGCATGCAATGGTCTATCTGGTTCGTGTGTTTGGGAAAGAGAATTCCTTTGGGGAGGTTTACAAGGGAACAGGAAATGGTCTGACGCAGCACCTGTGCAACCTCTAGCATTAGCCTTCCTTTTTACCATTAGTTCTCACTTTGTTTCAGGGAAAGGAAATTCTTCTCCCTTCACGCACGAAACAAGCTTTGCTCCAAAGCCTCTCACTGAATTTATTCATAAGCTGCACGCACTTGAGTTGTCTTCATTGTACATTAATTCTCTTTATTTTCTCCAGGCATTTAATGAGGCTTCCTTGTAACTACAGCATGGCAATCTCGGTGCCAGGCTAAATAGACAATGCAGCCGTATGAGCAAATGTAGGAAAAGTCAAAAGCTCATTGAGAGATAACGTTGATGGATGATTCAACTCCATCACAATCCCGACTCAGGATGCGGAAACAATAAACAAATGATCCAGTATGATTTTTCTGGGTGACGTTACTTTATAGAGCAGGTTTTGCATGAAGCCCCTGTGTCAGAATGGGGTGGTGCTTCGTAGTCCTTGAAACAACCAAGTGTAGAAAGCTTCTTAATTACAGCAGTGTAAACCCGTTTCTGCTTTGGTTAGAGATGCTTCATATCTGGTTGTAGGAGAACTGTACACCTGAGGATGGTAGCTCTTTAGAGTACTGACAATTTAACAAGTTGGTTGAGTGGCCTTTCTGGATGAAGTTAAAAGTATTATTATTATTATTATTATTATTATTATTATTATTATTATTATTATTATTATTTATTGATTTATATAGCACCATCAATGTACATGGTGCTGTACAGATTACACAGTAAATACAGATTACACAGTAAATAGCAAGACCCTGCCGCATAGGCTTACAATCTAATAAAGTTGTAGTAAACAATAAGGAGGGAAAGAGAATGCAAACAGGCACAGGGAAGTGTAAACAGGCACCGGGTAGGGTGAGGCTAACAGTATAGAGTCAGAACAAACTCAACATTTAAAAGCTATAGGGAAAAGAAAAGTTTTTAGCTGAGTTTTAAAAGCTGTGATTGAGTTGGTAGTTCTCAAGTGTTCTGGAAGAGCGTTCCAGGCGTAAGGGGCAGCAGAAGAAAAAGGACGAAGCCGAGTAAGGGAAGTGGAGGTCCTTGGGCAGGCGAGAAGCATGGCATCAGAGGAGCGGAGAGCACGAGCGGGGCAATAGTGTGAGATGAGAGAGGAGAGATAGACAGGAGCTAGACCGTGAAAAGCTTTGAAGGTCAGCAGGAGAAGTTTATATTGGATTCTGGAGTGAATTGGAAGCCAATGAAGAGATTTCAGAAGTGGAGTGACATGGTCAGAGCGGCGGGCCAAGAAGATGATCTTAGCGGCAGAGTGGTGGACAGAGACCAGCGGACTGATGTGAGACGAGGGAAGGCCAGAGAGAAGAAGGTTGCAGTAGTCCAACCGAGAGATAACCAGTGCGTGAGCAGGCAGTTGGCTGTTTTGTTTTTTGCTGGAGAACTCTGCATAGTTAAAATACTTTGTACACTCTTCACTAACTAAAGTTCATTTGTCAACAATAGGAATATGCATTGCACTACCTTCTGGAGAGCCAGGTATTCCAAAATTTCTCCAAAGCAGGAATACCCTTCTTCTGTAAACTGGACAGAGACTTTTATTATTTATTTATTTCATTTCTAATGTGCTCAGTGGTAGCTTGACTCGCATTTGTGGATTGTTAGCATGGATACTGACTATGACGGTTTCTTTATTTACAAATATGTGAAAGTATATATGTTTTTAATTTGTCAACTGTTCAGTTATATTGCTACCCAGAGATCCTTTAAATTGGCACACCTCTTCTTTGGATAACTCAAATTAATTGAGATCAAGCAAGGTGAAACGATAATGTACTTAATGCTTCGTTATAGTTGACATTTGGCTTAGAATTTGTTTTGATTTATTTAACAGGGTGGGTTAAGTGCCCAAGCTTTTGTCCGCATCGAAATAGAAGATATTAATGACAATCACCCTGTCTTCGACCCAGTGACTTATATGACGAGCATCAGCAGTCATACACAGCCAGGAACAGAAATAATCAACGTTATTGCCACTGACAAGGATTCTGGGATATATGGAGTTGTGACTTATGAACTGATACCAGGGCACCTCTCTTCCCTGTTCACAGTGGATACATCTACAGGTATGATACAGGCTCCATGCGACACAATTTAAAGTCACACACTGTTCTTGAAATTGTGTGGGGGTGGGTGGGGGGTGGAATGAAGTTATCATGCCTTTGAAATATCATTTTTAATGCAAGGTCCTTTATTATTGGTATGACACCTGTGATCCTAAGGCACATCATGTAGCAATTTACTAAAGCTAAGCAGGTTGGTCACTGCCTGGATGAGAGACCACCTAAGTTCTATCCCGTAAGTTCTATCATGGAAGAAATGCAGGACGTAAATAGAATAAATAAATACTGTTAAATGACCTTTCCATCTCACACCCAAACTCTGGCTCACCAAGGCCTCTTTAAAATTAGCATGTCAGGACAGAGAAGTGTTGTCTTAGACTTCTCCCTTGCATAGTAATTTTGAAGGAGTCTGGAATTTCACATATTTGATACAGTATCAGTGTTCCTCAACCTGGTGCCCTCCAGATATGTTGGACTACAACATCCATCATTCCCAGTCAGCATGGCCAGTGAACATACTGGCTGGGAATAATGGAAGCTTGGGCACCAAGGGCAGCAAGTTGGAGAAGACTGGTCAGAGTGGGACAATCCAGCGATAGATTCATTAGGCCACTGCTGATCCTAGGTTTACAGCAGTGGAGGCTGGTGGCATCGATGTCCGTGGGCTGTGAATCTGCCCCGGGTTTCAGTCAGAGCCTGTAAGAACTCTAAAGGAGCTATCCAAGCTGCTAAACCGTATCTGCAAAATGAATTCAGTTCCATTGGAGTTCTGACTGGTTCTGAATGAAACCCAGAATGGATTCACTGCCTCACTCACATGGGAGACACAAGTCTCCATTGGTTTGTGGGCTACTGAGAGAGGTTTAAAATTGATAGGCTCTGTCTTCAGCGAGATTACTGACATTTTAGCAGGCTAGACTTTGCACCCTATTTAACCAGTCTTTGCATTATATTTATTGGAGTAAATATTGTTTTCTCCTCTGGTCAATTTCAGTACATTTTGTTTCTCATTGATGAAATATCATATGAAGTGGGTAGTTCAGGACAGCAAGAGTAAATTTGTCGAAACTCAAAGTTTTAGTTAGGGTGACCATGTGAAAGGAAGGACAAGGCTCCTGTATCTTTAACAGTTGTATTGAAAAGGGAATTTCAGCAGGTGTCATTTGTATGCATGCAGCACCTGGTAAAATGCCCTCTTCATCACAACAGTTAAAGCTGCAGGAGCCCTGCCTAGTGTGACCAGATACAAAAGTGGGCAGGGCTCCTGCAGCTTTAACTGTTGTGATGAAGAGGGCATTTCACCAGGTGCTGTATGCTTATAAATGACACCTGCTGAAATTCCCTTTTCTATATGGTCCTTTCTATATGGTCACCCTATTTTAGTTTTATCTCCTATTCATATGAAATCACCACCTTCTCCATTACAATGTTTGAAAAGTTAGTGTAGAAGCTTTTGAACAGTCATTGCTTTATCTTGGTTTGTTTTGCTTATTAGTAGATTGGAATCCATTGTACACAATTGGCAACAGTCTTGAGGAGAATGTATAATCCAGTTAGCGATGATAGTTCTACATTATAGTAGGAGTGCCCTTTTATAGCATTTCAATCTTTAAAGGGAGTCTCATTTCAAAGGGATGCATTAATCATAAAAATATTTATTAAATTGTAGCAAACTATTAAATTGGATCAAGCTATGAATTTTCATTGGCAAACATATTCCTTGCAGATGTGCACAATAAACAACTTGATGTTTTTATCCAATAACATATTTGGAATATAAACCTTTTTGAGTAGTATGCACTCCACACTGTCCTCCCACAGAAGACAATGGATCCAGGCTTAACTTAGAGTAGACCCATTGAAATTGATGGAACTTAAGTAAGTCATAACTAACTTATGTCCCATTGATTTCAGAGGGTCTACTCTAAGCATGATTAAGTCTAGATCCAAACCAGTGGTTGTGGACTGCTTTCTATTGATGGAGTCTTTTATTTTGAACGAAATAGCTTTCCAGTAGCATGCAACTGATGAAAGCATCTAAGCTTGTTTACTCAGAAGTATTCAGTGAGGATAAGTCCCAGGTAAGTGTGCATAGAATTGTAGCTGGAAGTTGGATCCAGCAATCATGGGAGCAGAAGTCCGTTTGCGCAATGGAACTTCTGCTCATGCAACGGGACCTCCTTTCTCATCTCCACCCCCACTCCCACCCCCATGACCTCCTAGATCTGCTCCAGAAGACCCTCTGACACTGTGGAGCAGATTTGGGAGGCATACAAATTGCTACAGGGAGAAGGGGAACTCTCTTCTGCCACTGGAAGATTGACACCTTTGGCTACAACGTGTAGTATTCAGTATTCAAGGTACCACAAGTCTGTCTTTGCTGCAATAGACTAACGTGGCTATCCTTCCAGAAATTGTTGTTGGAAAGCTTGAATATAATTCTCCTTCTTCTATATCCTATTGAGCAGCGTTCCTTCCTTAAGTGGGGAGAACAATTTTCTCCATCTGCTCTATCTCTCTGTGTATTTTGCAACATATAAATGGATTCTGCCTGGCTGCTGGGTTTTGGGAGGAGACTCTTTGTCTACTGAAATTAAACATATGCTAAAAATGATCTTATGAAAGTACACACAGAATATGAAAAGTGTGGCCATTAATATGGCAAAGATATTTTGAATGGTTGCTGTGTTTAGCTTTGAAGCTAGAACTCTCTAGTAAAGCAGTTAATTTACTTGGAAATGCCTAAATGTGGGTCATGACTGCCTACATGTAACTGGAAATTTGTCTCTTGTCATCTGAGGACACAATTCATCTTGGACTTCTTCAGTCATTTCAGTAAGGCTTGCTTGAGAACAGACTTTAGTGATTTGAGCTATAAAACATTCTGGATATAAGATAGTATTTTTTATCCATCATAGTTTACCTCAATGTTTTAGCCACAGTGACATGTATACTTGACAAAGGCAGAGATTAAATGCTACCTCCAGCATCCGAGGCAGTAAGATTGTGTGCACCAGTTGCTGGGGAACATGGGTGGGAGGGTGCTGTTGCACCATGTCCTGCTTTGTTGATCCCTGGTCGACAGCTGCTAGGCCACTGTGTGAACAGAGTGCTGAACTGGATGGACTTGATCTGATCCAGCATGGAACTTCTTATGTTCTTAAGATCTGTAATGGCAGAGTTTGTGACAAATGTCAGCAGTCAAATAGCGTAACATCAATAGTGCACTCCTGAGTATACACATCTACTCAAGTCCCGTTGAGTTTGATAGAGCTTACTCTATCAATTAGGTACAAGATTACAGTCTAAATTGGGTATTTTCTTTAACATTAAAAAAACACAACCTAGATGTAATTGTGAATGTTCTTTCATTTGATATTTTATTACAGGAAAAATTAATCCTCTTTAATTTAGAAAGTACACGTGGCGTTTTTATATACTATGTTATAAAACATAATCGATGCACACATGGAAGAGTCGACATGAGTAAAGACAGATTGTAAGATTGGAGTCGTTTATTTTGGAACATTCTGAAACCACATCCTTTTGAAGAAAACCCTTTCGTTACTGTTCTGTCCAATCTGCATAAGTAATTGATAGCACATTGAGCCCATTGAAAACAAATGGGACTAGGTTAATGCGTTTGGCTTCGACCTTTTGAGAACTAGTTATGCATTCAGTAACGGAAATCCTATTGGTGGTTTGAGCCTAGCCACTAATGGATGCATGCCCCTGCTAAAAAGCACCACAGAATTTAACGTAAATAAGATTGAGTGGAACTTCCAGGTATGAAGAAAGCTGGGAACGATTAGGGTTTAAAATGGCTCAATTGGGAATTTGCAGTAGAAGTCTCTGGACCAAATCCAAAGCACTTGGTCTGTGATAATGATTCATTGATTGCTATGATCTTGCCAGAACCTGACCTAGCAGCTGAGTCCCTCATTCTGATAAGCCAAAAGCTCACATCCCTGACAGTGGGAATCACAACTGAAAACCCTGCATAAACATGTACTGCGGCCCCTCTTTCTCATTTTCTGGTAGCTTAGGGTTCCCTCCGAAGTGATACTTCCAGTATCAGAGGCAGTAAGCCTATATACACATGTTCCTGGGGAACATGGATGGGAGGGTGCTGTTGCACCGTGTCCTGCTTTGTTGGTCCCTGGGCAACAGCTGGTTGGCTACTGTGTGAACATAGTGCTGGACTAGATGGACCCTTGGTCTGATTCAGCATGGCTCTTCTTAAGCTTTTATACTAGAGATGGGTTTGGCACCCAGACATCCTTTATCTAGAGATGGAGCAAATTATGGGAAACTACATTTATAGCCAAGGACATCTGCAACAAGGCTTGCATTCTTGTTGTGGCTTTGGTTTCTCCAATGCTGAAACAGTAGCTCCGCATTGTCTGCAATTTGCTTAGACTCTTTAGAGACACTTTTCCTCTGCATGCTGTGAAGAGTAATTATGCACAATAATATAATGTGCTAGTATTAAATGCCAAAGGGTAATTGCAGCCTCCAGAGTGTTATCTGTTTTCTAAAGTAGTTTTAAAACTAGAATTCTTGTATACATTCATGCCTTTGACTCCAGTTGCTTCAAAACGCTTGACTACTGAATGAGACTGGGCATTGGGAACGCATCTCACCTGTACCCAAAAGACTTCACTGGCTTGTGATCCATTTCCAAACACAATTCAAAGTGCTGATGTTTACCTTTAAAGCCCAATGTGAGTTAGGACCCAGGTACTTGAAGGAAGGACCAGCTGCTTCTACATCAACGTGCCTGTCAGTTAAGATTGCTGAGGTAATTTTTGGAAGCTCTGTTCTGAATACACCTTCCATCTCAAGTGTGCTGGGTGATGACTGGAGAGAGAGTCTTCTTGGTGGTAGCAACCCGTCTGTTGAATTCTGTCCCTTAGTCTGCTCTCTGTTTCTTTTGGTGCCGGGCAAAAACCTTTTTTTTAAAAAAATTGTCTCAGACTTTAAAAAACGGATTGTTTTAAGTACTGTTGTTCTGGCTTTTTAATTATGGCTTCAATATTTTGTATTTTATCACTTATTGTTATGTAAACCATCCTGGAAACTTGGCTGAATGGCAATACATGACATTTTAAATAAAAATGCAGTGAACTTCCTCCATAAAAGATCAAGGAAGGGGGAAGAATTGGTGGGAGGAGAAGTATTAATCTTTTTGCATAGAATTTACTGTGACATTAGTTTATCCATTAGCACAAATATGTGAGATCTTTTAATAGTTTGATGGATAATCATTTCCATTTTTTTTGCATCTTAAGCATGCAAGTAAATAGTGCCAGGTTTTGTCCATACTCCATACTTACTATGGTAAGACATACCAAACTATTGTTTGTGTTTTCAGCTATGGAGAGGTAAATCATGTTTAGTGCTGCTTGTCAGCATTCATCTTCTCAGCACTCCATCCTACTGGCACGGTGGCCTTTGAAGAGGTGGAACAACGGCTGTAACTATGAACAATGAAACCGATGATGCTGAGTCAGCCCACTGGTCCATCTTTTTAGCCTAGTATTGTCTACTGTGGCATCAGTGCTCTAGAGTCTGGCAGAGGTTTTTCTCATCACCTCATTCTGTTTTAACGGAAAATGCCAGGGATTGAACCTGGGACCTTCTTTATCTAAAACTTGTACTCTAACACTAAGATACGGTTCCGCCCTGTTTTGTCAATGTAGACATCAACCGAACCATAATAGCACAAACCATGGTTTGAAAACACACCTCAACCCATGGTTTCTGATTCTATTTTATGTTAATCATAAACCATGGTTCATCGGTTCACTCATGACACTAATCTGTATTAAGCTTCCTTAACTATGGCTGGGCTTGTTGTCTGAACTGAGCTCTCTTATTGGGTTGGGTCTACAAAGAGAAGTAAAACAGAAATATAGTAACTGATATGAAGGGTTCCATTGTCTATTAAAACTTCATAAGCTGCGTGGTTCTGCATTTTATGTATTTAAATATAAGCCACTTTTCCAGACGAGGTCCAGCAAAGGCAGTGATATGTTGCTGTGGCTATCATCAGGGGGAAAAAAGCCTCAATTTGAACACAGCTTGGTAAAAAAACGAAAAAGGTGATATGCTGTTAGATCAGACACCATAGATTTTTAAAGTAGTAGGCAGCAACTATCCAATAAAATAAGATGTGCACATGCCTTTTTTAGGCTATTGCTCACTTGCTGCTTCCTCTTATTGGCAGGCCAAAGACTTCATGTCGTGCCCACTCACTTTTCTCAAGAGATTGTAGTCTTTGTACTTAATTCTCAGTTCATACGTCAGACAACTTAGGGAAGTTATAAAAAAGATACATTCTGAATAGGTCTCTCGAAATGAGCATTGATCTGCCTCAGTGTTAAGTTGGTTTAGCTGCCAGATTTGAAGGTGAGTTTGGGTGATGAACTGCATACCTTTTTAGCCATCTGTCTGCTGTCTGAGTTGAATGTCAAAACAAATTAGTTGGGAGCCATCTGGATGTAGTACTTGGAGATAGTTAATGTATATTTTTTGTTACAAATCTTTTGTAAACTGCCCAGAGAGCTTCGGCTATGGGGCGGTATAGAAATGTAATGTATAATAATAATAATAATAACAACAACAACAACAACAACAACACAACAGCAACAACGATGCTTGGTGTTTTTTTGCTGCAATTTCATTTTATTATTAGTGTTTACTCATTAGCCCAGAAATCTGGAGAAATCATGCCTTTTAATGAAGTTGGTGAAAAGTAGGATATCCTTATTGGTCCTCTCTCCCCCACCACCTTACTGTTGACCACCAACAATGCATACTTAGCACTTGTTTTAGCTATATGTAGTTAAGAACTGAATATTATAAATGTTAATTTATCAGGACAACCAACTAGGAGCTGTAGAAAAATGGCCAAATATTTGGACTGTACAGTTGGTTGGAAAAGCAGAGAAAATCTGGTATGTCCAGAATATAATGCTAGGTGGTATGGGATTGTGGGGAGAGCAGGCATAATTGAATTTGATGTTTTCAAGAAGTTAGCAGAGGATGGCTTCAGGCCACAGCTCTCCTGACTGGAACGTGCTGCGGAGTAGTTCCTCCAGGAGCAGGAAGAATGGTTGAGATGAATGGAAGTTCTCCAGTGGTGGGGAATCTGAGCCCCTCCAGACTTTGTTGGACAACAATTTCCATAATCCCTGACTCTTGGGCATGGTGACTGGGGCTAATGGGAGTTAAGAGTCCATCAGCATCTGAAGGGCCATGGGTTCCCACTCCTGTTCCACACCTTTATGGCTTGGGCACACATTGCAATTTATTAAAGCTAATGAGCTGCTTATTCAGAAATAGGGAAATAGTGATCCATGAGCTGCGTTATGCCGATTGCTGGTGGCAATATAGATGTTGTCTATTTATCTTTGGCTGTTAGGTGGAATAGAAATGTAATAAATAAATAAAATGTTGACTTGCCTCCTGTTGAGAAGTGTGGGCTGTGGTTTCTGCATTTGCTCAGAGGTCAAATTACCAGTAGTTAACTTAGCACAGCTTTCAGCATGTTATTTACCTGGAGATAAGCTGATTTGTATCTAGGTAAATGTAAGCCTATCTATACCAAAAGCTAGAAGTAATTCACTGGGAGAATTTTCCATTGTTTCACTATAATCCAGCATAAAAAGGAAGGAAGTTGCAACTACCATACCATAACGTACAATTTCCTGTGCAGCAAATTCTGCAAAAAAGCAACATGTTTATTGAGAGTAATTCTAATAATTAAATGTCTTAGAATTAGGTTTTAGCTGACTACTTGAAGTGAAATATGAAAAATAAAGATAAATTTCCAGTTTAAAGTAGATGTTTGTAGATAAATATTCCTTTAACAGTTCTGTTCAAGAGAGCCCCTCCCCTTTGAAGATCTTCATGAATAATATGTTCATGAATATAAGGTACACATTGGTTAAAAACTAAAGACAAATATGCACATTTTTTAAAAGAAGAATTTCAACATTTGATGAAGTTTATTCCTTTTGGAAGCTGAGTGAATGGTATGCTACTGACATTGGTCTGAAGTGCAGTTATTAATCCTGTTAATGAAAATGGATGCAACCTCTATTTTTAACCTCTTTTTGTAATTGAGTGTAATTAACGAAACCAAATAACACTTGTGTTCTCTAAAACTAAATTGTCTTTGAGCTAAATGCTCCAAATGAGGGAATGTATGGGGTGGGATCTATTCATGTGATCCCATGGATCAAATGAGTGTTGGGACTTTGTGGCACCCAACACACACACAAAAAATCCAACATACTGTAAAGCTCTTACTGCCACTAATGAAGCCTTTGGAGAGGCATAGAAACCTTTCAGAGTGGGTGGGGGGAATTGAACAAAAGCTGGGAGACCACCCAACAGTCAGTGGTTGTGAGAAAAGGAGTGGGGAAGAAAGCATGGCCTTCTGGGGAAGCCCAGAAGGTTTGCGTCCCAGTGGGGCTGGATTTGGCACCCCAATGTTATATTAGGTGGTTGGGAGGCTGGGAATAATCAGGACAATTCTTAAATTAAAGCCACAGACAAGTCGGCAAAGCCTGTTTTGTTCCTCTAGCCAATAGGCCCTGGCAGTTAAGATAGTATTCTGCAGCTAAACCTGTTCTCAGTGTACAAGGAATTCATTGTGGGTTGATTTCCTATCTGTGTCCTCATTTGGTTTTGATGATTCCGGAACACTGGTCCTAGAATCATAGAATAGTAGAGTTGGAAGGGGCCTATATTAGGGCCATTGAGGCCAAGCCCCTGCTCAATGCAGAAATGTAAACCGCCCAGAGAGCTTCGGCTGTGGGGCGGTATATAAATGTAATTAAATAATAAATAAAATAAATAAACTAAATCTATCTTAAAGCATCCCTGACAGATGGCTGTTTAGCTGCCTCCTGAATGTCTCTAGTGTGGGAGAGCCACCTCCCCAGGTAATTTGCTCCATTGTCGTACTGCTCTAACAGTCAGGAAGTTTTTCCTGAAGTCCAGATGGAATCTGACTTTCAGTAAGTTGAGACCATTATTCTGTGTCCTGCATTCTGGGATGATCGAGAATTGACCCTGGTCCTTCTCTATGTGACAACCTTACAAGTATTTGAAGAGTGCTATCATGTCTCCCCTCAGCCTTCTCTTCTCAAGGCTAAACATTTCAGTCTCTCCTCATAGAGAGACTGAAAGGTTTCCAGACCCCTGATCATCCTCGTTGTCCTCCTCTGAACCCCCTCCAGCTTGTCTGTATCCTTCCTAAGAGCCCTTCCTTGCAGATACCTCAGTTGCCCTTCTCTGTGTGGATTCTGGTTTTGTTAACCATTCCTCCTATTTCTAATTCTGGCAGGTTCAATGCAGATCATTGCCAGCATGGGCCTGCGCAAATCCCTGTGCCTGTTTGCATTCTCCTTCCCTCTTTATTGTTAACTACAACTTATTAGATTGTAAGCCTATGCGGCAGGGTCTTGCTATGTACTGTGTTATCTGTACAGCACCATGTACATTGATGGTGCTATATAAATAAATAATAATAATAATAATAATAATAACATAACCAAGATATTAAAGATTTTGAAGTTCACAGTCAAATAGTCACTTATTTGGGACTAAGTCCAAATTAAGGCTTATTTCTAAGACATGCATGGGTTTGCATTGTGACATATAATTAAAAATAATAAATGACATTGGCCTATGGATGCATTTTTCAATAACTTACACATTCATAAATAATATAAAAGTTCTCTCTAAAACGTTTATCTTTTCTAGCAAGAAAGGGCACTTGCGGCGGTTCACAACACATTAAAATATATAACACACACAGTTGAGACAAACATGAAAATACTTTAGGCTTGTACTTTTAAAAAATGTTTTGTTATCGTGTCTATTCATCTTTTTTCTTATCCTGTACAGGAATTATTTATCTGATATCAACTCTCAGCAATGTGGAAGTTTCCAGTGTGCTGTTGACTGTTTCTGCCCGGGATGGAGGTGGTCTTTGGTCTGTTGTGAATGCCGTTGTGACTGTAAGGATCCTCCAGAGTGCTGTGGTTCCTGCCATCTTTGAGAGATCACGTTACACCTTTTCCATCCCTGAAGACGCCCCTGAAGGAAGCACAGTTGGCACAGTGAAAGCACGGGAGCCTTTGAGTACGTGGCCTTGGAACACATTCAGACAGACTCCAGCGCTCTCTGATTTGTTGCAGGCTGCAGCCCATATTTTGTTAAGTGTTGTTTTATTGCCTCAGTACACCAGACGTGCAGGAAGTACAAGAAGTAGTGCTAACTAAGCTTTGAACTACTGTTACAGGGTTGGATCCAAGGTCTGTCTCCTGCAATCAGAAAGGTGCGCTCATAGAAAGCCCCGTCATCCAATTTTTTGGGATTCCCCCCCCCCTTGCACCTCAGCTCACCCCCATTCAGCAGGGTCTCCTGACTCTGCATAGTATTTTCAGGGGGCTAGAGAGACTTCCGTGAGTAGGAGAGGGTAGAGAAGTCCACTTCCGTCAGTGCAGTTGTTCCAGGGTAAATCTGGATCTAACCACTTGTTAGTAGAATGCAATTAGTGCATTTTTTGCAAAGTATGTTTTGATGTAGTGTTTCCTTGGGATTTCTTGGGTGATAACATATAAGTCTACGAACACATTCTTTTTAAAAAAAGGATACTTCTCTTGAGGTTTATAAAGCTTGCAAGATATCTCAGACACAACTCATGTGCATCACAGGTGCGGAGGCTGTGCATGGAAGATCCCATCTGCCCCCCATGACTGCCCAGAGAGCTCCAGCTATTGGGCAGTACAGAAATGTAATAAAATGAATGTCTGCACAGTCATGATTGCAGGCAATGCAGGTAGACATTAAGGGGAATGGGAGGTCTGTGCACCCATATCCCCATTCAGCTGTATCGAGGGGAGAGGCTGTAGTTCAGTGGTAGAAGGGCCCCGGTTCAGTTCCTGGTATCTTTAAGTAGGGCTGGAAAAAACTCCTGCCTGAAACCCTGGATTGCCGCTGCCAGTCAGTGTTGAAAATTTGGGGTTAAGAGGGACCAGTGATCTGACTCAATATAAGGCTGCTTCCTATGCACCTATGATGGGTGCACAGACCTCTCATTTTTCCTAATGCTTGTCACCCTGTTTGTGTGCATGCCTGCGCATGTGTGTGGCAGGGAAGGAGAAGTAATACAGGGGCTCCGTGACAGAGTAACCGAGTCCTGTTGGAATCCTCAGTGCCCAGACTCTTTGACTGGAGGGCAAGCGGATCATGTCCCACGTGTGTGCTCATAGATTTGCAGGAATTGATATTGGTGGTGGTGGTGGTGGTGGTGGTAGTGAAGGGGATAAGTGTTTATATATTGCCTAAAGCACTTTAGTTTTCAAACGGGGCACCTATGAAATATTTGGGGAAAGAAATTTGAACGTTTTCAACAATTCCTGCATCAAATTATCAGTGGAGAAATAGCAGGCTGTGTAGGCAGATCATACTACAATAAATGTGTGGGGCATTGAATACATTGAGCAACATGGTAAGACAGTGGAGATGCATTTGTAAGTACATGTATTCTCTGCTACAGAACCAAATACATTAGCTACAGAAAGTAGTGGGACACTTACAGAATGTTGCCTGGCAGTGGTCCAGGATGCTCCATTGTTTTCTGGTAAAATATTAATTCCCTTCGGCTCTGCGAGTTTCTCCTTCCCCCATACTTCATGCATGCCGTATATAGGTTATAACCTCCTAGTTTGTATAGTGGATTTGGGTTTTGCCCTTAGTTCTTACAGTGGGTATACCGAAGCCTTAACATTAGAGTATATAGGAATGTTGATGAGTCCGCTTCGAGTGGAATTCCGCTGCTCAACCTGACCTAGTTGGCAAAGAGTTCCAGTATATTTTAAACGAGAGAAATGATATTGATTTCTTCATAAAGTTTAATCACACCTGCGGGGTGAAAATACAGATCTTGTAAATGGGCTAACAGCATGCTGTCTGGATAATTTCCATTTTTCTGCTACGCTCTGCAGACAACAGTAAAAAAAGAAAGAGAGGCAAAAACTTAGGAAACAAAACATTGAAAGAAAGTTTAAATAACTCAACGACACTGTCGCAGCACATATTTCTCACATGCTTTCTAGAGTGTGTTCTATTAAGTAAAACCTCTCTAAACGATTGGATGCTTTCTCTTTAACAATGGTTATGTTTGGTCCTTTTTACAGATGTCCTGGAAACGATTTCTTACAGGATTTCCTCTGGTGATCCCTATGGAAAATTCTCGATTGACCCTCAGTACGGAATCATCCGCACCAAAAAACAGCTTGACTATGAAGCCCATGATCATACAGTTCTTACGGTGCAGTCGCAGCTGAGCAGCTCCCCTGTCTACAGCAGCACACAGGTTAACATCACGGTGATCGATGTCAACGACAACCCTCCGGTGTTTGCGATGGACTCTGATCAGATAAATATATCATGGAGCACAGTACCCAGCACAGCAATTTACATTGCTCACGCAGAAGACAAAGACAGTGGGCTCAATGGGGCAATTCGATACATGGTTGTAGGCAACCAATCAAGCGTTTTTGCTATTGATCCAGTTCTTGGGGTGCTTTCCCTAGCCAGACCTCTGGCTGCTGATAAGCAGCATGCACACGCGATAGTACACGTCAAAGCAGAAGATCATGGAAGTCCTCCCTTGAGTTCTCACTTGATCCTGAGAGTCATAATTGATGAGCAGAAGGGACGCCCTACATTGACTTTTGAAAATTTGGTGTATCAGGTGGATGTCAGTGAGACGTCTTCCGTAGGTACCAAAATTCTGCAGATACAAGCCCGGAAGCTAGATCCCCAACATTGCCCTGGGGGTGCTGTGTATTCCCTGGAGCATAACACAGATGCTGCTTCATTTAGA
Organism: Elgaria multicarinata webbii; assembly: GCF_023053635.1. Taxonomy (NCBI): domain Eukaryota; kingdom Metazoa; phylum Chordata; class Lepidosauria; order Squamata; family Anguidae; genus Elgaria; species Elgaria multicarinata. The sequence goes on along the minus strand of NC_086180.1, from coordinate 51,121,372 downwards.
ATTAATCCAGAAACAGGCATGATTTACCTACGGAATCCTTTAGACTATGAACTTAGGCAAATTCATAGTTTTAGAGCCTTTGTTACAAGCCCAGAGGATAAGTCAGGGCAAAATACAAGTACATCGGTAATAGTTAATGTCATTGATGAAAATGATAATTCTCCTGTATTTGTGCGTGATGTTTATTTTTTGGAAATCGAGGAAAGCTCATTACCCCAAGGTGTGGTTGGCACAATCGCAGCAGTTGACAAGGACGCTGGAAGAAATGGGCAGCTCTCTTATTTCCTCTTATCAGATGGGAAATATTTTAAAATCAATTCCAATACAGGTAATTCATTTCACAATTTCTTCCATGTTCCTTGTGGAATGTTTAGCCTTCTGCTAACAGGAATGGTTGAAATGCATAGTGGCCATGGGGTATGTATGTGTGGGTATGAATTAACATATTGCATGTACAGATTCAGGGCTGAATGCAATGGTATGTTATGGACACCCACAAAATGGAACAACTGAATTAATTTTCTCTGTTAGTGGGTGTAACTAATTGTTTCAAAACTTGTGATTGCCCTTATACAGAGAATTATCAGCATGTATGGAAAAAGCAGATTGTTTACCCTTTAGCTATTATTCAGTAAAGATCAGATGTAGCACAAAGGATTTTTAATTTTTTTTGCAATTACTGGCATGATATAATTTGGTGGTAGGTAACGTGGCATCAAATGCACTCACTGCCACCTTTATTGGAACCTGCTAAGGTGCCCTATCCTTTATGCATAAAAAAATATATAGTAACACATTTTCTTACCAGCAGCTGGGATTGCTGTTAATAGTTGGTGCTGAAAACTGTGGGTTCAAAGGAGTTCTTCAGTGTGTCAGGGTTCAGACCCCACCTCGATCTTTTGGGCAGGTGACTTGTCTTTTGCCATGCCTCCCATGGCAGCCATTTTGTGATGATGACCAGGACAGTTACTCAAATTGCCAAATGTGCTAATAGCCTCCAAAAGATTGTCTACTCCTGATATAACTGCAAAAGCATTGTAGGACGCACAAGTTGAAAACGACCAGCAAAGATAGTTAGTCATCACTGTCAGTGGACACACTGAAATTCCTGCAAAAATATTGAGTTACTTGATGAGTAGGCCCACATTTCTGTACGTAAGTGACATGCATAATACTGGCTGAGCAACTGACTTTTCAGGACAGATGGTATTCAGAATCTCTCATTGACCCTGTTCAGACGACATGCTATGCCATAGTGGTTAAGCATTTTGAGATAAAGATTATGGCTGAGCATGTCATGTGAACCATTCCTAACCATGGTGGCTACATAACCATGATTTTAACATGCTGCAAATGGGTTAGCAGCCTAACTATGGTTTAGCATGTTGTCTGAACAGGTCTAGTGTGTATTACTAGATATCACCCTTTCCATGGTCATTCCATGGTCAACACTCACCTTTTGTTGAATTCTTTTCCATCTGCCCTAGTACCTATTTCTTTCTTTCTGATAGTTCTCCCTCTTTGCCCTATGTGAGATATTTCCTCTCCTTCTTTAACTGATCAAATCTACTGGCCTTCAGTTTTCGAGCTGGCAGTAGACTTCCTCTATCATTGGTTCCTGCTGGAGAACCTAGGCTGATTCATACTTAATAGTTTATATCCAAGATTAATCCTACTTAGAGAAGACTCATTGAAATAAATGGGACTTAAGTTAGATTAACATCAGATACAACCATAATACTTACTGATTGCTCCCTTCAAGTGTACCATAACTAGAACTCTTGTCTTTGTGGCTTTGGACACGATTCAAGAACATTCGTGTGAAAATATCTCATAATTTTATGTCACCACTATAAATAATATATATGGTTAGCATTTAAGGATGCGAAAGCTGCTGTAGAATAATAGAAAAACAAAATCAAAATCCAAGATAAACAAAGGCAGATATTTTAACAAGGCAGAACAAAACGTTGAAAATCAATCAGAAGGGAATGTAGAAGGAAAATCAGGCACCAGTGGTGACGCTAGCTGGCAAGAGAGCTCTTGCACTACACAGATGTGGAATCTGAAACGACTCTCCACAAAACCTGTACCGTTTGCCATCTGGAAAATGAGTAAAGCAAAATGGCTAATAGAGATGGGTCTAGAGAGATAGTGTGGAGATCAAAGAACTATACCACTGCTCCATTGCAAGGAATTTCTTTAGATGCATCCCAAATCCTGGAATAAAGAAGGCCAGATGCTCAGAGCAAAAGGATGCAAGGCTGTGCAATATCCTCAGCCCAACAGCAAAGTGAAGAATATGCTAGCTAGTCTCCCAAAAGGATCTGTGCTGAGAGGTCCCCAGTATGTAATGTCCCAGCCAGCTGGCCAACAAGTACAATAATGTTCACGCTTTTATTCTGCTGGCAGGAAATAGAAAATATTATTTGACTTCTTTCAAGTTGCCATCTGTCTTTAAAGTTAGCGTTCTGCATGAAATCAAGTCACTTGGAGTACAGTGTGGTTACAGTGGCCCCGCGGTACACAACGAAAGGCTGAGTGACAGGCTCTTGCTTGGCTCTGTGGAATGTAAAGTACGCCTATCAAGGGACAGAAGCAGCTAAAGGAGTGTGTTATAAATCTCATGCAGCTTATGAAGGTCCATCACATACAATCCGTAGTGCGCTTCCCTTAAATTGTTCTTGTCCTCCAGGTGAAATTATAAACTGGGTTGCATTAGACCACGAGCAACAGGCCCACCACCATCTGATCGCTCTGGTGACTGACCATGGGAACCCTCGCCTTAATGCCACCATAGATGCCTATATCTCCGTTACTGACCTCAATGATAACCATCCATGCTTTGCCCAGCTTCCGCTGCAGGTCAAGGTTCGTACTACCTGTTTTTGATCTTGTTTTCATGTATTAGTTCAAAAAACCACTTTTTGTATGGATTTTTATTAATGTGGGATAGAATGTGGAGGATCATTTTTTTTCAAAAATAATAATAATTGACTCATACATTCCATCCAGTGTTGGTATTAACTCCGCACTACAGACCAATCAAAGCAAAAACCTGTTAGGACTTACATCTGAAAACACCCTTTTGTGTCCTGCTGCAGCAGCTGCAGCACAGAATAATTTTAAAAATATGTTTTGAGCACCATCTTGTGGCAAAATGCAGGTACTGGAATTTAAAAGCTCAGTTGACACATAATTAAGACGTGTGGGATCACTTAGCCAGTGAGATTAAACCTGTTTAAGAAATGCAGTTTACTTAATCTGTGTCTGGAAACTGTAGACGTGTTACCAAACAGTGCTATCCGTTGCACATGCTGCCAGCCCACAACATGACTTCATTTAGAGCTTTACAGAAGGGGTGAGGAATGTGTTGTTGGACTGCAACTCCCATCGTCCCAAAACAGCATAACCATTCCTGGGGGATTGTGAGAATTGCAATCTGGAAGGCCACATGTTCCTCACCCCCCCCCCTCTTTACAGCTGTATTTGCTGTCCTGATGACATGTCATTATGCAAATGACACGTCTAAGGAGTTTCTCCTCGAAGCAGAAATTCTTTGAGAAGATCGCCAATTAAGCAGTAAAGGAAATTCGCTCTTATTCATTTTATATCAAACTAAAATCCCATGTTTTTTTAAAAAGAAAATAAATGCCTTCCATTCTTGCTTGAATTAAATCACATATATTGGGTTTGGCTTCACTGGGAATCTAAATTCTCTAAATATACATAATAGTAAGCTCTCAAGAAAATTAAGAGTGGCAGTTTTTGTAAAGCTAACTGTAGGAGCTCATGTAATTCTCTCTGTCACAAGCCTTTAAAGAAAGTATTTCTCTGTAATAGAGAGCTTTGGCTCTTGGGCGGCTTAGAAATGCAATAAATAAGTAAAATAAAATCATATTCCTAAGTGACTATTGTAGAATTTGTACTAGTAACAGGCATGGCAATCCTGGTTTTGGGGGTCTGGAGCCAGTGGAGCTATGTGTTTAGTTTGCCTGGATGATTTGCAATTTGGAAAGTTCAGTTTTAATCAGACTGCTGTTGTTGTTGTTAGGTTTTGGAAGGGCAACCAGCAGGAACACTGGTTGCCACCATAATTGCGAAGGACCTTGATTCTGGAAACAATGGGATGGTGCTATATTCATTGTCCTCAGGTAAGAACGTCTTACTTGCCGAGTACAAATTAGAAAGTGCATGATATCAAAATACGTGGGATGAATGAGCCAGTAACCACACAGCATAAACATATAGCATGGATTATGTTCCGGGCTTTTATCGCAAACCCCTCCTTTACCAGTCAAACACTGATTCGGGTGGGTTAATAGAGATCCCCCACTCTTCTTTATCACAGGTGACATCCTGGCCACATATTATGACATATAGTGACCTGAGTACCAATTGAGAATTGTAAAAAGGTCTAGTTTTCAAACTTTTCTAGTGATCAGCACATCTTCAGCTACATATATAGCAAGATCAGCCTGAATCGTAATATTGGAAAGATGATGAGTAGCCAGCTTTACGTTGCTATACTTGAAACACTATTTCTGTTCCTTTTTTCATCATTCATAGGATTCTCATCTGAAAAACACCAACTCAACCAGCATTAAGTTGATGGTAGTTCTAAAACACATTCAATGTAACTTCGTATTTCATTCATTATAGGCAAATGTTTTTAACACCCCAATGGAAAGATGACCTTTTGTTTCCCCTGACTAACTGGAAATCTACCTCCCGTAGGAATTGGTCATGACAGTCTGAGACAGGGATCAACAGATAATGCTTGTATATATCTTGTTTCATCCTTCGATGGGTGGAATGTTTGCCTGATAGACTTCTGTAGCAAAATTGTGTTTATTATCTTTATCTTTAGGAACACTTTAGGGGCCTGGTTCTGGTTTAATTGAAATCTATTTTTTTTAAACGTTGTAAGACTAAATAGATGTAATCATATGCTTCACATTTTATTCAAAGAAGGTCTGAAAGAAAACCATGGCAGTGCCCCCAACTTTACAGTACTTGCTCAATATTTTTTTTAAAAAATGATTTTTTAAAATGACAGAGCCTCATGGCAGACTAACACATTTATTGCCATTTGATGAGTTAGGCGACAGCCTATTAAAATCCATGCCTCAATAAATTTGTTAGCATTTGAAACACAAGGCCTACATCAAGCACACACAGCTGCTCTTCTGGGACACATTTTTGGAGCATATTTTTTCTAGAGGACTTTCATTTAAAACCATAATATTATTTTTATTCATTACATGGGAACTTTGCATCAAAGTTGTAACTATTAACTTAGTAAATTGCTAATAATTGTCATCTGTTAATTGAAAACTGAGTAGGCAACAAGTGAGCCTTGATACAGATGAATTTTACATTTCTTATATGCATAGTAAGAGCTCAGATTCACGGCCCAGAGTCAGTTTATACTTGTCATAATTATTTGTTAGTGAAAGAACTGAAACAAAGGCACCATAAAACTAAAATACCCATTTCCCTTAACGAGGAGAGAGAAAGAAAAGGGGAAAGAGAGAGCAGCAATGATTTCTTAAAGTCTTCCCAAGGAGAATTGCAGTGTTCCATACTTTTTACACATGGCATGTGATGACTTGGAGAAAGCAAGAACTCCAGACTCCATGAACTCCACAAGGACTAGCGTATTCATTACCAACTGTGAGAAACTGGATATGTGAAACCTGTTTCTGGACCTCCCTCTCCAGTAGTAAACTATGGAAGTCGGAGACTGCCTTCCAACAGTGCTAGGCTTAGGATATGTCATAAAATAACACAACTGTTCAGAAACCACAGCTGGTGTGGAACATAATGATTTGTCTTCTGAGGAGAACAGCTGTCAGAGCATTGGTGGTTCTTGTTCGCCCTAGGCCTTCTGAGGTGCAATTATAAAGAAATTCCAATCTTCTAGTCTTCAGTTAGAAAGGGGAAACTTTACTGATATGTAGCCATTGTCATTTAAGGTGATTTCTCCCCCTCAGTGACAATTTTCTTGCATTTGCCTTTCTGACATGGACTTGGAGTTGGGAGTGTAAACTGATTCAGGCTTAGTGAGGTAGAGTTCTCCGATTAGATCTGACTTCCACATAGAGATGCATTCCAGTTATCCACTTCGGTGTGCTTTCAAAATGGCCTATGATATAAACTAGGGTACACACAAGGTGATTTTAGAGAGTTCAGCTCACTGCCTTTCAGATTCAACGTTCAGAGAATGCTAAACTTGGTTTTCTGTCTCCCATTGCTTGTTGTTAATGTGGATTTTCTGTCAAGAATTGCTCCTGGGTTTATATAATTTATTTGTGTGCATGTGTGCATGCTTTTATGAATACTCATGTTTACTTGATGAATTATTATGACAATGATGGGGAGCTGGAATTGTTCCTTGGCATAATGGAGGAGAAATGTAGGAGTTGGATGACATCAGTATCCTATTCATGAAACCCATTAACAGAGCAGCATTCATATTTGGGAATTGTTGTAAAATAATTCATAACACAGAATAGTTGTATTAAAATATGTATTTTTTCAGGTTTTTTTTGGTTTTTGTTTTGCTCTGATTGACAGTTTCCCACTTGAAATCATTTCAAAGACAATGTCAAGAACAGCCATTTTTAAATAGGCTGCATGCCAAGTTTCCACTCAACATTTTATCATCTTGTTTCACAGTACATAAGTACACAAATGTGCATTTATATTGTAGTTTAAAAATGACGAACAGGGAAATGTCGCTTTTCTAGTATTCTCTGTATTCTATCTTTTTGGTTGATAGTTATGCAGCATAACCAATTTGTTCTATCTTCAGAATGCAACCATTGCTTATTGAAATCGCATGTTGCACAATGTTATCTACTTAAATGAGAAACATTAAAATAAAGTATTAGAAAACAGAAGAAACTTTGGTGGGGAATCACTGGATGCTACAGTGGGAAATAGAGGGCCAGAAAGCCCCATTGTATAAGTGGACTTTACCTCACACAAGTTTTGATCCTACTCACTCTCTCATTCTACTCTCATTTTGATCCTACTCTCTCATTTAACAGTTAAGCATAAAGGGTTAAAACAAAGCAAACTGAGAACCTCCTTGCACAAGTAGAACATGAGAATGGGGCCGTCCACAGGAGGCAGACTGTCAGCCCCCATGCAGCACTTAGATTTGTTCTTCAGAATGTTGTTTACACAGCACTTTCCTCACATGCTGGTGTATTAATGGTGATGTATCCCTTCTAGGGGAAAGTTTAGGTCACTTTCAGATTGACAGCAATACGGGTGAATTAAGAACCACTGAAGCTCTTTTATATAGTTGGCGTTCAAAGTACCGGATGGTAGTCACTGCAGCTGATCAGGGAGTCCCTCCTCTTCAAGGACAAACAGTCATCGACATTGAGGTATTGGCCTAATTGTTCATTGCTTTCTTGAGGTCAGGTATCTTGAGCAAGAGACACCACCACAAACATGCCTGGAGCGCCCTGCTTCCACTTAAATATTTTTTCTGCTGCGCCAGTAGATTGTAAACAAAGAAAATGTTTTATCTGAATTGAAATATAGGAGCTGCAAATTTTGGCTTGAACATTTGTTATTTCTGCTTCCTGAAAAGGAAGCTATGAGCAAGAGAGAAAAAGGCAATATACTTAAAGAGAAATGAAACGAAGGAGAAATTAACATTTCTGGTATTAACATTTAAAGCCCTAAACGGTTTGGGGCCAGGTTATCTGAAGGAACGCCTCCTCCCATATGTACCTACCCGGACCTTAAGATCATCTACAGGGGGCCTTCTCCATGAGCCCCTGCCAAAGGAAGTGAGGCAGGTGGCTACTAGGAGGAGGGCTTTCTCCGCTGTGGCACCCCGGTTGTAGAACGAGCTCCCCAGAGAGGTCCGCCTGGCGCCTACACTGTACTGCTTTCGTCGCCAGCTGAATACCTTTTTATTCACTCAGTATTTTAACACTTAATTTTAACTTAAATTTAAATTTTACTGTTTTAACTCTGTATTTTAATCCTATATCAACTTTGCTGTGTGGTTTTATCCTGGTTGCGCTTTTTATACTGTATTTCGTAATTGTGTTTTAAACTGTTGGGTGTTTTACTGTGGTTTTAATTTTTGTGAACCGCCCAGAGAGCTTCGGCTATTGGGCGGTATAAAAATGTAATAAATCAATCAATCAATAAATAAATGAGCAGGCAACCTGAAAACATAACTGAGAGACTAGGAAAGATTGCTATATTGATTGTATATGGGTTGGATTCAAACTAAGCAGGTTGCCCTTAGATCCAATTAAAACCAATATGAAAAGGTATCAATGACATAATCCTATTGATTTCAATGGGCCCTATGTGCGCTAGGTTAGAATGGATTGAATTCTGGATACTTATGTATCTTTATCAGAGTGTTCATGTGTCTGACCCGGCTGGCCTGATCAGAGAGGCTAACTGCCCTCTTAATTTTGGGATTAACTTTGGGATTCTCCTATGTCCTATGATTGTTTTTCTGAATGCGCCAACTTAGCATCATAGTTGTTGGCGTGCTCCATTATAAACAGACAAACCAAAGAAAAGTGGCAAACTGCAAAGGCATAACATTCTTTAATGCAGGTCTTGTTGAAGATGATTTAACCTGGTTTGTTTCAAACCACAAATACTGCTTTATCAGGGGATATAATTTAGCACTACCAATTTAGCTTCATTTAAAGAAACTTTCTCACACCCATGTTAGAGGGGCCATACCTTTGAAGTGTGAGCAAGTCTCCTTAATTGCAGCTTAATAGCAAGAGGACTATATTATATTATATCCCTTAATGAGATAGCATTTGTGTAACATTGCATTGTATTAAGAAAATTTGCACCTTTTTCGTTTTGCCACTTTCCTTTTTTTCATGCCCTCCTTTCTAGAATATTACTTCCTCTATTATGGGCCACCTTCAAGACTTTTATTTACCAGCTAAATATTTCTGAGAAGGCTCCTGACACTAACATTGCCAATAAAAAGGCACTTTTACTTAGCTTTAACAAATCTTCTAGTTTCCCCCTGATTAGTAGCTTGTGAATCATGATTCTTGGAAGCACTTCCAGACTATTATAAAGATTTGTACCAGAGCAATTTCTGCTGTTATTTAAAGACTGTTCTGCAAAATCAATTGACAGATTAAACGATTTGTCAAATGTTGTGGGCTCTTTAGGCTACTGGGAATGAAACTGCTGAGACTGAGGAATGTGGATAGACACTTGCTCTTTCTGTTGAATCTGAGGCATATTAGCATGAACTGAAGTGCATGTGCTCAAACTGTGAATAATTAATATCCTCACCTAGAAAACATAGAATATAGTAAAGAAATGCCAACAGTAATAGAGTAAAACATTTTTAAGCCTTTTTGTTTTTGTTTTAGGTAATCCCACTTCCCAAAGGGAGATCCTTTTCTTCCCAGAACATCAGACATTTTGTCATACCAGAAAATTTGAGGCCTGCTCAAATCCTGGGCACTCTAAAACGGCCTGGCCAGCCCCCGTATTCCAACGGAAATCAGCATTTTAGCATCTCTGAAGAAGATTCTGATGTTCCGTTTGAAATTGACGGTGCTACTGGTGACCTCTTTCTTTCCAAGGAACTCGATTATGAAACAACAGCTCACTATTTCTTCAGAGTTCTGGTGAATGATGACCTGAATAGCTCTCCACAGAACCATACTGTTTTCCTCAGTATTGATATCGAAGATCAAAATGAGCACTCGCCTTCTTTCCGGAACAACTTTGTTGTGATTGGGATAGAGGAAAACGTTCCCATTGGCACTTTGGTGTATACGTTTAATGCCAGAGATGGAGATGGCAGTTTCTTAAACAGCAATCTTCAGTATTCTATAAGCAGGAACAACTTCACTGAAAATCCATTTCTCATCCACCCTTCTTATGGTAGCTTAATTACAGCAATTCCCGTCGACCGAGAGATGACTCAGTCTGTTATCCTGACAGTGTTGGTGGCAGATCAGGCTGTAAATTTGACTGATCGCAGGCAGAGTTCACTGACAGCAAAAATTGTCATCTTGGACGTCAATGATAACTACCCTAGCTTTGTTTCATCTCCTCTTTCCTACGTTAGAGAGGATGCAGAGATAGGCTCTCTAGTGCATCACATTGTTGCACAGGATCCAGACCAAGGGAGAAATGGACAAGTTACATACCATCTTCTTTCGAGCAATGAAGACCATTCATTTGTAATAGACAAAACTACAGGTAAGATAAAAAGGACTAAGATGACTCCATTGAAGTTACACCGGTGATTACAGTAATTTCATCTTTTGTTTGAGCTATCCGACACAGACATTTTTAATTTTATTTATTTATTTATTAAATTTATATACCGCCCCATAGCCGAAGCTCTCTGAGTGGTTTACAAAAGTTAAAAACAGTGAACATTAAAAAATATACAAAATTTAAAACCATCAAAAATATAAAAGCGACAGTATAAAACAACAGTATTCGCCCAGAAAGCTTCGGCTGTGGGGCGGTATATAAAATGAAATAAATAAATAAATAAATAAAACAGTTCTGGGGTCCATTAAAAAACAAACGTAGCATATGTTGTTAAATGCCTGGGAGAAGAGAAAAGTCTTGACCTGGTACCGAAAAGATAACAATGTTGGCCCCAGGTGAGTCTCATCAGGGAGATCATTCCATAATTGGGGGCCGCCACTGAAAAGACCCTCTCCCTTGTTGCATCCTCCGAGCTTCCCTTGGAGTAGGCACTCGGAGGAGAACCTTAGATGTTGAGCGCAGTGTACGGGTAGGTTCATGTTGGGAGAGGCGTTCCATCGGGTATTGTGGTCCAAAGCTGTGGGCTTGGAAACATATAGGCAGCCAGTGCAAGTGGGCCAAAATTGGTGTTATATGTTCGAACCTTCTGGTTCCAGTTATCAATCTGGCCGCTGCATTTTGCACAAGCTGCAGCTTCCGAACCATCTTCAAAGGCTGCCCCACGTAGAGTCCATTGCAGCAATCTAATCTGGAGGTTACCAGAACGTGGACGACTGAAGCTAGGTTATCCCTGTCCAGATAGGGGCATAGCTGGGCCACCAAACGGAGTTGGTAGAAGGCACTCCATGCCAACGAAGCCACAAGGAGAACCATCACATAGAGCAAAGGTGCTTTAGGGAAATACTGTAAGCATGCTGCATCTCCAGCATGAAATATTAAAAGACAGTCTAAATGAATGTTCTAATTGAGCATCTCGCAGGTGCAACTATCTGTCTGCTCAGCGCGCACACGCTTGTTCCCATGAGGCCAAGGTAGCTGCCCTGGGGAAGTTGAGGGAGGCAGACAGGTATGTGGTTGAAGGCCTTCAGGGATGTGACAGAGGTATCTTCTCCCAAGGTGACATATTCCCTGCTGTCATGGAGAATTTTTAAAAAGTATTATTTAAGAAGCTTATATTCCATTCCCCCCTCCCGAATGGATGCAAAGCAACTCATGAAATAATACTTTAAAAATAAGAGCAACCTTGTACATAAAAAGTTTTTTTTTAAAAAAAGATATAAAAACATAGCAACCATTATAAGGGAATAGCATTAAACACTAGACTTGAAACGTTCAGCTGAATGCTTTTGCTAACAGCCATGTTTTAACCAGGTGCCTAAAAGACTGCAATGTCAGGGTGTGATGGATCTCACTTGGTGCCACGACCGTAAGGGCCCTGCTAGTTGCCATGTGCATTGCAACGGATGGCCAAGGAATAATGAAGCAGTGCCTGAGATGTTGACAAAGCATGAGGGGAGGAACATACCGTCCGGTATCCAGGTCTCAAATTGTTAAGGCTTTATAGGTTAAAACTAGCGCCTTGAATCGAGCCTGGAAACATACTGCCAACTCAGACAAAATAATTGTCATATTTAGAGTGCCTCCCACCAGTCAACAGCCTAGCAGCAGCTTTTTGTATCAGTTGAAATTTCCAGATATTTTTCAAGTGCAGCCCCATGTAAAGCATGTTACAGTAATCCAATCTGGAGGTCACTAGGGCATATATTACTGTGGTGGGGTTTGCCTTCATCAGGAAGGATTGTAGTTAATGTACCAACAGAAATTGGGGTGGGGTGGGGGAGGACCCTCACCAGTGATGCCACCTGAGGATCTATTAACATAATTTGCTAGGAAGAGTATAAATCCTATCCAAGACAGGCTAAATACCCAACCGTGAGTGTACAAACTGTACCTATCTTGTCAGGATTAAGTTTTAGCCTGTTTTGTCTCATCCACTCTGTCACATTCAAACTACCTCCCTAGGACCAAATGTAAATGAGAGAGAGACAGAGAGAGAGAGATGAGTATCATCTGCAGCCCCAACCCTCTGGATGATTTACCAAGAGTTTCATGTAGTTGTTGAACAGCACAGCGAACAAGATAGAACCCTATGTAACCCAATAGACCTCAGACTAAAGGGGAGAGTAATGCCCCCCCCCAGCACCACCATGAGCAGAACCAGTCACATAGCGCCCCCTGTGCCCATTCCTATGAGGCATTACAGAAAGATCCTATGGTTGGTGGTACTGAGCTCCTCTGAGATGTCCAGGATCACACTCTTCCTGTCCATTTCCTAACACAAGTCATAGACTGTGCTGATCAAGTCAGTTTCCAGTCTGACTGGAAAGGATCTAGATAATCAGTTTCATCAAAAAATTCCTCCAGTTGCATTGCCATCACATGCTTAAACGTCTCCCCCGACCCAAGGAATATTTGACACTGAGGAATAATTGTTAAATATGAGGCGTTCAAAGATGATTTTTTCAATGGGGACAGCACCACAACCTCCTTTATTGTCATGGGTACATAATCCTCACAAGTGAAGTGTTCATTGCTTCGTTAACCCAGGGATAACAAGCCCTGACAGAACTGTGATTTAATTAGCCAGAATGAGCGTGGGTGCAAAATGAAGGTGACTGTCTTGTAGAAGGAAGATTTCATTCTGAAGAAAAGGCAAACAAACCCTTCGAAGGGTTCTTTTCTTTGAGTCTGTAGAATGATCTTTGCATGATACATTACACAATCATGTGTTGTCAGTGCTTTGGGCTCTTAAACCATGGTTTGGCTTCTGAGCTGTGGTTAGAACAAACCATGGATTTGGCATGGGATCTGAACCGAGCAGTAGTAACACATTATCAGAACAGCAACTGCATCAAGAGCAAATAATATCCATGTGACCGTTTCTTCTCTTACAACAGGGCTGCTAACCACGACCTTTGCCTTAGACCGTGAATGTCAAGAATATTACAACTTGACTGTTGTGGCCCTTGATGACGGCACTCCAGCCTTGTCTGCAACTCAGAGTCTGACAATAATTGTCCTTGATGTCAATGATGAGCCACCCATGTTTACAAAAGCCTTATACGAAGCTTCCATCTGTGAAAATAAAGATCCAGGAAGGGTTGTTCTTAAAGTTGAAGCCACAGATAAAGATTCAGGTAACTTGCTTTCTACCCTCCCCCCCGCCAAGAAGTCAGGAGATCCAAGTTCTAGTCCTCACTCCACCATAGAAACCCTCTGGGTGACTTTGGGCCAGTCACAGACTCTCAGCCCAACCTACCTCTCAGGGTTGTTGTGACGATAAAATGGACAGGTGGATTATGTACGCTGCCTTGGGTTCCTTGGAGGAAAAAAGGTGGGATATAAATGTAATAAATAAATAAATAATCAGTAAGATTTGGGTAGATTGAATGCCCACAGCAATGGACTCTCATTGAACTACGTTGGATTTGTGATAACTGTGCCCTTTACTGTTAGAAGAGCACAGTACTAATCTAATGGCTAAGCATCTTTTTAAAAAGTGATTCAACAGAAAGGACAGGTTAATAATAATTGCAAACTTGCATTAGTCTCAGCTGGCCAGAGTGGGGCACTGTAATTCCAGCATTGTTGTTTTTCACTAGAGCTGAAAAGAGATTGTAAACTACAGGCAACATGAATATTTTTAACACAAAATGCAACCACAAGAAGGCTTCCTTTGTATTTTAAGTTCTCTAAAAATGCTAAAGTTAAAAACAAAAGGAAAAGGGTGTCAACTCATGTGGAACTTCTCCGAAACAGAACGATAATTTTACAAACATTTCTAGGCTGTGACATAGCTTGCGTTTGCTAATGTCCCACCATTTTGATGAGATTTAAGTTTACGTAACTGGGAGCAAAATCACAGTGGTGGCAGAATAACTGCTGGTCTGTTAAAGCTTGGGAGCAGAGGTTTCAATACATCATAATTCTGGGCCAACCTATCCAAGAAGGTAGATATTTTCTGGGTCTTTACTACTCCACTCTTTTTTAGTAATCTTCATGTAATAACATTATTATTATTTCTCTGGAGGAATACTTTGGAGATAATTCCCATAGAGGCATGCACATGCAAACATTACGTTGGAATTAGTTGTCTACCTGGATTTATCTGGAGTGAAACCATTAGCAGAACCCAACAAAGACCTAGGAACTTGCTCATAGGATTCCCCAAAATTGCCATGTCAGAAAAAAAATCCAATTTTTTTCGTGTGTATGCTTGCAGAGACATCAGACTAAAAAAACTCTTGTGGAGGTGAATCCAGCAGACATTGCTGGTCCATAAATTTGGGGGCCAAATTTATGTATAGACCTGGATAGGTAAGTTATATGCAAGTATGGAATCTAAATGGGGGCAGCTACTTGGCGATCCTTCAAGGTCCAATCCAACATGCTGCATTGCTTTATGTTTCTGCTAACCATCAGCAGTCTGAGGAACACTACTGAAAAGATAAAAGGCCTGAATACAACAGAGTACAGTGTGTAAGAAGTGGGATTTGATAGTCTTCATAAGCCATTCTGCACCTCCCTACGCCATTCAACAAGCTGTTCCCAAAACTGAAAAGAACCTATAGAGTCCTTGAAGAATGGCTTCTATGCGCAGCACAAAAAACTGCAGGCTTAGTCTGAAACTACGCATCAGGCCTCTCCAACATATTTGAGCCCATGGGCCTGAGTGCCACCACAGATTGACTGCTGAAGTGAAGAAGGGGTGGGTGGGGGCAATCACAAAAAATTTAGTGCCCTTTTATCTGTGGTGTGTGTGTGTGTGTGTGTGGAAGGAAGAATGTGCATCCTGTGTGTATTTTATACACTCTGGCTTTTCTCTCTATCCTTTTGTCTGTCTGTCTGTCTGTCTCTCTCGTTCTCTGGCTCTGTGGAGTACCTCTCCTTAGGGTGGGGGCCACTACTCTAGGGGAATTCCTCCCCTATTACCAAATGTGGAGAATCACCACTCACCATTAGGCGATCCCTCCTTTCCCTTCTTCTGCTACCATTAAACTACACGCCTTTATTTAAAACATATCTTTTCTTCTAAGGTAGCTGATCATTAGGCACGAGACAAAACAGATCAGAGGAAGCAGGAAAGTAAACAAAGATATATAGTATTTTTTTAAAAATAAATAAAACAAGAAAGCTTATTTACAAATGTTGTTACTATTTTAAAACAGGGTTTTTGTAGTTATTTCTACCATCCGTTAGGAGCCCCAGTTCTTACCCCTAATCAGCTTAAGCTTGTATAGGGAGTGCCCCCACAGCTGAAAATTGCCTTGGGGAAACTCACCTTCCACTAAGCACCCAGTTGCCCCATGGGTCCTGCGGGAGAGTGCACTTTACCCCAACCCCGCTAAACCCATCCTGTTGTGAGTGATAGGGCTCATCTACACCAGCAGGATATTCCAGTATGAAAGCAGTATGAAAGTGGTATATAAAAGGCAGGAGCCACACTACCGCTTTATAGTGGTATTGAAGTGCACTGACAACTGTTGGGGCCCATGACACATCTACACCAAGCAGGATATAACACCCTGAAAGTGGCATGAAAGCGGTATATGGTATGTGTCAATGGGCCCCAACAGTTGTTAGTGCACTTAGGCAGTAGTGTGGCTCCTTCCTTCTATATACTGCTTTCATCCCACTTTCATAGTGGAATATCCTGCTTGGTGTAGATGAGCCCATAGACATCTTGAGCAGAGACCTAGTGTTATTTATTATTATTATTATTATTATTATTATTATTATTATTATTATTATTTATATAGCACCATCAATGTACATGGTGCTGTACAGCGTAAAACAGTAAATAGCAAGACTCTGCCGCATAGGCTTACAATCTAATGAAATCATAGTAAAACAATAAGGAGGGGAAGAGAATGCAAACAGGCACAGGGTAGGGTAAGCAGGCACAGGGTAGGTTAAAACTAACAGTATAAAGTCTGCACAACATCAAGTTTTAAAAGCTTTAGGAAAAAGAAAAGGTTTTAGTTGAGCTTTAAAAGCTGCAATTGAAGTTGTAGTTCTCAAATGTTCTGGAAGAGCGTTCCAGGCGTAAGGGGCAGCAGAAGAAAATGGACGGAGCCGAGCAAGGGAAGTAGAGGCCCTTGGGCAGGCGAGAAACATGGCATCAGAGTGCTAGGAAGGCACTGCTTAACTCCGTCTCCTGGCTGTGTTTCTGCTCAGTGCTCCTGCGTTACAGCTGATAATTCTCCAGAGGGGAGAAAACACAAGTGGAGGCGGGGGGCAGGGAACCAGAGAAGGGCAACAAAGATGATCAAAGGACTAGAAACTAAGGCCTAATCTACACCAAGCAGGACATTGTGGTATGAAAGTGGTATATAAAATGCAGGAGCCACACCAAGCAGGAGATAGTACTATAAACGCAGTATATGGTATGTGTCAATGGGCCCCAGCAGTTGTCTATGCACTTCAATACCGCCATAAACCAGCCTGCCTTTTATATACCACTTTCATACTGCTTTCATAGTGCAATATCCTGCTTGGTGTAGATTAGGCCTAAGTCTTACAAGGAAAGATTGAAGGAACTGGGTATGTTTAGCCTTGAGAAGACTGAGGAGGATAAGTTGGCTCTTTTCAAGGGCTGCAACCTGTTCTCTATCATCTAAGACTGTAGGACAAGAAATACAGTTGAGCTTCAGGAAAAATATTCTAATGGTCAGACGAGTCGGACGATGGAACCAACTACCTAGGGAGGTGGTGGGCTCTCTGTCGCTGGAGATATTCAAGCAGAGACTACCCAGCTGTCTGTCAGGCATGCTTTAAACTGGATTCCTGCACTGAACTCAATGGCCTAAATGGCCCCTTCCAAATGTGTGATTCTATGAAACCCCAGTTCAGAGGGAAACTCCAGTTCAGGCCTCAGTGGCTCTTTGGTTCCCAGTTATAGTGTGATGTATTTATGATTTATTGAATGCATTTCTATACTGCCTTTTTGCCAAGGCATCCAAGGCAGCATACAATTTTGAAATACTGGAGCAAACAAAAGTTACCAAAAAACGAAAAGACACACGTCAGAATATAGTTCTCTCAGGCCGATTGGAACTCCCTGGCCTCTGGCCTGGGCTTCTCTTCCGTGTTGCCAGGACATACAGGTCCTGAGGGAAGTAGCCCCAGGGAAGGTAGGGTAGGGGCTGCCCCCAACAGTCATCTCTGACTGACACTGTACGCAGGGAAAGCCCCACGATGGCTGTGGATCTGCACCACGTCGGTTAGATGATGCAAGCGCAGGTTCGTAGCCACTGTGGGGCTTCCCTGCGTTTTGAAAAAGTCGGGATTTACCCAGACTTTTTCAAAGGCAGTGACGTCAACATGGCACTGTAACGTTGCTCCGGGGTCAACCTGGTGGTGGAGCCTGGTGGAAGGTGACCAGTGATTGGTCACCTTCCCCAGGACACAGATGGCCTCCCAGAAACCCCATGCTCCCTCGGCGTCGGGATTACCTGACGCTGCCCCAGGAGAGGGAAACCGTGGGGTTGAAGAGGGACGTGGCGCCAACCTGGTGCTGTGAAGTCAACCCCGTGGATACAGTACACTGTCTGTTCTTAGCTTTTTTTTTTTTTTAAAGGCAGGAGACTGACTAAATTAAACTTCTGAGTAACTGCAAATAATATAATGTACAACAATTCAGGACACATACTTGCTGTCCTTTGTCCATAATATAGGATTAATTCCATTATAGCTAATAGCACAAATTATTTTGCTATATAGCACATTATGAAAATGATGCCATGCTTTCCTCAGGAGAGCACTGAGAGCACAAGAAATATGGGAACAATTTATTCTGAAGCAAAAGGACGGGTTTCCCACTATGTACAGACAGCCTATGGCTGTAGAAAGGAAGAAACAGCTGCTAAACCTCATAAGCCACATTTTGTCCTGAAACACTCAGGTGTAGTATTGATCTTGCACAATAACAAAGTAGTGTGGAATGTCGTCGAAAGTATATTGTTGCAGCTCCTTCAGCCCTAAGTAAGGAGCACGAATAACGATCAAGAATATGGCATACTCAAATAGTGAACCACATCTCCCTCAGGTGGCCAGGCAGATGGATAATGCATCAACTCATTCTTGATTGGAGATACTACTTTATGGTGTAACTGGGTATTTAGAACATTATTGTTTCATGCATTTGGAACAATGCAAAAATTCACAATGTGAGGTGTCCAAAATTACTTAGGAAGCTATTTCATACTGCATCAGACCATTGTGGGGGGCTGCAACTCCCAGCATTCCTGACCATTTGCCATGCTGGCTGGAGATGATGGGAGTTGAAGTTCAAAACATCTGGACGGCATTAGATCGGAGAAGGTTGATCTAGCCCAATATTGTCTATTCTAAGACCCTGGGCAGCTTTACAGGGCTTTAGACATAAGTCATTCACATCATCCCCTACCTCTCCTTTTTAACTGGAGATGTTGGGAATTGAGTCAAGGACCTTCTATATATAAAGCTTGTGCTTTTCTAAAGAGCTACAGTCCCTCTACAATTAAGAGATGAATTAGAGCTGTATGGATTCCTTTTAATTCTCTTAAATTTGTCAGGGGACGAATAGGAAAGTGTTCTCCTCATTGGGTACTTTTACCAAGTTTCTGACTACTGAGAAGTGCTGGTTACTGAGGCTTGTTGATCTTGTAATGACACCACAACCTCTCGCTGCCTTGTTCACTGTGTAATTTTGGTTGCGTTCCTGAGAACTATGACGTTAGCTCTAGTTCCCAGGGCTCTCCCACCCCCACCCCTTATCAGTAGATCAGTACATGGAGAATCAAGAGTGGTTTCTAATGCAGCATAATGTTCCAAGAAAAAAGTCACACTAGATTCACATAAGCCTTTGGCAGGTCTGAAGAATCTCTCTAGACTTTCACATTTGAGATTATGCTTATCTTTAAGTTCTTCTCTAAAGCCACAATGTGTTTTTAAAAAATTAAATAATGTCCTAGGAATTCTGTACAAGTGATAATTAATTCCGTCTCAGTCAACATCATACCAAAACTTTCCCCAGGAAACAGCTAGTAATGCAGTGCCAGGCTGATTAAAATCGGAGTTGAAACATGTAGAATTTATTGAATTCCCTTCTGTATTTTAAGGAATCAATTCCCTACTTCAGTATGAAATTTTGCCAGGACCTGGATATGAGACGTTTCAAATAAATTCAGATACTGGAGAGATTACAACAGCCATCTCATTTGACAGAGAGACTCAAGAGATCTTCACTATTAAAGGTAAAACAGTTGAAATGTTATATAGAGATTTTGGTGTTACATCATTCTACTTCAGTTTAATGAGTGTTGCACAGCTTTGGCAAGTGAATAAATAATTGTTTTAAAAATTAAATTTCAATGAAGTTTGCATGGAGTTACCTGCTATCTGTGTCCTATGTCAACAAATTTAATGTATGGATGGGGGAGAAATTAATTCCTTTTCCGTTTTAATACGAGCTTACCTAATTTTGCATTTTTGAACCAATTTGCATACTGAATAAGTTGTCCTTCAAAATGAGCAATTTTTAAAATTTTGCAATTGAGTTCTTCTGTTAAAAAAAAAGGTGTAGAAAAATGTGAATAGTAGGAGGAATTTCACACAAAAAATGTATATATTAATGAGAATATTTATTTATTTATTTATTAAATTTATATACCGCCCCATAGCCGAAGCTCTCTGGGCGGTTTACAAAAGTTAAAACAATGAACATTAAAAAGTATACAAATTTAAAACCATCAAAAATATAAAAACAACAGTGTAAAACAGTATCCATCCAAAGATGAATTATATTAGGAAAAGTGCATGCAAAAATGGCAGAACTGCACACCAAATCTATGAAATTTCATGCAATTTTTTAAAAAATAAATAAATCACAAAATCCAGGATGAGCCAAATTTAAGATTGGAAAAAATGAGAACTGGAAAGAAATTGAAATTAACAGATTCGTTCATCCCTAATTCAATGAAAGAAAAGCAGCATATTATGCTCAGGGACATAAATTTGCATTGAGTCTTAGGAGGAATGTTCTGTACAGCTTCCTATTCTGATACGGTTTGGTAGGCAATTTAAGTAATCTTGCTATTGTAAATTAGTTCTCAAATGTGCTTCCTTATTCAGTACTGGTCCGAGACAGTGGAACTCCCATTTTATCCAATACTGCAACAGTTGTCTTCAGAGTACTGGATGAAAATGACCATGCTCCCAAGTTCCTCCTTCCAGTTTCTGAGATTCAAATCTTGGAGAACCAAGAGCCTTCAACAGTGTTCACTGTGATGGCTCTAGACCAGGATGCTGCCGACAATGGAACTGTGCAATATCGAATCATTGGTAAGGTGAATACCCAAGATTGCAAGACTAACATTTTCGGATTTTGTTTAACCTACTCTTTAAAGTTTTTCATTTATTTTATTACTTGTATTCTTTTGCACATTGAGCTTATCTGACTGTGGCTTTATATAGCTAGATTATTATATCCTACAATGCAGAAAACAGGCCTGCCTTGTAAGTATTGTGCTAACTCAAAGTGAAACTCTGTTTCTCCCCTTCTAGAAAATAGAAACCCATGACATACTTCTAAGGGCCTATCCGTGAAAATGTAATTAAATATCTAATTCCTAGGACTAGTGGTCTGCTTCATACTTTAGGATATTCTGCATTAGATAATTTCTTACACATTTTGTCCAGGATGTTGGTTCATATACATTCATATCTCAGGTGAAACGTTTCTACAGTGGAGGCAGGTGGCCCTGATGTCAGTGGGGCTGTGAATCTGCTCTGGGTTTCAGTCAGAACTCTAAAGAACTTATCCAAGGCACTGAACCCTATCCCCCAATAGATTCAACACCTTGGATAGTTCCTTTAGAGTTCTGGCTGAAGCCAAGAGCAGATTCACAGCCCCACTGACATCAGATCCACCAGCCTCCACTGCATTTCTCTTAACTACCATTGATAAGCACTGCAACCAAATGTGTGGCTCTATTAACTCATGGTCCTTTGTCTGCCAAGAGAACCTATTTGGGATTTGGGATCTCTGTTGTGGTTTTTCTGTTACAAATTAAGAGCTCAATGATGGGTCGCATGCTTTGCATACATCAGGTTCGGTCCTGTGCATTTCCTGTTAAAAGGACTAAGCAGGTGACATGGAAGACCTTTGCCTGAGACTCTAAAGAGCCAGGGCCAGTCAGAGCAGACTGTCCTCGGCCGCTTCTCTCTGTTCATCGACAACATTCTTATTTCATATTTCTCCAGAATTCCTTGCTCTACAATTCATTTTCATTTTTATGGGCAGTGCTAGAGATACTCAATTCTTCTTATTAATAATTATTAATATTTATTTATAGAGTGCCATCCATGTTCATGGCGCTGTACAGAATAAAACAAAACAAGACAATCTGCCTTATGGCTTACAATCTAAAATCACAGTAACAGACAGTTTTTCTCATAGAAAACTTTGTAGAGAGGAGCAAGGCAAAGTATCTCTATTTATTGTTAGACACCTTTGTGTGTTATTAAAATTGGCCCCCCAAAAAGGAGAAAAAACGAAAAAGAACCTTGCTTAGAAGTAATACATTTTACAAGGCTGATTTGGAGAGGGCCATGAGAGAGCATCCGGGAGAATAGTTGCTCTATAAATTGATATGATGCTGATCCGCTGACTGAATGAATCCGTTGGCTCCCACTGATCTAAATGAAGTGCAGATTTTAATTCTCTTAAAATTTGGGGAAACGTATAAAAACGTTTGCTGTGCAGTGGATTGAGTTGTTGCAGTTAGCAGAGTGGACCGATAAAGCAAGGGTGGGAAGCCTGCTGCCTTGGGGCGTTTCGTGCATCCCCCAGCCTAGTTTCAAAAGCCCTCTGCAAGCACTTCAGATCTCTGGAAAGAGGGATCTCCTGCAGCAGCCCAGTGGGAAGGGAAGAAAGCATGGGCGCGAGAGAGAAAACAGAACGGCAGAAAAAGAGGGAAAGGGGCCCCCTGCCCACTTCTGTATGGACCCATGCGCCGCTGGCATGCAGCCCCTAACAGATTGCAGCTCTTGACAGAGAGATGGTGTTGTCGTCCCCCCATCCCATGTCCCCACTATAAAGAGAGCGTTGAGCGTTGGAGCTGGCATGCTGATTTTTTGTTTGCTTGTTTGCTCCATTTGAAAGGTGGAGATGTTAGAGGATGCTTTGCATTGCACAAAACGTCAGGAGACCTCTTCACCACTTGCAGCTTAGACAGAGAGAGGGTCAGCAACATTACCCTGGTGGTTGAGTGCTTCGACCTGGGCTATCCACCGAGAAGCTCTGTGGCCAGACTGCAGATCACAGTCCTGGATGAAAATGACAACAGTCCCTTGTTTGCAAGGAACCCCTATCAAACAACTGTAAGAGAAGACGTGGCAGAAGGATCAACAGTTCTTGAACTGTTTGCCATGGATGCAGACGAGGGTCCGAATGGGGAGGTCACGTATTCTCTCACTGATGGCACCCTTGGAGCATTTGCCATTGACAGGATTACTGGTGCTATCATTACTACTAAACCACTGGACCGGGAGAAAAAATCTCAATATGTATTTAAGGCTGTGGCAACAGACTCTGGCATCCTGGGACCAAGAAGCGCTAGCGTTACCGTAGTCTTGCATATTGAGGATGTCAATGACAACAGTCCTTTTTTCCTACAGAATCCTGTCAAAGCTTATGTATCCTCTCAAGCAGCTATAAATCAGACTATAGCTACTGTGAGAGCCAGTGACATAGACCTAGGACCAAACGGAGCTGTGAGTTTTAGGTTTGTGACGCCAGAAACCATGTTCAAGATGGACCCAAACACAGGAGAAATCTTCCTCCAGGAACCTGTGCCTAATGAGGGCTTCTCTACACAGCTACTGATAGCGGCTTCTGACCGAGGGGTCCCAGGTAGAACAGCCACTGCTCTTTTGACCATCAGCTCTGAAACACAAGCAGAGATGATTTCGTTCAGCCACATTCAGTATGAAGCAGCTGTTCCTGAAAATAGTGAAATAGGTGAGTAAGACCTAGTCATAACTTGGGTTTCTGTCCTTCAGCCAAAGCAGTGTCCTCCGGACTATCACAAGGCACCAAGAGCTTCTTGCAGAAAATGCAACATTAAGTTACAGTTTGGGGCTTTGAACCTGTTTTACTTTTCCAAACAACTATTTCCCCCTACATCATCATCATTATTAATAATAACAATAATAATAATAATAATAATTAACATTTATATATTATCTTATTTGCTAAAATAAACCCATCAGGGTTGTATATAACAATTTAAAACTGTGATCTTGAATGCCGTATTTCTGCATTCTCAGTGATATATTCTACCATTAACTCCTCCTAGATGGCTTTGATTATCTGTGTAATATCTGAAGTCAGGAAGATGGTGGAAATGTTTATGCTTTGCATTGTCCTGGATTCCTCAGAACAAAATCCCAATTGAATCATGTTTGTGTAGCTGCATCTCTCAGCGTATATCCCAAATCAGTTGCTTTTACGTTACGGATAGTTTCTGGTGTGAGTCCTGTGTATGTGTGTTCTGTTATCTATCATTTCCAACTCTGGAAAGCCCTAGGTCTGAAAAAACTCCATAGATAATAGATATTTCAAAGCTTCCTGCTCAGTATACATAAAACAAGGTGTCAAAGTAGAAGGGCGCAGCAATTCTAACCGCTCTGCCAGACGGGGTTGATGTCTGCCCCAGAAGTCCCAGTTAACCTGTGGAGAACTCCGGGGCTGCAAATTTACTGGCAGCTATGTTTCTGCAGGGTGTAGGTCAGTGGTTCTCAACCTTCCTAATGCCGCGACCCTTTAATACAGTTCCTCATGTTGTGGTGACCCCCCAACCATAAAATTATTTTCGTTCTTCTCTACACGATCCATTGTCATGGGATGGTTTGCTAATGAAAATAATACATAACAATAGCTTTAATAATACAAAAGATGATACATGATATAGTTCAGTCAATACAGTTTCCTAAGACCATCGGAAATATGTGTTTTCCGATGGTCTTAGGCGACCCCTGTGAAAGGGTCGTTCGACCCCCGAAGGGGTCCCGACCCACAGGTTGAGAACCGCTGGTGTAGGTGGATTTGGATTTGCTGGACCCCCTCAGCTACATCACTCTGGTTTCAATGGTGGGGGTGGGGGAGTTAAAAAAACCAAGATCCATCAGGCTGAATAGCCTGGTAAAGCTGCCCCTCCACACCTCCCACTCAAAGAACATAAGAAGAGACATGCTGGATCAGACCGAGGGGCCATCTAGTCCAGCACTCTGATCACACAGCGGCCAACCACCTGTCGACCAGAGACCAACAAAGTAGGACTCGATGCAACAGCACCCTTCCACCCATGTTCCCCAGCAACTGGTGCAAACAGGCTTACTGCCTCGGATACTGGAGGTTGCACTTAGCCATCAGGACTAGTAGCCATTGATAGTCTTGTCCTCCAGGAATTTATCCAACCTCCTTTTAAAGCCATCCAAATTGGTGGCCATCACTACATCCTGTGGTAGTGAATTCCATCGTTTAAGCTAGCAGGGCTTTTGAAGAGGTGGCCAACCCACCACTTTATTCCTTATCCCCACCTCACTTAGGATTGCTCTCAAAGGCTGCAGTCCTAAACATCCTTACTTGGAAATAAGTCCCATTGAAATTAGTGGGCCTTGCCTGCGTTCAAGTAAACAAGGGTAAAAATTATTTGGGCTGTACAACTCACAAATAACCTGCAATGAGTTTTTGTGAAATCAGTAGATCTACATAGGAACAAGAACTGAAGTGTTGGTGGTGGGGATGTATTATTTAAATACCCCTGGTTGATAGAAGGTTCAATCCCTATGGTGCCTTGAGCAGTGTAATTTATTGCACTTTGAAAGTTCTTTGCCTTTTCCTACTGTGACAGCACCTCTATGCAACTTTAATTAGAGCTAGTACTATTGTTCATCTAGATAATGAGTTGCAATCAGCGAAGTCCTTTTTATAATCTCTAGAGTGTGCAAATATAATTTTCACCCTCTATTAAAGGCAATCAGTTTGAGATGTGCATGTGCGTTTAAATCAGTTGAGCACGATTTGTGCTTCATGCCTTACTCTTGCTTGCTTGAACCAGCAGGTTTTCATTTGGAGACAAGGTGCTATTAACCACGGTTTCTTCATTTCTTATTTTTTGCTCCATCACAGGACTTTATGGCTCTTTAACCTGTGTGTGTGTGTGTGTGTGTGTGTGTGTGTGTGTGTGTGTGTGTATGTGTATGGTGAAACTATATGGTGATTTCCCAAGCTCAATACTACCAACGTTCTCACACAAACGTTAGATTCTTTTAGTAGATATGCATGCAATTATTAGAATCCAATGAGTTAATCTGATATTGAAATGGTCTGTTACAAATAAGACCTTGTAAGGGGTGTAGTTTGACATTATGGAAATACCCCAAGGGGTTGTGGTAAGAGAATAGAAACAGCCTGCTGCTAAATAGTAATAAACATAAATAGGAGTAAATTCAGATAGTTTTGATTAAAGCAAGCTAAGGAAATTTTCAGGGTAAACCACAATGGAAATGTGGGGACCTGTCGGTTTTATCATGAGAAGAGGCCCTTGGAGAGTAGCTGTTCGCAGGATAAGCTCTCTCGCAGCGTTACCCAACCTGTGGCGTCCAGATGTGTTGAATGGCCATTTTATTTTAATTGTTGTTTTAATGGATTTTTGCACACCACCCTGTGATTTAGTATTGAAGGGTGGTCTAAACATTTTAAACAAACAAACAAACTATAAGTCCCAACATCCTCAATCAGCATGCTGGCTGGGGGACTCTTATTTGGGAAAGGCTGCTTTATAGGTTCCTCTGAATAGCATTCTGGTCCTTTCTTTTGCTCTGTTTAACCAGGTGCCACTATTAATATAGGCACCCAAGTGGAGAAACCCAACGTTTTAATGTAGCCGTGTTTGAGTTGGGAAAAGGGGACAGGGTGGGTCAAAGCTCAAGAGGGAAAAGGGGAAGAACAAAGTTACAATTGGAAGGAAGGGAGGAGGAAGTAGGAAACACATGCAGAGGCGGAGGGGAGGAAAAAGGCTGGAGGAGGAGCAGAGGATGTGGAGGGAGACCTGGGGAAGGAGACAGCAAGGTGGCCTGCAGTTCTTTTGAGGAAAGCAAAACCTTACCCTGAAAAATAATAATACACACTTCCCCCCTTCCTGAAGCGGACCTCAGTTGCCCCCCCTCTGCAGCAGGAAAACTACTTTGATCATGAACCAACAGCCTCCTCAGGTAACATGCAGATCAGGGATACGCTGCAACATTTAATTGCCAGGGGGAGGGAGCTACACTTATAACATCTTAATGGAATGTAACCCCCCCACCCCCCAAATGCACACAATTATGTGCAGCCCTTACTATTCTGAATCTTGGGGAGGTCAATGGTGCCTATTATTCCTGTGCACGTTGTAATATATGCAGCATCTAACAATTATGGCAAACGCATGGCGGCAAGGAAGTGAATTGCTATTCTGCTGTTTCAACATGTTCAGTGTACATCATTTATACATGAGAATAGATCTTTTTGTCTGAAAGCTTTTAGAGTGTGTTTGTGGGACAGGTTTTCTAGGAAGTAGTGGCAGTGACTCTGGCGAGTAGTCAGAACGTGAGCACCCATGTTTAATTTCTGGTTTTGCACACCGATCAGTTCCCCCTTTTTTCACTACTGTGTTCATTCAAATCATTCATATTTTCTGTTTGCAGTTTTCCATAAACATCAGAACCCTTGCAATAGCATCATGTGTAGTTACTATATTGATTTCTATATTGATGCTATTACTTACGTTGCTCGCTTAGAAGCAAATAGCAAGGCAGCTAACATTAGCTGCAAACCAAGCTACAAAGTTGGTATATTCCTGCCCCAAATGTAAGTCTGTTTGTATTTACAGAATGTTTCCTGTAATATAATAAAATCTCTTTTGCAAAAGGTCAATGTACAGTAACCTGAATCCATCACAACTGATTAAAATCATTTGCCATGTTACCGAATGAGTTTCACAACTGGCTAAAGTTCTCAGTGCTTTAATCTTGATAAATCTTGATGAAATCTTAACAAAAACGTATCTTGGTAAATGTTTTTTAAACTTAGTCACAGTTAAACGTGATGTGTTTGGTTAGGATAATGTCTCATGCTTTGTTTATTCTTCCCGCTTAGACTGCAAACAGAACGGTTGTTTACTTCATGCTTTTTCTATGATAGATCACTTTTCTTCTGGATTTAGCGATCTCTGTGAATGGTATACTTCTTTTGATGTTAATAAAAAACTGTGCATATCTGTGTGAAACATCTCAAGGCTAATTCTCACCACACTGGAAAAGTGTAACCCAGTGGAATTTAAAAATTTTCTCTTTGAACTGTTTGAACACCCCATTTCGACCTGCATGTCCTATCACAAACGCCCTTAGAAATACCTCATTTTAAAAGAACAGTTTGCCATGTGATATGATTGCCATGCAGTGTAACTGCAATATAGGTGGGGGTCTGTTTGAGAAAAAGTAGTTTTGCAGTTCTTGGAAACTAGACTACCTTTGTTTATTTTTCTTCTCACAGTAGCACCGTCAGAAAAGATTTTTTCCCCTGTTCTAACGGCAACATTTTTAGTCGGGCTGCTTAAATTCTGCTCATCAAATTTCTCTCCGGATTTGGGGGTTTCAATGAATGAAATGAAAGTGGTGGCAAATTGTAGAGTCCAAAAATCAAAATGGAAGAACAGAAGATTTCATTAGCTAATGAAATCTTCTGTTCTTCCATTTTGATTTTTAGATTCCACAATTTGCCACCACTTTCATTTCATTCTGTTAAGCTTTTGCCATCTGTCTTACTGTGCTTGCACACATTGATAAAACACAATGTAGAATGGAAATCTTTATCTTGTGTGATCATGTACTCCTCTGCCCCTGTGATCATGTGCTCCTAAATGTTGTGTTTTACTGTCTTTCACCAATAATTGCTTGTTTACATTGGTAAAATAGAGGGGCCATTCAGACAGCACTCTAAAGCTCGCTCAGTGGTTGGGCATAGGTTGCTGTTGAACCATGGCTTGTTTGCTGAACTGTGGTTACTTGTTGTCTGAATGTTCACAGGGTGGTTTGTGAACCACCTTGAACAACTCAACAACAAACCATGAGTTCTCAAGGTGGCTTGCTCAAGAAACTAAGCTACACTGTGGATGTTCAGATAACACACTAACCCATGGTTCAACAACAACTCACACTGAACCACTGAGGGTGGGTTAGTGTGTTATCTAAATAGCCCCAGAGTGAGAAACGGCAAGAAAAAAATGAAAGGAAATCAAAGCTGTGGCAATTTATGCTTGTGCCAGTTTCAGAATTAATTTGAGAACTTCTTCATGTTAAATCAGAAGGACGGAAAGTGGTGCAGAATGCTGGTCCAGGTGAACCCACAGAAGAGCAGATCCAGAGAAAGCCACCCGTCTCTACTTCTTATGTACTTGAAAATTTCTATAATGTTCCTGTCTAAATTTTAAGGTGCCCAGTTCTTGGAATTAACAAATTCCAACAGCATTTGTAATCTTTCTTGCTCTCCTCTTTCTTCTCCTGTTTTTAGACCTGCTTCTTATTTGGCCAAAATATGAAATGCTAATGTTCAAGAATTAGTCTGAGGAATATGTGTGGTAGATTAGCCTGACAAGCACCATTATAAAGGACACAATAATACCAGTTCTCATTATATCACTATATAAACAATGTGAAATGTTTTTTGAGATAGGAGATGGATGGCTAAGTTCAACCTCTTGTGGAATAAATTAATAACTGGTTAAGATAACATATTTCCAAGTTTTAGTCACTGCAAAACATTCTTGTTTTTGTAGGTACCTCTGTTTTAACTGTAGTTGCTAATGACCATAGTTTGATGGGAAAGAATTTGAAGCACAGAATCATCAGTGAACATGAAGATATTTTCTACATCCATCCCATCATGGGTAAACAAGCCTATTTATCTGCATCTGTTCTAAAACCATTTGAGGCTTTAGTAAAATATTTTCCACATTGGAATTGTGATTACTTTTGTATAAACATTATCTCAGTGGTTAGTGTTAGTTTATTTAAGTGCCAGTAGAAGCTGGCTTTTGGCCTTTAAACTTAACAAAGATGTGTTGGTGAAATCAAATGTTCTTACGATTGCTTTTCTACAAAAGCAGTCCGTCGATTCAGTGCTTGATTCATCCTTCTGTGATGATATTAGTGATGGAGTGAGATCAGTAACATTGTTTTCTCACCCCTAGGTGAGAAAAAGGATCCCAATTGATTCTGAATAGGTTTTTATAAGAAGGTTTTCAAAATCGTTCTTTGAAACTGTATTCAAAATGGCCAGTCCCAGTAAGCAGCCTGTGCTACTTTTCTGATGCAAAGAAGTTTTAGTAAAAATTTTTTTTAAAAAAAATGTGATGTGCCACCTTCCCAAAATCACTATACCACTTCATACAGCACAACTTACAGAATGGCTCTAAAGCGTCTTCTTAATCCTTCTGAGGTTACAGAGAGGTAGCTCAAACTCCTTCCTACGCCAGCATTGGCCCTGTTTCAAGAATGACTATGCACAGAAGTAGAGGAGACTCCTGCAATGTGGCCCGAGGCTTCGCATAGTATTTTGGTGGTGCAAAAAGGATCTGTAGTATAGTGGCGTTCACATCGCCAGCATAATGTAGCAAGGGGCCTTAGCACTGAGTTTTCTTGAAACTCAGAAGAGAATTCTGAATTAGGGACTGGGCTTTTAAGAATGGCTTTCTGTATGCTCCCCAATATTTCACAAGTGGCCACTTTTTGGCTGACATTGTGATGGAAAGGAAGTTATCTCCAAGGTATTCCAAGGGTGGGGATGTGGGTGGACAAGCCTGTGTGGTGTAGTAGTGTCTGGGAGTTGGGAGATCCAGGTTTTAGTCCCCACTCAGCCATGGAAATCCACTGGGTGACTTGGGCCAGCCACAGACTCTCAGCCCAGCCTACCTCACAGGGTTGTTGTTGCGAGGATAAAATGGAGAGGAGGAGGATTAAGTATACCACCTTGGTTTCTTGGAGGACAAAAGGTGAGATATAAATGCAATAAATAAATAAATATTTATACATTGTATGTAGAAGTCTATTTGTATAAGAATGTCACAAAGGCATTTCCCCCTCCAAATTCCTGTTAGATTTTTTAAAATCCTAAATCTTCAATAAATCAATTGACACTTGTTGATTAACTTGACTGTGCTATTCAGTAAAATATTCCAAAAGAAAATCTGTCAGACATCAGTTGTGTTCAATCAGGGGGAGCAGTTGTGAACTTCACATCAATTTTTAATTATCGAACTCCATAGAGAGCTTAATGTGGAGGTTTTCATATTCAGTATTTAACATCAACAGTGTTACAAATATTGATGTGAGAAGGGTTGTAAACATTCTCTGTATTTGTGGAAAATGCATTGAAACATAAAAGTATGTCTTTTTAAAAGATTTTCACGTAAACCATCCACAGGCTAGATTTTTTGAGTAAAGTTGCTGTGTGCTAAATTAATACCAGCTGATTGCTGAAAACATAACTTCCTTCTGACTGTGGAAAGCGAGATCTACTGCTTAGTTAAACCTCAAGTATGTTTTTAATAATCAATTATTTTATTAACATGACTGTCTTATTTAATCTAAATCAAGTACACATTTGGGAACATTTACATAAGAGGTTTTCAACAACTGTGTTCCTGATACAGCAGAGTCATGATGTTTGTGTGTGTGTGTGTTGTTTTTTTGTGCTGTCACAATAATCAGGGCATCTTTCATAGCCCCACAGAAATATAGTTCTATTGCGAAGGTTCACTTAAATTATTCTGAGGCATGACTGGAAAGATGGAAGCTTCTGGGTGCTCTACATGCATTCAGCCTCATCTTGAGCTTTATTTATTTATTTATTTATTTATTTATTGCATTTATATACCACCCCATAGCCAAAGCTCTCTGGGCGGTTTACAAATCTCTGGGCGGCAATGAAGCTTTGCAAATGATGTGACACCAGAGTACCAGTATGTGCACAATAGAATTGTAACTGGGTAATTACTGAGTAGGATGGCCCAAGCAGCAACTGCATGCCTCTTAGCCCATAATATGACACTGGGGCCACAGTTCCAGACACTCAAAGGTGGGATAGCTGATTAAACAATCCGTTATTGTGTGGTGAGGCTAAGCTGCCCTGCCCTTGGCCAAAATCCATACACTCTGCTCCTTCCTGGTCCATCTTATATGCGCCTACGCAAGGGATGCAGAACTTCTTTCAGACTGAGAGCCACATTCCATTTCAGAGTTGTTCTCGGAGGGTGTTTCCCAGTAGTGGGTGGGGCCAAAGACAAAAAGGGGCAGGGCCAAAATATAAAAAATAGCAACATGTTTTAGCTTAAAGCTCTTAATGGGCCTGTTCAGACAACACACTAAACCATGGATAAACCCTTGCTACTAAACTTTTGCAGCAAACAGTGAGCGTGTTTAAACTGGTTATGTAGCTACCATGGTTAGGAATGGTTCACATGACACGTCAAGCCATAATGTTTAGCTCAAAGTGCTTAATCATAGTGGATTAGTGTGTCATCTGAACAGGGTCATTGACAGTAACTAAACCTTTGAGAAAGGGTGGTGGATCATGGAAAAGCTGGGGAAACATCTGAAGATAGTGGTTGAGGGAAAGGGGGTGAGACCAAGTGAAGGAGGTATGTCCTTCTGAACAATGTTGGGACCTCTAAGGGGCCGGAATCATGGAGTCATAGAATAGTAGAGTTGGAAGGGTCTTATAAGGCCATTAAGTCCAACCCCCTGGACTCAAAGTTGCACACCTGTACCCTACATAAAACCGGTAATTTAATTGGAGTTGGTGCTTGTGGCGCCTGCCAAAGCCCTCTTTCTAACTTGTCAGGGGAGGTGCCACTTTCCCCCTGCCGCCCAGAAAATGTGACATGGGGGTATATTCCTGAGCAATCTTTGCTGAGACTGACAGACCTTTCTCTTGCAATGCCCAGAGGCATTGTACTGTCAGCTCACCTGGCTGCTGGCATCTTTGCCCAGAGCAGGCTCTGCATAAGCCTGTCTGGGAGAGCTCACATAGAGGACTTCGCCCCCCTCCGCTCCTTATAGAGGGGAGGACAGTGGCTGTGTCAGCCAGGGGGCCAGGAACCCCTATTTCTGCCTGACCCACTTCCTGCAGGTACGACAGCTCGATCAGGCTGGGGGGTTTCTGCTTTGTGACATAAACATAACCAGCCAGTATGAACTAAATGTGCTGCAAGTGACTCTGCTTATAATGTGGCATAATTTTGAATATTTTTCTGAAAGAATAAAGAGTAATGGTGCACAAATGCAGTGAGGAGTCTCCTGTGCGCATTGAAGAACAGATTTATGGTTAATAAATAACAATAACTTTGTTACTTGCATTGCGTTTCCCGCGAGAGACTTAACACGGCCACCTCTTTGGAAAGTGTCAAACAGACCTTTGAGGGTGCCATTACCCACAGAGGCCCATTTCTGTATAGCTTCCAAACTATAGACTGTGCTCCCTCAAGAACTATGATTGGCTGCAACCTTCTGGGTGAAAAGGATTAGGGGTTGTTTAGCCTTTTAAAATGTGTAGTTTAATGTTTTAATTTTTTTTTACCATTTTTAATGTTCTTGCTTTTATTGCTTCACGGTTTTATTACTTTAAATAATTGTCCATTGCCTTGATGGCATTTTAAAGCAGTATAGAAATGCTAATAATACATACTGAATAAATAATAGACTGGTCCCAGAGCATTGTCAAAAGGCTCATGATACATTTGCCTTTCTGAAGCGAAGTGAAGCAGGACAGGCTCTGGTCAGTGCGTGGATAGGAGACTGCCTGGTAATCCTATATAGGCCACCTTGAGTTCCATGATGCAAGAAAGGCACAACAACCCTGTTCAGACGACACGCTAAGCCACAGTTGTTAAGCATTTTGAGCAAAACATGTGAAGCATTCCTAACCATGGTTTAAACACGTTCACTGACCGTTTGCTGCAAAAGGGTTAGCGGCCTAACCATGGGTTAGCGTGTTGTCTGAACAGGCCCGATATAAATGTAATTTGGACTTGATGGCCTTTTAGGCCTCTTCCAACTCTACTATTCTATGATTACATGAAATAAATAAGACCCTTCTTCAAGTGCTGCTCATGTCACCTTGATGGAAGGGTAATCTAGGCAAGTAGAGTACGTTATGTACTAAAACGGGTGGGGAATCTCAGGCCTGGTGTCATGACTAGGCCTTGTAAATCTAGCCCTCCTGGTGTCATGACTAGGCCTGTTCCCCTTAGGCTGCGGGAAGGAGTTTCAGGCAATCAATCAGAATCAGATTCTGAAGCAGAAGAGATGGCACCAGAAACATACCAGCCTATAAAGGGATTGAAGGAGGTGACTCTCATGGGCTCTTCACCAGCTGGGAATGAACTTTCACCAGACCTTATCTCTGAAAGTGTAAACAACACACAGTCTATGGGAAATCAGTATTCTTCCGAGGGGGAGGGCACTTCAAGGCTAGCTGATCCTAGAGTATGGTGCAGACTCAAATGGGCAGAGCTAAAGAAAGGTGAGAGAAGGTCAACCCAGCTAGCTTCTCGCCAACGGCTTCTTCAGAACCAGCCTCCCTGAAGTTAAAGCGTTCTGGAAAAAGACTTCCCGTTTTTCTTGAAAGGACAATTGTCTTGCTTAGCATGCATAGTTTTGCCTAGAGGAAAGTTCCTAGAGGTTCGACTCCCTTCAGGTAGGAAGAAATGTTTATTGCCTGAATAAAGCTTTGCAGATTACATGGCAGACCTCTTTATTGTCTCCCAATAAGGCAATAAGGTATTGGGAAACATGACACCTGGGGTCACAGTCTGCCCCTCTGGGGTTCACTAGATCAACATGCCTCCGTTTCCCCAACCAGCAATAGTTTGGTGAATTCCTGGGTTTTGGGGGTGGGGTGGGGTGTTGCAGTCCTTCCCATTTAAATACCAATTCTGAGGTTTAGTTACTGGCAGTAAGAACTTTAAGCTAAAATATGCTGGCATTTTTGGCCTTACCTCATTTTTCCTTTGGCCCAGACCACCACTGGAATTTAATCCCTGAGAACTTCATCGTAATTGAATTTGACCTTTGGTCTGAAAGAGGTTCCCCACCGTTGTACTAAAATGTCAGAAAAACTGCCAGTGAATAATGAATTGGTTCACTGAAATGCACCATCGCAAAGTGTTCTAGAGTCGACCCATTGGGGAGAGACACATATTTGTGGATTGTCTGCCTTGTAAATGTTGGCTTCTAGGTTAGCAATGTTTCACCAAGATAAAGAGTATGCGATCAGCTCTCCCCTGGACCTTCTTGATCAGCCTTTCTTTGGCTGCTGAGCATCTTGAGTGGGACTAATAAAGAGCAGATGTTGTCCCACTTTCATGTCATTGCTTGGTAAGATTGCTTTTATTAAGATTTTTTAAGATTGCTTTTTTTCTTTCGGCAAATTGACATTAAGGTTTTCATTTCTGAAGAGTGATTTAGAAAATGATTGAGGTGAGGAAACAAACCCTGTAGATCTCCAATTTAAAATGGTTAAAAAGAGAATATCCCGCTACAGTTGTCTTTTATTTTCTCTTTCATTTGCACACGTATTTACCATTTACGTTCTCAGAGTCTACTATGCAAAATGCACACACACACACACACACACACACACTGTGTGTGTCTGTCTGTCTGTCTTCCTATCTATATCTATCTCTGTATAAGTTCATGAATATATAAGGTTTTTTTCTCTTTGTTTTCATTAAACAAAACAGGTGAAATCACGGTAAAACAAGCTGAATTTCTTGACTATGAAGTCAGGAAAAAAGTGCATTTTGCAGTCTTAGCTGAAAATGGTTTGACTTCAGCAGTGTGTGGCGTGACAGTATTGATACAAGATGTGAATGATAATGCACCTCAATTTGAGAAAAGCTATTTTAAGACATCAGTTTGGGAAGGCCAGGTCTACAACATGTACATCATGCAGGTAACCTCAATCTTATGTTTAAAATATTTTCCTTCAATATGATGACAGGGTCAGAGCTAAGACACTCATGCTCACTCCCCCTCATCGCTTGTAGAGACAACACTCTTTGGAACACCTCCATAGGGCTTCTGTCACGTCTCAAACAGGTTAATGCATTTAAGTGAATTTTCTGTGGTAGGATCGTTTTGAAATACCTGTTGTTAGTCGCACCTCCTGGCCTGGTTCGCACAATTGCAGGGTGGTTAATAAGCTACAGTGACTTCCTAAGCGCTCTGCATGGTTGAGTGGTTGGTTAACAAACCAGCAACCCTAAAATCGGCTATACGTTCTGGATGGTTCATTAATCTCCCCAACCAACCAACCACCCTTGGTGGGTTCGGTTGTCACAACAGGGTAAATCTAACTGGCACACACAAGGTGCTTAGGAAGCCCCTGTAGTTTATTAACGCCCTTACGCTCATGTGAACTGGCCCAATTCACCCCTTCTCCCAAGGCTCCCCAATGGCTGAATATCTTGTCTCTTTAAGGGCAGATGGAAGGATAAAGGATAAATGTAAACCTTGAAATGAAAATTGCTGTTAACTCTGGCAAGTACTGAGCTTCAGCACGGCAGTAGAAAGAACAGTGACCTCCACAAAATTAAGAAAGAAACCTGCTGAATATCTGTGAAAAATACGGCCATAGGTTAAATGTCAGACTAGAACCGAAGTATAGGGAGCAGGCTGTCGGATTGCACACACCCTCCCATCATGCCTTCCTCCTTGCATGCCAATCCCCTTCCTGTTGCCCACCTGAATCTTGGGATTAAGAGTGCTCCACATGGGCCAGGTAGGCTACTACATGTGCCATTGCGGCAGCATCAAGTCTGAGCTACAGTAGTACAGTAGGTATGGATGATCCCTTGCTGGAAGGAGTTTCATAGGCTGTGATCCAGCACTTCTGAACTATACCTGCACTTACTGTCTCACGTATGTGATGAAAATAAGTCCAATATTCTGTGACAAAGACAAACGGAGCAGCAGCATAGACAAAGCACACCCAACTGGCAAGATGGCATTTATGCATGTACATGCTAGACCCATTTCTGTTCCAGAATGTGTAGTTTGCTAACTCAGAATAAGCATTGGTTTTGTTCCCATACAGATCTATGCAACAGACTCTGACAGTGGGCTTAATGGAGAAATTGAATATTCAGTTTTATCTGGCAACACTAATGATGTATTTGTCATTGATTCAGCACAAGGAATTATATCAACAAATACAATCCTTGACCATGAAGACGTTTCATCATATAGGTTTGTGGATAATGTATAGAAGGTCTATAGCATATCTTGTTTGGCATGGCTCTTGATGACATCCTGTTGACACCCTAAACGTATGCAAACCACAGTATAATACAACAATACTTCTATTAGTTCTAAAGGTCACAAAATACATAACCCTAATGAATTGGCTATTGATACATGGAAGTATGCTCACTGTGTAAGCTTCCAAGGTGTTAATGAGTCTGTTGAGACAACACACTAAGGCCGTTTCTACACCTACTTTTTTTCCAGGGATTGTCCCAGAATCATCCCTGTGCATGCAAAGACACACAGGGGGTCCCAGGAGCAGGCAGGGACAATCCCTCCATTTTTCTGGGATAATCCTTAGGTGTAGAAAGGGCCTTAGCCACGGGTAGGTCACTAACCCTTTTGCAGCAAATCGTTAGTGAATATGTTTCAACCGTGGCTATGTAGCCACCATGGTTAAGAATGGTTCACACAACGCGCTAAGTCATGGTTCACATGACACAGTAAGCCATAATGTTTAGCTCAAAATGTTTAATCACCGTGGCTTATCATATAATCTGAACAGGGTCTTTGTGACATAAATTTAGCCTTTTAATCAGTTTAAGAACTGGAACAGTTGAGACGGTTCATTTTTGTTGTTCAGGGAAGAAATCCTGGTTATCACTGTAGTCTTCCAGACATTATGTATAATAACAGTGATCTCAGTTCTCTTGAGTGCTGATACTTCTGTATAAAAGTCGTGCTGCTCTGCCCCCACTGGTACCATTGTGCTTACAGGGGCTTTTGCAGTTCTAAAAATACCTCCAGAAATAAGTGCTGGGACCTTCTGTGAGCTCCACTGACCTGCCCCGTTACCAGAGTGAGCATTTCCCCACATTTCTGGTTATTTTTAGAAGTGAGAAAACTCCATTGCACAAGCGGTCACTCCCATGAGCACATTGGCACAATAGGATATCAGCCATTGGGCTTAGATGGCTGCCATGCCGTCAGTTGTGTCGAAAACATCTCCTCTCCATCATAATTACTCTAACTAGAAAATTATTATATTTCACTGCATCCCAGGAAGGTTATAATATTTTAATGTTTTGCACCTGTCTCCTTTGCATTGAAAAAAACCCACACCCATGCCCAATTTTCTAGTGTTCTCAGTCCCGTTTACATGTTAAATCAAGATACAGTGGCACTGGCAATGTCTATTCAAGGCACAAGATATGTGTATGTTTTTCCCCACAGGGAAATGGAAAGCATGAGGAACCAGACCCCAAACCATTTGTGTTGTCCTTACTGTAATTGTCTGCAGGGTGAGCTTCTTCTAATAGAATGAAGCCCCACCATAGCCTCATGTCTTCCATATAATTTGCACTCAGGAATTGGCATGGAGCAGTGTACATCCTTCCAGCCCCCTGGAGAGGGGCAGGAGGGTGTCAGTGGAATGACATGGAGGGAGACGCAAGACTACCCACGGCCGTAGAAGGTTGACGAGGAACTTTTCTGGTCATTTTTTTTTTAAAAAAAATAATGATTTCAAAACATTTCTCAAAACATGTAACTATCCTTGTTGTTGTTGATGATGATGATGAATAATAATAATAATAATAATAATAATAATAATAATAATTTATTTCTTACCCACCTCTCTGATTGGATCTGCAGGAAGGGGGAGCAATCACACAGGGTCGAAGATGGGTTAAAAATAGCCACAGTTTATTAGTTACAACTTACAAAACTTGGCATGGCATAGGGCAGGATCCTGGTTGATCTTTCCCAGTCCATGAGCTGAGTAACACCAGGGGAGCCAGAAACTTGGGGTCATGGTATAGTGTGGACTGTTTGCATGTTTCCCCTTTCTGCCCCCGGGTATGTAGCTGGCAATCAAGTGGCAGCTCCCTTTATGTGCCTTAGGACCAGACCAAAGGGAAAACCTCCCCTCCCAGGTCTGCTTCCCCAGACTCCAGCCACTAGGAAGGACTGAGTGATGCTGCTAATTGTCTTGCTAAGAGCTCCCCATTGTGCTGTCTGTCCCTGGTTCTCCTGAATTGCTTGGAGGCTGTGCAATGTGGGCGTAATGCCTGGCCTGCTCCGTTCCTCCCCCTTGTTCTTGGCACCCGCGCAACAGCGGAAACGGGTCCCAGGTAAGCAGCACCCAAACTTGTTGCAAAATCCCCAACTACAAATATACTCAGTCACAAATGCATTCATATGTAACTGAATTTTTAAAATACCTTCCCTCAATTTTAATCTGGAGACTTTAACCACCGCACAGCAAATTGTAGTGTGTTCAGGTTTTTAAAATAGAAATCATGGGCCTTGTTTTTTCAAAATTCAAATGATCTGTTTGACCTAAAAAATAATAAACTTGGGCGGAAATGTTAAGGCCCTTCAAATAGGGGCTTCAGAGGGAAATGCTGACAGATGTTTAATTTGAAAGTTTTGTTTAAGGTGCTTTTATGAAGGCTCTCCTTTTTTTACACTGAAACACAAGAAGCCTTTTTTTTATTAAATATTTCCATATATATGTTATTTATATACATTCTAGACCAGCCTGCTCCAACATGATGCCCTCTATATACATTGAACTACAGCTCCCATCATCCCCAAGCTGTCTGGCATGATGAGGGTTGTAGCCTAACACACAGAGGGCACCAGGTTGGGGGAGGCTGTTCTAGACAAGCTATGAAATTATGCGTGTTTACAAACTTGAATGTAAGCCTGTAATTCAAGTAATGTGTTCTGACAATTTTTAAGCCACAAAAACTCACAGAGCAGAACCAGTGTGGGAGATGAATGGCAGTAGACTCTACAGATTAAATTGCAGCTTTTTTGTGTGTTCAGCGCTGTCATGTGCGTAACGGGAAACAATGCTGTTTGTCACTTTTGAAAGGAAGTGATTGTGTTAAAGATGAAAGGGAAGACAAATTCTGCATATTTATTTAACAAATGTATATTCTTGCAGTATCCCAGGCTTTGAAGCGGATTGTAATGACATTCACAATAAAATACATACTTCTAAAGGGAGAAAGAGAAAGTACTGCTTACCCATTTAAACCAATTTACAATATGTAAAACACACGACATCCGTGAAGCCTTAATGTCATCCGTTAGTCCTGCTCCTCTTGTTCTAGCTTCTATTGAACTCTGTGGTTCTTGAATTAAATCCCTTCCTTGCAGGCTACAAAATCCAAAAATGATAACAACAACACAAGCCTATCTTATTTTGAAGAGTATCTTTTTTTTCTTTTTCTTTTTACATTTTAGTTATTTAATAATTCGTTAGTTTTGTAACTTTTTATTATCTGTAAAGTAAATGGGGTTGGATCCAGATTACTTTAGGTGAATTTAGGCCCCATTGAAATCAATTCAACAAGTTTGTCATGGCTTCACATGTCCATTGATTTTAATGGGAACTAAGATCAACTAACTTGGTCTGCATCCAATCTAGTGTTTGCAGTTCCAGAGCATTTCTACTTAAAAGGAGGTTTATGTTGCATGTCTTCTGAGATGCCATTGGGTTTAATGGGACTTACTCCCAGGTATGCTCATATAGGATTGTAGCCTAAGCCTGCAATTCTATATACAACAGAGAACCATAAGATTGCACTTTTAGAAGCAGATATTTGACCTGTTCGACCACTGCAATCCAGTGATCCTTCCACACTCGCTATCCACATCTTAGTGCAGGGCTGAATGTATGTCCACGCCAGGATACCACGCGAGGTACTAGTTGTGTGTGGATGTCTCTAGATTGACTGCCTGGTTGGCTCAATCAAACCAAATGTCATTTCTTTTGCGTAGCTGAAGCCATTACAAAAGAGAACAAACACCTCAAAGAACAAAGCAAAATACATTAGTCAGTTAAAATAATTAATTAAACTTACCATACTAAGAAATGGAGGATTGCTCATCCAGAAGTTCAACTGTCTAGATGCCTATATTCAATGCAGGCAGTAAGCCTATATATACCAGTTGCTGGGGAGCATGGGCGGAAGAGTGCTATTTCACTCATGTCCTGCTTGTGGGTTTCTGGTTGACAGCTGGTTGGCCACTGTGCGAACAGAGTGCTGGACTAGATGGAGCCTTGGTCTGATCCAGCAGGGCTCTTCTTACGTTTTTAGTTGATCGTCACAAACTTTTCTCCTTAAAATTGCTGCTCTAAAAGCAACACAGGCCAACTTTTCAGAAACATAAAGGGACTTGTTCACCAATGATGATGATGATGTTGATGATGTTCAAATACCCAACAGATCTGCCAAATGGCAGATCTAGATCTCTAAACAAAGTTATTCTTAAGTTCTCATAAATTGGGAAAACAGGTAGTGAGGTAGTCGGCATTGCTATTCTTATGTGTCTGTTAAACAGTTCTTAGCGTTGTTGGATGAAGTGACACGGCGGTCTATAAATTAAAAAATCTATACAGGTGTCAGTGCTTTTTCTTCATCCTATATGTTTGCCTTTTGAACATGTTTGTCTTCCCCCGCCCATTTTGTTGTCTTATAAGTTCCATTGGAAAACACAGATCCCATTTTGACTATTTTTTTTAAACAGGTTAGTTGTGCAAGCTGCTGACAGAGGAACTCCCAGGCTATTTGCAACAAGCACAGTAGAAATACAAGTCTTAGATGTCAATGACAATGCTCCAACTCTCCAGCCCTTAGGCATTGTGGAGGTCCCTGAAAGTAAGTGTGGCAACTGCCAAGCTAAAATATTGTCTTTTAATAATTTATGCTGGGAAAGCAAACTTCTTTTTTATGAGTAACAAATATTCTATGGCAAATATTCTATTCTATTTCTGCTGACTACTGAGCTTTTATTTGTGAGCAACTTAAAACCAGCACATAATATAATGTGCAGTCTACCCATCTTTAAATACCTAAACATTGGTTAAAAGACACTGCTCTGAGGCTCAGATGTCAAATTCCTGAGATTTAGTTTCAATTTCTATTTCCTTTTTGGAGAAAGAAATGTAATTCTTATGCCAGCACTCCCAGTTTATAACTTTACAATACTATTCTTGACAAAAGTAGCACACTGATGTTATGAAACTTAAAGTAACTTCACAATCGATCAGCTAAAGACTTTGGAATGGGGTTTGTGTTTGAATATTAGGCAATTTTCACCCAGCACTTAGAATCTCTTCCAGTGTTCCCTTTTGCTGCATGATTGCTGTTGCATGATTTGCCCGTTTTCTGCCACTGAGCAGTGCTTAAAGTCTGAGGTCACATAGAATGAGCCCACATCATGGGGTTGTATCCTACACCGCCCTCGTGCTAGCAGGACCTACCACTAGCACAGCGGGAAGCTAGCGGTCCCTGAAACAACTGGAAATAAGTGGAAATGCTCATTTCTGGAATGGGGCATGTCAGCGGCGCTCTCAGAAGGGAGCTCTACTCACTTGTGCCGTTCCGGGAACGAGCATTTCTGATCATTTCCAGGGTTGCTCTAGGAAGTGCTAGTTCCTGTTATGCTAACGGTGAATCCTGCTGGTACAACAGAACTAGCAGAGTCACAGTGAATATTGGATAATGCCTATAGTTCTTTCCCATACCAGCATCTCAGAAGGGAGCTTTGCTCACCCGTGCCATTCTGAGAACGAGCATTCCTGATCATTTCCAGGGTTGCTCTGGGAAGTGCTAGTTCCTGTTGTGCTAGCGGTGCATCCTGCTGGTACAACAGAACTAGCAGAGTCACAGTGAATAGTGGATAATGCCTATAGTTCTTTCCCATACCAGCATCTCAGAAGGGAGCTTTGCTCACCCGTGCCATTCTGAGAACGAGCATTTCTGATCATTTCCAGGGTTGCTCTAGGAAGTGCTAGTTCCTGTTAGGCTAGCAGTGCAACCCGCTGGCACAACACAACTAGCAGAGTCACCATGAGTATTGGATACTGCCTATAGTTCCTTCCCATACCAGTATCTCCACTCTTGGGTACTGAAGCAATGCTGACATGTGAAGGAGCTCAGACCTGACTCATTCTATGCAACTTCAACTGCTGGCATTAAGGAGTACCACAGGAAAGAGAGTTATTGCGTCAGGTATCATAGAACTAAAGGTAATGCTGGAAAGTGGGTTTCTTTCTGTGTTTGGTTTTTCAGTCATAGAAATGATGCAAGTAATTCCCCAAAGTGTATGTATTGGCTACCCACAAGTCAGCATGGGTGCATCAAGACTCCAAAAGAAGCTTTGGCGTATCTGCATTTCGTTTGTGTGTAAATCCCTTCGTTACTATAGGTCACTCAGACAAACTGAACTTCAAGACCACAGCTGTGAATGAAAATCATAAAAAGTCTGGGAAATTAACTTTGGAACCGATTGCCTAGGGAGGTTGTGGGCTCGCTCACACTAAAGGCATTCAAGACGCAGCTGGACAGCCATCTGTCAGGGATGCTTTAAGGTGGATTCCTGCATTGAGCAGGGGCCGGGGACTCAATGGCCTTATAGGCCCTTTCCAACTCTACTGTTCTGTGATTCTATGAATGTGCAACTTGCATGCCAGATAATCAATAATGTACTTAGGACACAATCCTATGCATATTTAGACAGGAAAAAGTCCTACAGCTCCCAGCATTCCCCAGCCCTAGGTGTCAAATAAGGACTTATTTATTTATTTATTTATTTATTACATTTTTATACCGCCCAATAGCCGAAGCTCTCTGGGCGGTTAACAAAAATTAAAACCATAGTAAGACAACCAACAGG
The DNA here is from genome assembly GCF_023053635.1 of Elgaria multicarinata webbii. Taxonomy (NCBI): domain Eukaryota; kingdom Metazoa; phylum Chordata; class Lepidosauria; order Squamata; family Anguidae; genus Elgaria; species Elgaria multicarinata. The sequence goes on along the minus strand of NC_086180.1, from coordinate 51,078,034 downwards.
TTAAAAGCACAAATACAAAATATAATATAAAAAGCACAACCAGAATAAAAACCATGCAGCAAAATTGATATAAAATTAAAATACAGAGTTAAAACAGTAAAATTTAAATTTAAGTTAAAATTAAGTGTTAAAATACTGAGAAAATAAAAAGGTCTTCAACTGGCGACGAAAGGAGTACAGTGTAGGCGCCAGGCGGACCTCTCTGGGGAGCTCATTCCACAACCGGGGTGCCACAGTGGAGAAAGCCCTCCTCCTAGTAGCCACATGCCTCACTTCCTTTGGCAGGGGCTCACGGAGAAGGGCCCCTGTAGATAATCTTAAGGTCCAGGTAGGTACATATGGGAGGGAGGCGTTCCTTCAAGTAACCTGGCCCCAAACCATTTAGGGCTTTAAATGTCAATACCAGCACTTTGAATCGGGCCTGGACCTGGACTGACAGCCAATGAAGTTGTAAAAGGACAGGTGTAATATGATCTCGCCGGCCAGTCCCTGTTAGTAAACAGGCTGCTCTGTTTTGTACCAGCTGAAGCTTCCGGACCGTTTTCAAAGGCAGCCCCACGTATAACGCATTGCAGTAATCCAAACGAGAGGTTATCAGAGCATGGATAACTGTAGCTAGGCTATCTCTGTCCAGTAAGGGCGTAGTTGGTATATCAACCTAAGCTGATAAAAGGTGCTCTTTGCCACTGAGTTCACCTGTGCCTCAAGTGACAGTTCTGGATCGAAGAGCACCCCCAAAGTACGGACCCGATCCTTTAGGGAGAGTGCAACCCCATCCAGGACAGGGCAAACATCACCTCGCTGGACAGATGACCCACCTGCTAACAGTACCTCCGTCTTGTCTGGATTGAGTCTCAGTTTGTTAGCCCTCATCCAGTCCATTACTGTGCCCAGGCACTGGTTCAGAACAGTCACTGCCTCACCTGGATTTGATGAAAAGGAAAGGTAGAGCTGGGTATCATCCGCATATTGATGACACCTTAGTCCACATCTCCGGATAACCTCCCCCAGCGGCTTCATGTATATGTTAAACAGCATAGGGCATAAGATAGAGCCCTGCGGAACCCCATGGCTTAGGAGCCATGGCACAGAGCAATAATCCCCCAGCACCACCTTCTGGAATCGGCCATCCAAGTAGGAGCGGAACCACTGCAACGCAGTGCCTCCAACTCCCAGCTCAGACAACCTATCCAGAAGGATACCATGGTCGATGGTATCGAAGGCCGCTGAGAGGTCCAGGAGAATCAACAGGGTCGCACTCCCCCTGTCTCTCTCCCGACAGGTCATCCCACAGGGCGACCAAGGCAGTTTCCGTTCCAAAACCAGGCCTGAAACCTGATTGAAATGGATCTAGGACTGGTCAGGAAACGTCTGGACAGAATTATCGTCCTCTAAAATATCTTCTGATATCAGAGGAGAATAATTCCATCCACTAAACTGCTAACTTCCATTTTTTCTTTTCATTCCTAGCAATTCCCATCCCCACCAACCAATCAACCCCCCCCCCCCCCCGCACACGCAATGATGGACTCATATGAGCACCCAAAGTGTACGGAGTTCTCGCTCAACTCTTACATTATAGATCTAGTTAGTCATTTGCTGTGGCAAGGACTTCAAAGGTTAAATAGGCTTGTCCTATCCTGGAATTACTTTACACAATGTAAATGCAAAGCAGGGCTGGCATATAGGTGTCAGATTACTTATTTATTATTTATTTATTTATTTAAAACATTTATATCCCGCCCTATATCATTAAGATCTCAGAGCGGCGTACAGATAAAAACATACAGTATAAAACAATAAATATACACAGTTAAAAACAAATTAAACCATGATCCAAGTTAAAACAATATATAATTTAAAAGCAATAAAACCAGTTAAAACAGTTAAAACAAAGTGCCATTGAGTTTAACCATCAAAGGCTTTGTTAAAAAGCCATGCTATCTTCTTCTCTCTCCAGGAAGTCAGGGAAGGCCATGCCTTCCACTTACTGAGCCAATCAGTTTTACGATTTGTAATGTGGGAAATGAATTTTTTTGCAACAACAACAACTCTAAAAAATTTGACAGCATATCACTGTTATCCAGATAATGTTAATACTATGCTTAAACTATTCATAACATGTTTGCCAACTATGTTCCCCCTTTTTTCTTTGGACTCATAGAGTTTGTTAACAAAAACATCACATTTACAAAGGGGGCTACACTATATAAAACATGCAAAGAACAGTTATGATACATTTAAGTCTCACTTTTAAGCATGATCCTTGTAGATGCTCCACCTGGCTTCCTTGTGATGCAAGTTTTGGCCTATGATGTGGACCTGGGCCCACCTCTTCGCTACAGTTTCGCTGAGGATGGCAATCCTGGGATGACATTTGCCATAGATCAGCACAAGGGAATAATCTCAGTGGTGAAGGCATTAGATTTTGAAGAAATCGCTCAGATTGAACTGTTGATCAGTGTTTCGGATTCTGTGCATCAAACGACAGGACAACTCCTAATCCTTCTATTAGATGTCAATGATAATCCACCACTGTTTACTAAGGATGTGTACCAGGTAAGAAAACAAACATTACAATAGGCAATTTGAAGCTTTTGTTATGGAAACCTCTGTTCATGTGTCCTTGAGGCGCTGTGGTCTTTCCCCCACCCTTTTTAGGTGATGATACCAGAACTTACATCTATCAATACCTCTATCTTGACTGTGTATGCCACAGACAGAGAATCGGAATACAATGGAAAAATAACCTATAGAATTCCTTCCCCCTCTGACACATTTTCTATTGATCCTCAAAATGGTGAGTCAAACATATATGTAATAATTTTCAATGTAAGACCTACTTTGTGGTCTCAAGATGTATATTTGTTGGGGATGCCTATTGAAGGGTTCTTCTTGTTCATATGTCAAGTGCAGCTAAAATTATTCACCCTTGTAAAACCACAAGTACATTACTAGGTGTGCAGGGAGAGAATTCAGGTGACTGACTGAAGTGATTTAACTGGGGATTTAGCACTCTGTTTATTCTCCTGTAGGTTTAGAATAAAGAAAAATGACAAAAGCTTTATATTTAGACTTACTTTTAAGAATAGCACAAGACTTTTCAGAAATATAAAGAATAATAATTGTCACATTTTAATTATTATTTTTCACAAGGATTGCACATAATTTTTCATTCTGTTAATTGCTTATATATCATATATCACTAAAGCCTTGGTGTTGTCGAACTGGAAAATAATGTTTTCAGTTCCCTGGAATTAGCTTTTCATAGGATAAATGGCAATCTCTCGTTTTAGCGCTTAGTTCAATCCTATGCATGTCTACTCAGAAGTAAGTCCCATTGAGTTCAGTAAATGGGTAAAGGATAACTGATTCTTCCTCTTTAAGCGATGCAGGAAAAAAATAAATAGAGTTATGGATATTGTTTTAGTACTGAATGTTTGGTACAAAATAATGTGTTTTTACTTTGTTTTAGGCTCACTATTTCTTGTTACGCCATTGACATACGAGGACAAGAACCCAGTTATTCATCTCATCATAGAAGCCAGTGACAATGGGAATCCTCCTTTGACTGCTGTTACGTCAGTGCTTGTACAGATACAGGATGTGAATAACTATACCCCTCAGTTTATAATGCCAGCATATAATCTCAGTGTAAGTGAAAATGCTTCCATTGGAGAAAGGCTGTTCACATTCTCAGCCATCGACCGTGACAGGGCACATCGAAACACCTACGTTGAATATTCTGTCATTGGTGGTAATGGTAGTCATGAATTCCATGTGGACAATTGCATTGTTGGGCCAGAATCTCCAGGTAAACTGATTGGAAATCTTGTGCTGAGAAACGTGCTGGACCGAGAAAGAAGTTCATCTTACCAGTTGTTAATTCTTGCATCTGACCACGGAACACCGCCTTTAAACTCCACTGCCACGGTGTCAATCACCATTTTGGATATGAATGACAACCCACCTGTATTTACCAATTTGGAATATCATGTTCATGTGAGAGAGAATTTCCCAGTAGGTAGTCATATTACTGCAGTCTCAGCAAGGGATAATGATGCTGGATCTAATGCAGACATCACTTACAGTATCATCTCTGGAAATGATAAGGGACACTTCCGGTTGGATGGGAAAACCGGCTCCCTTGACCTTGTCAGAGCTCTGGATTATGAGGAAACTATGAAATTCAGTTTGAATATTCAAGCCTCTGATGGAGGAGTTGACGTAAAAAATGTGGGTTTTGCTGTTATATTTATCAGCGTCCTCGATGCTAATGATTATGCCCCAATATTTGTTTTCCCCAGCCTGGACTGTGGAATACTTGAAGATCTGCCCGCCTTTTCTTCTGTGTGCACAATTTCTGCATTCGATTTCGATACTGGTCCTTGTGGTCATCTTTCTTACTCCATCCAGTCATCATGTTTGTCTGGTCATGGAACTCCTGGAGATCATGACACATTTTTCATAGATCCTCTGACGGGAGAGATCCGCACCAAACAGGCGCTGGACTTTGAACACCAGAACCAGTATTGTTTCATAGCTCAGGCAAAAGACAAGAGCGATTCAAAAGCCACGGTTACTGTTCGAGTGAACGTTGAGGGGGCAGATGAATTTGCCCCTGTTTTTAACCAAGATCAATATTTTTTTGATTTCCCTGAGAAGAATGAAGCAGGGCAGTTGGTTGGGAAGGTGACCGCATCAGACTATGATGGAGGATTGGATGGTGTCATTCACTACACTTTGTTAAAACAGTCTCCTTTCTTTTCCGTGAACCAGAGCAGTGGGGCTGTCTACTTGACTAGAATTTTTCACAGGAAACGAAGCAGTAGGAAGCGGACAGATGACACTCTTGAACTGCTCATAAAAGCTCATAGCCCAAAGCTGGACTCAAAGTCCAGTACATGTACAGTTCTGGTAAACATTTCTAATACTCCTGAGAGCTATTCCATACTGCCGGCGCACACCGTGTCTGTTAGCATCGCTGCCTCTACTGTAGCTTTCCTGTTTCTTGCCATCAGCCTGGCTGTGCTTGTTGTTCGATACAGACAAAAAGATAGCGCAAACGGCAGCGTGAAGAAAGAGATGCCACATCCCTCTGCTACTGATTTGAACTTGGACAATGGAAATAGCAGCCCTAAAGAGGACCAGAAGTCCCAGATCCATGGAACTGGTACCCTTCCTGTGGGCAGCATAGCTGAGTGGCTAAGTTTGGTTGGTATCAGAGAGAGAAGGGACATTGGTCAGCCTTGCAGGCATTCAGGCTCTAGTGGCCATGGCTCCGCAGAAGGAGAAACCGCGGAAGATGAGGAAATAAAGAGGATCAATGAGCATCCCTGCAGGAAGGATTCTGGCTCAGCCTTAAGTGACCGAGGTTCACGTATACCAGACTCAGGAATTCCCAGAGACTCTGACCAACTTTCATGTCAGTCTGGAGAGACAGATGGGGTGGCTGTGGCTCAAAGGATAGAGATTGCCCACTCTTTTAAAGAAGGAAATGGGGCAGAGGGAAGAGAGTGTGACAAAAAGCTCTGCAATAAGTTGCTGTCCCAGACACTTGAAGAAATGGGAATAAAGGAAAAAGACATCATGGCAGATATCACAACAGAATATGTCTTCATACCTGATGGCCAGAACTCCCATTATGGATCTCTTGCCACCCTAGTAGACTCTGATGAGGATCTCAGAGGTAGCTATAACTGGGATTACATGCTAAATTGGGAACCCAGATTTAAGCCTCTCGCTTCTGTGTTCAGTGATATTGCAGAACTAGAGGACGAAAGCATAAAAATACATAGCTTTCCTAAGGAGAAGAAATCTTTCATTTTCCCTCCTCCTTTGATTACTTCTGTAGCTCAACCAGGTTTAAAGACAGTTCCCCCACGAATGCCAAGTCTGTTGCCCAGTCAGGCATTTAAAAAATACCCCCGCTCACCCCTCACCCATCACCTGAGATTTCCTCCATCAGCGATGACACCCAATTTTTCTCCTTCTCTGTCTCTGCTTACTATGCAGACGCCTATGGCATCTCCAGTTGCCTCACATCCAAGCCTGAAGGGGATGTGCCCTGGTCAGCCAGCATGTGAACTTTCAACAGAGGAAGAAGTTCAAGTATAGATTATTTATCATTGATTTTAAATGTAAAATGAACATTTGGCTAAAGGTATTTGCCATACTCCTTAATGAGCATAGCATGTTGTGTCTATATCTGTAAATATTTTATTTTTTATGTGCTAAAAATTACTTAGCCAAACATTTTTACCTCCCTAAGTATGTACAGCAAAATGCAACCTAGACTTGTCAGGTATCCCATTGATCATTCTTCACAAAATGTTATACAACTCAGAATTCTACTGCAAATGTTAGATGTTTGGGTTCTGCATGTTATAGATTTCTAGAGGAATACCAGGTGGGATAGGCCTTTGACATAATACACACTGACCCTGTTCAGACGACATGCTAAGCCACGGTGGTTAAGCATTTTGAGGTAAACATTATGGCTTAGCATGTTGTGTGAACCATGACTTAGCGTGTTGTGTGAGCCATTCCTAACCATGATGGCTACATAACTACAGTTTAAACATGCTCACTAACCATTTGTTGCAAAAGGGTTAGCAGCCTAATCACGGCTTAATTAGTGTGTCGTCTGAAGAGGGTCACTGTTAAACTCAGGTGAATTGTTCAGGATGTATAGAATTTGATGGATGTTCATGGGGTACTTGGAGTCAATATTTTAGCTGGTCTAACATACTCTGGTGCTGACAATTGGTGCTGACAATGCCATTTTTGTCTCCTGTCCCAAACTATTCTGATACCTGAGCCAAGCACACTTCAGCTGGAGCAAAATAAAAAAGTTGGTGCTACATAATATTCCATGCATGTAGAAGTATACATATAGACACACACACACATTTTGGTGTGTGCATATTTGTTATATCAAATCAGCTTATATTTGCCAATATTTTAACATGTTTTTTTCCCTTTTGTTTCAATATATAGGTAAATGTCTTTGCACCTTCATTAATAAGCTTGAATAAAATTAGGATAAATTAGACTTGGGATTTGATTAACAGAAAAAAGCCCTATGAACGTTTGACTTTACCTGAACAAATAAAGATGCTATCAGGGGCATAAATGTTGGGCAATATCCAACGGAGCTGCTCTGCCTCTGCTGATTCTGTTGTGTTTGTAGGACCCATCACGTCTGTAAGAGGCCTTCCGCACTTCTAAAAATAACCTCAGAAATGAGCGGAAACGCTTGTTCCTCAATCAGAGCAGGTCAGCGGAGCTGTCTTCAGCGAACTTTGCAGACCTGCTCCATTCCAGAAATGGGCATTTCTGCTTTTTTTCAGGTTATTTGTGGAAGCACCAAAGCCCTGTTGCCCAAGCAGTGGGTTCTCCGATCACATGGGCACAATAGGCGACTACCCACAGAAAGTACGAATGGAACCCCAAAGGCAAAACAAAGTAAAGAAAGATGTGTTCTTAGTTAATGTAGAATGCTGGGATGCCAATGCGAATTACAGCATCTGGCAGTTTTGTCTGATTTCAGTGATTTCTCCCGTGCAGTTTACACAGAGATAGTTTAAGAAGTATTTTGGGTCCCTGGATTTCCTCCTTCAGTTGCCCTTTGCAATTGTCACTTTTCAAAGAGGACCATGGAAATCTGTAGAGTGGCAGTTATGTGCAGAGCGGTGACTATGAGTGCAGCCGGGAATTTCCGACGGTTGGGTATAGAATGACTTGTGCTTATGGTTCTTTGGTTTCCGTAGCCACAATGGGATCCAGCTGCATGTGTGATTTTCTGGACTACAGCCAGGATATTTTGCTCTACTTCTGGCTTGTTACAGGAAGCGTGAAAGATTATCAAAGCTTATAAAGATCTGCTACACTACTTCTCTCACATAGCATTATTTTTTCATGATATGAAAAAATACCAAACCAAACAAACCAAAAGGGCACCTTTAATTTATGAATTTTGTATTTGCAAAACATGTATATAACAAAGTATAACCAAAAATGTAAGGTCATGATAATGACTTGTATAATTGCATAACTAAATAATGTAACAGTATTTTAAATATAATTTTTATATTTTTTCTACTGTGAAATCTTAGTTTTTATTTTTCTTGTTTTCACTCTGTTAAGTTGAGTTTCACAGTGGTAAAGAGGCCCAGGGCTTTGATTTTCTGAATTTTTCCTGACCCAGATTTACCAAAGAAAGCAGTCCAGAAGGGAGATTATAACAGAGGAAGATGGTACTTAGTTCTGCTGAGTAACAGAGACTTGGGTTTGGAGAACAGGCGTGGATTACATGCCATAAGCAGATCCTCATTCTTGCCATGGCTTATACTCCGATCAGACTTTTTAAATATATGGTTATTTAGAACAATCATATATGAGTCATCTAGTTCACCCAGGGGTGATCAAGAATGTGTTTGTATATCCAACTGAAGTAATCATCCCTGAAGAGATCAGTTGTGGACTTCATTTTCTTTCCTGACTAAGGGCATTTCCAGGCTTGAGATGGACACATTTAATCACTGATATGTAGAGAAGTGGTCTGAATACCCCCCCACACGCTCAGAGATACCCCCACAAAGGTGTTAGGATAGGATTTATTTATTTAAAAACACTGACAATTATATAGATATCTGATGCATTTTTATCACTTGCTCTTGTTCAGATGCAGTAGTATCTTCTAGTCTTCCATATAAGAATATTTAACATCTTCAAATAGCCATTGCTGCTTTGTCTCAGCCATTGCTGACAAGTGTTAGAAAGCATCAGGCATCTACACAAATATTAGAATCTTCTGTAATAATAAAAGAGGACATGTCTATGTCTGTCAGTGCCATAGCACCAAGCACATAAAACCTAGACACCAAAAACTTGGCATGCATACGAAGGGGAACCTTATGGCAGTGCACCTGAGGGATATTTGGTTTTGAAAATCTATTAATATTAATTAATGCATTTGAAGCACAGAGCTTTGCAGGAAATACAGTTTGAAGCCAGCGGGGGAGGAGTCAGAGGAACAGAATTATATGGCTGCCTTCCCCCCACCCCCCGCTGTGGGGCAGCCCCTTTCCTGGGAAATAGAATGAGCAGCCCCTTCCCTCAGGGGGTTTAGGGGTACACCATGGCAGGGCCCGTGCCTGGGGGTGGGGCAGCAGGAGTGGCTTCATTCAGATAGGGCAGGCACAATGTGTCCAACTCTGAAAGCTGCATAACATTGTTTGAAGTCTTCGCTGTATCAATCTGTGGGCAATTCGAACCTGCATGCAGCTATGTCCACTGGCGAATTTGATGATAAATAAAGCCTACTCCAGCACCTTGCTTTTTGCCATTCTCTATCTTTGGCTTCATTGGTCCTTTCTCTGTCCCTAACCCCTCCCCCTCCAACACACAAACCTTTTTCTCTTCTTCTCTGTTTTGAACATCACCATTTGCTTTGTGTCCAAAGTAGAATCAACCTTATTCCAGAAAGGTCTCTGACATACATAGGTAATTGAAGAAATCATTTGAAACTGACTAGCTTACGTGTCAGATGTTGAATTGCCCCTATACACATAGCTGAAAATTCTATCACAGTCAGTCCGAGGTCCTATAATGACTCTCATGTATACCTACATATATGGTTTAGAATCTGTCATTGAGACCTTCTCTGTCACATTGAACTCATAAGGCTGAAACCAAAATGATTAATATGCAGAAGATGTGTCATGTTAAGGCACATTTGCCATGAATTAGCAAGTGATTCATCCCATGTTCTTTTTGTTTCCCAGGATTACCATATTGTCATCAAAATGTACTACTGTATGCCATTATTCCCAATTCTAAGCAGCAGTGGTATTAATTACTACTCACACAGGGAGTAGGCGTATGCAGCTCCTTGTCTCTACAGAATCTTTTCACTGGTGCTGCAAGATGCCACAGGAGAAGTTGTATAGTTCTGAGTTGTAGTTACAACCATCTCTCCCTCTGCAGTGCATTGCTCTAATGGAAAAATGCATACTGCCCCCGCTCCATAGCTGCTGTGCGTCAGTGTTGAGAGAATGCTGCTACCAAAAGTAGGGCATGATTTCAGTACATGTGCTCCTCCAAACCCCGCAATGATTTAGGGTGCTTCCAGCCGATGTTTTTAGCACATTATTAAGAAATGCGTATGCAGACCAATAATTCATGTATGTACAAATAACCACAATTATACTAAAATTAAACTGCATTACATCAAATACATATAATGAGAGACATGATATGCAGTTATGAATGAATGAAATAACAATACAAAGGCTTTCACCAGCAGCAAGTATGCATATAACCACTTCTATCAGTCTAGTTTGAAAAACATGGATAGAACCATCTGCAAGACGAATACTGTCTATCTAACAAACCTAACTATCTGTCAAAGCATTTCTATCAATCTACTAAACGGTAACCCCGGAATGTAAACACCGTTTCCATCTTCATCAGTAATGAAATACTGTGACTCTCTTTAATAGATACATGTATGTGCAGATATGTTTTAGGCTCTGACTCCCGTGGTTGAAAGACCACTTTCTAAATAGAATTTGAAAGACTGTGTACCCAGGAATGTGGCAAGAGAAAAATCTAACTTTGCCTATAGGACCTCCTGCAAGTGGTGAGTATCTTAACCACTAAGGAAGAAAAGAAAATAATTGCACAATGCCTTCTGATTGTTCCTGCTAGAGCCCTGTGTCTGGAATCACCCTTACAGAATTGTATGGTGGAAAACTGACACAACCAATTAAAGATTCAAGGCTGACTTTGCTCTCCCCTTCAAGCGTATATGATGCAGACCAGATTTGGATTGGTACTGGCAGGTGATCATACATTAAAATGAGCATTTATTTGTATCCAAAATGCCCCCTGTTCTGTAGCAACAACCAAGTCATTTGCTGTCCCCGGTAGACCTTCTGGCTTTGGCTCTAGTTGTTATTATTATATGCCTTTTTGAAAGCATTAGCTGTAAGCTGATTCCCTTTTTGCCAAATATATGCCACACTCCGCCTGGGATAATCAGGCTTAAGAAATGTTCCGTTAAAGTTTTTTGTTGTTACATTTTTCTTTTTAATATATATATTTACTAATTCTGTGTCCAAAACTGTGAACTACATTAAGCAGATGTATTTCTGTCTCATGTGTGGCTGAACTGGAAAAAAAATGTGAATATACGAGGAAAGAGTCTGCTGTAAATCATATGTCAGCTCTTTTCACCTCATTTTTTTATTCTCTGTGTAAACAATGTAATTTGTTTAAGTTATTGTGAGTTTAGTTTTCACTTGCCTCAAAAAGTCTATTGTCTGATCAGTTGGGGGGTGGGGGTAGGAGATATGTGTATGCTAGTGATGGAGGAACAGAACTTGTTAGTGGAAAAATATCTTAAGCCCAAAGTGCAAAAGCTATAAAATAAGTCCGCTTTTCTTTTCTGGATTTTTGCTCAGTCTTGCTTACAGCTAATGCATGAATTAATAAAAGAAAATGTTATACATCACTCATAATATTTCTTGCACAAAGAAAACCTCATCAGGCTTATCTAGAGAAAGTTGATTATGTCTAAGGGCTTTTCTACATTAAGCAAAAATCCCACAACCTTACCAGGGCTTTATGTTCCAGAGTCTTTGAAGGTTTACAATCAGTACAATACACGCACTTCCTCTCCCCACGCCATATTTTTGCAGCTTCCTTCACAGGTGTTTGATTTATACTGCCAGCTGATGGCAGTATAAATTTATGGCAGTATTTATACTGCTACATTGCGTAACTTAGATTTATTACTGCATTTTTGGTGACTTATAAAATGGCGGATTCCTGCTTGAAAATGACAGGAGAGGCATCGGTGGTTGACGTCGTCATGAAATGGACCCGTGAACAATCATGAGCGCACAATAAAGGCCTAATGTAGAGACAGCCATAGGCTGCCACATTTATCTGGCAGCAAGCTATATTGAACACATAGTAGGCCTTACTTCCAAAGGAATTCTTTTTTAAAAAAAAGTAAAGTAAAAACCACCTTTAAGTTCTGTTTGTCCACATAAGTTGCGATCAAAGAAAGGATTTTATTGTGCTCGAATTGATTGCATTTTAGATTTAAATGTATAGTCTTTCCCAAAGGAGTTGTATGCAGAATAATATGCACATGGTATATTAAAGAGTAACTAATTTATTGTGGCATATGCTTGTGACCACAACCGACTTCATCAAATGCATTAAGTGGTCACTGAAGTGGGTTGATAAATGTGCTCTGCTTAGTACTGCTGCCCAGATATAAATGTCTTGAGGATTGTTTGACCTTGCAATAACAAAAAAATACACGTTTATTTTCTTTCTGTACTAAGGGAATATATACCTACTCATTTTAGGTGACATTTTATGCATCAACACCTGGGCTCTGGCCCACAAAAGCTTAATAAATCCCATTAGTCTAAGAAGACAAGGAAATGTGGAATTAGCAACCAAGTATCATGTGTACTTCAAACTTCCTTTTTATCAAAGCTATTGATAATAGACTTCCTTACATCTTCATGTGAGTCTGCACCTACCTGTAATCTTAATGATGTAATTATTGCCCATGCAGAATGTTAATTAAAGCTTGGCCTATAATTAGATTGCTGGCCACTCTGTTAATAAGGACTTTTATAATAAGTTTCATGAGATAAAACAAAGTTCAGGATGCCTTAGGGTGCAATCCCCAGGATATTGAGAAAGAAAAGAGTCCTGCAATTCCTAGCAATCCCCAGCCAGCTGGGGAATGCTGGGAATTGTAGGACTTTTTTCTGTTTGAACATGCATAGGTTTGTGCCTTTAGTGTAACAGAAAACCTCCCAAGTATACATTAGACCAGCCTTCCCTAAGCTGGTACTCTCAAAATGTGTTGGACTACAATTTCCACCATCTTCATCCAGTACGGCCATTGTAGTTCAACACATCTGGAGTCTACCAGCATAGCAACAGCTGCGTTAGGCCTTCAATAACTTGAACCACAGATAGCCATTTATGTGTTCATTTTATTTGGGGCAGCAACTTTTAGTAGTATTGAATGATGCCTGCTGAATAACCCACAATGAATCTTAGTAATATCATTGAAGACACTTTTCAGAGCAGATGATGATGATGATGATGATGATTTATTATTATTTATTTATATAGCACCATCAATGTACATGGTGCTGTACAGATTATACACAGTAAATAGCAAGACCCTGCCGCATAGGCTTACAATCTAATAAAGTTGCAGTAAACAATAAGGAAGGAAAGAGAATGCAAACAGGCACAGGGAAGTGTAAACAGGCACCAGGTAGGGTGAAGCTAACAGTATAGAGTCAGAACAAACTCAATATTTAAAAGCTATAGGGAAAAGAAAAGTTTTTAGCTGAGTTTTAAAAGCTGTGATTGAGTTGGTAGTTCTCAAGTGTTCTGGAAGAGCGTTCCAGACGTAAGGGGCAGCAGAAGAAAAAGGATGAAGCCGAGTAAGGGAAGTGGAGGTCCTTGGGCAGGCGAGAAGCATGGCATCAGAGGAGCGGAGAGCACGAGCGGGGGAATAGTGTGAGATGAGAGAGGAGAGATAGGCAGGAGCTAGACCGTGAAAAGCTTTGAAGGTCAACAGGAGAAGTTTATAGTGGATTCTGGAGTGAATTGGGAGCCAATGAAGAGATTTCAGAAGTGGAGTGACATGGTCAGAGCGGCAGGCCAAGAAGATGATCTTAGCGGCAGAGTGGTGGACAGAGACCAGCGGATTGATGTGAGATGAAGGAAGGCCAGAGAGAAGAAGGTTGCAGTAGTCCAACCGAGAGATAACCAGTGCGTGAACGAGAGTCTTGGCAGAAGAGACAGACAAAAATGGTCAAATCCTGGCAATATTATACAGGAAGAAACGACAGGATTTAGCTACTGCCTCGATATGAGGAATAAGGGAGAGCGAGGAATCAAATATAAAGCCAAGACTACGAGCTTCCTTGACCGGAGAGAGTGTGACATCGTTGACAGTAAGAGAGAATGAGAGGTGAGGAGAAGGTTTAGGAGGAAAAACAAGCATTTCAGTTTTTGCCATATTAAGTTTCAGACGACGATGAAGCAGCCAGGCTGAGATATCTGAAAGACATGCCGAGATACGATCGTGAACATCAGGAGAGAGTTCCGGAGATGAGATGATAGAGCACCCTAAACTTGAAATCAGTGGGTCAAACTGCTTGTAACATTAGCTGATGCTGATTGTTTTATTTACATGAGTGTAACTGTGCATACTTCATATTTGGATCAAGACCAATGTGCAACCATATTTCTCCATAATCGTTTCCCAAAGACACTCAAGGAGTGATTTAAAATAGAAAACAGAATAGTCTTGTACCTTGAACCAACCATTACCAGGGCAAACACAGATTATAGCAGGAATTGGATTCAGCACATACCCTGTACTTGGGAAAAAAATGGAGTACAAAGTGATGCAATTGGCAACAGTGAGTTGATACCCTGTAATAACTTGGAAAGAAAATAGCAGGACCTATGCTGCAGAAAGAAATCTCAAGAACCTGGATTCTAGTATGGTGCATTTCTTACATTTTATTGGATGTTGTCATATGTTGAAGAATGTCTTGATTAGTCTTATTTTTAAAACGAGATGAGGGAAAGAGTGTCAGTTTCACCCTAATTATAAATATAATCTCTAATTTTTATTCAATTCCACTATTTTATATCTGTTTGTCATGTGCTGAACCCAACTGAAGATACAGAAACTTGCACACTGTGAGGGGGAGGCAGGCTAGAATTGGGTTATAATATGCATAACCAGCTATGGTGGGTATGTGCAGTTTCCTTGTGCCACCTGACCACAAAATATAAGGATATCAACTGAGTATCTTTTAAAATAAAAACTGACTTTTTGCAATGAGTTGAGAACAATAATACAGTTGGGGAAGGATCTCCAATGATTTCTTGGGCCTTGGATGCAGCTCTAATGATGATGCACAAAACTGCCACAGAGGCAACTTTATTGTAAGTCAACTTCAAGTGGGCCTTTAGCTTGCTAGATCTGTTCTCCCATATGACTATGCAGAAAAGTCTTTCTTCATATGTAATTGGAAAATTGCTTTCTTAATTCCAGTAACTTGATCCTCCTCTTTTTAGTCTTCAGACCTTGCTTATTTTGCTTCCAACTCCTTCATTTCCTTTTCTGCCTCTTCTAATCCGTCATTCAACTGTCCATTTTAGCTGATGCCACAGAGGTAATTTTCCTCTTATTATAGTCTTTAAATGAGTCCCATATACTCAAAGCAGAGAACTATGATTGCCTTACTTTTCTGAAAAGCTCATCAGTCCTGAATCAGGTATATATTTCTTGCCTGAATTCCAGTATTCAGCATCCTCTTGGCTGAGTAATAACTAATTACTAAAGTGTGGGCATGTAAGGAAATATAAACTTTGAGTACATAACATAAATCATCTACTTCGCTACTAAAATTTATATTGCTTGCTTTGAAAAATCTACAAGAACTTTATGGTTGCAAATATAAGACTTTGAAAGTTAAGTATTAGTGTTTAAGGCTGCACCATTGCACACAGTGGGACTCACTTCTGAGGGGAAAAAAATCATTTTATTTTATTTTAAAGATTTCTATGCTGCATTTCAGAACCAAAATGTTCTCTCAAAACAGTTTTCAAACCACCAAAGAGAACTAATAAAACACCATAAAACACCGTATTGAAATCCCTTAAAAGCGAATAAGTAGAATATATTAAAATAGAACCAACAGCAATAAGTAAACCAAAGACTGAAACAAAAATATATTCAGGGCCCATATAAAAGAAAAGGGATTTTTTTTATTTATTTAAAACATTTGTATCCCGCCCTATATCATTAAGATCTCAGAGCGGCATACAGATAAAAGCATAAATATGCACAGTTAAAAACAATACAGTATAAAAATATATATGCACAGTTAAAAACAAATTAAACCATGAACCAAGTTAAAACTATAAAAGCAGTTAAAACAACGTGCCATCTTAGTGAATTTAACCACCATCAAAGGCTTTGTTTAAAAGCCATGTTTTTACTTGATGTCAAAATGAAATCAGTGTTGGCGCTAGTCAGGCCTCCAAGGGGAGGGCATTCCACAGTCGGGGTCACAACAGAGAGAGCCCTCTCCCTTGTCCCATCATAGCATATATGTTGCAGTGGTGGGATGCGGAGAAGGGCTCTAACATCTGTCTAGGAAGGGATCTCTGCAGGTGGGGAGCTACCACTGAGAAGGTGCTTTCATGAATTCTCAGCAACCTACTGGCAGGTCTACATTAGGGCTTCTGAAGCCAATCATAAGCTACGAGCAGACTCATGTGGGTGCAAACCATAGAGCATTTAAAGGTTTTAAGCAGCACTTCGCTTTGGGCTTGGAAATGAATGCAGCTAGTGAAATTGATACAGCATGGACTATCTAGACAGCTAAATTTTGCATTAGCTGAACCATCTGAGCAGTCTTCATAGGCAGCCTCATGTAGAGTGCATTGCAGTAGTCTAGCTGGGATGTGACCATGGCATGGGTAACGGAGGGAAGGTCTGCCAACTCAAGATCAGGTCTCAGTTGGCATATCAGCCAGTGCTTCAACAGCAACAATTCCAGGAACATCCTTAACTAAATATGCACAGGTTGGTGCTACAGAATTCCTTGATTGCAAACCACCTCCCACAGGACTCGGTAGGTGGATAGTGTTTAGAAAATGTGATTTAATCCATCTATATTTCGTTCTGATTAGGCCAAGAGCTGTGCAGAGCACCCACACCCCTGCCACTATCTTCCAAGACCCTGACCTCCCTGTGTTGAGCAAAAGTAGAATATAGCCATTTTAGTGTTCATCTGAGTGGTTCACAAAAGCCCAAGTTACTGGAAAGCATTTGAATTGAATGGAAAATACCATCTGCAAATTTAACTTGAAAATATGTTTGGGGATTAGTCCACTCCCCATTGGCAGGCAGGGGTGGTCTGATGCGTGTGGAAGATAGAAGTGGTGGACCAGACTTCAGAGTGTGGCACTTTGGGGTGTCCAGGGGTCATTTCCACACACTCCAGACCTCCTTTTCCAATGGGTTGCACACTGTAGAGTGTACAGGAAAACACGAGTTTTCTGGCAAGCTCTTGGCAGCAAATTACAAACGAAGCCTGAAACGTCCAAATTTCACTTATTTTCAACTGAGATTTTGATGTTTTAGGCTTCCATAGCTGTAGAGAAAATCTGAGGCAGACTGGCATTTTTTTGCCACTGCAAACTTTAGTGGCGGTGGGGGCTACACTGGGTAC
The DNA here is from genome assembly GCF_023053635.1 of Elgaria multicarinata webbii. Lineage (NCBI taxonomy): Eukaryota > Metazoa > Chordata > Lepidosauria > Squamata > Anguidae > Elgaria > Elgaria multicarinata. The sequence continues at coordinate 51,060,722 of NC_086180.1, read as the reverse complement.
GGCATGGGTCATGTGTTACCCACACCTGCTTCAGAGACATACATTTTGTGACAATGTGTTGCAAGCCCCTTTTCTGAGCATCAGAGGTTCAGAAAGACTTCATTAATATCACTCTGCCTAAAAATGACAACACTCTTTTATGAAGATGTAACAGGAAATGTTTTCCTGCAGGACGAGAAGTTTATAAAAATGTTTGAGAAAATAAGATTTTTTATTATTATTGGGAAAGTAATTCAAACTGACTTAGATAGGGAATGATGGCTTAAATAGATTAAAACCAGCAGAGAATACTCCGTGTGCTGGCTTGGAGGTATCTAGTAAGGAAAATCAGTGATAGACATGAAAGCAATACTCCTGGGCTCCCTGGCCTGACAGTTCTGTGTTCAGTCCACAAAACTGTCTAGGCCCATCAGCACTGCTTTGGGACATGAAAGGTTTGAAATAAAAATGCATCATACTTACATTTTGAAAAATATACTCTTGGGGATCATTCATTTTACAAAAACAGACTTCCATATGTGCCCACGCTCTAGCAACCCACCCCTGGGACATGACTTTGGAATATTTTGGAATGGTGAAAATGGTATGGGTGTCTACGTCCAAATAATTCAGAAAGAATATTCAGTGAATTAAAGATAGCTGGAAGTAAGTATCATGCTCAAAGTAGACTTGAATGGGTTTATGAAGAGCATTGTCTCTTTGTGGAGGGCTGCGTAACTGACAACTAGCAAAGCCAGGAGTTCAGTTATCTAGGTCATGGTAATGGAATTGTAGCGAATCCCCTGTGCTATTTTGCAGAAGGCTTGCCTTCCACAGGAACAACACTTTGAATATGTTTTAGCAAGTTTTAAAATCATATTGGTTATATTCTCTGTATTTGTTTATTCATAAAGCAGGCTGCCAGTGCTATGCACTTAACTCTTCAGAACTCCAACAAAAGAAACTATAAATGGTAGACTTTGTTTAAAAACAACAACAATTCTAAAGTTTCCTATGCGACTTAATATCTGCACTTCTAAGGGCCTTTGCTTCTTATGGCCAACCACAGTAAGAAAATAAAAATGCCATTCTGTTTTTACCTTTTACTGGGCTTCCTAATCACTGATGTACCTTTTGCAGCCTTGAAATATCATGAAACCTGGAAAAGCATTCAGGGCTGAATTCTTTCTACACGGAAGACCCCTGAAGGAAATGTGCATGTTGCAGGGTGAAGGGACCAAGCCTTGCCAGTTTGTTTCTCTACTTGAAACCATAACTGTTCTCAGATGTCAGGCTTATGGAAATCCATGTCTTTCAGCACAGGATGAATGAGGAATAGAATTGATCTGGTGGGTCTATGGTTTATCCTGTTAAAAGCTATCGTCAACCAAAATAATTCAGCTCTCACATCTTGCCAAGGGTGCCGGGTCTTGCACAGCAGGGATACTTAGGCAAAAGGCAGAGGTTCTCACTGTGGTGAGATCACTATTCTCTTGACCATCCTTGGAAAATGTTTCATCTACTCAACTACTTGCCACAGAGTTGCAAAAGGTTCATTTAGGACAGTGTCTGGAAACTAACCCAGAGAAATGGAGCCTCTGTTTCTCCAAAGGCAACCTATACATTTCTGTCCAAGCTCCTCCCTTCCCGTAATGACCCCTATTCAGATTCCTATGTGCACTTTGATAAGCACACAGAGCTTTTGCATACGTGGGCTGTTGGCCTGTCGATGGAGTGACCATTGCTGTTTATTTTCAGAGGAGATATGTGAGACAGTCCTTGTTATGGGAAGCTCTGCTTTCTCAAAAAAGATCTGTGGGCATGTCTACACCAGCCCTATATTCTGGGGTCATCCCTGGATCGACCCTGTGCATCCAAATGATGCACAGGGGATCCTGGGGGCAATCTGGGATGACAAGGACTTCCCCTGGGATATCTGGGACCATGGAAAACCCAGTTTTTCCACAGTTCCGGGACCATGCCGAGGAGCGCAGGCCATGTGACCGCTGCTCCTGGGTTGTCCCTCCCTGCGAGTAGGAGGACTCTTAAAATGGGCACAGCTGTACAAGAGCAGTCCGTGCCCATCGGGTGAGGAGTGAGTTTGGGTTTTTTTGGGGGGTTAACTTTCTTTTTCAGAGAAGCACAATTGTGCTCCTCTTGTTGCAGAAAAAAAATGGCGGCCGCAATGTCCTCTATTCTTCCGGGACCTCACGTGGCCATCAAGATGCTGGGGGAAGATGTGGAAGCAGGTAAGTCTGTGATCTTCCCCCCTCCCTCCTCCTACACCCTATGGTGTAGACATGCCCTGCATCCCCCCTAAGAAATGATAAGATTAGGGCATGCAGAATGATCCTTACATAGCCTGGAACTCGGTCTGGATGTGAGAGGCATTTAAAACTGTTGTATTGCTCTAAATATTGAACTAAAATACGTTTCTATTTTCAATTTTAACTCCATTGTGGGGTGTTTTTTTTTTTTTAAAAAAAAAGAATACTTTTAACAATACTGTAAGTCCATTCAGTTAGGTGGTTGTTTGTTTGTACAGATGGTTACAACATTCCAAAGAAGAAAATCTGCCAAAAATCTGTAACTATTTGATGTTTGATGGCAGGTTTCAGTTTAATTCGAACCTTGCAGAGATCGTCAAATCTGGGGCTTATTGTGCAGAAAGTAGGGTATCCTACTCTCTAAATAAGAGGTGGTTTCTTGTTCAAGCTATAACAATAGGCTGTTTTGTGTAATTATTTACTAATAGAACTGAGAGGCAAGGATGATAAAAGAAGATTGTGTATCCTATTTTTCTTTCATCAGCGGCTTCTCAAAACCACTTGCCAAAGGCAAGCAACTGATACGAAAACATGAATTTGATCTTGGTGCAGAAAAGCTTTTGCATACCTTCTGTAACCATCCCCAATATTAAAAATAATACTTCTTTTGCCATAGGAAGCCCATTTAGTGGCAAGATTGTATGCTACTCTTTCTTGGGAATGCATCTCAGAAGAGGAACAAAAATGGGTTCTGAATGTTATTGAAAATAAACGGAGTTTCTTTGAGGCAAGCAAAACATTTTATCCACCAAATTAAAACACCATGTCAGTTGTCTGTTTCTAATCTATGTTGTCTGTGAAACTGATGCATTGTATTATCTTGATTTTCATGCTCATTGTCCCCATTACAAAATAGTCAGCATCAATAGTACCTTATTTGCTCGCATTGTTTATATGACTTCACATTTAGCAGGCTTATTGAATCTCCATCAAGAAACACATAGTCAAGTATTCATTTTTGGCAAAGTCTTCTTGTATGCAGCAAATACTGACACAGAGACTCCAGCATTCCTCCTGTTGTTGCATCAACATTTTGTATGCTTCAGCCTTTGATAAAAAAAAAAATGGCCCAAATGTTATAGTCAGATAAAATATTTAAACATTTTTTTCTGTCTTGCCTTCCTTCTGTTAGTAGTTTGTTCTTTTAAAAGAAACTTAACCACCTTCATAGATGATGTCCATCTGCTAATCAGAAAGCATTCTGTTCCATAGGCCTAATTCTAACAACCATCATCAATGTAGGTCATAGTGGCTCAGACAGCCAATCAAATTTGCTGGGGTAATTAATTAGCATGGAACAAGCAGCTATCTCCCTCTTGTGGCTTTGAGCTGAAATCATTCCTGTTCCCATTCCACTTCCCTCAGGGGTTGACCACAGACAGTAGAAACCTTTCCACATACATCTAAATATATGAAATGCAGATACAAAATATATCCATTGCCAGTAAAGTAATGACAATTACAAACTATTGCGAAAAGACAATCTCAGTGTTCAATCTCAAAAGCAAACATGCAGCCCTAAGGTTTTGAGGAAGAGAGCTTGTATGTAACTAGATTGAAATCATAGTACAGATACAGGGATCTTCACTAACATCACAAGTCATTGTGACAGTGGCCCTTTGCAGTTATTCCCCAGTACACAATTTTAATTGCATTGAGTGGGAGAATGGGGCTGTTCCCCTGCCCATGCACACTCACTCATTAGAGAAAACATCTGTAAAGAGCATGTGTGTCAGCCATCCTTCCCCCACCTGGTGCCTTCCAGATGTGTTGGAAAGCAACTCCAATAATGCCAGAGTCAGGCAGCATGACCAATGGTGTCGGCTCTCGGCGTGATTTGGAACCCTGCACTATCAGCAATACCAGTCATGGGAAGAGCCTCTGTACACACAAAAGAGTTCCCTTTACAGGTGTTCACCCAAAATGCGTGAAAGGGAAGGGCGCACGGTCAGTTCCATTCTCTCCCTCCACATGATTATGAGGGCATATGGGGTAGGGAGTGGTGCTTGCAAATGGCTTGTGTTTTGACTGTACAGAATGCAGACAACATGGTTTGTCAAATGAATATTTAGGTAAAAGATCTAACCACAAGTAAGTATTTATTCTTGCCATCCAAAGTAACAATAGTAAAAATGAGTAATTGAATCTGACCAGCTGCTGACCGTGCCAGAAATGGGAGCATAAGACAGCATGCAAAAAGGGAATGACAATTCTGTGCTGCATATTTTAAGTATGTGGCAGAAATCCAGAGGTGGATATATTCAAATCATATATCATGTGGCTGAAAAATACTGCCGGGCCTGTTTTCAAAGGTCATCAAATGGTTTGGGATGAAGAATGACCACACCAACTAGAGAGGTCAGGAGCCATTGAAAATGTGGATGCAATTCAGCATTGTTCAAAAGCGATCATTTGTTTTTACATTTTTTAAAAATATTCATAATAAACATGTCTTCACTGTTCATAAAAATTGCAAATTGAACTCAGAAATTGGGAAAAGCTTCCAGCCTGGCACTACTAGAATTTGCTTTAGTTGATGCAGTGACTTGGCTAGAGCCACAAAAACCAGTGTCCTATGATATGTCAGTGGAGGACAGCCTTCTCTACTAACTTGAGAGAACTCCTTTGTACAGAATAAAAAGTTTGCTGGGAGGATGGAACATGGGGTTGAGTTAATGTTGGGTGTTTATTTGAGCCACTTGTAGCTTTTGGTTTTTTCTCTCTCTCCTTAACTACCCTTTTAATAAGAAATATAATTACCAAATAATTGCCATCATGGGTACAGGTAAAATGCAATCATTCAGAAGTAAAGATGAACGATTGAATCAATGGTGGCCAAGACAATTCCTCAGAAGGTCTGTAAAGAACAGAAGCACTTAAGAGAGTGAGAGATGGATCCAATACCTCCATCACAAGCATGGGAGGATTGGCTGAAACACTAAATGGTACTGCTGATGAGGGGCGGGGGAACCGCTTCAACACTGTGGCATCTGGAGTTTCTGGCTGCCAACCCCCCAAAAAACAAGAGCCCGGTGCAATGGATTTGGTTAATCAGACTTTGGAAGCTTATCACATAACAGGCTTGCTGTGGCTTTCTTGCTTTAAAAAAGACATTGAATAAACTTTCTATACAGTAGAGGAAGCGTGTGCATAGGGAAATAATTGATTTATTGCTGAAAATCTAAAATGGTTTGTTTCAAAGTCTTGTGCAATTGGATCAACATTACTTCAAAGGGGTGGGGTGGGGGTTGAAGCCTGAGGTCATGTTTTTGCAATTAAATCCCTGGTAAGTTGAGTGGGTGGGAATCAGAAAAATAGTTTACTTAGTCCTAGCTGCCCCCATTGTATTCTCCCAAGATCAGAGAAATAGCTCAAACACTGGGAACCTAGTAGCCATTCAAGATTAACCACCAATTCTAATTTGGTTATTCATGCAAGAAACGTACGTCACAAGAGGATGTAGAAAAAGACATTGACAGTGTAACCCTATACAAGTCTGCTCAGAAATAAGCCCCATTGAGTTCAGTGAGACTCCCAGGTAAGACTGTTCTCCATTTGAAGGTGTCCTCTGTTTGTAGGGCTGTCCAGTCCAAGGCTGGTTTAAAAATAGAGCTGTAAGGAAGGAGAGCAGGAGCCTTGACATTGGCCATTAATAGGGCAACCTGGACAGCAGCAGACTGGGAAGGTCACCTGGTGAGAGACTTCCATACCATAGTGAATACAGAAAATGGCAGCTAATATGATCATGGGGTTGGAGCAACTCCCCTATGAAGGAACGGTACAGCAGCTGGGACTGTTTAGCTTGGAAAAATAGAGGATAAGGGGAGACATGATAGAGGTGTACAAAATTATGCACAGTGTGGAGGATGTGGATAGGGAGACATTTTTCTCCCTCATAATCCTAAAGCCTGAGGGCATCACCTGAAGCTTATTGGTTGGAGATTCAGGACAGATAAGAGAAAGTACTTCTTCACACAATGCATAGTTAAACTATGGAACTCACTAGCACAAGATGTAGTGATGGCCACCCTAGCTTTACTGAAACAGACAACCCATGGCAGTTTTACTCTTGCATGGGCTATCTGTGGCATAAAGCCATTGCATAGAACACAGAGAAAAAGTAAAGAGATAAGGTCGGAGGTGGCTTTTGTACGTGTTATCCTTACTTAGCTGTTTGGCCAAGAATCTGATCTATAAGAATTGTCTTGATAAATCATGGCCCAGCATGTTCTCTCGCAATGAGCTGTGTGATGAGCCTAGGAAAAGCAGAAGCGTGAGATGAGGGTGATAACCTACTTTTTGTCTCCAGCATGTGGCATTGAAAGGTGTGCTGTTCCCCAACAGAAAGGTCCCATTCTTAGCTACTATGGTTAATAAAAGCCACATCAATGGGACTCTCTTACTTTTAAGTGCTCTGGGCTTTGCCTGGAAAGTGGGAGAAGCAATAGGCTATACCTTAATCACAGCTGCTTAATTATTGTATTAATAAGGAGTTTATTTAACAATGTTCAATTTTACATGGTGACTGGAGTAGACGGACAACCAAACTTTAAAACAACAGGTATGTTGATCTAGAGCGTCATCAGATGAGTATTTTATTGCACACTTGTTATTGGCCACTCATGTTTTTTCATGGGTCCTTTTGATGCTGCCAGCTGCCTCCTGTGCGTCTCCCATTCGTTTTGGTCTTCTTTCCACAACAAAATAAGACCCCGGTAAAACTGATTCTTGAGGGGAAAGTGAAATGTGCATTTTCATTTCAACTTTTAAGAGGGGTGAAATGCTTTGGACATTGGTTGTTTTGTTTGTTTTTTAATGGTCATTTACTATATTGTGTATCCTGATAGTTTCTGTTCAACAACAGAATGGGAAGCTCTGAGTGGAATATTTCTACAAAAGCGACTACTCCTTTTAAAAGACATTTTAGAAATTCTTTTTAGAAGGAATTTTAGAAAATTTAGAAATCCCATGCACCTTGGATAGCTCCTTTAGAGTTCAAACTGAAATACGGACTGTATTCACTGCCCCACTGACATCACAGCCACCAGCCTCGACTGCCTTTAGGTATAGCAACCCAGAGGTAAAATATCATGGATGGAAATCCTGCAGGCACAAGGAACAATTTATTAGCTGTGGAAAAAGTAAAATACTTTTGTACTCATGCTGTTTTATCTACCATGAATACCAGTAGAGACCCTGTGCATTTACAGATGGCTGGGTCACGGTCAGTGTGCGCAAAAGCCTATTAATCTATAGAATCCCTCAATCAGAAGAGAAATCTGATGATGTCAATGGAGAGATGTGTCAATATTCTAAAAATAATTTCAAGGATGTATAGTTCTCCTTTTCAGCTTCTAATCCTTTCTCTTGGCAGCCAGTTCTAAGTTTGCTTCTCTGTGGACTTCCCCCATCTCCTGTCCAACATCTGCTGTAGACCCTGGTTTCTTACCATGGGCCCAATAAACCCTTCATCCTTGAGAACCAAGGTCAGCACCAGGCAACAGCTTTAGAAAGGCCTACAGAGATTCAGTTGAAAGATGTGTACATGAACATCATATTTTCCACTTGGAAGAAGGGGGAGATGATATAATGCTGTCGGCTATTTTCCCTGCTAGAATAAACTGGCCAGATGTAACAAAAATGAGAATTAAGCAACAAGAGCAAAGGTGTTACCACTAATTTCCTGTTAGAAGAGGGGGTGTTTATGGGCATCTGCCTCCCTTCCTCAGGCTTCTTTCGACTTGTTATGTTTTGTCTGGATCAGCTGATATGTAGCAAAAAAGCAAAGCATGAGGAAGTACACATTTTTCTGTTTGGGTGTGGGTTTGTGTTAGTGTGAGGTGAACAGACAAGCAGTCTCCTTTCCTTGCTCCCTCCTTGTGCCAGCTCTCAGTGTGGGGTAGAAACTGCAGTCCTATGCACTTTTTGCTAGCCCTTGGATAAATTTTGGAGTCATCTCGAACTCTAGGCACTCAACACACCGTGCACATTTTCCTTTTGGCTTTTGATCTCTGCATGAGTGCACAGCAAATTTAGAACACGTTCATATATGCCACTAAAGGCACAATCCTATGCATGTTTAGGCAAAAGTCCTACAACTCCCAGCATTCCCCAGCCAGCAGGTTTTTAAATACAATTTTAATGCAATGGATTCAGCTGCATAACATTGGATTCACAATCAGTTTTCAACCTATATGGTGAAATCAAATTTCTCTTTCAATGCTACAATTCTAGGCTTCTTATTACAGTATTATTCTCCCTTGTTTTTCTTTCCTTATATCTAGGCCAAATCAGATGTGACATTAAAACACACCATTCTCTCTCTCTCTCTCTCTCTCTCTCTCTGGCTCTCTGGCTCTCTCTTTCTCTAGCTCTCTCTCTTTCTCTCTCTCTCTTTCTTCCATGTATGTGTATGTTAATTTCTTTTAAAATAGCAGCTGCAAGGGGAGGGACAGTCAATCTAGATCTGGAAGGGTGTTTTTGTCTCTCGTTTTTTGCTTTTGCTTTTTTAAGTTTTCCCACCTGTGCCATTTCCCTGTCTACAGCCAACGCGCCATCCAGCCCGCAAGGTACCATTTCCCCTCAAAGTTGTCATTTGAGGCTTGGTGTGTGTGTGTGTGGGGGGGGGGTTCAGTGGGAAACCAGTGTGAGGGAAAAGTTAACCTCCTCCATCTGTGTTATGGTGCCATTCCTGATCAGGGTCACACACCCCGGCTGCTACTATAAAGAAGACAAAATCCACAAGAGAGACAATGATGGTTTTAACTTCACAGCTAAATTAAACTTAATGTAATGGCCATAATCACATCTTGTGGCAGCGAATTCCGTAAACAGCTGATGCATTGTTGGAAGAAGTACTTTCTTTTGACCTGGAGCCGGTCTCCATGTATGATTTACTGCGGAGGGAAAGCACTCCAGACACATGAGGGCGTGATCATCCTGCAGCCAGCTGTCCGCTTCCCCCTCCAAAATGTGCATTTTCTGAAAGTTGTTTTTGTGTGTATTTTATCTTGAATGCGGCTCCCGCACGCTTCAGATGACGTGTGCCCCTTTCACCAGAATTAAATCCTGCATGCTGGGCATGCCTAGAGCTGTGTCTGTGCCTAGCTGTGGCTGGTCAGGAGGGAGGGGTTGGAGAATAGCCCGCTAGGTCTACTCAGATGCAAGGAGCAGAGGAAAGAGAGCAAGCCAAAGGGGTGGCAAAGGAACACCCGTAAGGAGATGACATTCTGCCACCTGCCCTCCCTCTGTGGTGTCTTTTTCCCACTGAGAAAATTAGAGCCCCTTCCCCTCTCACCCATGGTAGGGCTGCTTTCCTGTTTTCTCCCTTCTTAAAAATGCAGTCTTGCAATTCCAATGTGTCACAATAGCAGCTTGATTCATTCATAGAATGCAGCCTATGTTCTCCATTCATAAAAGCATGGTTTTAATCTTTAATCTTTCACAATGTCCAAACAGTGGATGAGAGGGGGGAAGTGTAGGTTTAAACTACGGGGGCTTAATTCAGTGCTTCCAAACTTCCTTGAGCAGGAGCAGGGAACTCAGCAGCATCTATGTGTTAGATGATGTTCAGTGCAGGTAGTGAGACTCCACCCACAAGATCCCAAAGTAGGGTTTGGAAAGGTCTTCCAAGGCTTGGCCTGCGAGGTCACCGAGTCCTGCTCATGCAGCCCAGCTTCAAGGAGCCGGGCCATGTGAGTCTTTGACGGGGGAATTAGCATGGCAAGGGGAAATGCAAACTTTCTGGAGGCTCTGGGAAGTGCATTTTGCCATCCCTACCCCCACCCCCGTGAAGGGAGAAAATACACAACTTCCCCAGTGTCCACCATTAATGCAGTGGGGGAAAGGGACAAATGGTGTGTTGCGACCTGTAAGTCAGGGTGGACCCATGCCCGAGCACTCTCAAAGGCTCAAGAGCACTCAGCCATGGGTCTCTCCTAGCACTGAATAGGTCTGACTGGGCCCATGATCAAATGCATCAAATGTCTGCTGCCCTCCCTGACCCAAGCAGACATTTGATGCAATACTACCCCAAAGTAAGGAGGCTTGACATACAGAGTGACTCATGAAAGCACATTTTAAATTTCTGCTCCTCTTTTCTGGCATCATGTGTCCCTGACGGACCAAAGCCGATTTCATGAAAATCTGCATTAAACATGAAAGCGCTTGTCATTCCATTGCCATGTAGGTTAGAGGCTGGAGGGAGAGGGTGCAGGGAATGGGTACCCTTCCATCTAGTGGCTTGTGTGGGCTGACCTGTATTCAGATTTATGTTCCTGGCTGTGGTAATAAATCCCTCCTTTTCCCACTTCAAGGATGATTGGAATATGTGAAAGGGGAAATTAGTCATGCATCCACATTTCATCTTATTGAGGACAACCCCAGACTTTATTCTCAATGCATCCCCAGGATGGGGAATGGGTTTACTTGAACCAACTTGTGGAATAATTTGCTGGTAACAAAACAATGATCTCAAGTCCAAACATTCTTCCGTTCTCTTCCCTCTGGGTTGTGGCAAACGTTGACTACCCAAGAACTGCCTTTTTATTTGTTCAAGATGACATAATTATAACTCAGCTGGAACTGCTGTAAACTGTAAACCAGCCTTCCTGTCCCCAACCTGGTGTTCTCCAGATGTTTTGGACCACAACTCCCAGTATTCCTGACCATTGGCTTTACTGGCTGGGGCTGATGGGAGTTGAAGTTCAAAACATCTGGCAGACACCAGGTTGGGGAAAACTGACTGTTGAAGAATGTATCTCTGTGCCACTGGTGATGGAACATGGGCTAAAATTTTGGCAGCATGACTTTAGCAAAGTGATATTGCTGTGCATTTAACCCTCTAGAAGACTTTCCAGGAGGATCTTCTCAGATCTACAATCCTAACACAAGAACACCATTAATGAATTGGCTTCAGTCTTTTTTTTTTAATTAAATGTTCCTATTGCTGCCCCATAACTTTGTGGACATAGGGAGTGGGGGCCTCAGAGCAGGACAAGATACCTTTCTGCTACCTTTGTTTTTTTCACACCTTACCCTTTCCAACAACCTCCTTGCCATACTTGACTATGAACCAGTTTCTTTAATGATACCAGTTCCTGCATGTCTGACTGCAGTGGGAAGCAGCACTGTAAATGCTTATATTATCCTTTCAAGGATCATTAGCATGTACTTCTCCACCCTCGTATGAGGATTAGGAAGAGAGTACAAGTTCTGAAAAATCCTACGGTGAAAAATGTCTTGTCCCAATGACACCACACAAACATTAAGACAGGCTTTCTGCATGAATTCTTTGACATGATTCTTCTGGGAACCTCAGGATCTGAAGCTGAGACAAGCCTGGTGAGCTACTGTCACATTTAAAGGGCTGTGTCCTTCCACATGATTCCAACTGTCCTACTATACAGAGGGCAATTTCTGTTCAAAGGGCTGTCAGAGGACATTCCACCATTTGAAGGTACCCTCTATTCGAAAGGCTGTGCAGTCCAAGTCCAGTTTATAGATGAAGAACCATAAGAAATGACTTGAAGTTGCCCATCAACAGTTATCATGTGGACAGTAGATGAGGTGGCATGCCACACAGGGCAGCTGGTCACAGTCTTCCCCACTGTAGAGATATGTATTTCTATTTAAATTATAGTCATTATTTCTAAATTTCCACCTATACAAAGAAAATAGTATATGCAAATTGTATGCATCTTCTTTTGCCCTTTTTTGGGGGGAGGGGGGAAAGAGCCAGCAGATATAGTCAAAGTGTGATATGCTCCCTGGGAGGAACCAGGAAATAGTTAAGAGCAACACCCTCTTCCTATGGCCTGAGGAGAGAGAGGCCACAGACTGAGAGACCCTTTGTTTAAACACAGCTGAAAGTTCGTTTAGAAAGCAAAGTTTGATACTGTAAGGCACAATCGTGAAACAAATACTAGGATTCCAAGCTTCTTATTTGTGGTCTCTGTGCATCATACATATCTTTTATAGATGAGCAATTTTGGCGGGAATGTGCCCCATTTATCTCAGTGTGCATGTCCAGAGGGTGTGGACTTCCTACTTTCCCTCAGTTCCCTTTTGACTACTACATTAGAAGCCTCATGAGGAACTTTCTCATCTCTTCAGAGATTGCGCTGAGCCTCTCTCTCTCTCTCTCTCTCTCTCTCTCTCTCTCTCTCATAGTATTCTTTCTTTTCTTTCTTCTTAGTACTCTCTACTTTTGGTTTTCCCTGTTGTTGTTGTTGTTGTTCAGCATCCCTCAGTGGCCTGTGGTCTTGTGGCCCTGGGCTTCAAATAGCTGTTTCCTTTACATTGCAGAATTCTCCCCAGAAGTCCTCACATGTTTCTTCAGGTGCAGAATATGGGTGTGTCATATCAGCTGCCATGATTGGCATGGAAGATGAAGCCTCTGGATTTGAAAGGCCCTGGTAATGGTATCAACTCTAGGAACCCATGCGTCTGCCTTTGCCTCTTTAATCATACAGGGCACTCTGCTTGTTAGGCTTCAGTTTCCAGATAGTAACAGCTGGAATTTAATTCAGTTTGCATTTCGATAGGAACTTACCAAATTTGCCATTTCTGAATCAATATTTATTTATTTATTTATTACATTTTTATACCGCCCAATAGCCAAAGCTCTCTGTCAACTGGAAGGCAGTTATCCTTCAGCATTTGCACTTTTCAGAAATTTGCAGTGCAGTTGTCCGCATATAAATGCATGCAGAAATGCATATATTAGGAGAAACTTCGCACAGAAATACTTGTGTGTGTGTGTGTGTGTGTGTGTGTGTGTGAATATTAGAGAGCATTATATTGTGGGAAATTGCTTACAAAAATGCATACAAAAATATGTATATTGGGAGAAGACCGTTCAAAAAATGTGTACAAAATGTGTACAAAAATATGTATATTGGGAGAAGACCGTTTGAAAATTCATGTACATTTTTCTATGGACTTTCTCAAACTGATGCACAAATGGGACAGAATAAATTGAGGATTGGAAAAATGAGCAACAGAGAGAAAGCGAAATGGATAGATCTGTTTATTCCAGATTCTCCAGCTCACTCTTGAAGTCTAGATTTGGGTGCAGCTGCAATGACCTCTGCCTGACCCTGACCCTTGTGGAGGTGTTTATGAAGATGGTTTTAGAAGAGAATTTTGAAAATATGTAGAGGAGGTCCTGGGTGAAAAGGAGATAGCACTTAGGTCAGGAAGTCAGATAATACAGCAGCTGTTTACAGGAGGGAAAAACAACAAAGATAAAAGCAATGTACAGGGAGCAATTGAAGCCACAACCTGGAATTAAATTCTTTCTAGACAAGCCTTAGATAGTATTTGACAAAGGGGCTTACAGAAGTCAAAAAAGACTGTCCTGCGTTCCAGGAACATGGTTTGGAAACGTTTATGAAAAGTCTGTGATTGCAGTAAGGACAGATTACGTGCAGAAAAAAATGACTTAAGATCAAGGTTGGATTAAGAGAGGGTTGCACTCTGTCTCTGTTTCTATTTAATTTGATTGTGGTAGCAGCCACGATTCTGGCCCTAAATGAAGAAGAAAGGGAAACAGGATTGTGATTTAAATTGGTTAACAATCTCTGCTTTGCAGCTAGTATGTGCTTGGGCACTGAGGATAAAGAGGATCACAATCAAGGGGGTTGCCAGAGAATGAGGAAGACTTCTTTCCAATTAAGCAGTTCAAAGGGAAAAAAGCACGGAAGACAGAACTTATGGTCAGTGGAAAGAATTTGGAACAGGTGGAGGGATTTGGATCTATGGGTGGCCTTAAATCATGGAAGATACCGGGAGGAGTTTTGGACTAGTGTCTGATGTGTTTGGAAAGCAATTGTGGGAAATGAGAGTGTATCAATTTGGGTGGATTGAGGTGCACCACCAGAAGAACATTCATTGATTTTAGTGGGTGAATTGGGGATGGGAATCAGTGCCAGTATCAATGGTCGGCCACCTACTGAGGACCCATATCCCAGCAGGGGCCCACTGACAAGAGCCCCCTGGAGTTACTTCTCCTCATCACCATTGCATCCTGCTTGTTCACCTGCTTCTTACTCTGGCCCAGACAACAACTGAGCTAGTGGCGACTGACCAGGAAAGAAATCTTGGGGTTGTGGTGATGAAAATGTCAAGGGCTGGAGAATGCGGTTGGACTCATATCCTGCTTTTTGGTTTCCCACGGGCAGCTAGTTGGCCACTGGACTAGATGGACCCTTGGTCTGGTCCAGCATGGCTCTTCTTATGTTCTCATGGTCCTATCATTATTTTTCCTTCTATTGCAGCATGCAAAACCTTTTTGGGATGGGGATCAACCAGAAAGTGAGCCTATTTTAGTTAAGTTTCTCTACCTTTGCCTCAGTATAAGCTTGAGGAGGAGCACAAATCACCTTTATTACCTATAATATTACATTTGTTCAGCAAGGCTGTAGTAACCTGAAGGGGATCATAGTTTACAGATTTATAGGACTTATCCAAGATGTCGGCCAAGTTATTTTGGCACACGAGGCAGAAAATTCCACAAGGAACTGCCTTCATGGTGCTGTGTTGCTGCCACTTTGCTGCTAAACTGCTAAATCGCAGGAGGCAGCACAGCCTTTCCAGCAGCCATATGGCTCACTGGGCCCACCTTCTGCCTGGCTTCCAGTGACCAATCAGCAGTCGCCATCTGCCCTGGAATGACCCTGGCTCGATGCCGGAGTGAGGTCACATGGCAGAAGGGCTGTGCTGACCTTGCTCGGAAGGGAAAAGTCTCGCTAAGTCCCTGACTTTTCTAATGCGCATCTGCCAACCTCTATTTCCGTACGCTGGTTTAATCCCTTCTCAGAATTTGGATGCATAAGATTGCCTTTGAAGAAAGAGCCCACTGTTCTTAACTGTGTTGGGCTGCAATGTATTTTTATTGTTGGCATTTTTGAGAAATAGTTTCTCATTTTGCATTCTCTCTCTCTCTCTCTCTCTCTCTCTCTCTAAGTTTAGGCAAGTTCAGACAGATGGTTCCAGAATTAATCGGAGTAGACCCATTGAAATCATTGGCTAATGTATCCCATTTTTCTGAATGCATCACCTCAAAGTATGAATGGGTTTGGATCCAAACCATAGAACAGGGGGTAGGCAACTTATGGTCCTCCAGATGTTTCCCCATACAACTCTCATCATCCCTCACCATTGGCTATGCTGGCTAGAGCCAGCATGTAGGCCAAAAGCATCTGGAGGGCAACGTGTTGCCCACCCCTGCCCTATGGGATAGCTCTTTCAATGGTTATTAATTCCCATTTGGCATAACTGTGGAAGGGTTGAGTATGCCAGCCATGTGTTTATTTAGCTCACTGTTTTTCTTTGTCTCCAAATAAAGTTGTATGTATCCTTAAATATTATGAAGCAATACATGCATTGTCTCTGGCAAAGGTTCTTCTTTTTACTCAGGTAGAAGAGAACAAAATAGCAAAGCCCAAAGCCAACAGGGTCTCATTCTTTAGCACCATCTTAACAATGAAGAATCGGCATCGGTTTGGGGTTTTTACTGGACTTATAACTACTGAGCAGGACTGGTTGGGTCTAGCAGGGACCTATTGACAAGAGCTCCCTGGACTTGCTCCTCCTGTTCACTGTTGTGACCTGCTTGTTCACCCACTTCTAACTGTGGTCCAGACAACGGTGGTGGTGAGGTGAGAAGGAGGAGCAGTGGACATCCCTGGCCTACTTGCTCACTGTCTCTCTGTCAAGCAAGCAAGTGGGAGCAGTGATGAGGAAGGAGATGAGGAGCAATAGCAGCTGGGGATGATGGCAAGGAGAAGGCCAGACTCACTGAGGGAGGGGGCCCATTGAGGGTGCCTTGCCCAAGGGTCCCCAAAAAACTGGGCCTACACTACTACTAAGCCCTGCCCCCTCCCAGACAAGTAGTGGAAAGGTAAGCTAGCTCCATCTTTGTCTGAGGACAGCACACCAAAATGTGTATAACATTCCAGAATAATTTTGTAGCATTTAATTGTGGATAAAGGCAAACGATAGTCACTGCAATAGTTGAGTGATAGATTCCAAAACCTCCTGTTCAAACATGCTGCTACAATTTCCCACTATATTACTGAACATCCCGGCATACCAAGTCCTAAATCCATAAAAAGCAGCAAATTAAATATGGCTCCAGTGGTTTTGGAGCTTGACCAACAAGTTTATCTTATTAATGGATTCAGAGAAAAGGTACCATTTTTATTGCAATATTTTCTTATTGATAAAGGCTGTAATGGAATCTCAGCAGAGTACACCAAAGGAATCTGGGTCTGGTCTGCTGGCAGTCAAGTCAAATTTGTGTGTGTTTGGTGCTGGGTTAAGGAGACTTGGCACTGACCAGTTTTCTGACTTCTGTCTTTTTTCCCCCTTTCAAAAAACAACACACACAGCCTTTTTGCTGTTTCACTGTACTTACTAGTTGACATTTTCTTGGCTTTAAGTGAATTTTTGACACATAAATCCCACATGTCAAACGATATTGTAAAACAAGCATCCAAGTGTCAGCACATAGTCTAATAGTCTGGGGACCAAAGAATAGAATAAGGAACACCTTTATGCAGTCTTTCATCTACCTCCAACCATCTGCAAGTAATCTGATACCAGTTTCAAAGGGAGCAGAGTCGTTCAGCCTGTTTATGCAGATGAAGCTAAGGCATGAGTTGGTTTCATCTTAGCTTTATTGACTTACTGAGGAGTAGATGGGGTTGTATTATAGTCCAATTATTTATTTTCCGATGCAAAACTTATCTTGATATCCCAAACATTTTGACAGGGCATTGGTGGCAAATGCAATTTCAAAATTTGCTTATTCTTGTGAGATTTTATGATAATCTCTCAATTTGTCAGACAGATCTTCATGATGCTCAGTGTTGCTTATCCCTTCTCATTGTTCTCATGCACAAAGAAATGTGAAACACAGTCTTGATGTACCCGAGTATTAGAATGACAGTTAAATACCAAACTTTGCTTTTAATCCCTTGTAACAACTGTACAAAGCCTGGGAGATGTAACTGATCATACTTTTGGGAACATCTGTATTACAAGCTGAGTTCCCCTCTAACTTTTGCAAACATCCATATTACAAGCCGAGTAGTAACTTGTGGAAGCGCGCTGGTTAGCAGCAAAAGAGAAAGGCTGGTGAAGAGCAGTTGCATCATCATCATCATCATCATCTCCTTCCCAGGAAGGGACTGCCAAGTCAATCAGTGCTTGGTTGGTGTGAGGCCAAAGAGGTGGACCAGAAGAGTGAGATCTCTCCTTTATTCTGCCTCCAGTTCAGCCTGATGCTCCCAAAGGCAGACCTCCCATGCAGCTTCAGGATTGCAGTTGCTGGCTTCCCACCCACCCACTCCCGATAGTAAGATGTCTTGCATTGGCTGAAGTAGTCACCAGTTAATGGGACTGGGGCAGAATTTTACCTGCATACTAATTGGCAAAGACTGTGCACGGTTTTTGCCTTCCCCATTGGAAGATTACTTCCATTGTAAATAAATTGATCTGGACTATTAGCAATTGTTTTGTGGACGCTTCATTTTATAACATTTGTCACAACTTACACAGGCTTGATTGGCATTGGGCTGGATCCAGTGAGTTATCTGTTTCCTAATAGTGAGGATCCCCATAACGGATGTTTGGGGACATGGCACCAAGAACAGACCAGCATGGGTGCTGCAAACTGGCCACATCCAGCATGGTGGAAAGGGGTTCACATTAGCTGTCCACATCATGGTGTGACCCTGGCCTGGTCATCCACCACCACATCATGGTGTGGGCAAGGAAAGGGAATTGGTCAGCAGGCAGGCTGGACGATTACAGGATCCACACCCTATGCCACCACCAAGCCTATCCAAGTGAGTCAATAAAGTTGTGGCCAATTTATTATCAAGCTATGCCTGTGTGTCTAATTTGTTTTTGTCCCTTCGCCAACTGAACCCACCTAAGTGCTGCCCACACAAACAGACACCACTTTCAAACTCATGTTTCCTTATTACAGAACCCAGAGGACAGTTGTTTTGGACAAGAGTTAAGATTTCTCTAACAGCATCTAACAGCAGCTTCAGTCATGCAGGGTGAATAGAAAGTATGAGTCATTCATTCTGTTTCATTCTGTTCTTCACACTTCTTTGGGATGTTAACCTTGGTGAGATGTATGAACTTCAAGTGTGAAGGCAGTTTGAGGAGCGCATTGCTTGATGTGCAAAATATGGGCAGAGACGGGAAATCTCCACTTCAGACATTCATCAGAATTGTGAAGAACATCACTTATGATATCTGTTGTATTTGCATTACAAAATATAAAAATCTACTCCTGGTCCCATCACAGAGCCACACCATGGTAGTTTATAGAGGTGTTCTATGACTTGGAAAACTGGAAACATTGTAAAAGAGCATATGTATCCTGATCCCAGCTAGATCAACACTAGTGCTAATAATAATAATAATAATAATAATAATAATAATAATAATAATAATAATAATAATTCTAACCCGCCTCTCCATCCTGATCGAGGCGGGGAACAACAAGTATAAATACATAAAATATTAATCAAAACACAATATTTAAAATTTCCTAAAAACATACTAAAAGCATCCTAAAATTCCACTGGATAGGCCTGCCAGAAGAGATCAGTCTTTATAACTTTCTTAAATGCTAAAAGACTGTTAAGTTGACAAATCTCCTCCAGCAGGCCATTCCACAGTCTGGGAGCAGCAGAGGAAAAGGTCCTCTGGGTAATACCTGGTATTATTGGTATTGACGTGAACTGATAACTGTTGGTACTCATTACACATTCCGTACACTGCTTTCCTAGGGTTATTTCCTATATTTTATTCTCTATTATCCAAAATACCATGGCAGATGTCATTGTGGGCACTTTGAGGTATAAATGCAAAGAGGGATATAACGTCAGCATGATGTGATCACATTGATGTGACACAAAATGTAGTTCTCGCCCTCTTATTACTATTATATTTCACACAGTTTCCACTTATAGTGTGCTCAGATAACAAATCTGATCATGAAGTCTAATTTATTTCTTCATGGTTTGGGAGTTTTCTAACCTCAGTCTAATCTTATAAGTGGATAGCAACATCCCCGAATAAACGTTTTGAAAGCAAACACTGAAAAATAAACTCTTTGTAAAGACATTTTATTAAAGATGGACCAAGGATTTGTGTGTTTGTGTGTTTTCCAAGTCAATACTGTACATAACATATTGGTGGGTTGTTTTTATTCTTTAATTGTGTAATTTAATAAATATAGTAAAATAAGCATTCAAGTAAAAGGTCATGTGAATACTTAGCTATGCAATCTGCTTTTATTGAGTTAGTTTATTTAGCACCTAGTGCCTATTAATACCAAATGCAGGTATAATTGGGCATATTCATAGTATAACTCCTCTGATTTAAATGCTCTTACATTATAAGTTTCCTTGCTTATTTCATGGACACCCCTTTTTTCCTAAGTTATGGAACTACGATGGATATTTATTGCATATCTTATGCCATAAATAGCAGTGCAATTATCCAATGTAACAGAGATTACATGACATGGTAGTAGAAACAACATCCTGGGTCAATCCATTACTAATACAAGTTGCTACAATAAAATGGCATTTTTAGCAGCATTACGCAAGTAACAATTTAGCTCTTGAGTATATGGAACACTTGTAGAACAACAGGGAAGTTGAAAATTGTGTTTGGCACCATAAAATCCTTTTTGATCCTTCTAAAAAGAATAATATATGTAGTACTTGCACTGCATGGAGATCTTGCTGTCTATAAAAAAATAAGATAAAAACCAGGCACTTCGCTTCTTTTGAACATAAAGAAGAACTCAAACAACAACCACAACACAACATCAATTAATGTGGCACATTATTGCCATCTGAATCTTTCATGTGTATGAGGTATGAAGTTCAATTGGCTTCTTTTGAGGTAGGATTTTATTTATTTTTTTAAGTGGCTAATTTTGGCATGATACACAACAATCTTTGAAATGGAAAAAGTTAGGACCATGTCTGGGCATGAGTGTCCATAGCACATACTTAAAAACTGTGTGCTCTCCAGTCTAAGGTCTAGCAAGTCAACTGCTGAGCTGGTGTCAGTGTGGGAGGCTGTGCTGCAGCTTAAGAATTGAATCATGCACTATCCAAGTTAGCGGCCACCACTACACCTTGTGGTAGCAGATCCCACACTTTTACAGTGAGTTGTGTGACGAAGTACTTTCTTTTATCTGTCCTGAATCTCCCACAATTCAACTTCAGGGGGTTACCTCCTGGTTCTATTATGAGAGATGGTGAAGAATGTTGGGCGGATCCGCACGTCGGCCCCAGAGCGCATTTATGCGACTCTAGGGCACCCCAGAAACGATAGTCTGTACTTGCCTGTAAAAAGAAACTAGGAAGAGACGGAGACGCCGACGACGCCACCACCCAGCTCTTCCTGGCCGGCTCGGAGAGCTCTTTTTGAAGAAGGCGGGAGTAGAGAGCTTCTTCCGCTGTCCACCCAACCTTCTTCCGCCGAGCTCTCCGTCCCGGTCGAGGAGCCGGCTGGGGAGAGCTGGGCGTCATCGTCGTCTCCGTCTCTTCCTAGTTTCTTTTTACAGGCAAGTACAGACTATCGTTTCTGGGCTGCCCTAGAGTCGCATAAATGCGCTCTGGGGCCGACGTGCGGATCCGCCCTAATTACTATCCACTTTTTCCACATGAGGCATAATTTTATCAACCTCTTTTCTTTGCTTTTTTCCTAAACTAAAAAGCTCCTGGTGTTGCAACCGTTCCTTGTAGGGGAGTTGCTCCAGATCCTTAGTCATTTGGGTTGCTCTGTGCTGCACCTTTTTCAACTCTGCAATTTCCAAAAGTGGCTCTGGGGTTGGTTGGTTCAGCACCGAATTACCAATGCCAATACTACATCTGGGATTGTGGCAAGGCTTCTTGGCCAAAGGATAGTTTTCCTATAAATCTTTCTTTTCTCTTTAGAAATTAATAATTGAAATCATGCATATGTTCTCTGGCCTCCTCCATGAACTGTTGTAACTGTCCTGCTAAATAGCATGAAACAATTTACAATTACCATAGCCACACTTGTTCCATTGCTTTGTGTCCAAATAATTTCACGCTATCCTTGTAGCAAACTGCAAGCTTCTGTTTGTTATATATATTTTTAGCCGGATCCATCTGCAGTCCAGTCCTCTCCCCATCCTACCCAAGTGGTGGCTGAATGGAAGGTCAAGGAACTCAAATGTGAAGTTGCTTAGTCCAGGAAATTGCATACTTAACCCCACTCATTGCTGAAAACTGGATCAGCCAAGATTGTCAGCAGGATAAAGAGGTGATTTTGTTCTTATTTTCACATATGACAGCAAAAAATGGAAGGAACATCCTCATTGCTATACACATAAGCTGTAAATCAAGCTAGTCCACAAAGGTCTGCTACAGACGTATTTGAGACATTAGCCAGATTGTCTTCATGTCTATTGTTTCTCCCTGTCATCAAATGTATACTGTTATATAGTGTAGCTTTTATTGTGTCTAGACAGGGGTTAACATTATTCCATCAGTTCTAATATCTTTTGCCTGATTCAGTTTCACATAAAAATTTACAATGAAATATGATGTGAATTCTGCTTTCTATATCTGAGGTTTCTGCATAGTGGCACCAGCACATCATGTGCTCTGTCCATATGATACACGCTAGGGAAGAACAGACAAATGAAGATAACAATCTGGGCCCAAGTTAAAGTTTCACCCAGAATTTGAATTGAACTGAAACTCTAGAGGCCTAACAGAGGTCAGTAATCATGGTTCTCACAATCATTTTAATTTCATCTTCAACTCCAATCACATTTTTTGGGAGAGAAGTAGGGATAAGAAATATTGAATTACAAACAACTTTTCTATGGTCCAAAATGGGATCCAACATGATGGCAAATAATAATAATAATAATAATAATAATAATAATAATAATAATAATAATAATAATAATAATTTGTTGAAAGGAAGTCTGAGGATTCTTAGTGGAATCTCTAAGGAACAGGATTCAGATCAGAGTGTGACTATAATATTGAGGCTGTGCCATCCTGAGCTTGCTATTTCTATTTCATTTTGAGGGGTGATTCAAATACCCAGAAAGACATGCAGAGACAATATTGCAAGTTCCATCACTGAGACCTAACATGATGACACATGATGACATGTCCTGTTACAAAACCTCAGTAACACAGTCCTAACATGAGGACAAATTCAACATTGTAAAGGTGCTCCCATGACAACCGTCTACCATATCAGAGAGAGAGGTTGCTTCCAGACAAACTTCTAGTGCGTAATCTCGGGCCCTCATTCATGGAATTTTACTGAGAGAGGTGATGGTGGTGGGTCAGGCTATGTCATCTTCCATTTGTAACCCTCCAATGTTTTCCTACTATTTTTACTATCTTTGTTCTTACCCCAGAAAATCCATTAAACAAGGAAAGGTGGAAGTAGCGAATAATATCTTTGGATTGGTAGTGCTAGCAGCTGTCTGTCTGAAAACACTAGGGCTGTGCACCAGCCCCCCGAACCGCTTGTGGCCTGATCTGTAATTTTGGGATTGGGCCCAAACTGGTTCGGGCTGATCCGACCCTCCCCTAACCCGCTCCGGATCAGATCCCACAGCGAGATCCAAAGGGTTGGATCGAGATTCACCCACCATTTTGCCCCCCCTTCCCTACTTACTTGCCTCCATGGTGGAGGCAGGTAAGTGGGGAAGGGGGGACAAAATGGAGGTGAATAAGTCCCCCTCCCCATTATCTGCCTCCACCATCCACCACCGCACAGAACACGGTGGCGGGCGGTGGAGCCAGGTAAGCCCCCCCTCCCCACCACCACTTACCTGCGTCCGGTGCAGTCTGGCACCAGCTTCAACTGAGGGCCAGGCTTCAAACCGGAAGAGCAGGCCACAGCCTGCTTTTCCGGCTTGAGGCCTGGCCCTCAGTTGAAGCCGCTGCCGGACCGCGACGGAGGCAGGTAAGCCCCTCTCCCCCCTGCCCCTTACTTGGCTCTGTTGCTGCATGGACTGCGCCGGTGCCAGCGCCAAGTAAGCCCCCTCCCCCCCACACTTACCTGTGTTCGGAGCTCTGGATCGAGGTCTCAATCTGTAGCTCCCCTGACCCGATTCGGCTTCGCCTTTGGCGGAGGTGAATTGGGCTGCTTCGCTCCAGCTTCTATGACCTGAAACGGAGCAGAGCACAGCCCTAGAAAACACACACACACACACACACAGAGAGAGAGAGAGAGAGAGAGAGAGAGAGAGAGAGAGAGAGAGAGAGATGAACTGTGGCAGCAAACTGTTAATGAGGAGTGGTTTGACTTTACACATAGGGGCATTTTCAAATAAACCCTTGTCCACATGTATCTAGAGTTGGTACATCACTCTGCATGAAAAGCAGCATCAACATATTCTGAATGTTTGTTTGGCCTTGGCTCACACAGGTCCCTCACCCACATTCCTCAGAAGTAGGTGGGACTCTTACATCTTTGGAGACATGAATGGGGAGAGTGATTATGATTCCCAACAGAAATATCTATCACCCTGTTGCCAAGCCCAAAGGTCTACACATATTTTAGTGTCTGGACATTGTTAGCATCAGAAACATTCACGATAAAAAAACACATTTGTTTTAAAATTTGGAAGCATTTACTTACTTATTATTTATTTAAGGAAGATGTTCATTACAACCTTTACTCCCTTAGCCCAGCCTTCCTCAACCTTGTAACCTTCAAATGTGTTGGACTGCAACTCCCATAATTCTCACCCAGCACAGCCAATGGACAGGTTCCTCAACTTGGAGGGTACCAGGTTAAGGAAGGTTGGCCTTATCCTGTTTACTGCTCACAATCACATGCATTTTTTTCCTTCAGGAAGATAGCAGTGACAGTGAAATTGAAAAATCTACCCTGTGTTTCAAGTGTTGATTGCAAACGCTTCAGAATGAGGCAGGAGTTATATAAAATAAATGTCTTTATTTAACAAGCATGCTTCTAACTCCTCACACTCTGTCTCCCTCTTGCTCTGCTTCTGTACAGGTAATAATGAGTCATGTCCTGGTAGCTGTTCTCACTATCTGTCACTGATATGAGTTATTCTTCCTGTCTGCTATCCTAATTTTCTTAACTAGTTCCAACTTTATTGATCCACCCTTAGCCAAAGAGAATCCTGGGCTGGGTGGGCAAACCTGGCAAGATTGGCTTGAAGCCCTACCACTCTTGTATGCCTATTTGGTGAGGGGCACCACTGATTAATGTATTTATTTTACCATGCATTGTCCCATTCTTGAAACAGGTACTATCCAGTGTGGTGGTGGTGCCATGGCTCACACGCTCAAAACACAGGAACATTTTGATGTCATCTGCCATCCCCCTCAGACTACCCCTTTCCCTCTGAGCTTAGCTGCAATCCTCATAGTAGCCTGGAAGAATGGATTTTCATATATTTGTGATGATGTAGCATGTTTGTACATGCACACAAACACATGGCTAGATATGGATCAACAAAACTACCTGCAATTTTGGAGTATCCTTGGGGGTGTGGCTAGGGGGACTGTCATGGTGAGTGTAGGGAGGTCAGAGAAAACTGCAATGTATTCAGTTGAGTTCCGATTTCTATGAATCTGACCTGTGGATACTGCAGTGGACCGGCTTTTCCTGAATCACGTGGATTCTGTGGACTTGTGGACCATTTTTTTTTAAAACAAAACTTTCTGGAATTTTGCACAGATTTAATGATAGAAAAAAAACCAATTTTTTTTAAAAAAAAAACTGGCCAAAAATGTGCATTTCCCCAATAGTGTGAAAATGCACATTTTGGGAGATTTGTACATGCAAGGGGGATTTCTGCATTTTTGCAAGTGCAAATTTGCGCAAATGCGAATTTGCGCAAATTTGAGAAATTGAATAAAACCCCTGATTCTGTCACTGAGTAGATGATGGAACAAAAGGCACCTGATAAATATATATCAAACACTGACAGAATGTATTTTACAAAATGCATACATCCCTAGTGAGTGCCTGCAATTCAAAACTTATCAGTGCACTATTTATTCACTATATAGCCTATATTTCAAAGTATTCTTAACTGAGTGCTTCAAGTGAAACAGTACACCCACTGGTCCCACCCTTGCTATGGCTCTGGTCTTGAATGGTACATCTCTGGCACATGCTCCTTCTTTTACCACAACTTTCCCCTACTTGGTGCCCTCCACATGTTTTATTCTACAAATCACAGCACTCCTGACCATTGGCCATGCTGTCTGAGGCCGATGGGAATTGGAAGTCCAAATCACCATGTGCTTTACAGTTTCCTACACCTCAGAACCAATCCTTTGCAGCAGAGTGAGATGATAGATTAAATTCAGATGGCAGAGTGGGTGGTAACATTTCACACTGCAAGGTCAATATACGATTTTTGAATACCATTTTACTTGAAAACTCCCTGAAAGTAAGACAGCTAACATATCAGGGAGAAAGAATGCAATCCAGCAGTCTCTGTGTGCTGCTAGCCTTTTATTTTCATTAGGTTTGATTTCACCCAGGGTAGTGTGCAGAAATGTAGTTCCCCCTCCCATTTGCAATCTAAGGAGGTGCAATCCAGTGGAGGCTGGTGACTCTGATTTTGGTGGGGTTTTAAATCTAATCTGTCATTCAGTCAGGACCAGACAGTACCCTAAAGGGGTTATCTAATAGGGGTGTGCACAGACCCCCCGCTCCGCCCCGCGGGCCGATCCGAAAATTTCGGATCAGCCCGCTCTGCCCCGCGCCGCTCCGCCCATACTCCACTCCTCTTTGCCGTGGAGCTCCGGCTCCGAATTGGAGCTCCGCAGTGGAGGGGAGTGGCGCCAGGGGCCCTTACCTGCCTCCATCCACAGTCGCTCGACTTCTTCAATTGAGCCCGCGGTTCAACCAGGAAGTCTGGGCTGCAAATGCGGCCCAGACTTCCTGGTTGAACCACGGGCTCAATTGAAGAAGTCAAGCGACCGCGGACGGAGGCAGGTAAGGGAGAGGAGGGCGCGGGGGTTTACCGGGCCCTGCCGCTGTTGCCGCATAGGCAACAGAGACAGCAGCAGGGCCCGGAAAACCCCACTTACCTTTCCGGCAGAGCTCCGGATCGAGGCGAAGGATCCGCCTTCACCTCGATCCTCTTCGCCACGCTCTGCCGGCCCACCAATCCTCTTCGCCTCCGCCTTAAGGGCAGGCGAAGCCCCCCGCTCCGCTCCTGCTTCTCCGGTTCGAGGAGAAGCGAAGCACATCCCTATTATCTAAGGTGCTGAACCCTATCTCCCTAGATTCAGAATAAAAGTGGAGCCACCAGCCTCCACTGGTACAACCCATTCTACCAGAACAGAACTCTTCCAACTCATTCTGCTACACTGCGGTACATCTGTAAGTGGATAAAACATGAAAATCACACTTCCCACCTAGAAGAAATCACCGTAACCTCAGATAGACACTGTTTATAGCTACTCAGTGGTGAAGGAAGAGCGATTTCTTCCTCACATAACCCATGAGTAAGACTTCGCATTGAAAGGAGACTCTGAGGTTTAACCCTGTTGAAACCTGCCCCCTAAAAATATCTTGCTATAAACATGGTGTCTGTTTTCATGTTCTTTGAACAGTAACATTGTTACAAGTTCTAGGAAAGAATTAAATAATGGAGCAGAATGACCAACCCCTGATTATATCATTGGGAGTAAACTTACAGAATTAAGTTTCTTGAAGTCATGCTTTAAAATATGTCTGTCTAGTAAAAGTGAGGGGAGTAAACTGGGGAAAATTGGACCAGCTAAGCATAAACATACTCCAAAGTTGTTCCTTTACTTTTACACATGAAAAAGGTCGCTACAGAAGAATTGTTTAAAAGCAATGAATGACCAAAAATGGTTGTTACCAAGAGTCCATTCGGAAACTCTAAAGTAAATAGATTGTGGTTTGTTGGCAGGGGACCCACAATTTATCTAAAAAGCACAAAACATTTGGGTGCCCGGTATCTCCTGGTCCCTTTTTTTATATAGTTTGGACTTTGAACTTTCTTTGCAATTTCTCCATGGAAACCAGACCGTTTCCTTCCCACAGAAGGCTGTAGAAAGACAGGCAGTAAGTAAAGCTACATACATGTCAGCTATTATGTATTTTGCTTAAAGAAGACATGGATGCTCAGAGTGGCTGCAACAAAATGGCAAAACTGCAATGCACCTGGATGATGTTGTAGGTAGAAGTCAGGCCAGTGCCATTTTTTGGGAACCCTTGTGCAAAACACCCTTAATACAGTCTGTGTTTTTGTTTCTGATACACATCTCATCATTGCTCTACAGTCACTCAGGCTGCCTGCACTTCCTGATCTGAAAAGGCCCTATGGAAGGAAGGAATTCATGATGCCCTGCCTTGGGTGGAAAGTGCAGGAAGCCAAGGAGGCTACAGGCTGTCTTTGAGCCCAAAGATGAAGCAAGTGGAGAGGGAGGGACAGGGCAGAGAAGAAGCTGGTGGCATAGTTGAGGAGGAAACAAGAGGAAGACAGACACCATGAGCATAGTTGTCTACCAACAATTGGAGGTAGGGTTCTTGTAGGTAGTGGGCTTCCGGCTGGCTTTCATAGATGCCCAAGGATATTGATCCCATCACCAGGCCTGAGATCATAAACTCTCCTTCCAAACCTTTACCACCAGTAACATCTGTTCAGCATCCTGCTGAAATGAATTTTCTCTATCCAGCCTAGCCTCTAATGGATACTAGAGCAGCAGACTTGGAATGATGTCCATCTGCCAGTGAGTTCTCTGTATTTTCTCTACTCAACAGTATTAACCTCATGGAAGGTAGCACCCACCTTTGCATAAGCTCAGTAGTAGAAAACCTGTTCTGCTTGCAGAGGGTCCCAGGTTCCACCCCTGGCCTTTCCGTTAAAAAAGAAAGCAAGGATCATGTGGGACAGGGATGGGGAATGGATTGCCGTCCAGATGTTGTTGACCTGCAGCTCACATCGCCCCTCCCCATTATCTATGCTGGTGGCTAGGGCTGATGTAGTCCAATAACATT
This sequence comes from Elgaria multicarinata webbii, assembly GCF_023053635.1. NCBI lineage: Eukaryota > Metazoa > Chordata > Lepidosauria > Squamata > Anguidae > Elgaria > Elgaria multicarinata. The sequence continues at coordinate 51,032,349 of NC_086180.1, read as the reverse complement.
GTAGTTATTGTAGTCCAATAACATCCGTAATCCAATAACTTGTGGTTACAACTTGGAGTTGTAACTACAAGTTTACTTGGAGTTACAACCCAGTACCATCTGGAGGACCACATATTTCCATATGTGGAAGTCTTTTGCTTGAGAATCTGGAGCTGCTGCCAATCAGGTTAGGCAATACTAGGTTAGATGGACAAACAGTATGACAAAGCAGCTTCCTATGTTATTTACCCTTCTCCAGTTGTCACTAAACAAGGCTAGAAACTACACTGGAACCCCCTTTCATTTGTGAACTTGTGCTGATATTCTTTTCAAAGCAATTGCTGTTTGTTGGGCACACATTAACGAATAGTGTGCAGTATCTGCTGCATTTAATGTGATCAACTAATGCATTGTGTTGTATTTGTGGAAGAAGTAGGAGGGCTTGAAAAGGCACGTGTCTTTTGTCTTTATAATGCAAGCATCTGATGCATTATACATCAGTGTAATACTGATGTATAACAGTCTAATACTGTGTCTATGGGAGAAGTGGGAGATTTTGCCATTCAGTAAATGGATGCACTCCTGCATGATTGTGCAGGAATACAGAAATACAGGTTTTATTTTATATTTGTGTGTGTGTGTGTGTGTGTGTGTGTATTCACAGCTGCAGTTGTGTAGGTGTGCTTTGAAAAATAAGTGCCCAATATATAATGGCTACCTAACCACCCCAATCACAGAAGGAGAGGAAACGGAGGACAACCCATGGATTTCCTTTCTGCATATCCTTTTTCCTGTTTTAAGTCAAAGGAGAAGGTGTGGAGAAATGTTGCAAAATGGGTTTTACATGGCATATTGCAACATTCCTCCCAGTAAAAATCATTACACCACTAGATCCTGGCCCTCCTCTGTCACACAGAGGAGGGCCAGGATCTCTTCTCAATCCTCCCAGAGTGCAGGACATGGAATAACGGGCTCAAGTTAAAGGAAGCCAGATTCCGGCTGGACATCAGGAAAAACTTCCTGACTGTTAGAGCAGTGCGATGGTGGAATCAGTTACCTAGGGAGGTTGTGGGCTCTCCCACACTGGAGGCATTCAAGAGGCAGCTGGACAACCATCTGTCAGGGATGCTTTAGAGTGGATTCCTGCATTGAGCAGGGGGTTGGACTCGATGGCCTTGTAGGCCCCTTCCAACTCTGCTATTCTATGATTCTATGATTCTAGATTGGAACATGCAGAACTCCGTAATGCACAACATTTGCAATCACTGGGGGGAAAAACTATCATAAAGGTGGTCTGGAAAAAACCAGAAAATTGAAGGAGAACTATGATCAGTATACCATGTTGAGGAGAGCCTCATGTGTTGAGCCAGGTGTTAGAGTACCAAGATAGCCCCAGGAGTCCTGTGTTATGGGGAAATGGATGCAGCTTAAAATAGCAAACTATGTTGTTTCCTTCATTTGTGCTTGCAAAATGACTTCTCTCAATTCATTCTTTGACTGATTTTTATAAAGCAGATGGAAAAGGGTGAACTTGGGTTCATAAGACTTCTCAGCATATTATAGAGGTGTAAGACTATAATTAGGAAGACCTGTGGCATGAATCGGCAATAGCTTCTCATGACATGTTTCAACCCACACATCCAATTTTTCATCATCAACCAGTTTTGGAAATTGGACTGAACTTTGGGGACCACCATGCCAATGATCAACGATCCGTTTTGCTAGGCTTTGCACTAATTAGCATGAAAAAGGCAGTTGTTGCCCAGAACTCATGATTTTTACATTTTCAAGTACTTATTTGGAAGGTTTACATGGAAAATTATGTCTATTTTCATTTGCAACAAAATTAGATTGTTGTTTGCATATTACATAGCTAGACATTTAGATAAGGATTGGTATGCATAAAAATACTGACAGAGAGGAAAAACACCACAAGCAAAAAATTAGGGGGCATTTTTTTCACTGAATCATCAAGATTAAAAGATACACAAAGTTCTCATGCTGCTGAAAGTCTATGATTACAGGGACTTACTCCTTGGTGTTGCATCTCCTAAAGAGAAGCACGTCCAGGAAACCTTTAGTGAAGGCTCTGTCCTGCTCACATTGGACCTTTCAGTGTGTGCACACCCAGATGCACAAACACACCCTGAGACACAGACCACCCCCCTCAAAAAAAATTATAGGACTGCATACATGCAAACTTACTTATTAAGTACATTTATATCACATTTTCTTTTCAGCATGGAACTCTAAGTAACATGAATGGGGATGCCAAGCAGTCTCCAATCTAGGTACTTACCAGACCAAGACCTGCTTAGCTTCCACAATATGATTATGTCATGCATTCTCAGACCATGTCCTGCCCCTATTTCTGTATATTAGTTTTTAGACTTCACTATTTTAGTGTATTACTATTTAACTCAGCTTGTGTGCAGTGATGACTGCATCAGCATAACAGCTGTCATTGCCCTAAAAGTTTAGTGATACATTAATGGAGTGGTGAGCCATGATGAAAGATGTGAGCCATGAGGGAAGGCATTAAAAGTTGGCATGGAGCTATTTCAGTGTTACCTTGTGGGCCTGATATTAGTTGTGACCTTGAAGATTAGGATTGTTAGAGACAGCATCATAGTTTATCCACAACTCAGGATTGTGGCGTTGTCACACGTAAGCATATCTATAGCATCAGGGTTGGGTACCAGTGTGCCGACAATTGTAAAGGGTTTGTATAATTCATCCTCACATCAGCCTAGTGATACAATGTGAAGTATTATTATTTACCTTTTACAAATGAGCAAACTGCATTGTATAAATAGAATTTCATTCATTGAGTTCAGGTTTAAGTCAGACCCAAACTGAGATATAGAAGACAGAGCTGGACCATCTTATGAGCCAAGATGGTCCAGCTCCCCTAGTCTTTAAGGCATCACAGGACTCTGCTATTTTACTGAAAAAGACTATTTATTTATTTACTACATTTCTATACTGCCCAGTGGGCAGTTCACAACAACTACAATCACAAAATGCATCAGAAAATGCAATATAAAATTCAAAAGTTTCAAACTACAGAATAAAACTAAAATCAGAATAAGTATAGCTACCTTTTTGCAGGGCCAGCTCAAGACATTTTGCTGCCTAAGGCAAAGGACAAGATGGTGCCCTCTCCTCAGTCTACATGTGGAAGGAAGCTGACTGGACTGGCAGTTGAACCTTGCTTTAACACTGGTGATTGGATAGCACCTTTCACCACACCTGAGGCAGCAGGTAACTTTAGGGGAGGCAGGGCGAGCTGTGTGGCATCCAGAGCTCCTTCCTTCATCAGAGGCGAAAAGCTGGAGAGTTCATGAGGAACAGCTGGGAGGCTGCTACCACTGCCTCCCCCAGCACCTAGCGCCTGAGGTGGTTGCTTCACTCTGCCTAATGATAGGCCCTGCCTTGCTCTTTTGGAGTTTTAATGGTAGGAGTTTTAATGGTAGGAGGATTCTTGTGATATGGTGCCTAAAAGTGATATTTTGTAACTTCATCTGTTTGCTTCTTGATTGCCTCTGGGGTGGTCTTCCTGGCGAAATGGCTATTATCCATCTTCTTTATTGAAGCCAATCTTTGTGCAGTTCACCTTCTCATTTTTCTCTCCCTTCTCCCCCCGACTGCATTCCTCTTCCCAGTTGAGGCCAGTGGACTTTCTTGGACGTAACTATGTTCACGATTGCAGCACAAATGTCTTGTTACTTCTGGTTAGAGGTTTGTATCAAAAATGTTAATCGTTTGAAATGCTGGCACCCAATAAGTAGCAGAACGAGTTGAAAGCTGACAACATGAATAAGTGAGGGAAAGAGTCACACCATGTAACACTGCTGTAGGTAATAAATCTATTGTACCCTAGGAATTTGTGTATTTTTAAAAAAGTATCAAGTGATAAGAAGAAGTAAAACCAGCTGTGCTATCTTTAAAAGAAATCCTTATTGTCTGGGTAAAGATTAATTCCAGCAAAATCCATTACATAAATCATGTATTTTAATTATTTACATAAAAGCAGATGCGTCGACTCCCTACCAGAACCACCAATCTGACAATGATGGAATAGGTTTCTTCTCCTTCAGAGAGAACGTTTTGTCATATCAGACTGCTCCGATTAAGTAATACAGATACCAAATTGCTTCTGCTGCCTCAGCACAGTCTGCATCCGGGTGTATGTTGTGGAGCCAGCCTCCCACAGAAATAGTGCTACATCACGTATGTATGTACCTGCCCTCAATAACATCGTTCTGCATTTTCTTCTACTGCAAAATGCAGATTTGTTTGGGGTTTCTTTATAGTAACAAATGATAACCGGATGAAAATATTCGTTGTTGTTCTTGTTCTAGGTGTTTTCCAAGTTAGATGCGACTGTTAGGTTTTTTACTTTGTTTTCAAGATATAGGTACCAAAGTTTCCAGAGGAGTTTACTAAAACCAGGTAAAATACCCAAACCAAAATCAAATACAATAAATTACATCATGTTAAAATAATATATTGGAATGTTTTATTTTAATAGGCGAATAGAAACGCCTTAGTCTGGGACTGAAACAATGTTGATCCCAAGGGGCTCTGCACGGAGAGGGAATTCCATAGATGGCACACCATCACTAAGAAGTCTGGCCACAGGCACTTAGGGGAGAGATTGCAAACATTTATTTATTTATTACATTTTTATACCGCCCAATAGCCGAAACTCTCTGGGCGGTTCACAAAAATTAAAACCATAATAAAACAACCAACAGGTTAAAAGTAGGGGTGTGCATGGACCCCCCACTCTGCTTCACTTTCAGATCCGCCATTTTCGGATCGGGCCGCTCCGCCCCGCCCCCACTCGCCTGTGCCCACTCCGCTCCGCTCGGAGCTCCGGATCCGGATCGGAGCTCCGTTCCCCCCATAGGGGGGTTACCGGGCCCTGCCGCTATCGCCGCCCATGCGGCGACGTCGGCAGAGCCCGGTAAGGGACCAAGGGAGAGGGGGACCTTACCTGCCTCCGTCCGCGGTCCGTCGCCGTCTTCAATTGAGCCCGCGGTTCCACCAGGAAGTCAGGGCTGCAAGCGGCCCAGACTTCCTGCTGGAACCACGGGCTCAATTGAAGACGCTGACGGACCGCGGACGGAGGCAGGTAAGGGAGAGGAGGGCGGGGTACAGCGGCAGGGCCGGGTAAACCCCACTTACCTTTCCGGCAGAGCTCCGGATTGAGGCGAAGGATCCGCCTTCACCTCGATCCTCTTCGCCACGCTCCGCCGGCCCCCCAATCCTCTTCGCCTCCGCCTTAAGGGCAGGCGAAGCCCCCCGCTCCACTCCTGCTTCTACGGTCCAATTAGAAGCGGAGCACATCCCTAGTTAAAAGCACAAATACAAAATACAGTATAAAAAGCACAACCAGGATAAAACCACGCAGCAAAATTGATATAAGATTAAAATACAGAGTTAGAACAGTAAAATTTAAATTTAAGTTAAATTTAAGTGTTAAAATACTGAGGGAATAAAAAGGTCTTCAGTTGGCGACAAAAAGAATACAGTGTAGGCGCCAGGCGGACCTCTCTGACCTCAATAGATAGGCAGGTTGGTATGGGAGCAGCTATCTTCAGGTACCTGTGTCTGAAGCCAAATAGGTTTTTAAAGGCAGGGCATCAGCACTTTGAATTGTGCTTAGAAACAGACTGAAAGGTAGTGAAATTCTTTCAATACCACTACGCTATGCTTGCACTGATTTGGTGGCCTGATTTTGAACTAAGTTCCATTTCCAGATAGCATTCAAAGGCAGCCCCATGTAAAATGCATTACAGTTGTCAATCCTATATGTAACCAAAGCATGGGTAACAGTGCCCAGGCTATCTCTGTCTAGGTGAGGCCACAGCTGGGGCACAGCCTATGCGGATTAAAGGCACTTCTTGTCACAGAAGCTATGTGGGCCACCTGGGACAAACCTGGATGTAGGAGTACTACCAGACTTCAAATGTTCTGCTTTAGGGCAAGGTTGTAGCCCTCCAGATGTTGTTGGTCTATGAGTCCCATCATTTCTGACCACCCAGTAGGCCGGCTGAGGCTGATGGTGGAGTCCAACAACATCTGGAGGGCTTCAGGTTCCCCAGCCTTGCTATAGAGTGAGGGCATCCCCATCCACAGCAAGTTGAACACTATCTCTCTGAACAGATGAATACACAGGGTATAATAGCTATTCAAAAGAAATATCAATGCCTCTATGAGAATTTGCTAAATCCTTTGGGAAGGAGGGATAGACTCACCTTTTATGATCCAGAGATCCCTCTAAAATTGGTCCAAATCAGCCTGATTCAAGTAAGATGGTCTACTTGAGTTTAAGTTATATCTCTGTTCACGTAAATGTCTCTTTCTTTATTCAGGGAACCAGGAATTACTATACTTGCAAACAGCCAGTTCATAGATGGCCAGTCAATGTAGCAAGCAAGCTGCTAGATTATAGAAATCCTTGCTGTGATCCAGAAAGGCTCTTCTTCACTATTCTATCCGATTGTGTTCATGGGTATGTGATCCAGGGAGGAAGGTTACTGTGAATCAGATGCTCACACATGTGGCAAGCTAGCATCTATGTTAGTGGAAATATAATTAAATAAATAAGAATAAAAATATTTAAAATCAAGTTAAACCAATAAAACTTGGCCTGGTCATTCAGGAAAAGCTGATTTAAATTAAAATGTCTTGAACAGTTGCTAAAAACAAAGCAATGTCAGTGTCGCCCTGACATGCACTGGCAGGAAATTCCACAGAGAGGGAGCAAGTAACCCAAGTGGACTTTAAATGAACCTCAGGTCTGTGTGGTCTCAGTCAATCTAATAGGTTTATGGCAGGGATGGGATTCAAAGTGGTGACTTCCTCACTAATAGCTGAAAGCTCCATCACACCGGAGGTTAACATGCTCCCTGCCTTCGCTTCCTCTTTTCAAAAGAGGAAGTACACAACGAGCAGGAGGCCCATTGAGTCTGCTGTTCTAATGGCGCTCCTTCTCCTGCACACAGCAGGAGAGAGCAGCAATTCCAAGTTTAAAAAAACATCGGACTTAATTGCGGGGAGAGTTGTCGTGCAAGGAAGGCTAGAAGGGGCGGAAGGCGCACAGGAGGCAGACAACATCATGTGAGGGACCTGAGCAAACTCCGTGAGTGCCCAGTAATGAGTGTGCAATAAAATGCTTGTCAGATGGAGCGTTTCGTCTCTTGGGACCAAACTAGGCATGTCATTAATGGTGTGAGTGCAATTTAAATGCACATTTTGGGGAATGTAAATGGCATTTCCAGAGGAGACTGAGCAGCATTGGGACTGCAGTGGCTGTGGAGTGAGAGTTTAACTCTTTCTCCAATTTTTGCTGTGTGGTTTTATCCTGGTTGTGCTTTTTATATTGTATTTTGTATTTGTGTTTTTAGATTGTTGGTTGTTTTTATGCTCTTTATGATTTTTATTTTTGTGAACCGCCCAGGGAGCTTTGGCTATTGGGCGGTAGAAATCTATATAAATAAAAATGTAAATGTTCGTTCGAAACAGACGTTATATCTCCGAAAGTTCTTCACCGATTGCTTTGAAATTTTGACACAACGTTGCATTTGAATACGCGAGCGTTGTTATGTAACTATGTTCTATATGGGGTCAAAGGTTTGTCTTAAAATCAAAGAAATAGGCCTCCTCAAAACCAGTCCTGCTGATCATTGTGACATCGCCAACCAGTAGGCCAATCCACTGCCTCTGCCTCCTCTCTTATTTGCATGTACTCTCCTATTTGCTCTTATACGTCATTGTGACATCGCCAACCAGTAGGCCAATCCACTGCCTCTGCCTTCTCTCCTATTTGCTCTTATAGGTCATTGTGACATCGCCAACCATTAGGCCAATCCACTGCCTCTGCCTCCTCTCCTATTTGCATGTTCTCTCACAATTGGCTGAGTGAATATAGATGTCACACCTGTGACAGTTACACGTTCTGAAGAAAGGTAACTGCCAGGAGTTTCCACTAACCTCCTCACCGTAAAAACATTGTTTTTTAAAAAACAAACAATCTGCTTTACTTCATCCAAATAATGCCTCGCAGAAGATCACACTTAGGTCGTCGTACTCGCAGAGCGGAAGCACTGCGACGAGAAATTGCAAATCAGACTGAGGAAGAACGGGCATCAGCAAACGAGAAAAAAAGAAAAAGAATGCCTCAAATACGTGCCAAGGAACCAGCCAAGCAACGTTCAGCGAGACTTGAGGATGCACGGTTGCGAGCATGGCAATCGCGTTCTACAGCTTCAGATCTGCTTTGTTCTCAATAGAATGAACGCGACAGGCTGAGAGTGGCTGAAAGACGTCAACGAGAAACAGCACATCAGCGTCAAACACGACTCCGTGGTAAACAATCACACGATTACAATCGCCTTGCATTCCAGTACAACCCAGCTGATGATTATAGTTTGAGGCGGCATGTTCTCATCGGCACTATGACTGAAGTGTGTCCTTATTGCAAGGCTCTTAAATTTAATGGAGAAACAAAAGGAATGTGTTGCGCTGCTGGAAAAATTAAACTGCCTCAACTTGAAGAACCACCAGAGCCATTACAAACTTTGCTTGCCGGATATACCGCAGAATCAAAGCATTTCCTATCTAACATCAGGAAATACAACTCATGCTTCCAAATGACGTCGTTCGGCGCAGAAATCATCACAGTTCCATTTATGCCAACTTTCAAAGTCAAAGGACAAATTTATCATAAAGCCAGCTCCTTCCTTCCGTTTCAAGATAGTCAACATAAATTCCTACAAATGTATTTCATTGGTGATGGCAATGATGAATTGAATGCACGCTGCGGAATTTATACCGGAATAAAAAGGTCCATTGTTTCAAAATTGCAACAGCTACTTCACGAAAAAAAAAAACAATTTAGTACATTTGTTCAAAACAGCAATTGACATGATGCCATCTGATACACACAAGATTGTTATTCATGCTGACAAAACGCCTGCTGGAGAACATGTGTGAAGATTCAATGCTCCAACTATAGATGAAGTGGCAATTGTTATAGTTGAAGATCAATCTTGACAGGACCTTTCAAAGGTGAAGATGTCCTCATTCCTCGCATTCCTATGATTCCAACAGATATGCCATTTCAATTTAAGAGATTGCAATTCCCAATTTGATTGGCGTTTGCAATCACCATCAACAAAGCTCAGGGCCAATCTTTAGAATTGTGCGGTTTAGATCTAGACACAGATTGCTTCTCACATGGACAATTATATGTTGCATGTTCTAGAGTCGGCAAACCAGACAATCTCTATATCTACACAGACAATGGAACAACTAAAAATATTGTATATCCACAAGCATTGTGAAATTAAACATATTAGAAACATCCGCTTTGTCTTTTCTTTCTTTTCAGTTTAACCAGACTGAGCCACAGCAATGCGTGGCAGGGTACAGCTAGTAAATAAATAAATAAATAAAAATAAGCTGCTATTTGTGCTGACCTTGACGCCAATGGAAGTTTCCTTCCTAATCCAAACTTCAGGCGGGGCTTGATGGTGATTTTTGTTTGGAAGGAATAAACTCTCTCCCCCCTCCACTCCCCAGGGACTCCCAAAGCCAGGGACTCTTCACACCCTATACATTTAAAGGAACATGCCCACTAACTGCATCCACACAATTCAATGACACACATTGGCCATTACCACCTCAGTACTAATTAGCTACACCAGCTATCAAAACTAACAAGAAGCACATCAGAACCTAGATACTAAATTGTGGGCTGGGGGGGCGCTCTCTGCAGCCCCCTTTTGCACTGTCAGAAGAACAGATCCACATAGAGATGAAGGCAAATCCACAAATAGTCTCAAACCAAGCACTCATCTTAAGTGTGGCATGTATTCTGTCATATTGAGAGGGGGGGGTATAAGGACAATGATACCCTTCATGCTCTTCAAACGAAATGAATGTATAGTTTTGTCTCCAGCTTCCAGAAACTTAGATCCCAAATCTGTTTGCAAAACAACATCCTCTAGGTGGCAAAATCACTTTAGTTTTTCTTCTAATAGCCATAACTCTTCCTTCAAAAAAAGTTATGCAATGCTCAGCAGCACCTGGCTTTAGATATAGATAGCTATAGATATAGATGTGTACATATGGTGTGAACTGCATCTTGCCAATATAGAAAAAGACATCTAAAGTTTTTGCAGACATCTATAGTTTTATTTGCCTGCTAAAATTCCATTATCCACTCTTAATGCTAACTTACCCCATAGCACTTTTGAATGTATAGAACACTACACTTCTTATCTCATATACTCTTACAAACCACCTTGTGAATTAATTAGGCAGGGAAGTCAGTTGACTTGAATCCACTAAGTAGAGATTTAAATCTTGATGTCTTCCAACAAACCGTTTGGTTGAAACTAGGCAAGCGATAGCTCATCTGGATGGAGATTTTCAAATGGCTTGGGACTAGATTGTACCTGGCTAGACATTTTGGGGATTAACCTGGACTCAGTGCTTTCTGCTGAGGCACAATTAGCCTTGGGGGGAATCTGCACGTTGTACCAAGATCACTTCTAAGCGACCCCAGTGCGGCGTGAAAGCGATCGTGTAACTTGCCTTTGGAAGAGCCAACAAAGAGACGTCTTTGCTGCCGCCGCCGCCGCCGCCCACAGACCTCCTCGCCAACCGGCGAGGAGAGCTCAGCTGAAGAAGGCGGGATTGAGAGCGGAAGAAGCTCTCCACCCCGCCTTCTTCCCCCGAGCTCTCCGTCCCAGCCGGCGAGGAGGTCTGTGGGTGGTGGCAGCGGCGGCGGCGGCGGCAGGAAGGACGTCTCTTTGTCGGCTCTTCCAAAGGCAAGTTACAAGATCGCTTTCATGTTATTAGATTATGTAGTCATCCTCACACTTTCTATGGGATTGAGAAGGGAAATCACTAGATCATAATGGAAAATTTAACAAATTTCTCCAGTGTAGAATCCAATGAAACACTTTCCTGTGGAAACACCTGTTGAATGCATGGAGATTGGGGGGATGGAGCCAATGAGTGCAGTTATAGAATCATAGAATAGTAGAGTTGGAATGGGCCTATAAGGCCATCGAGTCCAGTTGCAAGGGATGGGGGAGAATTGGGTAAGTTGCATTTTAATGTGAACTTACCCAGTTCCACACTTTAGTACCACTATGTGAATGAAAACTCAAAAATCATTGTCTCGGGAACAAATCAGATAAGATACAAGGAATCTCTAATTGCATCTCAATATCATCAAAAATCATTGCTGGAGACAGGGGATTAAACATACCCTTCCCCAGTACCACTTGTCCCAAAAACAAATCAGCTCTCCCTCACAGCTGGTATTTGCTATAAAAAAAAGATTTTAGATCTCTGTCAACTAGTTTAGTTAAACAATCCATATCTTGTGCTTGGGATGATGCCATTTAATTGGCAAACAAATGTCCTGTATAGATGACTTTCATTGGAAGAACAATATAAAATAGATTTATGATCTTAGACTCAGAGCAGTGACAATATTCATCATCTTCTTTCCATTTTAGTCTCTTTTATATTGCCTGAACAATCTTACCACTTCAAAGTAGTTGTTTTTTTCAATTATGTTGAGTATAACCTTTATAACTGTTCAAGTTTGCACAAATCCACTTGATAATCCTCAGTGTATACATTAGTAAGCATTTATCTTGGACTGGTTTTAGTGAATGTAATAGTTTGAGTTTATGATTTATGAAGTTGTGCATATATTACAACCTTGATTCATACCAAACGTGAAGTCATGATTCAATTTCAACATCTGGAAGTGAGTGCTAGCTGCTACTACTATTGCCAAGTAAACAAATCTAATAACCAAGAATGCAAGAGAGAGAGAGAGAGATTTGGGGGTGATCATGCCCAGTGTCAGGCACATGTAACTTAGCATTCAAAGAAAATGAGGTAAATTTATACTGATCAATGATTTAAAATGTTTGCTCACTTTGCTAAAATATAGTTTAACTTAGATTTAAAATAGAGCACACTTATTCTAACCATGGTGTCACTGACACTGTTCAGATGACGGTGGTTAAGCATTTTAAGATAAACATGGCTTAGCATGTCGTATGAACCATGACTTAGCATGTCATGTGAATCATTCCTAACCATGGTGACTACATAACTATGGTTTAAAAACACTCACGAACTATTTGCTGCAGAAGGGTTAGCGGCCTAACTATGGCTTATCATGTTGTCTGAACAGGCCTTTTATGATGTTTACCTGGTGCTTAAGACAGCAGAAAAATTGTATCCATTCTTCCTGAAAAGATAACTATCTTTTTTCTCCCTAGAATCGGTACCTCTTGCCTGCGAACTTCTACAGTCAGTCTATGTGCTTAATGATACGTGTTGAACATCTTTGACCTTCGAGGCATCCTCAGTACAACCATTTTAAAAAATAATAATAATCAAAGATGGTAGAACGTTTGATAGCTATTGATACTTTCATTCCTTTCCCATTTCCATTTCTTTAATGAAAATAGATGCTTCCCTTTTAAAATGGACTCTAAACACAAGAACATTTCGTAAAAGAGGAGGCAAATGCCTTTATGTCTCAACCGCATTCTAGAAGGTCTCAGCGGGAAGGCACTTTCACCACAGCTGTGCATTGCAGAATTTGTTCCAGTGCTGACTGAAAATATTTGTGTGCTTCCTTCATTTTAGCCAATCAAAACCCTAACGTATTCTTCACTGGCTGAACATTTCCATTTTGCAGGGTGACAGTTATAGGTCACAGAATGGTTGCCAAGACCTTGTTAGTAAGCGGCTCTGAACCAAAGATTGCTTTCCCATAGGCTCAAGCTGTATCAGTTTCGTTGAGAGAGTTTGGTCCTCTTAGGATTCAATGCATTGAAAATTCACGACCTGCAGGCACTTCCAGATTGGCTCAACATGTCATGGAGTCTGAGGCCAATTTTATATCCACGCATGTGTTTGCAAAATAAGAGCAAGCAAGGAAGCTGATGCATGGATGGCAGTTGCACAGATGTGGGACATTGCTAAACCCTGCTTCAAGTTTTATTTTGCTGAGGCAAGCAAAATTTAAAGATAACACTTTAGTGCTTTATAGCGCAATGTATACTCAGGAGTAAATCCCACTGAATTCAATTGCATTTACTCCCAGGTAAATCTGTACAGGATGCCTTGGGTACTAAATGTGAACTATCTAAAGATCCTTATCAGAGACTCTTGTTCAGGGCGCCCTGCCTTCAGAGGTTAGATGGGTGGTGAGCAGAGACAGGACCTTCTTGGTGGTGTCCTGACTGTAGAATGTTCACCCCAGATGTACTTTCCTGGTGTCTGCTTTACTACATTTTAGACACCAGATGAAGTGGTATGTTTTATTTCAGGGTTTGCTGCTGATTTATTTGTTTATTTATTCTTGATACTCTTTTACTGCAATTGTAATTGGATTTTATGGCTGTACAGGTTTCTTTCTTTTTTTGGTTTCAACAATTTCATTGTTTTCTACACTAAAAGATAAAACTTAACAAACAAGACAATACTACTTATAAAAACACTACTAAGTCCCCCGACATTATATATTTAATCCACAGACATATAAATCATTTTTCCAACTCTTGCAAATATTCTATCAGAGGTTTCCAGTCCAATACAAACGAAGCTGTCAATTTTTCTCTTACTATTACCGTAAGTTTTGCCATCTCCACCAACTCCAAAACCTTCAACAGCCATTCCTCTGTTGATGGTACTTGTGTGTTTTTCCAGTTTTGCGCACAGGGGAGTCTAGCAGCTGCTGTTGTCATATACAAGAATAGCGTTCCTCCTTTTTCTTTAAGTTGATCATCCGTAAGTCCCGACAGGAATAATTCTGGTTTCATTTGTAGATTGGTCCTTAACATTTTTTGCATTAACAAATGAATCTGGGTCCAAAAGGATTTTGCTTTTTTACAGGACCACCACATATGGTAGAAGGTTCCCTCTTGATTTATTTGTTTATTTATTCTTGATACTCTTTTACTGCAATTGTAATTGGATTTTATGGCCGTATAGGTTTCTAATTGACTGTTTCACCCTGGTTGTAAGCCAGTTTGGAAGTCGTTTTACTGAAAGGTGGCAATAAAGCTATTTCATTTGCTCCTTGAAATGAATGGGGATCTCCATGCATGAAGGAATTACACAGAATTTTGAATCAGGCCAAGGACATGAGTGACAGCTGCAATTGGGGCAAGAAAGAAATGTCCCTTCCCTGACATTGGCTAGGATCTGATTCAGTTGCTGGAATCTTCTAGAGCTACTTGCTCTGCAGGTATCATTACCTGATGTACCTGCTTCCTACTTCCGGCCCACTATAGTCTGGAATGTATGAGTCAAACTGTGCTGGGTTAGAGAATAGATACTTATGTGTTGAAACAGAACAATGTTTCCTTTGAACCAGGCATGGGGAACCCCCAGCACATGTAGTTTCCCCATCCATCCCAAAGAGGTTTGGATTCCCTTCCCCCCCCCACTCCTCCCCAAGTCACACTTCTTGACCTGGAGCTGCTGGGGGAAGAGAGAGGAATCTCCTTGTTATAACTGATCTGTCATTACAGATAACAAGGGAATTCCCCTTCATGCCATTCTGCCTACCACTGGTAGGGGGAGCTACGCACAAGGGAATCCCCTTGTTATTTCCAAACACACATCAGAGATAACAAAGGGATTCCCAATACTTAGTGTGCCACTCTCCCTCCCAATTGGCTGAGTGTGCTTGACTCCTGCATCTCATGCCTTGCTTGAAGTGCAAGAAGCCAAGGTATGCACTGGTGATGGATGCACAAAGCTGGGGTTTGCAAGAGGTCCAAGTGCACTTTGCTTACACATGGAAGCTGAAGGATGAACAGGATGGCTCCCCACCCAAGGCGCCAACTGGAAAAGCCCAACCAGCACTTTGGACAGGGATCCAACAGTATGAGAGGCCATGAGACCAACTGGTCTGGGGGGTAATCCAGGCCCCAGAGCTGATATGGTTCCCCACCTCTGCTTGAAATTTTCAAACTATAATTCTATGCAATCACCCCATGAAATAGTGAGTATATTAACAAGCTCAAAATAAAAGAAACAATAAAAGATAAACAAGAAATGTAATAATGATCTAAACCAGAAATGAAGCACGCATACAGTATGTGCAAAATACAATGGTCTGAAAAGAGATTAATCATACAGTAAGACTGAGCTCAACTGCCTAATGGAATACAGAAAGGAAAGATTCAAAGTTCAGTCACTGGCTTTCTAGGATATCGCAACACATGCTTAGTAGATGATGGATGAAAGTTCTCTCCCCTGACACACAGGTTAAGCCAGTGAAAAAGAGAAACCAGATGAAAGATTTCTTTTTAAGCAGCTGCTATAGTAACCCCTCCACGGCTATGACTAATTGAATCCCCCAAATACTCCATATATATGTAAATAATCATAAAAATGCTGACATTTTAGGACATGCTGAAGAGCAGAATTGCAGCTAAATATAAAAGGTTGGATCCCGTAGGTCATTATAATACATAGAGTAGACCTTTCTAGTCATCCTTAATGAAATCAATGGGACTTATAAGAAGCCTTAAAGAAATAGCTCTAGATGCCTATACAATCTCTGACTAAAGTTTCTAGTGTATATTTTACAACCTATCACTTTCAAAATGGCGATTTGGTGGCTTTCCATAGAATCATAGATGTTAGTATTAAAAACAACTGATTAAATCATTCCGAGGTTACCCTTGCCAATGGAAGATAGTCCATCATTCTATTTTCCAGTACTTTTGCCCAGTTTGGACTAATTTTAAATGGATTAAGTGATTAAATGTCCCTCTACCTCTTCTCTTGAGAGAATGTTTCACAGACTAGGACAGGCTGTTTTCCCCTAAACGGTTTCTTTATTGTTTGGGGAGAGGGAGGACTAAGTTGCATGTCTTGTCCAGATGAAATGAAGAGCATTCTGAATGTCTAAAACTTAAATCCTCTACTTTCTTCTTTTTCTTTTTTCTTTTGGGAAGATGTCATGTTGCTTTGCCATTCCTGGGAAAACCAGACTGCGAGGGGAGAAGGAAGTACGGAATAAAAACACAGACACCAGAGCTTGGGAAAAGACAGAGAGGCCGAGAAAGGGGCGGGACCAGCTTTTATAGGCTTGGCCCCGCCCCTGCCCCATGTGGCCCATGTGTGCAACTCGTGAGGCCTTTATTCCCCTCCTCCCCACTGCAACTACTGTTTCTCCCCCTCACGCTGTGCCAGCCAAGGGGGATAAAAGACTTCTGTTCGTAATATGAACAATAGAAAACCCCTGCTTCCGCTTTGAGGCCTGGCCCTCAGTTGAAGCCTGCGACGGAGGCAGGTAAAGGGGTGGGGGGAGTTTCGCTTACCTGGCTCCACCACTACCACCGCTGCAATCTGTGCAGAGCTGGTGGCGGAGGCAGGTAACGGGGAGGGGGGCTCACCTGTCTCCATCGCGGTTCATCGCGGGCTTCAACTGAGGCCCCGGCTTGAAGCCAGAAGAGCCTGCGGCCTTCTCTTCTGGCTTCAATTGGGACCTCAACTGAAGCCCGCAACGGACCGCGATGGAGGCTGGTAAGGTGGCGGGGGGGTTGGCTTACTTGGCACCACCATCGCCATCCATGCAGCCGGATCTCGCTCTGCGGAGCGGAGCGGGGAACGGGCAGATCAGCCTAAACCAGTTCGGGCCCAATCTGGAAGTTCCAGATCGGGCAACGAAGTGGTTCAGGGGGTCCATGCTCAGTCCTACTAAATATTTGCAAAACCAGCTAGTACAGCCATATAAATATATTAAACTGGAATGTACATGAATGATAATCTTGTTTTTCTTTCTCCAACTTGATGTATTTTGTGGAAGCTTACAACCAAATATTTGGCAGATGACTTCAAATCGTCATGTGAACCTCAACCTTCTCACCCGCAACACCTGATTGTATGGAACATATGAAGCTTCTTTGTACCAAATCAGAATTTTAGTCCATCTAACTCAGCATTGTCTACACAGAGTAGTAGTAGCACATGCTCTACTACTGCATTATGATACATTGCCAGCTTTCCTGCCTCACCATTCTGTCTTTCACTATCACATCTGTCCCCTTTAGCCTTCCATGCCACTCCTTTTCTGAGCTCCCCTGGCTTCCTTTTCTAAGCCAACCACCAACTATTTATTCTTCCTTACACCTTTTTGCCTGCCCTCTCCCTTCCTAGGTTCGAAGCAGCTGCACCAATAGCAGCTAGAGGCTCCTGAGCCTGCCACACCCTTTTGTGACATGAATCAGCTCAGCTTATTACTGCCTGAAACTCCACATCTACAGCAAAATCTCTTATTACATTATAATTTAAGCCAAGGAGGCCATATGAAAAGGAGGGCAGGGCTCCTGTATCTATAACAGTTGTATAGAAAAAGAAATTTCAGTAGGTGTGATGAAGAGGGAATTTCACCAGGTGCTGCATGCATACAAATGACACCTGCTGAATCCCCTTTTCTAAGCAACTGTTAAATATATAGGAGCCTTGTCCTCCTTTTCATACGGTATCCCTATCTTTCTTATATGCGCTCAAAATTCCATGTAACTGGACAATCTTCACATCTGGTGTCTAGCAGAGAAAGCAGAAACCTGGGGAACAAACTCCAGAGCATTTGTGAAACAAAAGCCTTTCTACACAAGGTTTTTATTATGTGCGCATGATTTCTCACTCATGGTAGTTTGTAGGTCCTTCACATGACATCATCATCTTCCAGGGCCTCTCCCACTCTTTGCAACCATTATTGTTTTTGTTTGTTTCCCAATGAGGAACACCTGGTATTATTTAGAAAGGGTGGAATAAAAATCTCCTGTAATTGTGCAATTCTTTTATAACACAACGCCATCTAGTGCTTATATAATGAAATAGAAAGAGTAGAGTATAAAGAGTAGGAGTTGAGCACATGCTTATATAATAGAAATATAGAAAAAGAACCCCCCCCCCAGGGGAAAAAAAGCATGTGTAGGGGAGCCGTTCTTAATCCTGTGAAGAATCTGGAAGCAGAAGCCTCAGTAAAGGCACAGGATAAAAGCTTCATGTAGAAATGCCTTAAGTATTCCTTGTGCTAGTGATCAGACTATAACCAAGCTTAAATGGAAATGAAATGACCACACTACAGAATGTACACAATCAAATGTTACTTGCTTAATTTCTGTCTAAATACCATCTGGGCCTAAACGTTTGGGTCTTTATGTTTGCTGTGGCTTATGGCACATGCAGTATTTTTCTTTCTCCAGCGCTTTATAAAGGGATGACCTGCTTCCCTGCCTTACTGCTCCAGTCCCTAGAGAGTTCACCATCGAGGTGGTTTAATGGAACCTTTTACTCCTAACCTCCAAGATCTTTTTTCTTTGCACAGTTGTTAGCCTAAAAAATAGAAGTCAGATGTTTCCATTTATAAATCTTTTATTGAAAATGCATTATGAGAACCTTTTTAAGTGACTCGCTCATACAGCAGAGTGGAACCTTCTCTGATTCCTGGTTTTTGTAGAACCTCAGATGTTTATCGTTTTCATTTTTTTAAAAAAGTAACCAATATAAATATAGCTGCGGTTGATGATATATAAACTTGGGGGCATCACTGAACTCCAGCTTATGGATTAAAATATTTCTCATGAATGTGGCAATTATAAGTGGAAACGGGACTCCAGTCATAAAAGAGCTAAAAAGTTTTCGACAACTATGTTTGGCCAATTCATGGGACTCTTGGGAGAAGTGGTACCCAGCAGGTAATATGCATAGCAGTCGAGACCATGCTTCATACTCTACGTAATTGGAAAAATAAGCTTTGGTGAGCATGTAAATGCCTCCTTCAGCTGCCAATAGCTTGTTCCTCTAATGGTATTCAAGGCAGAAATGCTTCACATCAATCTACATTCTTCTGGATAGGAAATCCTTCATTGTCTCAGACACTTTGCCTTCACTCCTGTTTCAGAAGGGTCAATTCTAAAGAATTCAGATGCTTTTTGTACATTAGCTACTGTTTCTGTATGGCTCTTTGAGGGGCCGTAACCTTTCCTAATATGTATCCTTCAATGGCTGCACATATTTATGGACACTGACATAGTGCCTGAACAGCTCTATAATATTCTAATAGAATTTCTCACTGTGGTACTCAGCTCCGTATGTAATCAATGCATGACATCTGGATGTGGGGGGGGGGAGAAAGAAAGAGGAGCCATCCCTCTGTGCTTCTCCCTTTGGAATATACCTTTCCTCTTTTTCATTTATATCACAGCCATGACAATGAGTGTCATCACACAGGGGGAAATCGCTTCTCTGCCCCTCATTACTTCCTCTATTGAAAGGGGAAGTAAACAACGTGCATGTGGCTCATTCAGTGGGCCCTTGTGATCCCACTGCTTCTCCTGCACACAGCAGGAGATAGTGGCAATTTCCTATACATATAAATTAGCCAGTGGAGGCTGGTGGCTGTGATGTCAATGGGGTGGTGAATTTCAGTCAGAACCAGTCAGACCTCTAAAGAAGTTATCCAAGGTCACCTTGGATAGTTCCTTTAGAGGTCTGACTGGTTCAGACCAAAACCTGGAGTGGACTCCCTGCCCCACTGACATCGGAGCCACCACCCTCTACTAAAATGAGCATATGCAAATGATATGCAAATATGTGTCCTCTTTAGCTTTCTTCTTTCTTGATGTATTTTCTCTTTATTGGTGATGTGTAAATGGCCATGCTATCCAGCAGTCCCCTGGCAACACACCCAAAACTGTTCAGGGGTCCATCCCTCAACCCTCCAGAGAGAAGGACACTCCAGAGAAGAGCACGGGGAGGAAAGGAAGAGAAAGATCTGCTTGCCAACTTTCCTTCCCCTCACACAACCACTGGATTCAACCCATTAGTGTGATTTGCTACATGAAACAAAAGTGACCATCCTTCAAAGTTGCTGCTTCCCTGAGGTTTGTAATGGGGCAAGTTGTTAGTTTTTAAATCTTTCCAAAGATTTGTTCATGGGCCCAGAAAAGGTCATGTTGAAAGGTTGAATGGGGGGGATCATGATTTCATACTGCTCATCACTTCCCTAGCAACGGCCAGCAAATTTTGAGGACTAAGATGGTCATCACAGTTCTTGGTGACTTGTTTATATTAACAACAAACTTGACACATAAGGAAGAGATACAATGGAAATTATTAACATCCCCATGGTTCATCAGCCAACTTAAGGATACACTATCAAGACACAGAAAAATAAAGCTGGTTTCCTCTCTTCCTGAATGGATGTCAGAGGTTATCTCTTAAAAGGGAACATTATCTCTGATAGTCCATCCTCCATGAAGAATTCGTAACCCAGTCAGCATCAGTAACTTTGAATAAAAAGCCTCTGCTTACAATAGGCTGATCTAATGTAAGCTTTGCAGTAGATCTCCACAGCTTTCCCTTTTTAAACGAGAACTTTCATGGTAAGAAAAGTGAAGAGCAAGTCATTATACAAGTGCCTTTTAAATGCAGACTTTAAGACAGCTCGCTAGAGTCAGCAAATAAGGCAAAGATTGTGGAAGCGTGAATCATTGTGACAAGGCCAACATCTGGAAAAACAGTCACAACATTCAAAGAGGAATTGCTAGCCCAAGTGGCAAATGAAGCATGTGTGTTCTGGATCTACACTCTTGCAATTCAATTGATGTGGGGGGTGGGGTGGAGGGGGGATGTCAGAGATAGAAAGAGCTTCAAATGACAGATTCAAAACAATCATGACGACGGACCAGGCGAGTATCATGATATTTGATCTATTCACTGTTCTAAAGTACCAAGATATTTCATGGTCTGATGGCACAAGGATGCACAGCCTTCATTCCCAAGGCTTTAACTGCGGTCCTCAGTTAAAATTAAATTGCCCCAGCAATCCTCATACAGATTGTTAGCAGTGAAGAAAGAGCTATCTGTATCAGGATCTCTGGGATGTGTGTGTGTGCGCGCACGTCCATGCACAAATATGGCCCCCAAACCAGAGCCGCCAGCACATGTGGTCCCTGGAACCGAAGAGGTAGAACCTCTCAGTGGATTACATTGGATTTTATTCCAGTATCTCCACTTGCAGAAATTATAACAGCAAAAGAAATGTCCTTATTGTCAGGGCCTGTGCCAGACTATTTTGTGCCCTAGGCAGGTGAGCTGCTTTCACCCACCCACCCACCCCCAGTGTCCCCACACTACCCCACCCCACCATCCCCCACCCCCACTTACCTGGGCAGGGCCCCCATCTCGCCAGCCCAGCTGAAGCGAAGCCAGGACACTGGCATGGGGGGGGCAGCCAGCTGGCCGGCTTCAGAAAGGCACACCTGGAAGCTGCTCTCCCAGAGCGGCTTCCAACCGGGCCTGCTATTCCGAAGCTGCCCGCCCACTCTCCCACCCCAGCATCCTGGCTTCGAAGCCAGCGCTTGGCCGGAAGCCACTCCTGGCTTCGAAGCCAGGACACTGGAGTAGTGGGGCAGGCGGGTGGCTTCGGAACGGCGCACCCAGAACCCGCCCTCTCAGAGCCGCTGTGGGAGAGTGGCTTCCAGGCACGCCATTTGGCGCCCCCCCTTACCTTGGTGCTCTAGTAGAGTCATGGGGAGCTAGAGTACAGTCCACCACCTCATCAATTCATAGGTCACCAAATCGGGAACTGATGAAATTGCTCAATCAGTGTTTGTGCAGATGGTTTCCAGGAATAGCCGTTTTGTCTGTTAACTGCCCTTGCAGATGGTTGGATCCAGTCATTTCATTTAAACCAATTTATGTAAATGCAATTTTGTATTTTTATATTCTTATATTTTTATTTACCTTTTTTATTTTATTTTAAATTATCTATTTTTATTCCACTTACGTACAGCTCATCTTTTTACTTGTATTTTATTTTTCTAACTATGTTAAATTGTGATGGCTTATCACTTTTAGCAATAAAGATTTCATCATCAACCATCCACAACATTTATGTTTTAACATGAACACTTGTTTTGGCATTGTAATCGGCACAATAATATTTTCTTATGTGTTTTTCTCCTTTTAAATATGAATATATTTAAATGTAAATATTTAAAAAGGATATAATCTCTGTAAACCTCCCAGAGAGCTTCAGCTATGGGGCGGTATATAAATGTAATAAATAAATATAGAATAGATTTAAATAAAAAATACTTGAAAGGATCTTTATAACTAAAGGATATGTGCATATAACTACAGAAAAGTCAGTGAGAGATTGCATTTCAATTGCTAAAATGTTTCATCTTGGTGAATTAATAAATTCCCGAGATTTGAGTGGGGCATGCGAAAGAGTGGTCTTAACATCTTTGTCACAGGAATGAGTATGGTGTTTTTTCTGTTTTGGTTTAAAAAACAAAAATAAATTAAAGCTAGAATTTTCACTAAAAAGTCTGCAAGATTAAAACCAATAAAAATAATAGCAAGCACCATGCTGCCATTATTAAGTCAAGCCATTTTAAATGTTAACAACACTCCCATTTAGAAAAAAGATGATATATGATAAAAGTTCCATCTAACCTATTGAGCAAAAGGAACTCAAAGAAACCAATGCTCTGTCACATTCTTCTCCATACAGTACTGTACATGCCAATTATTTTCAATTTGTTTCATTGGGATCAGGACTAAATTCCTTTCTCCGTGGTCATGAAGTAAGGTTTGCACTTTTATGCTATGTTGTTCTGCTATTTAAAACAAAACGAGCAGATCGTTGGATTTCTGGCTTCCTTGCAAGTGTGCAAGGGAATGCAACTACAAACGTGCCTCCCTCTTCATTATGTCTTGCATCACTGCACTACCTACTTTCCCCCAATTAGAAATATAATAGATTCATCAATGCCATAGTTCTTTATCACAGAAAATGTATTCTTTGAATTTGATCCTATGAGCTGCTGGGGCTGAGGTGGCAATTTATGAGAGCAAATAGACTGCCCAAAATTGCAATTGCACCTGGCTCCTGGCCAAAGATAGACTTTCTCAAAGCTAGATGTGGAATGTATAGTCTCCAGCTCAGGGTCCCTGACACCACTGAGTTGAGCAGAAGCCCACAAATGCAGGAAGGTACTGAATCTGTTGACCTGAGAAGGGAAAAGCCCAGTGTCCTAGTATTTCTACCAGCCAATCCCTGGCCAATCCAGAAGCTTCATACAGCCTGCCAATTGTGAGGAGTGACGTTCTGCACCCATATTCTCTTCTGTCAGAAGAGGGCCTTGAGTACTCATAGTCCACAGTAGTTTGCTTAACTAGGTCCTGGTCTCAGGCCTGGAGGTTCCCAGAGTCCCAGCCTTAGAAGCCCTGAGAACTAGGCATGTGCTCCGCTCCTATTAGAAGCGCAGAAGCAGGAACAAATTGGCCTGCTCCGCCTTGCCCAGAGGCGGAGTAGAAGTGGACCGCGGACCCCTAGAAGCAAGGCGAAGAGAAGCGACCATTTTAGGAGCGCTTCTCTTTCCGCGGAGCGCTCCGATCGCCATCTTGAAACATTTCGCCCATAGATAACTGGGTTGTTTTTGAAGCTATCGTTCTGAAAATTCTTGTGCTTAGACAGTCGTGGATGGGGGTCATTTTGAGACTACTCTCACCTCTCTGCGTCGTGCGGGTCGCGTGCTATATATTTTTAAAAATCGGGTAAACGAACATTACAAACAGGGACAGCGCGGGTCAAACGGCGGTTTTCGCCCATAGGATTGCATTGCGGAAAAGAATCAGGGATAACTGGGTTGTTTTTTAAGCTATCATTCTGAAAATTCTTGTGCTTAGACAGTCGTGGATGGGGGTCATTTTGAGACTACTCTCACCTCTCTGCGTCCTGCGGGTCGTGCGCTAGAATTTTTTAAAAAGTAGGGTAAAGGCGGGGAAAAGATTACCTTTTCGATTGCTGAGGGGCAGAGTCAACTCCCGGTCATGATCACATGATCCCAAAGTTGGAGGAGGGGATAGGCAAAACAGGTAACTTGGGATTCTGGGAACTTCTCTTTCTTAGTCTGAACGGACTTTTCCCAGTGTTTTTTAAAACAGTAGCCCCACCAAATGCACAAACACCACCTGTGAAATCATATACTAAGCCAATAATAAGAGATAGAAACACAGCACTGCTACCCACCCTAACTTTGGGGAACAACTGAAAAGATGTGGTGCAAGGGGATGAGCTCCCCTAGGACATCTCATTGTGGACGTGCCCCCACTCTCTCCTGTACTTGGAAGGCCATCAGAGCCTTCCAAAGAGAGTAACCCGGTGGAGCAATGCCTATCATGAGTTGAAGTGAGCGGTCTACTTCTCTTAGTGGTGGAGCGATGCCTATCATGAGTTGAAGTGACAGTTCCACTTTTCAGAGCTCTCGTGGTGAAGCAATGGCTTTCATGAGTTGAACTGACAGCCTTGCTTCTTAAAAGACTGGTTGACCACCAGTCAAATTGGCAGCTGCTGCTTCCCCCTCCCCTGGGCACGTCCCCCTATTGCTGGTAAAAGACAGATATAGCCTTTTTAAAAAAGTTCTTCTTGTTGTTTATTCAGCAACACTGCTGAATTTAATTCCACCCCTCCTTCGTTTATTTATTTATTTATTTATTCCATTTTATATGCATTACTGGCTTATCCTTGGCTCACTTCCTTATGCCCCCAGAAATGTCTGCTGCCTACCTGCCTGCCTTCCCTCTCTCCTCCCCTGCCCGCCTTGCAGGGATGTTGTGTGTGTCTGGCTTTGACTCAGGGGAGAAGTCCTTCCTGCGCTCACTTGGAGTTTTGGAAGTTCCAAATCCATTTTTCAAGTGTGGAAAAAGATTCATATAGGTTTATCTCTACTCCCCAATTCATGGCATGTTGGGATTTCCTTTGAAATGGCCCCATTGAGAGGTCTGCAGGTTTAAGCCCCGCCAAAAAACAGGGGATGATGGGACTGCCTTGAGTCTCGGCGTGCGGCGTATGTATCCCTGGATAAGCTGTCATGGTGGTGAGTTTGAGGTTTTTTTTTAACGTGCAAATTGACGGA
Organism: Elgaria multicarinata webbii; assembly: GCF_023053635.1. Classification (NCBI taxonomy): domain Eukaryota; kingdom Metazoa; phylum Chordata; class Lepidosauria; order Squamata; family Anguidae; genus Elgaria; species Elgaria multicarinata. Next base: position 51,007,357 of record NC_086180.1, on the reverse strand, counting down.
GCTATTGGAAAGGGGTGTGAATGGGTGTTGGATTTTCATAAATTCCCCAAAAATCAAGGGATGATGGGACTGCCTTGAGTCTCGGCGTGCGTATGTATCCCTGGATAAGCTTTCATGGTGGCGAGTTTGAGGTTTCTAACATACAAATTGACGGAGCTATCGAAAGGGGTGTGAATGGGATGCCCGATTTTCAAAAATTCCCCAAAAATCAGGGGATGATGGGATTGCCTTGAAACTTGGTGTCCATGTGGACACGTGGATAAGCTATCATGGTGCTGAGTTTGAGGTTTCTAACATGCAAATTGACGGAGCTATCGAAAGGGGTGTGACTTAGGGTTATGGGTGGTGCGTTAGAGGTTAGAGCCCCGCCAAAAATCAGGGGATGATGGGACTGCCTTGAGTCTGGGCGTCCATGTGGACACATGGATAAGCTGTCATGGTGGCGAGTTTGAGGTTTCTAACGTGCAAATTGACGGAGCTATCCCAAGGGGTCTGAATGGGGTGCCCGATTTTCATAAATTCCCCAAAAATCAGGGGATGATGGGATTGCCTTGAAACTTGGCATGCATGTGTATACGTCCATGAGGTGTCATGGTGCCAAACGTGAGGTTTCTAACTTGAACAGAAAAAAAGTTGTTTACTTTTTTAGCTTTCAATGCAACCCTGTGGGGGGAAAAAACGGAGCTCCGATCCGGATCCGGAGCTCCAAGCGGAGCGGAAATGGGCGGAGCGGGGGCGGGGCGAAGCGGCCCGATCCAAAAATCACGGATCTGGAAGTGAAGCGGAGCGGGGGGTCCATGCACACCCCTACTGAGAACTCCAACTCTAGCAAGCACTTGGGGTGGGGGTGGGGGACAATATTTGCATAGTGCCAAAGTGGAGGCAGTACATCACCAAACAGGACACACATATGCATATAATCTGCATATATTAATTTTATGTACGGATGCTACTTTAGAAATAATGACTATAATTTAAATAGAAATACATCTCATAGTGGTGAAGACTGTGACCAGGTGTCCTCTGTGGTGTGAGGCCTCCTCAGTCTGCTGTCCGGATGCTAACTGCAGATGAGCAACTACAAAGCCCCTTCTCTCCTTTCTCCTGGTTCTTTATTCTTAAACAATGCTTAGAGTGGACAAGCCTTCAAACAGAGGGTTCCTTCAAACAGACAACTGCCCTCTGACAGCCCTTTAAATAGAGGACTGCCCTCAGTAGGGAGGGACCCTGGCCACCCTTGCAAGCACTACTTGCTCTCATCAGAGTGGAGCAGGAACCTGTGACAGTTCCTTGCACAGCATCCAAAGGGCTATTCAAGTAGCCCAGCATGCATTGAGTCAGAGCAGCTGTGTGTACCTCAACAGTAAATAATCATTGCAAGTGGCTTTTAAAAGATATATAGGCCAAAGCTGTATGACTCTGTTTCTCTTGGCATGTCTCTGGTACTGTTAAAGCCAATCCATAGAGTCAAAGCTGCCTTGGACCCAATATATATTTACTGACTTCAAAATGGATGTTCACCATTACAGCATTGTTTCCTTCTTTTAAGATACTTGAGCTTCATTTTCTATCAAACATTCTTATCAACTTCCCAGGCTCTATCTCTTGTTACAGTCATCATTTCTAAAATGTGTTTTCTTTGTTGAACATTGAGAGGACATTGGTTATTAGATGTACTAAAATGAATGAACATATGAATGAACAAATAAATAAATAAATAGTTCCTATGTTGTATGATTTGAACATGTTACCCCTCTCAGCCATTTTTCAATGTTTTGTCTTATTTTCTTTCTTTGAAGACTTAAAAATACCCACATTTAGATTGCTAAGCAGGAGACAGAATAAAGCAGACAACATGTTTCAGAAATGAATTACCATGTTCACTCTTGCAACATACACTTTGCGGTGAATATTTTTGTAGAATATTGCCTTCCCTTTAAAGTCCCTCCCCACCTGAAAAAAAGAAGATGACTATTTTCCTTTTACAGGTGATTTCAATGCAATCAACTTCATTTTCACTGGTTGGCCATAGTTATATTTAGTTTATTCATTACTGTGTTGACTGGCTCTGTACTACATTTGAGACGTGTTATGAAAAACATAAACATGGAAGACAGACAGAGAGAGAGAGAGATTGAGATTTAAATCCAAGTACCCAAGCTTAATTGGATTGTAGGTTGGATTGCATGTAAGTTTTGAGATAACTGGAAACAATTCCTTAAGTGCTCCTTTTCTAAGCCTAGTCTTGCAGAGAGGTGTGTGTCTCATTTTGGCTGCCTTTCCAAAGATGCCTTTAACATTTACTGTATAAAATAATTCAGTAAAGTTTCTGGAGGATGTTCCTATTGGACATTCTGAGAAGTATGGTGTGACATCAAAGTAATTATCTACTATTTTCATGATAGGTGGAGTGGGAGAATTTTGCTTTCCTCTGTTTTCGGGGATACCATTTAAATGGAATACAAACTTTTCTTCCAAACCCGTACACTGGTGGTGACCCCAGTGACAGTGCAGAAAGTCTGTTTTGTCCCAATCCCAAAGGTGCCCACAGATGCCTCAACAATCCCTTCTGATAACTGCAAAGGGGAAGGGGCCCTTGCTCCATCCTAGTGATCACAGCTCTTTCAGCCATTCTACACCTGTCTCAGCAATCAGTCCACTTTTGAAGGGAGGGAAACAGATGGGCAGATACCTGGGATAAAAGCTTACGTGGCGACTTCCCTGAGCCTTCCCTCTGCTGTGGCAAGAGCCTTCAGATAAAATTGCCCCCACTACTAAGAGAGAAAGCTGGCGGTCCGTCAGGCTCTCCAGCTAGCCAGGGCCAGGGGAGACTTCTTCGAAGGAGAACGAGTGGGATTCCTCAGCAAACTCTACTCCCACAGAAGGCAGGGGGCAACCTCAGCACCCCTTCTTTTCATAGCTCCACCAGGCTCTTGGTTACACTGAAGTGTGACTGAGATACATTGGGCATTATATACAGTACATGTTTGTGTACATAATATTTTCTATTATTAGTGCCATAAAATAAGGAATTATCCAAAGAAACTATGTGTAACTTCAAAAATATATTCTGTAGGGTATTTGGCTCCATGTCTTCCATGGTATTCTTTTACAGAATGATAAGATAGAGATCAAAATATTTAAGGCTTGGCTTCATAATAGTTTATATTACTTATGAACCAAAAATGGAACCTGAAGCCATTCCAGCATTTCTTGGCCTACAGAGATCTGGGATCAGAGTCTCGCCTTTAATTTATTTTCTTTAGAAATAACATTTTCTTCCAAAAAGGCTGTTTGTATCAATAATAGGCTTTCAGTTTTGTGCATTTTTAAACTGACCTAAAGGATGTCAAGAAACACATTCAGATTCAACCATGTTTGAACACGGACACTTACCACCACCACCCCTATATATATGACCTCATTCCTCATATTTTTATTGTAAAAGAAAAAGAATGTCAAAATGATAGCAATGTCTTTGTGAATGGCCCATTACAAACAATAGCTTTCCTTGGGTTACTATATTGATTTCAAAATGTATTTATTCAATTCACCATCCTGTGGTGACTTTCAAATCCTTCTCCCATGATGAAGCTGTATGTTTCCTTAAGCAATGCCAGCTTTATTTAACTGACACAGTGCCATCTCCAGGGTTTGAGAGCCCTTGGCCAAGAAAACTCAATGGACCTCTTCTACCTTATTGTCTGCACTGTCAACAGCTCTTATTGCTTCTCTCATCCTTACAACCATGTGTTTGCTTGACAGGCACAGAGCCAGTGAGTAGGTAGGCAAGGGCATCTACTGCTCTACTACCATCACTGTCTGGGCTAGAGTGAGAGGCAGGTAAACAAGCAGATTGCAGTGATGAAAAGGTGCAACCACAGGAGGCTTTCTTCAGTGGGCCCCTGCTGGGGTGTGGGCCCTTGGCAATGCCTGACCATGCCTACCCTTGATGCTGGCCTTGACCTAAGGAGTTACCAAACAACTGATGGACAACCCTTTTGTCTCCCATGGATTAAGAAGAGCCCTGCTGGATTAGACCATCTTGTCCAGCATTCTGTTCAAACAGTGGCCAACCAGCTGCCCATGGGAGACCTATAAGCAGGACATGAGTGCAACATCACCCTCCCACCCTTGTTCCCAGTGACTGGTGTGCATAGGCATACTGACACTGGAGATAGCACAGAGCCATCAGGACTAGTAGCCATGGATAGCCTTCTCCTCCATTACATTCAGGGTGTTAAGTTGCTTGGAAGCTTTGTATTTTGAGGATGGAGTGCCTCCATGTAGGATAAGTCTAGTGGAAGCTGTTTACTATGGCAAATAGCAAGTTTCATTCATTGTTTTTTGGGACTGGACTAAAGCAAAGGCTTTTAGTAAGCCTATATGCAAATAAATATTATGTGTTCTGAATTGCTTACAAGCTGTGCTATAATTCATTCAAGTTCAATTTATGAATCTTTTACATGAGATAAATAAGAACAATGTGTTTCCTCTCATTAATGTAGCATGGTGTAGAAAGCTTATTACGCCAAAAAAGGATCCCACATCTCAAAGGCCTGCTGGCGGGGGTTGGGGGGTGGGGAAAGACCACAGCATTCTTCATGACAGTCAAACCTTCTAGTTCTCACACTTGGGTTCTGTTTCTAGACCAACAGCATCTTGTTTAATCAGACTCTCTGGTATCTACTTCTGCATACATGGTAGGCTGCGCTGCATTTTTCTTGAAAGGTTGTTGTGCAGTCATCCGAAGGGAAGTTACTGCATCTTCAGTGATCTTTGGAGCTTGTTAAAACTCAAAACGAAATGCAACCTCCAATAAAATTTTGTAGGTTCTTCGTCCCACCCCCTCACCCACCCCAGTTCAGGAATTCTGCACATCTGTTTCCGATGACTGTGAGAGAAGCTGTCAGAGTTTCAGTTACTGAAAAGGGCCCATAAAACACAATGCAGTAGTTTTCAGTTTAAGTAAATATTTCTGTATTTAAAAATTCTAGAAATGGGTCTTTAGTTTTAATCACTCCATTCTATCTTCTTCCAGCTCTGAAGCCCTGGCCCAGAACCTAGAGCAAACAGCATTAGTCTAAACAAAGTATGAAAAATACCTCTTCTATTGTGGGGTTTTCAATGACAACTATGTTGCATAATATTTATAGGTCATTGCATCCTATCAAGCCTGCATGATGTGTGATCTGCCCAACTAAATGCAGCCCACTGAGGGCTTGATGAACCCAAGTTTCCTTCCTGCCTGAGACTGGAAAAATGGGGGTGAACAGCAGGATAACTGATCCAAGCACATGGCAAGCCAAAATGTGTGTCTGAACTGTATTCTGCTTGGTGGGTCACCTTGTGCATGCCTATACTAGTCACTCTGGATGCAGGCTCGTGGAAAGCTAGTGTCATTCTCCTAATGGGAAATTATGATTTAGCATTAAGTCTGAATGCAGCCAATATTAGTAGTAGCTCTTTACCCAGCAGCGATTTAAATTTTCTTAGGGGATCATTGCATTCTTAATTCTGCAAAACTGAAATGTACACTTAACAATCAATTGTAAAGAATCCAAGGAGTTTGACCATATCCCAGCCATTCCATCACATATTCCAGCATGGGAATACGTAAACTAGCTGCTACACTGGCTAACTGCTACGTCATTCCATCAGCAACTTTGCCAAGATTTAGGATAAAGTAACTGATAAATATTTGTAGTCACGCTATATTTTAATAGAAGCTTACAAATGCTTTTTCCGAGATGTGATTTTATGGCTCATGAATTTTGTTAAATTTGGCATTGAATTGCTTTTCTCTTGTTTATATATAATGCATGTGTTTATGTGTGTAATTTTTGGCTTTAATGCTTTTCCTAACATTGTTAGTTGACTAGATATTAGATTGCTGTTGCTCTAACCTGGAAGTCCTAAAACAATATTTTTAGGGAATGAAATTCTCTTATTGTTCAGTCACACACCAGTGCATGAAATGAGAAATCAGTAACAGCGACCAAAGGAAATGTTGGCAATGAATACACTCCTTGGACTATTTTTGAATAATCAAACTACTACAAATTCATTCCTAAAAGTGATAGTGAATAAATATTTGAAATTATATGCAATACATTAAACTTAAACAGTGTCCTATTGAGGAACAAGAAGAAAATATAAAGTTCCAGCAATGGAGTTAAATAGTTTGTTGCAAAAATCAACAGTAAGCAGTAAAACAGTAAAAATAATCAGCATTGTCTCTGCATCTGCAAAAGGAAGGACAGAATAATGAAGCATTCATCTTGGTGGGTGAGTTGAACTTCTCTTGCATGGATCGTCAGGCCTTTTGGTGAACTGTACTGTAAGAGAAGCCTTGTCATCTCTAGAAGTGTTGGTATAGGAGGGTTGCTCCTCAGTCAGCAATTAAGTGAGATTGGACTAAAACCATTGTACAAGACATCAGCCTTAGAGAACTGGGGCCCCTCCAGATGTTTTTGGACTGCAACTCCCAACATTCCTGACCGTTTGGCATGCTGACTAGGTGTTATGGAAATTGAAGTCCAAAACATCTGGAGGGCACCATATTGGGGAGGACTGCATTATATATTGAATGTCCAGAAAAAGGTATCTTTATTTGGATTAATGGAAAATATAAACATATCAACCAATATGTTCTATATCAACAAATCAAAGTCCCAGTGGGATGAATGGGACTTGCACAGGAGCATATATTTGTTGGATTGTGTCAATTATAATCCATGAAGTAGTGGTAAATTTTGAGATGCAGGCAATCATCCTAACAGTCCTCATAGCCATGCCCCCAAGGAGGGTTCAGAATGCAAGCAGTTTTATTGATCCATATCTATCCGTGTGTGTGTGTAAGCATCATCCGATGAGCATTTTATTGCACACTCATTACTGGGCACACATGGAATTTGCTCAGGTCCCTCACATGACGTTGTCTGCCTCCAATGCGCCTTCTGCCCCTTCTGCCCTTCCTTACACGACAAAAAAAAAACCTGGTTAAGTCCGATGTATTTTTAAACTCGGAATTGCTGCTCTCCTGCTGTGTGCAGGAGAAGCAGCACCATTAGATGGGCCTCGTGCTCATTCTGTACTTCCTCTTTTGAAAAGAGGAAGTAACCGAGGAACTAAAACACGGGTGGAGAAGTGAAGGTAGGGAGTGTGTTAACCCCTGGTGTGATGAAGCTGTGTGTGTGTGTGTGTGTGTGTGTGTGTATGTGTGTGTATTTGACATCTATGTGTGTGCATGTATTTCTGGGACAAAGCATTTTCCTCCAGCTACTGTGAGGAAAACACCTAAGCTCAGAGGAAACAGGGAAGGGATGTTTGAGGGAAGGGAATTTCAGCAGGTGTTATTTGTATATATGGGGAACCTGGTGAAATTTCCTCTTCATCACAACAGTTAAAGTTGCAGGTGCCCTGCCCTCTTTTATATCTGGTCACAGTCTAGCTGCAGTATAGCTCCTGCAGCTTTAACTGTTGTGATGAAGAGGAAATTTCACCAGGTGTGACATGCATACAAATGACACCTGCTGAAATTCCCTTTTCTATGCAACTGTTAAAGATACAGGAGCTCTGTCCTCCTTTTCATATGGTCACCAAAACTATTTGTGATGTTTTGCAGATATGAGTTCATTTCAACACTCAAATTACAGGGACCCTCACCCCAAAATTTCATCTGGCCATAACTTTCTTTTTAAACTCTGGTTTTGGAAGAAGTGCATTAGATGAGTAACTCTTACTTAGTAATTACTGCTAGTAATATTTTTTATCCATAGTACGAATAAGACTACTTTGTGTGGATACAGCCAAGAATTACTATGTTGACTTCATATTGAAAACTGTACTATTCTAGGCTTTCCACCCAGGGCAGGGGTGGGCTATGAGTGGTGTTCCAGATGTTGTTGAAACCCCATGATCCTTTACCATTGGCTATGCTGGCTAGGGCTGATGGGAGTTGTAGCCCAAAACATCTGAAGGGCTACAAGTTGCCCACTCTTGGTCTAGGGACATGGCTTCTACCATACTACGAAATAGTGGATACAGTAAGGCAACAACAACAAATCAATACTTGAAAAAGCAAACTATGGATCAGCATGGCTTTGCCATAAAGAACAATGAAACTGAACAAACATAATAGTTACTTTGTTAGATCATACCAAGATTGATCTAGTTGCTGGGGGACATGAGCGGCTTGGTGTTATTGCACTTAGGTTCTTCATATGGGGTTCCCACAGGCAGCTGGCTGGCCGCTGTGTGAAGGGAATGTTGGACTAGATAGGCCTTTGGTCTGATTCCACATGGCTCTTCTTACATTCTCCCTAGTCCAGTGTCCTGTATCCTGTAGTGGCCAGCCGGATGAGGGCGATCATAAATGGAGCCCAGAACTACTGGATTTCCACTGTTGTTTGCACTTTGCACCTGCTATTCTGAGCTACAATGCTTCTGGACATAAAGGTTCTATTTAGCCAACCCAAGTAAAAAATAAATTTAAAAAAAATCAGTGTTGAGCACTCCTGTTTGTGCATCTAGCCAGCCATGTCTTCTTCCAAGATACTCCATTACATCCCCACCCTGGTTTTCTACACATCCCCCCACAACAGTCAGTCAGCATACCATGCCCGCTGAGCATGCTGAGTCCTCATTGGGCTCTTTGGGTTCCCCCACTTAGGATTCCCCCCCCCAAAAAGGAATTTTTGCACATCTGCAAGCCTTGGAATTGTCCTGATCCTGCTGATAACACCTCCTTATGGCTATGGATGGTACCCTTTTGGTTCACTGTTAGTATATAGGATACCTAATACCTGTTGATTTGTGTGCCTCTTACAAAAATGGCCCTAATGTGCTGATCTATCTGTAAATCAGTGAGGGCCCTACGGAATTTATGTAAGACAAATGGCTCTAAATTAGCAGTACAATTATCAGAGTTTGTGGTATAGCCCACTTAATGAGATGTACTTATCGAAAGGTATGCACCACTGAACAAAGCAAAGAGCCAAACTGGATTTACACATTAAACTGAAAAAGCATAGAACAATGGTCTCATAAGTAATCTTGACCACATGAAATGTACTTTTGAGTTCTGAATTATTTGCAAGTAGCAGCTGTGAGTGGAATTGCTGTGAGGAATGGCCTTCAGCAGCCCACCTGACCACATTAGTAAATTCTGAAATGAGCCATCACCTCAGGGATCCATCACTCGCCCAAGCCTTCATCCGTGTACTGACAAGCTGCGGCTAATTTTCATGAAGCAGCTCTTCTAATCGAAACCATCTGACGGGAATAACAGTTAAAGGCAGAGGATTTATGGTCCATGTTCTTCTTGCCTGACACTAGGACTCCTCTGTGCATGTGTATGTGTATGTTTGAAATAGCTTAGCTGTACATAACTTGTGGTGCAGACAGCCATGCCAGTTTCCTTTCAAAGGCACATTCCAGCCCCCAACCAGTGAATGATGATTGTCACTATGAAGTTCAGGAAGATGTAAATAACAGCAGGCTAAGCCTTGACACCGATACAGGCTACTGAGCACAATTAGCTATAGGGTGATAAAGAATGCTTGTCGGGGCTATTTTAATCAGGCAGGGAAAGGGATTCTTTACAAGCTCCTAAGATGGTGGGTTTTCTCATTTCCCTCACGAGATCAATTAAGAAACAAACAAAAGAAATGAAGGCACCCCTTAGCTGGTAAAAGAGGGAGGTAATCAAAGTAAAGCATCTAAGGCCCACTTGTGTCAGCAAAGAAATAGTGCAAGGGGTGACCTGTGATATTATGCTGCTCCCTCTTATCGCCAAAACAATAAAACACAGACCCTACACTGATCTATCCTCTACAGCAGACTAAGCCCGACTCTCTCCTCAACTACTAACTACCAACTGACTTCAACTGTTCATTGTTTTTAACTTTTGTAAACCGCCCAGAAAGCTTGGGCTAGGGGCGGTATATAAATGTAATAAAATAAACAAATAAAATAATCTGTCATTCCCCCTCACACACTCCAATCCAACAGCCAATCAGCATTCACTCCAACATTCCGTCCACTCACTCCCCGTTCCAACAGAATTAACCACTTACCAGCCATATCGTACAAAGTCTAACAGCATTTACATAACAGATAAATGGCATAAAACAGTGAAACATCACAAGGCCAATCTGCATTGTAGAACCTGTGTGAGGGAAAAGACTGAAATCCCCTCGAGTGCACCGTTGCCTCAACCTAAATCTCTACACGCCCCCACACCCATCAGAAAGTGGCTGCTTTTACAAGAAGATAAATATGATAGGAGATCTAATCACAAATGCTCCATGTAATGTTATGTCTAATATTTGGAAGGGAACATTTTATTATAAAATATTGCATTATATTATTTAAAATATTTATAAACCATCCTTCAGCTTATGGTACCATGGCAGTTAATTGTGCACATACAGCTGAAAATGAAAGCCAGGTGTGTGTGTGTACTCTTTCCTCTGTCAGTTCTAGTATTACTTACGTACGTCATGACATCACAGCGCTCCATGTTCCCCCATTATCTGCCAGCAACTAGCAATGATAGTAGGCTGGGAAATGCAGATGCTATGATGTCATGACATCGACAAGTACTACAAGAAATTACAGAGGGGACAAAAGGAGTTATATGTGTGACTGCATCAGGTCGGCTTAGGGTCTCAGCTGCTCACATCAAAACAAAAAACAAAAAACTTTGCTGACCCCAAATCTCTCATTCTGTGCTGCAAATGACTAAAAGTAACGCAAAACAACTAGCTCAACACTCTACAAATCTGTTATTGTGAGCTCTTTTGGTGCTGTATTTTGTTACTTATGCAAGGGATTTTATTGAACAAATTAGAATACGTTCACATGTGTCCACTTGGCAGGGTAACAGTTATTCCGCATCATGGTTTGGCATAACATATAGCAACATGTAGTACACAGTCTGTTTGTCAAGTAGGCTGCAATGTTGCACAAGAGCCATAACTGCAGAAGGAGATCCCACAGCAGTTCCCAAATGACCATTCAGATATCTCGATTCTAGGTATTAGCTGGACATAAAACAGAGCAACGGACTTAAGCAAATGTGATAGCACAAGGAAGATGGATGTTCTAAATTTTAAATACAACTCTTCAAGAGGTTTCCAGAGTCTCTTGCCATTGCTCAGTGTACATATTATGGCACAATACTGAAACTCAAATGCATTGAGATAGACCCAAGCAAAAGACATGAATATGCATTTCTTCTGGCATGGATTGATCTAGGCTGCAATTTTGTCATGCCTTGGACGCAGTGCTGCAGCTAAGGCTGGATCTTGGGGCCCTGGCCCAAAGTCCAGGATCTTGTAGCCTGGCCTGGGGGGCAATTGAGAACAGCAGTAGGGCAGCAGAAGCATTCCTGTTGTCATGATGATGATATGATTTAAAATGTAAAACCTCACATGCTCAGAGTATTCTTTTTATTGAGGCTGGCAGACATTCTAACGTATTAAGAATGTAGAAGCAGTTGCTGGTGGTGGGAGGGAGAAATATTAGGGGTGTGCTTCTCAACTGAAGTAATACACAAGACCTTCTAACAGGGAGGCCCATAAGAGCATTAAGTCCAAGGCCGATGATTACCTAGTTGCGCTGTTGCTCAGAGGCCATCCAGGGGCCTATAGAATAGAATGGTTTTCCCCATCCGAAGTCAAAAGCGGAGATCCTCCCTTGGAGGTCTCTCAGTTACAGGTGCATAAACTTCTCTGACCTCAGAAAGGGGGGGGATTATCCTGGGGATGTGCTGGGGCAAATTAGGGAAGGCTTGGATCCCTTAATCAGGGAAGGCAACCTGATACTTAACAGATGTTTTGGATTACAACTCCTATCAGCCCCAGCTAGCATGGCCAATGATAAGGGGTTATGGGACTTCTAGTCCAAAAGGCACCAGATTGCCTTTACATCTGGATGGCATCATGTTGCCCATAAGTGAAGAAGGAAACAGGTTCAATTAACATCTCAATCTAACAAGGCTGAGAAATATCTCCACCTGAGGACTTGGAGAGTTGCTGTCAGTCAGAATAGGCAATACACTGGATCAGATGGACCAATGGTCTAAGGCAACGTCCTGTGTTCCCATGCAAGAATGTAGAGCATTTCTTCGTGTGGCATTTGTTGTGTGCTTATCTTTCTCTAGTCCTCTTTCTCATCATTGCTACCAATTAGTTGCTTGACAGGCAGAGAGCCAAGGCTTTTCGACACAAGGCATGCCTTGTGTGCTTGTTATTCCCTACTCACAGTTGTTTACTTCAGATGATATCATGGCCCTCCAGTTTCATTTCTGTTTGTAAACAGCACTTTCAGCAAGTTTTTTTAGAGCAGCGGAAATGAGGTATTATTTCTGAAAATGAAAGAAAACACTGTTTCCATGTGTGTATTTACACTACTACACCATATCACTATGCCACCTAGAGTTATGTAGCAGGAAGGCAGGAAAGGAAACCCTCATTGTGTAGTGGTTGGATTTCAATTCTGTGACAAAACCGAAAGTAGATGCAATGGATTTACACCTCACATAAAAACGGCCATAGCGTCAGGTAGGATCCAAATAACTTCTTTTCTAGTAATATACTGCAGATAGATGTTGTATGCAAACAGTCTGCAAAACACTGGATGGAGCTGGCAAGTTCTAGTGAAGTCAAATAGAATGACTTACAAATAAATGAATGTGAGCCATATCAAACTTTGGATATTGATCAAACATGTCTTACTAAAGTATCTTTGCTGCACATGCTATCCCATCACTGATATCAATTAGTTGATTTTAAATCAAATATTTGCTTACTGCCCTTTATCCAATAGATTCCAGGGCAGTGAACAAAAATAATAATATAAGGAGTAAATTATGCTTTATATATAAGACTAAAGTATACTATAAAATACTAAAGTATGCAATACAATAAAACCATAACATCAGTAATAAGATTTGGTAGTAATGTGTTCTGTCACTGAACCTGCACTCGTCAGCTGTTTGGTGGGCAGAAAAAGAAAGAGTTGTTTCTTGTTCTGGGAATTACTTCTGAGTTGACCTTCATAGGATTGTTCTGCTCATCCTACACACACACACACACACACACACACACGTTTACCCAGTCCCGAAGAAAAAGAAAATGCCCCCCCTCCTACTTTAACTCTAGTCTCCACTATTACATTCCCCACCTGCTGCTCCTCCCTCCTCTCCTGCCATCAGGTCCCCACACAAGGAAGGTGTGGCATGAGCATGTAGAATGGCTGGGAAGGGAGAGGAAAAGAGCAAGGCTGGGGGCTGGGAGGGGGAAGAAGGAGACAGAAAAGGGGGCGAGAGGGAGAGAAAGAGCAAGGCTGGAGGTTAGGAGGGGGGTGCAGGAAGGTAAAGAGGTGTGCAGGGAGGAAGTAAGGATTTTCAGTCAGGGGAAATCGCTTTTCTTTACCTTAGCTCTGCTTCCTGCTTCTCTTCTGCAATGTGGAAAAGGAGGACAGGGCCCCTGTATCTTTTAACACTTGCATAGAAAAGGGAATTTCAGCAGGTGTCATTTGTAAGCATGCAGCACCTGGTGAAATTCCCTCTTTATCGCAACAGTTAAAACTACAGGAACAGTACGACAATGGAACCAATTATCTCGGGAAGTCGTGGGCTCTCACACCTTAGAGGCCTTCGAGATGCAGCTGGACAGCCATCTGTCAGGGATGATTTAAGGTGGATTCCTGCATTGAGCAGGGGGTTGGACTCAATGGCCTTATACGCCCCTTCCAACTCTGCTGTTCTATGATTTTAGAGTGACCAGATACAAAAGAGAGCAGGGCTCCTGCAGCTTTAACTGTTGTAAAGAAGAGGGAAGTCCACCAGGTGCTGCATGCATAGAAATGACACCTGCTCAAATTCTCTTTTCTATGCAACTGTTAAAGCTACAGGAGTCCTGTCCCCATTTCCATATGGTTGACCTATAGGAAGGAGCAGAATCACAAGGAGAAAAAAGCAGCAACCACATGGCCCATTCAATTTAGTGGGACAGCGCCCTCTAGTTGGTGTTTTATAGCACAACTTCTGCACGAAAAACAGCAGAAGGAAAAGGAGATGACCCACAAACATCTGTGAGTGGCCAGACGCGAGCGTGCTATAAAATGCTCATCTAAAAATGCTCATCGAGAAAGCAGAGACTGGGAGAGAGTTGGGAATAGCAAAGGGGCAGAAAGGATAGAAAGAGCAAGGAAAGGGGGGGGGGGAAGGTGAAGCTAGAAGCTGGGAGTGGAGAGAGAGCAAAGGGGGAAGGTCGGTGTGGGCAGAAGAACATTGAGCAGGTCTCAAATACCTGGACGTTTTTGGGGCAACCACCTCCTTTGTTTCCTTTAACTCCCTCCTCACAACTAACCATCTCTGGAAAGCTTTTGGATCATCCTTTTGACCTACAACTTCCATCAGCCTTAGCCAGCCTAGCCACTCGTAAGGGATGATAGAACTTGCAGTGTGGTGTGGTGCAGTGGCTAAGGTGTTGGACTGGGAGTCAGGAGATCCGGGTTCTAGTCCCCACTCGGCCATGGAAACCCACTGGATGACTTTGGGCCGGTCACAGACTCTCAGCCCAACCTACCTCACAGGGTTGTTGTTGTGAGGATAAAATGGAGAGGAGGAGGATTATGTACGCTGCCTTGGGTTCCTTGAAGGAAAAAAGGTGGGATATAAATGCAATAATAAATAAGAATAAGAATAAAATTCTGATAACAACTAACCTACCCATGCTCTAGAAATAGGCCTGAAAGCTAGCAAACCCCATACAAATAAAACCACTTGTTCATTCATGGTAACTTCATTCACGTTTTTGAAAACCTACCCAGAACAACGGAATCAGAATACCACATGGGCAAATCCACAAATTTCTTCTTTAAAATGTTTTTCCTCCTTGCAAAACATCTGTACGCTGGAAGCTTTGCCAGTGTTTCTAATTGATGCTTGACATTGCAAGCTAATGGTGTGGATTCCAGTCAGACATTATACATCAACGTCTACTGAAACATGTGTTCCTGTAGACACGGTGCACACTGTCATTTGACAGCTCTGTATACAAAGCATGATGCAAACTGAGAACTGACGGTGCCATATTTAAACAAAGAACACATTCAAAATCATTCCTTGAGCCTCGGGGGGGGGGGGGAGAATGATATATTTCTTAAAGTCATTGCCAGTGAAAGTGGATACATTGTTGGTGTCTTTAGAATGCTTTCAGAGACAGCAGAAAGCTTACTTTTTTCTTTCAGATACAGTACACTTGGGCACTTACCATTAATGCACCATTATACTCAGAGCCTGCACTGGCACAGGTAGTTTGTGGGGTGGATACTATTTTCAGCACGGTTTTAACAGGTGAAAAAGAGAGTCACTTGTAATACCATTATTCTCACACCAGGGGTCGCTGCTTTGGTGCACATGCATAAATGCCTGAGCGGGAACGCTAGAGTTCACGCTGTCCATCAGCTATTCCAGCTTTCCCTCCTTAATGGATTGTTGGTAGTAAGAAAAAAGATGGAAGAAACACAGGAGGTTTGCAAATGGATGATGTCTGGACCCTTCCCAGTAAAATTGTGTGAATGCATAATAAAGGCATCACCTGGAAACACCCCTGCTTGAAGAAGATGAAACCTACTAGTTATTTTAAGACATCTCAAAAAGAGACATGATTTACCAGGGACAAGTAATAGAAAACAGGGACTGGGTTAGATCCATTAGGTGTGTGCATCTGGGCAAGTGGAAATAGATTCTCTTGCCCCCTCCTCCTCATTACAGCCCCCTCAGCCCCCTGAAAATGCTACCCACAGGGTCAGGGTGCCAAGCTAGGGTGACCATATTTTGGAAACCAAAAGGGAGGACAACATGGTCGGCCCCCAAGGGGGCGTGTCCAGCACCAAGGGGGCGTGCCCACCCGAACATAGCCTTGGTCACATGTCTGATTTTACAGCACACATTTAAGACAAATCTGTTCTACATAGCATCTATGTAGAGATTCAGTGTGAGAGATTCAATGTATCTGAAATTAACTTCACTCACTCCTACTTTTGTAGGTTTTGCTGTACTTTGAAGCTTTTGCTATGCTTTGTGTGATACACTCTCCCCTTCCCTCACATATCTTTCCTGACTGTATCTTCACTCATTGCAAGCTGCTGTTGTTGTTAACAGGGTTTGCTACTGGCCGGCTGGATGGCTGGGTTTTTTTAATTTCAATTGTTTAAAAAAGCTTGTGTATAATTGACAAAAGTTTCTCTACTCTAACATTAGGGTGGGTGTTGTGGCAGTTTATCTAAAGACTGGAGATCCCCTTAATGCCAAGGGCTGAAACTGTTCAATATGCAAAACCCCAAAGAGGAGGTTTGACAACCTGAGTTTGAAGGATATGGCTCCAGCAGTTTTAAAACACAATAATTTTAAAACTTTGAACTTTTTTTTAAAAAACCTAAAAAAAAATGGATGAACAGATCTGAATCAAACCTGGCATAGCTAAGGCCACAGCTAAACCTAAGGTTTATCCTGGGTTCATCCAGGGTTCGCCCCTGCCTGAGCACTGCATCCCCTGTGTGTCACCTAGATGAACAGGTTTGACACCTGGATGATCCAGGGATAAACCTTAGGTCTAGCTATGGCCTAAATCTCTCCTTAAGAGCTATCATGGTGCCAACTTTCAGCCCTTTATCTTTGAAAAATGTCATTTTTAAAAAATAATTTTTAAACCTCAAACTTTAAAAAAACCCACTAAAACTCAATGGATGGACAGATCTGTTTCAAACTTAGCATAGCTAAAGTCCTTGTTAAGAGCAATCATGGTGCCAAGTTTCATATCTTTATCTTTAAAAATAATATTTATTTTTTTTAAAAAATTAAACCCTCAAATTTTAAAAAATTCCTAAAAATCAATGGATGAACAGATCTGTTTCAAATTTGCTATGGCTAAAGCTCTACCTAAAAGCTATCATGGTGCCAACTTTCAGCTCTTTATCTTTAAAAATGATGGTTTAAAAAATAATTTTAAAACCTCAATTTTAAAAAAATCCTTAAAAATCAATGGATGAACAGATCTGTTTCAAATTTGGTGTGGTTAAAGCTCTACCTAAATCCTATCATGATGCAAAGTTTCATCTCTTTATCTTTAAAAATGATGATTTTAAAAATAATAATTTTAAAACCTGAATTTTAAAAAAAATTCTAAAAAATCAATGGATGAACAGATCTGTTTCAAATTTGGTATGACTAAAGCCCTTCCTAAGAGCTACCATCGTGCCACGTTTCATGTCTTTATCTTAAAAAATGACGGAGTTATAAGCATTTTTGTTAATTCCCATTAGAGCTGCCCTTTGGAAAAAATCTGGATTTCCCCTCCACCTCCTGGATTTGTCATCAAAAACCCAGGCAAATCCGGGCAAATCTTGTCATATGGTCACCCTATGCCAAGCTGAGTGGGATGAGCCGTGGTACAGAGGAGGAGGGGAAATCTCTGGAAATCAGGTGGAGGCACCACCATCCATGAAAGGAGCCTTTCCAGCTGTGGAAGGCAGATCCTGGATCCAATGTCAGGTCCAGGTTTTTGAGGGACCTTGGGCAAGTCACCCTCAATGACCCCTTCTCTCAATGAGTCTACCTTCTTACCACCATTGTCACCAGCTACTATAACTCCTCCTCCTCTTTTTCATCATTGCTACTAGTTTGATGGCTTGACAGGCAGAGAGCCAGGACTGCTGTACCTGAGGCCTGCATTGTCTGCTTGTTATTCTCTACTCGTGCTGGTTCATGAGTTCTTTAGATGATGTTGTGAGCCTCCAGTTTCACTTCTGTGTCTTACCAGCCTTGAGTTTTTTAGAGCAGGAAAATGCAGCATTTAATTTTGGAAGTGAAAGAAAACTTGATTTCCTCTTATAAATTTGTGCTGTTCCACTATACCACAGTGCCACCTAGAGGTTATGTAGCAGAAAAACAGGAAAAGAAATGCTCCTTGTTTTGTACTCAGCCCTCAGATCTATGATGAAACCAAAAGTAGATGCAATGGATTAACAGCCTCATGTTGAAAAACTCCCAGTGAGCAAACAGGCAATGCCATCCACTCCTTCTCCTCCCCAGCACCACTATTGTCTGGGCAGAGTGAGAGGCAGGTAAACAAGCAGGTTGCAATGGTGAAGATGTCAACCCTGCCTGGATCCAAGTTGCAGTCTTTAAATAGAGACAATTGGAACCTATGGAAGATATTCTCTAATAGAAGAGGCTAGGACAGTCAGGTTGGATCATGAATAGAAGGGTTGTTTCCCAGCTCATGAATAGAAGGGTTGCTTCCATTCATAGAAGGGACTGAGGTCCTGCTGCAGGAAAGAGGGGGAGAGTATTTTGGCCAATTCCTCCATCCCCCGCAATCCTTCCTGTACAACCTTCTATGATATAACAGAAGCCCCCCCCCCCCAAACTCTCAGAGCAGATTTTGGAGGATACAGAGAAGCTGCAGCATGAAGGAGGAATAAATGAAAATGTGTTCCCTCCCTTCCTGCACATAGAGTTCTGCTCGCAGGAACTCTGGAAGCATCCCAACATACAAAGGTGAACCTAACCTACAGGAGATGTTCTGAATAATGTGATTTTCCCCTCCCCCTTCTCTCTCTCTCAGTGGGGAAAAGACAGACCAGTAAGAACAAAGTCCTGAAATCATATACAGCTCCAGTCCTGCACATACCAAAGAATACATACATAATCAAATCAAGATTGTTTGTTTTTTTATCAGTACAATTTACAGCAATCTAACTATGACAGTTTCTAGGCACAGGTTTTTCAGGCATATTTTTTTCCTCCTGGATGTAACACATTGTTTTCTCAGCCAGAAAGAGGGAGAATACACTAGGGAGATACTAGAGTACCAAGAAATGCTGCAGGCCATCTTCCTTGGTAATAAATAGTGGTAGTATCTGGTCTTAAATTGTGTGCCTATCTAATTAAAACCAGCAAAGGTGCCTCCTTGACTAAAGCTATTCAGATGAAAGTATTTGGACGGGAGAGCTGGAATGTGAGACATTAAAGTAGCCCTCCCCAGCCTGGGGCCTTCCAGATGTGCTTTACTACAACCTCCATCATCCACTTCCAGCATGCCCAATGGTCAGGGGTGATAGGAGTTGCAGTACAAAACATCTAGAGAGCATCAGGTTGAGGATGGAAGCCTTAAAGTCTGTGCTACTTGTGATAAAATTCAAACACACTGCTAGTCTCAGACTGAAAGCTGACCTAGGAAGCTTCATTATACTTTCCAGAGCGTTGTTGCCTGCCTTTTTTTGCTCTTAAACGCTATGGAGTAAGCATCCATTTATCTATGAATCTGCAATTGTGAGCAATTGCAGTTTTAGTCACTTGCAAACAGCAGTTCTGATTAGAGCAGCAACTGAATTCCAAGGAGAGAAATTGGGGGAAGTGAAGAGGGTTTCCACAGAATTCAAAGCAACTCCCTCATCATAATGGGAAATCATATTAAAGCTGAGTAATTTGACAGCTTATTCACATGGCAAAATTTATGGTTCTGGTCAGTGGATTCTTTACAAGTGTGTGTCTTTTTCTTCATAGTAGAGACTACAAGATAATTCATATCAGTAGTTTATGAATACTGTTCATTATCTGTAACAATAAATAAAAATATAATTTCATTTGTTTATTTATTTATTACATTTCTATACTGACCAATAACCAAAACTCTATGTGCAGTTCACAAAACAACACTTAAATTCATAAATTCAACACTATAAAACAAAACCAATGGAAAAGCCAGCAGCAGTACAAAGATTAAAACACACAAACATAATTTTTAAAATAAAAATAAAAATGGAGGACTAAAAAGCCTGGGAGAATAAAAAGGTCTTCAACAGGCTCCAAAAAGACCCTCAGGGATGGGCATTCCACAACCAGAGTGCCACCACTGAAAAGGCCCTCTCTAGCGATGGGGTGGGGAGCATAATAGAAATGAAAGATGGAAATGATAATTAAAATTCAAACTAAAAATGATGTGTTTAAAAACTGATGCATCATCCCTTGGAGTGGTACAAAACATTTAGGAAGAAAAAAGGCTTCTAATAATGATTGAATTTAAAAAAACGTCCCTATTACTACAGTCTTGGACCTCTGCAAAATTACTGAAAATTCAATGTTCTGTTTTCATTCACTTAAGGAGCAATCCGATTTTCAGTCATTTAGTGACTGCCGGCTGGCCTCCAAGTTTGGGAAATCAACCTTGGAGAGGGGAGAACGGGAGAATTCTAGTGGGTGGGGAAGGGAAGAGAAACAAGAGGCCAGCATAAAAGCTATCCTGAGCTTCTTCCAGCCTTCTTCCCTCCCCTTTTGAAGCGCTGTCACTAGACAGGCAAAAAAGCCTGTCTAGCAGAAAACACAATGATTGTTGGACAGGAGGTGAAGATCCCCTCCGCCATTTCTTCCACCCTGCTGGCTTTAGCATGGCAGGGCACTGGACATAGGAAGCCTCCAAGTTTGGAGGTTTCCATCTAGTGAGGGTGCAACCCAAAGGAGTGCACACTTAAGTAGAAAGATAAGTTCAAATACTGTGGACAAGTGTGATGAGAAGCTACGATTAGATACACAGTTTTCGCATATATATTTTTACATGTATTTTTTATTTCGGAAACTGATAATATTTACCCTCAATTTTATTAACCTACTTTCTCTGCAATCAGAAAGCAAAATGCATGTAGCTAGCTGCTTAAATCAATTTATTTATTTATTACATTTTTATACCACCCCATAGCCGAAGCTCTCTGGGCGGTTCACATTGACATGATCTACTTTTCCCACCAAACAGACCTTGCTCCTTACTTCATATACCCCAGCAGATGCTAGCTGTTTTAAGCCAGGCAGGGAAGATTAGAGAATAGAAATAAAAAGTTTGTTTACTAGGCGCTTGATGAAACAACCAGTATCCAACTCCCACATGTATTACAAAAGGAAGCAAAGATTTGTTTGGTTTCATTCTAAACAGAATCAACTCCTTTAATAAAGATGCATGTATTTGTTTTGCATAAACCGTCTAGATCTGCGTTGCATTAGAATCTAAGACAGTTCAACCTTTTGGGACAACTGATAATGAAGTTCGATCTTTCTGGTATCTCTGCAGATAATTTGATGCATGTTCTTTTTGGACTATTTCTTCTGCGTTTACGTTTTGGCACGAATACGTTAGATTGCTACACAGTTTGTAGTTCTGTTCTCTTTGCCAGCTGCTCTTGGGGAAATCAGAGAAAATCTGAGGCAGGATATATCAAGCCACGCTTGTTGACTAATGTTTTATAGTTCTCTCCTTCTTTATGGGTTTATAGGTCGAACATCTCATTCAATATTGCTAAATAGATCGTTCCTCTCCAGCCTTATAGGGGTTTCAGTTTCACTGTTACTAGACTATGTAGCAATCATGAAACAGAAGTCAGCATGCCGCATATCTCCTCCTCTATTGTTATTTAAATATGACATTGATAATACATATTCAATAAAATAGAGTGCATAATATTAAGTTTATTATTAATAAACATATACTACCAAATTATGAACTGTAATATATTCATAAAGAAAGAAAGAACAGCTGTAGAGAGCTTGCTTTGCTCTTCCCTGCCAGAAAGAACATCTGTAACAATTTTGAAACTAAGAACTGGTGCCTGAGTTTTGCTAATTTCCTCCTCCTTCCCAATTACTTTTCCTTTTGTGTCATGTCTTTTAGATTGTAAGCTTGAAGGTAGGGACTGTCCTATTATTAATCTATTTAAACTGCTTTGGGACCCTTTTTTCCGCTGAAGAGCAGGGTAAAATTGCTTTAAATAAGTACTCTGCCAAATTTCAAAATTTTATCATACAACTCCAAGTGTATGTGAACCGCCTAGAGAGTTCCGGCTATTGGGCAGTATAGAAATGTAATAAATAAATAAATAAATAAATAAGTAAAACACATGGCTGACCAGTATTTTTAACTCTGGAAGCTATTATAGCTTTACATTCTGGTAGTTTTACTGTTAATTGTTCTAAAATTTTGCATGTTGAAACTTTTATATTATGTTTTATCATGTTGTGAACTGCTTCCCCAATCATATGCCTTCCAGATGTGTTGGACTACATCTCCTATCACCCACCCACCCCCAGCCAGCATGTACAAATGTAGGTATGAAGTGGCTACTTACAAAGGATTCCAGTTACAAACTAAGACTCAACTGCCTTGTTCACATGTAATGGCAGCAAATAATGACTTAAACAACCGGTAAACTAAGATTAGTTTACCGAAGAACTAATCTTAGTTTAATTTTGAATTGTTCAACCGATGAACTTCCCAATGACCTGGTTTGAATGTAAGATTAACCTATGGTTTATTTAAACCATGGTTTGTTGCCCTATCCAGGGTTTGTCTGGCAGATGATTGAACAATAGTACAATAGGAGTGATAAGACTCAACCACAAAGGTACTAAGAAAGTTTTATAGATGACTAATTCAAAAGATATCACCAATGTACAAAAGACAGGCATATAGATAACATTTACAAGATGTTCATCAAACATTCATAATGAAGCCTACAAAAAGTTGGCATCCATTAAACTTTCATGACAAGAATCAGTGATCTCATAAATACGCGTCTAATAAATAATTTCATAAAGTGTCTAATAAACAGTAGTCCAGTACAAGTTCTGTTTCGAGAATTCTTCGTCAGTAGGACGCTGAAGAAATAGTTAAACTTGTAATTATAATTATAAACTATCAAAAAACCTAAGTTGATTATATAAAAATATACCAAATATACTATTTCTTCTTTAGATAAACCTTGGAGGGCTCCACTCTAAATGTATAGCCGCGGCTCCTTTTGTGAACCAGTTGGTGAGGCCAATATACTCTGGGGTTTTTTTGCATTGTATGTAGTAAATGACAACGAATGTGATTGGTTACAAATGCTGAGTAAGGTGTTTTTGTATCATTCTACAGCGTCCTACTGACGAAGAATTCTCGAAACAGAACTTGTACCGGACTACTGTTTATTAGACGCTTTATGAAATTATTTATTAGACGCATATTTATGAGATCATTGATTCTTGTCATGAATGTTTAATGGATGCCAACTTTTTGTAGGCTTCATTATGAATGTTTGATGAACATCTTGTAAATGTTATCTATATGCCTGTCTTTTGTACATTGGTGATATCTTTTGAATTAGTCGTCTATAAAACTTTCTTAGTACCTTTGTGGTTGAGTGTTATCACTCCTATTGTACTATTGTTATTTTCAACCACAGCCTTCTATTTTACTTTATTTAGATGATTGAACAAGCCATGGTTTGCTTTCTCAGCCCCTGAATGTTTGTTTCCCTTCTCCTTCTCACTCCCTGTATCTGAATTGCTTTTGCAGCACTACAGTATAGGCATGTAAAGAGGCTGGGAGGAGTTACCACTCTTGCCCACTGCCCTTGTAGCCTGACAAAACAACCCACGAACAGCCCATGATTCTGGGTTTATGGGCTGTTCATAATGGCAACCCCTGATTTAAACAACTCACAGATCACAACTCGACAATAAATCATTGGTTCTCTTTGTGGGTTGTTCATGGTTGACAACCCATAGTTGACCCATAGTTCTAGGTTTGCATGTCATGAAAATCCATGATTCAAGAAACCATGTTTAATTGGTCCAAGCATCCGAGTTTGCACATCATGCAAAATCTATGATAGGAACAATCAGAAGCTGATGAAACAAAGTGGAAACGGTTCATGTGCAGTATGCAGCCTGGTAGATTGTAGGTCAATTAACCCACAATTTGCCACTGTTACATGCAAACTGGTTCAACATGTCACAAAAAGAGAGGTCTGTAGGCTCCGTTTTAATGTTGCTCACTGAGCCTTCCATTTCTGACATGCCCCCCAAATAGCCCTTATTTGCCATTAAAGTGACTAAGATGAAACTGTTTGGCTACCAGCTGAATTTCCCCAGCAAAATTTCTAAACTTTAATCTATCGCAGCATGCTGCATTTCACTTCCAGTGCAGTTTAGTTTTAGACCGTTAATAAAATATTATTAAAATCAGCATCTGGTTATTAATATGCAATATGATTTTAAACACTTCAGTTACTGCCTTTTCAGACATGCCCCAGGTGTTGCCCTCCAAATGCCTTTCATTAACAAAAAGTGAGAAGAGTTAGCGATGTACTAATGAAAGAGCAGTGCGTTTTCCCAAAATGGGGCCATGCCCTTAGTGCTGGCAGAAGTGCAGAAGATTATATTACCGTTGTCAATGTACGAGCATGTATAAGGGGTACTGGGAACTTCCACAACATGTCTTGGAAACAAAGTACAAAGTTCATGCAAATGCAGGTAGAAAGGCCAATTTCATAGAGCTTCATAGCAAATTTCAACAGCAATGTTTCGTGGAATCCATGAAATCTTAATCTAATAAATTACACCATTTGCAGAATCAACAAAATTTTGGAAAGAAAATCAAACGGCAATGAGTTCTACAAAGAAACAGACAGAGGGAATGGGATCTATCTCCCATCACATCCTTACTTATGCAATATGTCTGTAGTCAGCTGAGTAACTCTAATTCAATATTTGACAATGCTGGCAACAACCTTAGGTTGTAACTCCCTTTCCTGCATACATGGATCATTGGGCCATGTCTCAAATTTCATTGAAATGTGGGCAAAACTAACCCTGTTGATTTTAAGTCTGAAAATCTTGTGGGGAGTGGAGGGAGAAATAGAACTATCTACATATGAAATATATTGGATTATAGATCAGTATTGTTCGGGATCAAGAAAATCTGATCCTAAAATCATGATAGTATATCATTAGTGGTTGTGATTTCTATGCTTGGGCTTATCCTTAAATTGAATACTAACATCCTCTGTCCTGCCACGCCCAACCTGTAATATTAATCAGTGGTACCTGGAATCATTATCATCCAGATTCCCAAGTTATTTGCTAGTTAAAGTAAAGTGGAAGAAAAAGGCAAAGGGAATGATAAGGGAGTGTGTGTGTGTGTGTGTGTGTGTGTGTGTGTGTGTGTGTATTAAAATACATTTATCTGAGCAAATGCCTCTTTAGCAGTATTTTCTTAAAGGTGTTGTGGTTGTAGGTTTATTTAGTCAGTCCTCCCCCACACTGTGCCATTTGAAAATATGCACTGGCTTTTAAAAGCGCTTTAACAAGTACGCACGTTAGCATATGGCAAGTTATTCTTTCTAGAGTCTGTAAAAGGTCTTGGCACAGAAAAGGTGTGCGATAAAGTGCATTCCAAAGGGGGAGGGCACTCCAAATTAAGTATTTGACAAGGTCTCCCAAAGGTGTCATGGCAGAGCAGGGAGGGAAGTGGGTGAGAGGTGACCTATAGAGTTGGCAAAAGTTCAGATCGTTTGTGAAAGCAAACTGGGCTGCCAAGATTTCAGAGAATTCTCTGAAGCATAATTTGCTAAACCAACTGAAAAAGAGGCAGTCATAAATAAAGGATGCAAGCAGATGTCTATAGACTCCAGAGTTAACTCTAAGCCTATTAAAATGTTAAATGCTACCTTCCCAATTGTCCAGGAGGCTTGAAATAGTGCACAGCTAGAAATGTGGATTGGGGATTCCAAGTTTGGTTGGTGAACACCTTCAGGGTCTTGCCTGAAGAACTCTTGACATTGTCCGTTACGCTTTCAAAAATCGAAACAGCGTGCTGTAAATAAGCCCACAGAGGAAAATCCAAACTGCTCCAGCAGTTTCAGTGATTTCACAACCATAACACTTTTGCTCACAGTCTCACCCAGGCCATGATTTACAGCATCTGGAGTTGTATAAGCACAGCTGAAAGTTACATGCTGCTCTTGCTTACCTCCTTGAGAGCACCAAAGGATATTGGTTTGCATTCTGGATCTCCAGTACACAGTTAAGATTTAAGGTTTGCTGATGGCCAAATGATACAAGCTTCAGAATTTATGTGTGAATCTCCTCTCTCTCTCTCCCCTCTCTCTCCCCCCTCTTTTTTGCAAATACTGTAAAAGAGAGAGAACCTGCACAATTTCTGAAGTTTGTAACATTTGACTTGGCCATCACAAAAGCATCACATCTGGCTTTGATCATGATTCACACTCTCCTTTACCTAAATGGTAGAATTTTCTGGATCAATCTTCCCCAATCTGGTGCCCTCCAGATGTGTTGGACTGCAATTCCCATAATTCCCCATCCAGCATAAGAATTCCCAGTATGCTGGCTGGGAATTATAGTAGTTGCTGTCCAACACATCTGGAGGGCACCAGCTTGGGGGAAGCAATTTACTTCAGGGGACTGATCATTCTAGAGCTTTTCTGTTGTTGTGTGTGTTCAGTATTCCCTACTCAGTTATTTACAGGTTATTTAAATGACATTGGGGCCCTTTAGTTTTGCTTCGGTTTGTAAACAGCACTTACTGCGAGAGCTTGGACAATGGGGTATTATTTCTGACTGGTGAAAGAAAGCACAATTTCTTCATGTTTATTTGCATTATTCCACTATACCACAGTGCCATCTACAGGTTATGTAGCAGAAAAGCAGGAAAGGAAATACTCCTCATTTGGTGCCTGGATTTTAATTCTGCAACAAAACCAAAAATAGATGTAGTTGATTAACAGCCTCATGTAGCAACACCTAGAGACTTAGGCATAGTTCAGCTGAAGGGTAAGAGCCAAGCTACATGTTACATTAATTGTGTAGCATGCAGCTGACCTTCTTTACTCACAAATAAGTGTGCAGGATCCTGATCTGTATCAGGCCCACCATGGATGAGGAAAGGAGACTTAAATTTTCCTCCCAGTTGCTTGTATTAGGGGTGTGCACGGACCCCCCGCTCCGCTTCTCTTCCAGATTTGCGGATCAGGCCGCTTCGCTCCACCCCCGCTCCGCCCATGCCTGCTCCACTCCGCTGCGGAGCTCCGGATCCGGATCAGAGCTCCGTTTTTCTCCCCCCATAGGCTTGCATTAAGCTAAAAAAGTATACAACTTTTTTTCTGTGAAAGTTAGAAACCTCATGTTTGGCACCATGACACCTCATGGAGGTATACACACGCACACCAAGACTCAAGGCAATCCCATCATCCCCTGAATTTTGGGGAATTTATGAAAATCCAACACCCGATTCACACCCCTTTCGATAGCTCCGTCAATTTGCACGTGAAAAACCTCAAACTCGCCACCATGATAGCTTATCCAGGGATACAGACGCACGCCAAGACTCAAGGCAGTCCCATCATCCCCTGATTTTTGGGGAATTTATGAAAATCGGGCACCCCATTCACACCCCTTTCCATAGCTCCGTCAATTTGCACGTGAAAAATCTCAAACTCGCCACCATGATAGCTTATCCAGGGATGCACACGCATGCCAAGACTCAAGGCAGCCCCATCATCCCCTGATTTTTGGGGAATTTATGAAAATCCAACACCCCATTCACACCCCTTTCGATAGCTCCGTCAATTTGCACGTGAAAAATCTCAAACTCGCCACCATGATAGCTTATCCAGGGATACACACGCACGCCCAGGCTCAAGGCAGTCCCATCATCCCCTGTTTTTTGGCGGGGCTTAAACCTGCAGGCATCTCAATGGGGCCATTTCAAAGGAAATCCCAACATGCCGTGAATTGGGGAGTAGAGATCAAGCTAAATGAATCTTCTTCCACACTTGAAAAATGGATTTGGAACTTCCAAAACTCTAAGTGAGCGCAGGAAGGACTTCTCCCCTGAGTCAAAGCCAGACACACACAACATCCCTGCGAGGCGGGCAGGGGAGGAGGGAGGGAAGGCAGGCAGGCAGCAGACATTTCTGGGGGCATAAGGAAGTGAGCCAAGGATAAGCCAGTAATGCATATAAAATGGAATAAATAAATAAATAAACAAAGGAGGGGTGGATTTAAAAGCAGCAGTGTTGCTGAATAAACAACAAGAAGAACTTTTTTAAAAAGGCTATATCTGTCTTTTACCAGCAATAGGGGGACGTGAGCAGGGGAGGGGGAAGTAGCTGGCAATTTGACTGGTCCTAGTGACCAGTCTTTTAAGAAGCAACGCTGTCAGTTCAACTCATGAAAGCCATTGCTCCACCATGAGAGCTCTGAGGAGTAGAGCTCTCACTTCAACTCATGATAGGCATTGCTCCACCTGGTTTCTCTCTTTGGAGGGCTCTGATGGCCCTCCAAGTACAGGAGAGAGTGAGGGCTCATCCCCTTGCACCACATCTTTTCAGTTGTTCCCCAAAGTTAGGGTGGGTAGCACTGCTGTGTGTTTCCTATCCGTTAGTATGATTTCAGGTTATGTTAGTGCATTTGGTGGAGCTACTGTTTTAAAAAAACACTGGGAAAATTCCGTTCAGAGTAGAAAGAGAAGTTTCCCAGAATCCCAAGTTACCTGTTTTGCCTATCCCCTCCTCCAACTTTGGGATCATGTGATCATGACCGGGAGTTGACTCTGCCCCTCAGCCCCTCGGAAAAGGTATTTTTCCCGCCTGTTTTTTAAAAAATTCTAGCACACGAACCGCAGCACGCAGAGAGCTGAGAGTAGGCTCAAAATGACCCCATCCAAGACTCTCCAAGCACAAGAATTTTCAGAAAGATAGCTTCAAAAACAACACAGTTATCCCCCTTTCTTTTCCGCAATGCAATCCTATGGGCGAAATGTTTCAAGATGGCGATCAGATCAGACCGCAGAAAGAGGATCGCTCCGAAAATGGGCGCTTCTCTTCGCCTTGCTTCTAGGGGTCTGCGGTCCGCTTCTACTCCGCCTCTGGGCAAGGCGGAGCAGGCCAATTCGCTCCTGCTTCTACGCTTCTAATCAGAGCGGAGCACATGCCTAGCTTGTATCCCAACCTATCCCACCCACCTCCGAGGATTTTTTTTTAAAGCCAATGGAGGCTTTTCTTTCTTTTTTAACCCCTGCCTGGTGGGGATTTAAGGAGAGAAGCAGCTGGAGGGGAAAAGGTTTAAACCTCCATTCTCTGCATGTTGCAATCCAGACCAGGCCCCTGTGAGTAAAGAAAACCAGAGAATTTTCTGTGGTGGTATGAATCAGGTCTAATGGAGAAATGATCTAAGTGCTTCATTTAGGAAGTTAGACTTTCCCAGAATATAACAGTATGGAGGTTAGTCTTGGCATGACTCCATAGGTTGTCGCAGTACATAGAACTGACATGGCCATCTGCTGATGCAAGTTGATGGTGTGGTTCTAGTGAAGCCAAGAGCATTGATTCAATGGATCTATGCCATGTGCACTAATGAGGAGTAGCCATCTACATTGAGCCAGCTGTGCTGTGGACTATGCAATCCGGGGGGGACAGGACCCAGAAGAGAATATGTAATCATAAAAAATGCTGTGGTTTTCCTAATGAAGGTAGGGGTTGTTGTTTTTTGGAAATGTTGAAACATATCTATTTCCCTGGTTAATCTTAGCTCACTATGATATCAAAATATTTTACATAGGAATAAAAGTTTCAAAGCAATGCAGGTTGCTTGGTGTGTGTCCCCTCCCCCAATCCAGATTTATAAACAGAATATCTCTACCCAGAGAGACTTTAATATTGACTTCACATCTCCTGATATACTAGTGAAACATCACAGAAGAGTTTAATGGCTGCAAATTATGTTGATGCCAGTAAATCAGCCTGTATTGCCTCTTGTGCC
Organism: Elgaria multicarinata webbii; assembly: GCF_023053635.1. NCBI lineage: Eukaryota > Metazoa > Chordata > Lepidosauria > Squamata > Anguidae > Elgaria > Elgaria multicarinata. The sequence continues at coordinate 50,977,689 of NC_086180.1, read as the reverse complement.
TCTTATCCAGCATTTAAATGTATTACCTTATTGTATGAAGTCAATATAACCACCTCAGTCTATAACTACGTCTCTGGCTTCACTCCAATAAGGACTTGTTGGATCCAAGTGGTATCTTAGCCTTTGTGTTGCACAAAAGATATTGCTAGGCCAATTTTATAAATGAATCTCCCGTGGCATTTAACTGAGCATTTGTTTATTCTGAGCAGTAAGTAATCCTGTGTTAAATGGGATGGGAGGACTAAAAAGCCCAATGAATGTCTTTGTTGTTTTGTTGTTTTGCAATGATAGAACTGTGGTACCTTGAACAGCTGTGTTTACTAGGGGTGTGTGCTCCGCACCAAAAATCGGGGGTTCAACGGACCTTTAACGGTGCTCCAAACTCGCAGTGCGGTTGGGGGGCAGTTGAAAAACCGACAAAAACGTGCAGTATGGTTAGAAGGTTGTTCGGAGCCCTGAAGAGATCTGAAGTTTTTTTAGGCGATGTGAGGGCACGTTTCATGTTGATGATGGACAACTAACTGAACACTTCCATATTAGGAAGATGCTGATGGGTGAGGGGTGAGGGAGGGGTACTTTTGAGAATGACATCTGTGACTAACCAATAGCACTGCTCTTTCACAATGCGGCTGAGGCTGACTGAACATCACGGAAATGGGAAAGTTCCATCAGCTTTCCCTAGCACTTTCCTACCTAGGGGCATTTTGAAGCCCCTTCTGCCCATGCCCCACTGGTCCAGCATGGCCTGCCTATGTGCAGGGAGGGCAGGAGCCTTGCCCACAGCACTGCTGCTGCTGCTGTGAGCCTGAGACTGACCAGTGGCTTGAACAGGGTGCAGCCTCTTAAGATCTAGCATACCTGGATCCTCCACCACCAAAGAAAAATGATCCGAGGCACTAGACTTGTATTTTGCGGGTGGAGCCTCAAAACCACCCACACCTGACTTCTTCTGCACTTCAGAAGGACCACCAGCAGCAGCAGCAGCAGCAGAGAAAAGGGGTTGCCAAATTTAGGGGGGGACGGGACTAGAAGAAATACATCTCCTTCTCCCAACATGACCAGAACCAGCTTTCTTTGCTGGGTTTTCTCTCTCCCTGCATGTCTGTCTGCTTTTACTTGCTTCTTCTCCTAGTACCACCCCATGCTACCGTGTGTGTGTGTGTGTGTGTGTGTGTGTGTGTGTGTGTGTGTTCTTGTTCCACACATGGAGATTGGGGACTTTGATTTTTGTAGGAGGATTCTAGTTCCTGAAAGATCTGCAAGCTGTCTTGAGATAACATGAAGTGCATCTGAAGTGTGTATGTGTGTGGGGGGGGGGATTGTTGGAGGGGGGAAATGTTAAAAAAATTAAAAATCAAGGCATGAAGGGATCTGTATCCAACTTGGCATGGCTAAAGCCCTACTTAAGATCTACTGAGGTGCCAAGTTTCATCTCTTTATCTTTAAAAATGATGGAGGTGTAAGCATTTTTGTTAATTAATTCCCTTTGGCACTAATAGAGCGGTTCTCCAAAAACAGAGCAATTTTCCGCTGAATAATCTAACGGTGTGGGGAGACAGACCCCCCTAAAATTAGGGTGGGGAATCGCCTTTTTGGAGCTCTGCCCCAAATTTTAGGGAGGAGCAGACCTGCTCTGCACACCCACAGTGTTGACACAGTCAAAAATCTGCATGGGTTTGCTCCACATTTTTAGATCGCAACTGAGCATGATTTGCATTAAGACCCAAATGGGGTGAAATATTTCCTACCACACTTTAGAATAGCCCTTCCCTCCCCACACCACCACATTTCATGTCAAGAAGCAGAGATCTACCAGTTCTGCTTCTGTTTTTGGTACTTTCTTGGGTTTTCTTAAAGTGGAGAAAATGGGCTGTTATTTCTGAAAGCGAAAGAACTACTTATGTATTTGCCTTATTCCGCTGTAAAACAGCACCACCTAGAGGTTAGCAGAAAAGCTCTTTGTACAGAAAAGCACTTTGTGTTGATATGTGATGAACAGCCTTGTGTATAAAAGCTCCAAGTCCACTTCATAAATAAAGAACCCTAAGAAAAGAGAGCAGAGGACTTGAAGTTGCCTATCAAAGTTAGCAGATGGACAGCAAACTGAGCAGGCTTCACACCACACAGGGCACTTGGTCACAGTTTTCCACCATACAGTGAGATATATTGCATTTCGGTTTAAATTAAAGTCATTACTTCTAAATTTTCAGCAATTTTCTGGGCTTCTTTCTTGGTGATGTATTTCCTCTTCTGGGGAGATTCATAAGTGGCCACCCTACACCTGACAACATGTTGACTGGTCTGGCTGAGAAGGGCGAAGTTCATCCTGTGACTGGGGCCTTAGGTAGACCTAGCGGTCTAGCGGGACAGAAGGGTGAAGTTCTCGCAATTTTTTTATTGTGAGATCTCCCCCTCTGTTCACATGTGGCACGCGACAACCTCAGAGGGAGAGATGTCGCGCCTGCCATTTTTTAATTTTTAAAGAGATCGGAAGGTAAGTATTTTTTAAAAAATTCTCTACTCCCCACCCCACCCCAACCCTAATGGGCGCAGAGGTCATGAGGAGCTCTGTGCCCCATGCACGGGTCCTGGCTCCTTGCAAAGAACTGGGACAAACCGTGGTGCCCGGCCACATGTTCCACAGTCTCAGGCTCAGCCTGAGGCCACAGAAAAACCAGGCCTATAAGGTAGGGCGAGATCCCATTGCAAGGAAGGGATCATCCCTCCCTTATCCCGGGATCCCTTGTGCATCATGTGGATGCACAGGGACAATCCCGGGGATCACCCCGGGATTTTGCCCTGTCTAGCTAAGGCCCCAGTTGGCAGGGGAGAGATCTCCTTCAGGTGTTTGGGACAAATGCCCCATTAAAACAATAATCTCCTTAATAACCCCTTAATAATGTCCCACTAGCTATAATGTCTTTAATAAGTTTCTAAGGCTGCAGCCCAGTGCACCCTTATTTGGAAATAAATTCCATTTAATAAAATGGTCCTTCCTTTTAACAGTAAACATGCAGAACATCAGGCTGAAAAGGGATCAATTCTTTCTCAACAAAGAAAATAGAGAAGTGATTGTCTGTGAATAATCCACATTTCTCAGCAACTGATGGATATGCTGTAGTGTGTCTGAGTCGCAGAGACTCAAGCTGGGTCTTCTGAGTCAGACCCATGGCTTCCTCCACCACCACCTCCTCTCTCTCTCTCATATATATATAAACACACACAGAGAGAGAGAGAGAGAGAGAGAGAGAGAGAGAGAGAGAGAGAGAGAGAGAGAGAAAGAAAGAAAAGCAAATGGTCATGTCTAGAATTATAAAACATCTGGTAGAACTATCAAGAAGGAGACTGCTAAGCACACAGTTTAACAGAGCTGCTGGGATCTTTTTATTACATTCATTTTGAGGGGCACACACACACACACAATCATAAAAAGGTTGGATTTTAGTAACGTTTTTGGAATTTTATTAATCAGCATCTCAACATTAATAAAATAATGACACCTTTTAAAAACCAATAGAGAGGAAAGTTTCAAAATATTTCCAATTAAAATAAATAAGCTTAAACTTCATGTTACACTTTTTAAAAAGAAAAAGAAATCCTTTGGGAGATTGGTGTGAACTTTAAATTATCCCAATTAATGGTTGAGTCAGAGATCAAAGCCAGAAATGCTCTTTCTAAGGTTTTTCGATAGAAAGCTGAGGTGTTGCAATATCAATAAAAGAGCAATCAAGTGAAGCAGAAACCTGTTCCAGGTGTAAGTCTTTGACCTAGTTCACACATGATGCTAACCTATTATATGATGCTCATATAATCAACTGGTTGTTGAATTCTCGGTAGTTGTGACATGTGAGCCCAGTCATGCTAACAACCCAGGGTTTGTTGTTTATTTGTGAACTCTTAGTTGTTTAAACCATTACTTGATGTTACCTGTGAACCCAGAATGGTGAGTTGTTTCACCAGGTTACAGAGGTGGTGAGCAAGAGTGGTATAAATAAATAAATAAATAAATAAATAAATAAATAAATAAATAAATAAAAATAAATAAATAGCCATTTTACATGCCAGTACAAAGATGTTGTAAAGGCATTTGGGACACAGGGAAAAAGTGGGAGAAGGAAGAGGAAAACAAACAACCCAGGGATTGAAAAAACAAGCCATGGGTTAACCATGGATTAAATAAACCATGAGTTATCATTATGTGCAAACCAGATCTTTCTGGTACACTTTCTTAGCAGTGTATCAACATTTAAAATGGGATGAAACTTCTTCATACAGGGTACTTAAGATATAAGTAGGGCTGGCCCTACCATTGGGCAGGATGAGGCAGCCACCTGAGGTAGCAGGTTTGAGGTGCAATGAAAAGGCAGCAAATTGTTAGTTTTTTAATTTGTTATTGTGCTTTTACTGCCATGAATAAGGAGAGGTGCTTGTGAAGTTTTCTGCCTCGGGGACCAAAATAATTTGGCTGGCTTTGGGTACTGTGCACATTGACTTGGAGGTAAGGGCCCATCCTGGATGTCTTTGGCCAGCTCTGCTTATAAGGAACGATCATGTACTGACTTGGGGCCAAAGGCCCATAGTTCTTGATGTGTCATTTGATCTGCAGGCAAAATCCTTGGCAGTGGTTACCTCAAAAGGCAATTAGATCATATGTGTTGTCTATGGCACCGTCTCCTTGAAGCCCTCCTCCTAGAGTGACTCCCTCACAAGTTTCTATGAGCTCACCAAGACTTTCTTGTTTTCTTTTTAGGAAGGATTTTAGAATGCATGAGTGACTTATGCTTATTCTTTTGTTTGAAACATGCTTCTTTTAAATATTTGTATTTAGTACATTTCAGCATATATATTTTTTATTATTATTATTTTGTGTGTGTGTTTTATCTGTGAGCCAATGTGGGAGCCCTTGAACAGAGAACAGTGGGATTCCTGTCAGCTCTGACTGATGGCAGCAACAACTCCACAGACTCTTAGGCCACAGCTAGACCTAAGGTTTATCCTGGGATCATCCAGGGTTCACTCCTGCCTGAGCACTGGATCCCCTGTGTGTCACCTAGATGAACAGGTTTGACCCCTGGATGATCCAGGGATAAACCTTAGGTCTAGCTATGGCCATAGTCAGACTACTCCCTGGGGGGCTTCCACACACAGTCTTCGGGGCGCCCCGAAGACTGTGTGTGGAAGCCCCCCTGGCATCCTTTAGTCAGAGATATGAAGCACTTGCGCCCAGGATTATGTACGCGCAAAGTCTGGCAGAATCTACATTACTGCTTTATAACGGTTTATAACGGTTTTGACAACTGTTCAGGCCCAGGACACATTACATATACTGTTTTCAAACTGTTTTTAAAGTGTTATATCCTGCTTGGTGTAGATCTGGCCGCTGTGTTCTGCTGCCATTACTGAGCAATGACCCCTTCCGTTTGAGCTGTGGCAGCTCAGCCAAGATATGCCCCTTATCCCCTGTCTAGACAACAGCTTCCTTTGCCTTTTCCAGGGAACTGTGGAGCAGGAGCAGGAGCTCAGGGAATGGCAGAATGAAAGGCAGATACCCTGGTCTTGTTCCACCCACCTCCATGAATATGGAAAATCAGCAGTATTCCATAGCCTGAACCACACTTTTGTTTGTGCTTTTGCCTCTTGCCATGAAACTCGTGAACAGGAATGGAATCACATGAGTCTGAAGCACCACACATGTGTGTGGGGTGCAGAGATCTAAAGGGCTGAAATAGTGCATCTGGTCTCTGAGGTTAGAGTGAGCCCAGCACCACTTTTACACACTTGGGGTAAGCAGGCTTCCTGCTGAAGTTTGGCAAGATGGAATTCCTTGGATTTTATTTAGCTGAAACCAGAATTCCTTGGATTTTATTTAGCTAAACTTTTATTGCTGCCTTTCTGCCCCTCAAAAAATATTCTTAGGTTCTGTGAAAATGCATGAGCTGCTTTTCTGTTTTATTCATATACATCACTTGGGAAAGATTTTTGCCTTTCGTTCTTTGGTGTCTGAATCCTAGAAAGCCTCTACCAAATGCTGAGGCAGAAAACAAAAATTAACTATTTTTTTAAAAAAATGTTGGTATAATTTGTTTCAGAACTCCTGTGGGCTCCACAGAGGTGACATGTTTGCTGTCTGAAACCGCCTCATCCTGCTTTTTGGATGTTGTCTTAGGGCTTTGCTAGACCAGGGTTTAGCCTGGGCTGATACCCAGGCTCGCCCCTGTGTGTCTGGATGATACACAGGGGATCTCAGGGTCAGGCAGGGGACAACCATCCCTTGCCCTAGGTTAACGGACTCCACTTTTGGCCCGGTATTTCTGCAGTCCCGGGCTGAGCCCGGGACCATGGAAGGTCTAGCCCATTCCGTAGCTTTTCCTGGCTATGCGGCTTACTCGTGCGTAGCCAGGAGAAGCTGGGCAGGGGGAGAGATCGCAGCCGGGGGGGGGGGGGAGATCGGGGGAAGGGGTCTAGCAAAGCCCTTAATGTGAGTTGATGGTGTCTGAGAAGGTCTTACCTCAGTAAGCAGAAATCAAGAAATTATGCATTCTTATCCTTCCATTTGGAAAGCCTCAGCGAGAGTTTAAAGGACCCATATAATATGATTTAGCACTAGTGACAGATCCAAATAACTGCAAAATGTTAGATTTTCAAAGGGAGGGTATCCATTCAGTGTTGAGCCCAGTGGTGCATCTAGGTAATTTTAGACTAGAGATGTCGGAGGAATTCATTTGGGGGATGGAGTCCTATGAGTTTTCCTAGGTTTATTCCCTGACCCCCAAGGACTTTGTTTCAGTTCCCATTGCAGCCCCCAACTCAATCTGCAATGATTCAGACCAGCTCATATATTTTCTTGGCGTTTTGTGAATTTTCTTTCTTTGGGTTCTTTGGACGTAATTTGTACAAATTGCTCAGAAAATTGTGCAGAATCTGGAAGCTGCAAAGAAAAATGTGCTAAAAAAGTTCTCGGAGTTCAAGGAAAAGCCCACAGCTCAGCTCACAAACACAAATTGAGCTGTACACACCACACAACTCTGTCAAGTAAAAATAAATAAAAGAACTGGATTCCCCAGTGTCGGACATCCCTATTTTAGACTCTGAAGTTAATGGTCTTATGGGGGACAGGGGGATTTTAGATAGCCCTGTGTATTACTTCAGTTGAGAAGCCCAAACCAACATTTTTCATTCCCCTTCTAATCACCATTCCACGTTTTAAAACTGTTTCTACATGATTGATGTGTTAGATTAACAACAAAAACACTGTTTGCCAGCACGGAGTTTTTAAAATCAGCAGCAGCAGCAGCAGCATGTGAGCATCTTCTTTTTTGCATTTTAAAGTCACTGAAATCATAGTACCATCATGACTACAGGAATAAAATGGAGTTTGCTTCTGATGCCCTGACCTCCTGCAACTCTCTAGGTGGTTATAACTGCCCCCTCCCCGGCCTGGGGGGAACTGGACGTTGGCCCCACAGCCCAGCCCTAGTTACAGCACTGGTTGAACTCATGGCTTATCTCACCACAGCTTCTCTCCTGGTGCACTTTTCTCCTCAGTCTATGTCAGATAGAGGAAGTGACCTCAAGTTTGGGGAAAGTCAGTGATGGATGGTAGGGGTTCAGTGTTTTTGCTGTGTTGTGATTATTTCAGTATTATTATTATTTCAGTATTGTCCCTCTCTTTCTACATGAATGGGACATGTGTTTAAACATGTGGAAGTGCCGCCATACTATCATGCCTAGTTTAGACCTTGCAGACAGGTTCCAACAAACCTTTCCATGGCAAATGTACTGCCGTCCTCTGGTAAGCCTGAGTAGTGGTCAGCCTTCATGCCAACTCTGAAGCTCCAGACGTGACTGGAAGATCACCACCACTTCTTCAGTTCCAATTTAATTTTACAATAATCCAAAGAGGCAATTTTAGTTTTAAAATTAGGCATGCAGAGAACATGAGGTTGGTTTTAAAGCTAAATTGGTCCCTTTCAGTTGCTGCCACACCACCAAAGTTTGGCTGCAAGCTACCATTTTGTATTTATTTTTTGCTCTCCAGCAGCAAATTTCATGGCAGCAGGCAGACAGGGGAGAACAGTCAAAAGACCATGGGGGCTGCATGTGGCCAATGGTCTGCTTGTTGCCCACCCTTGGTCTACTGACTGGCAGCACCCAATCAGAATTTCAGACAGGTGTCTTTCCCATTCCTACCTGGTGATGCCAGGGATCGAACTTGAAGACATTTATATGTGGAGCAAGTGCTTTACTACTGAACTACAACCCTCCATCATTTCAAAAGTTGTGTATTCTCAGGTAGAACATACATGATGGTGATTACATCAGGCCACATGACATCAGGTTTGTTTATTTTTTAATTATCTTGGCATGTTGCAGACAAAGAGAATTAATCATGTATGTTTTCTTAAAGGCATGGCTAAAAATCATACATAAAATGAAAAATGAAAAGTAAAGTAATCTGTAATCTGCCTCATGTCCATAAATTGAGGGATATCAAGTCTCCAACTGGAGATTTAAAGCAAGAAGTAAATACAAAACTGTACCTTCCCTAAATTTTATTTCACCTTTACATAGGACAGTTTAAGGTGGCTGCTATTATTACTAGATTTTTTTAAAAACTATGTACATATCAGCTTGAAAAGAACAAATATATTCTGATTGGATGCTCTATCTCAATGACCTTTGTGATTATATGCATCATTGTCAGCTATAATTTAGATAAATTTCTTTTCAAAAATGTTTTCAGATGATAAATTGGAAGAGTCCAATATTGATATAGATGGCAGAAGGGTTTCAGTTCCAGTTGAAATGTAATTTTGTTCCCAATACATCCTGAACTGAGAATGAAATAACATACCAGAAAGCCAGCTGTGACATTGCAGAAGAAATATCAAATATATATCCTGCAGCATATCCTAGTTATGTTGAATAACATCTTTCCAAGAGTAATGTCCAAACATTCTCTTTTCCCTCTCTTTTTTTTTCAGTGCTGCAAATAGATGCTGGCAATTTCTTGTAGACCCAGTAAAGGCCAAGTGGTGTTTTTAATATTCTTTTTGGATTTCAATGATTCTACAGACTTCCTTTTGGCATCAATACCACTCCCCCTATCTTCCAGAGGAAATTACAATACAATTGCAACACCTAGAAAGAAAAAGTGGACCACATAGACATAAATATAAAATACTGCCAGGAAGGAGAACACAGTAGAGAGGCTATGGGGATTTTTGGAAACTTAACATGTCCTCAGAGCCAAGACTTTATACATATTTTGTAGGTAATGTGCCAAAGAACAGTGAGACATCTTGGGAGATCACTGATAACTGGTTGCTATGCTAGCCCAGATTTAGTGAATGCAAATAAATCTAAACTAACTTTGATCAGACATGTAATTAGCCATGGTAGTTGGTAGTTCTTAGAATGTATGAAGAATGTTTGTAGATTGAACCAAGGTTTAATCTAGTCCAACATCCACTGTTTCAAACAGTGTCCACCAAATGTTTCTATAAAACCCACAAAGAGGGCATGGAGGCAACATCCCTCTCCTGCCATTTGCCTCTCCTCCACCATCAGCACGTGCTCTGAGATTTAGTTTAGCCATTGCTAGAGCTATCTTCCATGAATTTGTCTGTTTGGACCCCTTAATTGTACATATGAAGTTAGAATGTTTTGCTCTGGTGTGTATCATTTTATACATAGTTATGTCACCATTTTATTGTTCATTCACTCCATCTGATTATACCCTTTTGAAGTTCTTTGTAGTCTGCTTGGGTTTCATCCTCAATTGTTTGATGTCCTTTACAAACCTAGCCCCCTTTTTGAACACCCCTGACCCAAGATTCTTTATTAGAACTAGTCCCAGTAAAGTTCCTTGGGGGACCCCGTTGCTTACTTCCCTCTGTTGTTAGAACTGCCCATTTACTCCAACTTTTAAGCTTCCTGCTCTTTAATTAGTTATTAGTCCATAAAAGTACCTGCCCTACTATGGCCTGTATCCTCCAGATGTGTTGAACTGCAACTCCCATAATTCACAGATGTCATGGCCACTGCAATCCAATAGATCTAGAGGAACCAAGATGGGAAATGCTGTACTGTAGTATTTCTGATAAATTTACTCAGGGCTCTTAGATGGGGGACTTTGCCCAACACTTTTTGGAAATCCAGTTATATGATACTCATCAGATTGCTCCTGTCTACTTGCAAATCGACATCCTCAAATTACTCTGAAAGGCTATGCAGTGCTGACTCTAACATTCAGCACAGTGCGATGGTCGCCTCAGGTGGGATGGTGGTGGTTGGGAAGCTACAGCAGCCTCTGTTCTGTCCTCCTTTCAGCTCCCTAAGCTAGCCTGTACTGTGTCCCCTAAGCTATGTGCTGTGCGCCAGTGTTGTGGAGGATGTGGTTCTCTTGAAGTACGAATCAACTGCTTAGCCTCTCTACATAGAAAGAGAGAGCGATCTTGTCCTTGATCTCAGGTAGCAAAATATCTTGGCTAGGCCATGTTGGTTAGGCAGGGCTTTCTTTTTAAAGAAACTGTTCTGAATTTTCTTCAGCAGGACTTGTCCTTTGAGATGTTTAATCATTCTAGTTTCAAGAATGTTTTCCATCAATTTACCTCATACAGAGGTTAGACTAATGCACCAGCTATTTCTTGGATCACTTTTTTTTTTTAATGGTGTTACTTTGGATTCTTTCCAATCTTCCCATAAGAGGTCATTTTTAATTATAAGTTATACTCTGCTAGGGGCCCTAGCAAGTGATTCAAATCCTTCTGAACTAATTATAACATAGCAAAAAATCTGAAGCAAGTTACTCTGATTGTAACTGGCATTGGATGATAGGATTGTATTTCAAAACAGGATAGGAAAATAAATCCAAATGCATAAATTATATAATCCATCTGATGTGACAGCAGTATCTTCTTATGTGCTACTATCCTGCTTTATTCCTACTTCAGTACTCCGGCAGAATCCAGAATCTTGTGTTGAACCCTAAAAGTTCTGTATTTACATTAACCTATATCCTATACATGAAATGACAGAAAGCTAAAAATATATATGTTATGGTAGATTTGCTAGAATTCATTATACCCATTATGCAACTTTTTTCATTATAAAATATTCTCTGAAGTACAGGTTTATAACATCCTTTAGGCATTTAAAAACTTACATATTTTTCTGCTTGAGAATGCACATGATATAAAGTGATGGGCAGAGCTGTATGGTTCATCAACCTATATCAACATGAACCTATTTCAGGAGGGGATCTACACTAGTCAAGTTAGAATGTGTCTTACCATTTTTAAGTGTGCGTTTGGTAGTATTTCACCACATGACGTATAGTTTGTGATGTTTTATTGTTGTCTGTTCTCCGGTTTTTATTTTGAACTTCTCTGAAATAAGTTATTCTATTTGGTATGATGTGGCCAATTTCATCGTATTAAATGGGTTTCCTGTAGTTCTTAATTAGCCAATCGCATTCCTGGGGGGCATGTTTATGTAATTTCCACGCCCAAAGTTTGAGCCGTTTTTTTCTTTCAAGTCTCTTTTTTGCAGACACTTCCAGTTTCACTTTTGGGAGGCTGCTGACTGGATTGTTTGTAGGTGGAGGATTGTCTCGGAGAGAAGTGGGAGGGGAAATTACAAACAGATTTATTTTCTTAGTGTGGCCAAAAGGAATGCATTCCCACGGAAAGAGAAAAGTAAGTAAACATTTTAAAAACTGCTACATTTTAAATCGTTCAAAAACAAAATGTTCAATGACTGTAAAAACAACGTTTCATATACTAGTGTAGATCCCCTCCTGGTTTCACTTCAGACATTGAGCTTCATCCCATGTACCAGTTTCCTTTGAATTATCCCCTACAGTGCTAAGCTGTTGCCATTGTTGTTGTTGTTGCTAACAGGCGGCAAGATCCTTTGCATACCAGGAAATGGGTTTAAGGGGGGAAATGTAAAAAAATCATTAAAAAGTCAACAGATGACCCAATCCGGTTTGAATTTGGTATGCTTAAGGCTCTCCTTAATATCTATTACTGTGCCAAATTTGATGTTTTATCTTTAAAGCTTACGCAGAAGTAAACATTTGTTTAATTTTTCTTAAAATCCTGCGCCTGTGCCCCAGTGGCCACTCGGAAAACAACAAATGATACGCTTGAAAACTAGTAGCAAAATATTGCATTTCTTTTGGTTAAGAAGCACAATTAAAGCAGGATGCATGGGAGTACTTCACAATAAAAGCAGATTATAAGCTGGAAAACCTTGGAGTCCTTTGCACGCAATTCGCAGTGATTGCACAGTATAACGCTGGTGTGATAAAGCTCATTGTTTGGTAGAACTGGATTTTGTCTCCCTCAGATGTCCATTGAACTTCTAAAACTCCTGCAAGAATTCACCCAGGCTGTCTTGTGCAGGTGTAGCTTTGTACCTATTTTACAGGTTGATGATCTCAGGATACACCAGGTGCAAAAAGGGTCTATACATGCACAGAGATGTCTAGCTCAACATGTGCACTTTTGAGAACTCAGTGGAAATGCAACCTGATAACAGTAATTCCACATTCTGGTTCCTCCTGGAAATCCATATACTGAGTTACTTCCCCGCAAGAAGTCCAATACTGTAACTTGTGACCGCAATTTAGCATAATGAAGGAATAGGATGAAATGATACAACCTAACCTGCACTTTTAAGGTAGGACAGGGAACATAAAAAAGTTTAAATAAATAAATATCCACTCAATTCCATCAAATTTGACAGCAGTACTTCCTTACATACTGCTGCCTTGTTTTTAATTTCTACTTAGTTCAGTACTCTGGCAGAATTTTTTGACTCCTGGATTTATCTTTAGTTTAATGACTTATAAATTCTAATTTCCTTAGCCAAACATTTTAAGGCTTAAACACTGCAGTGCTCACATTGCACGTATTTATTAGGTACCCTCCCTCCCCCTTCCTTCCCCTGGGAATGTTACTCTCAACAACCTCATCCACATTTTTGGATTTCTAGCAAACGTCTTCCTTCATGGTGCCTTGTTGGGTCATTAACATTTACATGCCAACGGCTTCCCGCTGAGATTGTGTTAGTCGTCTTGGCACCCTTTCCCTCCACATCTGCTATTTTTATAAAGCCAGTAATACTTTTGCCAGCAACTAGCCTTGCTTATACATGTAGTCTAGTCCTCTTACAGAACTACTGCCTCTCCGGCCTCAGGCTATCTCCAAAAAAGCAAAAACTGCCCACAAGCCACAATTAGAAACCATATTCAGTAATTAAGCATTTTCTCTTGATAAGTTCAATTAATTAATTAATAGTGAAAATTCTGTATGCACATTCTAACCTGGTACTGGAAGGCAGTGGGCAGGGAAGCTGTTACACAGAAGGCAGTGGGGTGGGGGGAACTGTTATCTTTTTCACTAAAGATAAGTTACATTTTTTCACATTACATTCTCATGTATTCTTTATTCTTATACTTTGCGGACTTCCTGCAAGTGTCAAGGCATGGGCTGATATGGGTGCTCAGCTTCCAGATTTATAGCCTATGCGGCAGGGTCTTGCTATTTACTGTTTTACTCTGTACAGCACCATGTACATTGATGGTGCTATATAAATAAATTAATAATAATAATAATAATAATAATAATAATAATAATAATAATAATAGGTATGATATGCATCCAGGGATCATAAAAATGAGATGAATGAATCAATGAAAATAATTGCTGTCTAGCTAATTTGCACCTGTGGTCAGGTAATTCCTAGCTGAAGTACTTCCAGTGTTGCAACTTGTATGTCAGTCATTTTTCTAGTTAAATGATCAGATAACTCAACATTTAATTCTTCAGGTGCCCCCTTGGATCCTGCACATAATTAGGCTAAATTGCCTTCTCCATGGCCAATGCTGGGAGTTGTGGTCCAAAACATCTGGGGAAGGCTGCTGTCCAGCATGTTATTAGGAAGACTGGCAACCACAATTCCTTCCAATGACCATCCAGAGCATCACAGTAAAGGGAAAGGACATAGAAGAGGCAACGGACAGGAAATTGGAGGACCAGCTAGAGAAGCTCAGTATACCTAGGGTAGTCCCAGGGCTGTATCCCATAACTCAAAAGTCAAGCAAAGGTGAATTACAACTCCAAAAGAACACTCACGTAATTGCAGAGCAACTCAGAAATGGTGCTCGTGGTAGGGAGACGTCAACATCCAATTCCAGAGTGAAAGTTCCATGTCGGGCCTTAGGGAAGTTGGAAGTACATATGCCCACCAAAAAGTAATGGATATTTGGTATATTTCCTGCTATATTGGCAAAGAATGAGGCTGTGTGTAATAGGCAAAGGATTAAGTTTAGAGGAACAGCCATTTTGAGTTCAGTTGGCTCTATGGGATATGTTGGCCAGTGACAGCTCCCTGGTTTTGTTTTCTACACACAGAGAGCCAGCTTCAGAGCTGATTGGCTGATTCTTTTCCTGCTCCTCCTCACAGGAACTTGAACTAAAAATGTAAACACTTTGCCTGGGTTTATGTAAAATCTCTGTGGGACACAGTAATGTCTATGGGAGATACACATTTAACCCAGATCTCCTAAGTCCCAGATCAGATCATAATCACAAATAGTTATTTCTCCCCATAGATTTATAGAATGTTGACAGCTGTATTCGCAATGATTGCAACTTGGACCTTCACGTAAAAAGGACTATTCCCAACGCGTAGCTTTCAATTTAGATTATGCTCACAGTCCAATGACCTACACTTTTTGAAAATTTTGGAATAAAGTTCATCCATCCTAAAGGAGACCTGGGACCAATGCTCTATGTTTGCCTTCCTATAGCCTCTCTTTTAAGACTTTTAACAGTTGTGAGCAATACACATACCACTGGAGGCTGGCGATTCCAATGTCAGTGGGAGGGTGAATCCACTCTGGGTTTCTGTCAGAACATGTTGTTTAAAATGGATACTGTTTTATACTTTAAATTTTGTATACTTTTAATGTCCACTGTTTTTAACTTTTGTAAACCGCCTAGAGAGCTTCAGCTATGGGGCAGTATATATAAGTCTAAGCATTGCAAGCTACTTTTCAATCTGGGACGGGGCTACAACAAACTAAGTCCTCCGTGATTGCTGAGCAAGTTCAGCCTTTTTTCCTCTCACCTTTCCTCAGGGCCATTATACAAAGTGAGACAGTTTCCTTAGGTGGCAAATGGTGGGAGGTGGCAGCAAGGCAGTGGAGGAGAGAATTGTGTGCCATGTGGCCTTCCCTATGTCCCCTAAGCTAGAGTGTTGACTTCAGGTGTGGCGGGGGATGCTATCCTACCCGTCAGTGTTGAACAAAGATATTCCTTCTAATAAGCCACCTTGGGGATTTGATTGAAGGTCAGTATAAAATACCTGTCATGAATAAATAATCCAAGCCAATGTGTTTTTAATTATCTCAGAGTTTCCCCCTCTTTTTTCCTAAATTACAAGTATGCATACTTGTGTGTATTCAAGGCCCCCTTGATGCACTTATAGCTGTCAAGACAAGCACCCATGTGTTTGTAGAAGTGCATACCTCAATTAGAGTTCTCTCAGCCATTTTATATTGCTATAATTGGGTGAACACTTATATAATGTTATGGAGCATTCATAAATATTGGGCAGTATCTAATGGAGTACAGCCACGAACATAAATTATGTTGCATTAGCATAAACCACTCTAGCACAATGCCAGTTGCATAAGTTAGTATATTGATTTCCCCAGGAAGTTAGCACACTAGTTAATGCTGTTGGCATTGTGCTAGTGTAGTTTAACTAGCACAATGTAATTCATGTTAGTGGTTGTACCCCACTGGATACTGCCCAGTAACTGTAGTGGTGCAAACAAAGCCCTATTAAGAGAGACTGAAAAAACTGGGCATATTTAGCCTGGAGAAGAGAAGACTGAGGGGCGACATGATAGTACTCTTCAAATACTTAAAAGATTGTCACACAGAGGAGGGCCAGGATCTCTTCTTGATCATCCCAGAGTGCAGGATACAGAATAATGGGCTCAAGTTACAGGAAGCCAGACTCTGGCTGGACTTCAGGAAAAACTTCCTGACTGTTAGAGCAGTACGACAATGGAACCAGTTACCTAGGGAGGTTGTGGGTTCTCCCACACTAGAGGCATTCAAGAGACAGCTGGACAACCATCTGTCAGGTATGCTTTAGGGTGGATTCCTGCATTGAGCAGGGGGTTGGACTCGATGGCCTTGTAGGCCCCTTCCAACTCTACTATTCTATGATTCTATGGAACAGACTGTTGACAAATAGTGCACATTATCTGTGGAAAATGAAAGGCCAGTTTACCTAGGAGACTAATCTCAAGGAAAACCTAGGGAAGAGAGGTGCTGAGGATTGCTGACAACAAATTGGTAGTGCTGGATCAAGGAGGTGACCAAGGTACTAAGGAAGAGAGAATGGCTGAAGGATGCTCACTAGAGTCAGGATATATAGACAGTGGCATAGCTAGTGCCAGACCACAGGGTACAAGTCTCAAGCCCTGGGGTCTGGAGGGCCCCCAAATGATCCCCTGAATTCCCTCTCCTTCTAGCCCATCCCATCCCCAGCACTAGCAAAAGCAAGAGTTGTGGTGTGCCATCTTTACCCACATTTTGAGTAGCAATGATATGAACCAATCAGATGCTACGTTTGGGGGACACAGACCATCAGGGTACAACAGTGACAAAAAGACCACCCGTTTGCCACTCCTTTGCCTGAGTTGGCCATGGCAGCCCAAAGGCAGCATCTGATTGGTTCAGATTGCTGCTACTAAAATGTAAGTAAAAACACACACAAACAAACAAACCATGCTAAACACTATGACATGTGTTAGAGACACCTGAGAACAATATTTCAGGACAGAAACACTTGAAAAATTATTAGTATTAGTATTAGTATTCCCTTAACGCCAGTTCCGTTCCAGCCCATTCCATTTTGGCTTTTACACCATCCCCACATTAACTACTATATGAGGTAGGTTCTAGTCCAGTAAAGCTTATGTAGGAATACATCTGTTAGGTTGTGTAGGCTTTTCTTTGTGTACTCAACTGGGTTGAGTATTTCATTCAGCATGAGAGTGGATTTAAATTAAGAAACTCTAAAATTTAGTACAGATTTCCAGCCAAATACAAAAATCAACTGGAGTTAATGGGATCGTATAAATCTAAGCACTTCTTTTTAAGTGGGAATATGAATTAGGCTATTGATGTATTAAGGTGAAGGCAAATTTGAATCCTGGCTTTTTTCAATACAAGAAGAATTGCAATTTTTCATTTCATGTCTACTTCAAATATTATGCAATAACTTTTGTATTATATTACATATGATATAGAAATATTGCTAGAAAAGTTGTTGGCTCAATTCTTAACGGTTCCTTTGATGAGAAGGTCATTGTTTTCCATCTACATAAAATATTTGTAAAAGAATTCTTTATGTGTTGAGATAAAAGGTCTACTGAACTCTGTCAAGAAGAACGAAAATGACTAGTTCCAGGAACAACTGTGTAAGCTAAATCCTCAAAGGTCAGGTGTCTTTAAAGGCATTAAAAGTTACTGCCACAGAGCCAAAGAAAAATCAGAATGTATAATGTCTCTTATTTTTCTTACTTTTCCTTATTCATGGTGTGTAATATTCACTTATTAAACCAGTATATAGGTAGGCATGGTTGAGGACTTTGATATTTGCAAATTCTGACGCAGGTTAACTTGATCCAAACCTCCCAGACTAATGTGTGGATTGGAATATAATTATCCTCTGGAATTTGTACTTTTTCAAATTTTGAAAAAGTGCAAAAAGAAATGTAGCAAAATGCGTTTAAAATGCATATTTTATGATAAAATGTTTCCTTTGAGTTCAAATGAAATTATAAATGCATAAATGTGGACTATCAGATTAATTGGTGAAAATTTGAAGGAGAATTATTCTAAGACATTTTTATCACTGGCATCTTACTCCATACAGATTGTCTAAAAACTACTCAAACCATGTTAATAATAACTGTTAACTGTTGCTAATGTAACTCTGTTCAGGCAGATATTATGCATTTTTAAGCTGTCCAGATTTTTTTTGGGGGGGGGGGAGTTTTGGAAGATATGTTTGGAAAATGCCCAGCGATGATATTCCATTTGATCCAAAGATAATCCTAAGAGGAAAGGTTAAAATATGGATTTAAAAATTATTAGGGGTATTTACAACTGCAACAATTTACACTGCAAAAAACTGGAAATCCACACAAACCCCGACAACTTCCAGATTGGTTTTAAAATATTGGGTTATTGCAATATTAATAAAAGTGACTTTTTAAAAGAAGCTATTTAATAGATTGAATGAAAGATGCTGTTTATACATTTTTGTAATCATATTTTTCAAGACAAAATGCAACCGTATGTCTTTTCTTCCCACTCTAAATACTGGTTCTATTCTTATTTATGTTCACGCTTCATATTTTTGTGATTGGTATATGGCAAGTGTAGTTTTTTGTCATTTTTGTTAATTATAAGCCTTTCATTAGAATGTGAGTTTTAATACCTTATTTCTTTCATGGATGTTCATGTAATATTTTTCAAGATTATAATAAAATATATATGTTAAACATGTTAAAATTATGTACTTTGTACGGATTTTTTTTTTTTAACATTGCAGTGTAATGCAGTCATGAAGCAGCATGGATTTATGAATGAAAAATGTGAAACTGACACATGTGGAAGCATTCTGAAATTGACAAATGTGGAAACTGACTGAATAAGTCCATCCCTGCATGGACATTAACAGCTGTCATCTGTTTTCACTATTCCAGTGTAAACACTTGTTTATTAATTTATTTAAAATACAAGCAGCTGTTAAAATACGTTCTAAAAGGTCTGGCGTAAGAAAAAAGGTCTTTTTTTCTGATGCTGGAACAAGATCAGGCAAGGTGCCAGATTAATCTCCCTTGGGAGAGATTTCCAGAGCTGGGAGGCCATGACTGGAAAGGCTTTCTCCCCGCCCACCTAATGTCTGTAGTGTTGGGGATCTGCAGAAGACGATCTGAGAATGATCTTACTAGCCAGGCAGGTTTGTGTGGGCAGAGGTGGTCCTTGGTATAGTTTCTCTATACCACTCTTTTAGTGTCTTCTTTGGCCACTAAAAGTAAAGCCTATATCACATGGCGTCTTTGTGTGGCCTAGAAGCAATATTTATGGAGTTTCAGCTTTATTTATTTTTATTTATAAGTTCAAATTCCATATTGCCACAGTAGTCTGAGAATGATTGGATAAAAAAGTTTCCCTTTTTCCCTTGCAACTGGAACAACTTTACACTTCTAAAACAAATTTCTACAGATAAACTAGAAAAGGTGAAAACGAAAACAAAATGATGTTCGTTCTAAAAAGATCAGTTACCATTTATTGAAATTTGAGGTAAAAAATAAGTGATTTCTCTCTCTCTTCTTCCTCTATTTGCACTGCTCAAGTTTCAGTTTATAACAAAAATGAACAAAATCAGTCTGGTAGATATCGAGTAATATGCCTTAGACTACCATATTCTTATATAAGAGTCATACATTTATTTATTTAAACGAATTCTATTTCTTGCCTTAAAGTATGACTGGAATGATTGGATTTAGTATCACTGAGGGATCAGAATTAATCCAGACCCCCCCAAAAAATACCTTTGAGCACCACTCAGCCCAAGTTAAACATTCTTGCAATCCCATTGATTTAAATGGGAAATGTTTTATCACATGTTTAGTTCACTGAAATAAAGTACCTAACTTTGGTTGGATTTCCCCCTGAGGAATTCCAAATTCAGACGTGGAATCTGCAACCAAATGTTGCAGTGTTTCGTAACCCCCTAATACATCTGCTCCTGCTCATGATTCCAGCAGGCAGCAATACCCTCCTCCAGGGTACCATAAACCAATTGGATTAGAACTGGAGACTACTGAGTATTCATAATCCTGATTGGGCTGGTTTTGGAGGGAATTTGCTTTGCAATTAGAAATGTTGCAGGCATCCATCTGGGGCTCAAGGATCCCCACTTCCTTGCCAAGCCGCCATTTTGTATAAAAATGGAGCCCAGCCTTTTTCGTAAAGGGCCATTTGCTGTAATTTTGCATAAATACCTCCTTTACAGCTGCCATTTATGCAAATGACCCTTTACAAAAAAGGCTGAGCTGTCATTTTTACACAAAATGGTGGCTCAGTGAGAGAATGAAAGGCTGGGCACCACTTGCCGAGAGCGGCAAGCAGAGTCAGGTGGCCGGTGGAGGATCCAGTGAGTGGCATGTGACCCAGGCTGCTGTAAGTTCACCCATCCCTGTAATTCTGCATGCCTCAGGGTACACACAGCATACTGGTGGCCTTGTGGTTCCCTCTTCTTTCTTAGTGGCTCTGTTCTGGCTCCAATCCTGATGGTACTAATAGTTCGCTATTAGAAGGAGTAGTATCTTTTGTACATGCCATTATTTCTAAGTTTCCTTTAGTTTTGACAGGCTGGTTCAACTTCTTTCTCAAAAGAGGTCACCAATTTCACAATTAAGGTGTCTATGAATAAGGGCCACTATGCAAATTAGTTATGGCCTTCAAGATTATCATATGTTTCCAATGCATCCTGTACAATCTGCCTGGCCTTAGTTAAGAGGAAAACCTGAGCCTCATTTACAGTAAGCCATATTTATATTTTGGCAAAGGGAAAGGGGGCCTGAATGTTTAAATATAAAGCTACACTATAAAATTGGATCTTAAGACCAATGAGAACAAGGAACACATATTTTTTTCTCAAATTAATTCTTCCCAGAACAAAGACCCCTTGCATTACTTATGAACTCTCCCAAGGTGGGTAATTGGGGCTGAGATACTTATCAAACCTGGTCTCCCAAATGCTTTAAAGATTGTTATCTTTTGTTGAAGTTTCTTAATGATAAGCGGAAGTTGCACAGTTATACTCACACAGCATGAACTGGAAGCTTTATGGCAAAGGAAAAATGGGATCAGTTAACATGTGTAGTGTGCCAATTACAGCATTCCAGAAATTGTTTTCTGAAAAGTTGGAAATGGAATGATTGCATTATACAAACAAATTCCCATTCCTCTTGGCCTTGACCTTTTTTTTTAATATATAATATTCTTTCAATTATTATTTTAAACTGCAAATTCATTTGAACATCTTCTGGCTCCGAGGCTGCGATTATTGAATTGATCGTGATTCAAATGTTCTGAGCCACGATTTCCATTCCGGCCCAACAGAAATTCTAGATGGTTTTCATAAGTAAGACAGTGAAGTAGTTCTGACAAGTCAGAAACCACAAGTTACATAAAAAGAGTGAGTTTTAAAGTTTGGCAGTTCCCCCAATAATCAAGTATTAGCCTGGCATACTTCCACATAGGTGTTTAAGAGCCAAATCATACCAAGACATGTTCACCTGAGTAACTGTACAGACAGTTGCTCCAGTTTAGCAGTCCTCCATGAGTATGGGGGGTGCCAACCCCCACACAGAACTCCTCCCTTACCCACTTCCCCATTCACTGGAAGCAAAAGCTTGTCTTGCACAGAAATGTATTGCAGTGTTGCTTCACTATTAAAGTGAATGGGGACCACGCAGACAGAATTGCGGCTATTGATGTAATACCTGCACGGTGGTGAATGCAAGCTCATTCACACACAAAAAACAGAAGGAAGGAAGAAGGGTGTGTTGCTGATCATGTTTCTGCAATAGCAAGACATTATTATTATTATTATTATTATTATTATTATTTATTTATTTATATAGCACCATCAATGTACATGGTGCTGTACAGAGTAAAACAGTAAATAGCAAGACCCTGCCGCATAGGCTTACAATCTAATAAAATCATAGTAGAACAATAAGGAGGGGAAGAGAATGCAAACAGGCACAGGGTAGGGTAAAACTAACAGTATAAAGTCCGAACAACATCAAGTTTTAAAAGCTTTAGGAAAAAGAAAAGTTTTTAGCTGAGCTTTAAAAGCTGCGATTGAACTTGTAGTTCTCAGATGTTCTGGAAGAGCGTTCCAGGCGTAAGGGGCAGCAGAAGAAAATGGACGAAGCCGAGCAAGGGAAGTAGAGACCCTTGGGCAGGCGAGAAACATGGCATTAGAGGAGTGAAGAGCACAAGTGGGGCAATAGTATGAGATGAGAGAGGAGAGATAGGAAGGAGCTAGACCGTGAAAAGCTTTGAAGGTCAACAGAAGAAGTTTATATTGGATTTTGAAGTGAATTGGAAGCCAATAAAGAGATTTCAGAAGTGGAGTAACATGGTCAGAGCGGCGAGCCAAGAAGATGATCTTCGCGGCAGAGTGGTGAACAGAAACCAATGGACTGATGTGAGAAGAAGGAAGGCCAGAGAGAAGAAGGTTGCAGTAGTCCAACCGAGAAATAACCAGTGCATGAACAAGCGTCTTGGCAGAAGAGACAGACAAAAATGATCGAATCCTGGCAATATTATACAGGAAAAAACGACAGGATTTAGCTACTGCCTCAATATGAGGAATAAAGGAGAGCG
The DNA here is from genome assembly GCF_023053635.1 of Elgaria multicarinata webbii. NCBI lineage: Eukaryota > Metazoa > Chordata > Lepidosauria > Squamata > Anguidae > Elgaria > Elgaria multicarinata. The sequence continues at coordinate 50,955,181 of NC_086180.1, read as the reverse complement.
AGGAATCAAATATAAAGCCAAGACTACGAGCTTCCTTGACTGGAGTAAGCGTGACATCATTGACAGTAAGAGAGAATGAGAGATGAGAAGGTTTAGGAGGAAAAACAAGCAATTCAGTCTTTGCCATATTAAGTTTCAAACGACGATGAAGCAGCCAATCTGAGATATCTGAAAGACATGCCGAGATACGATCGTGAACATCAGGAGAAAGTTCCGGAGATGAAAGATATAATTGAGTATCATCAGCATACAGGTGATATTGGAGGCCATGAGATTGAATGAGATTACCCAAGGGCAACATGTATAAAGAAAACAACAACGGGCCAAGCACCGAGCCTTGCGGAACCCCTACTGAAAGGGGAAAAGAGGAAGACGAGCTGCCATTAGCCAACACGCTGAAAGAGCGACCTGCTAGATAGGAGGCAAACCAGTTATAGACAGAGCCACAAAGTCCAAGATCATGAAGGGGATCTAAGAGAAGATCATGATCAACTGTGTCAAAGGCTGCAGTAAGATCAAGGAGAATAAGAACGGAATAATGGCCTTTAGACTTGGCAGTAAGATCATTGGTGATCTTAGTAAGGGCTGTTTCAGTGGAATGCAAAGGACGGAATCCAGATTGAAAAGGATCCAGAGCAGAGTTACTAGAAAGAAAATCAAGACAACGAGAGTAGACCACACGCTCCAGGATCTTTGAAACAAAAGGCAACAAAGAGACAGGTCGGTAGTTAGACAGAGATAGCCTATCAAGAGTAGGTTTCTTGAGAATAGGAGAGACTGTAGCATGTTTAAAAGCAGAAGGAAATGAACCAGAGGACAGAGAAAAATTAATAATATGAAGCAAGGAAAGGAGGATAGCGGGAATAAGATTAATAAAGACTCGAGAAGGAATCGGATCACGAGAACAAGTGGAAGGCTTCGAAGACGCAGTAATGTAGACAGTTCATCAGCTGAGACCGAAGGAAACGCAGAGAAATTTGCAGGAGGAACTGACAGATGAGGAACAGGAACTGGAAGAGGAGCAGAGCTGGCCAGATCAGAGCGAATAGTTTGGATTTTAGCATTGAAAAAAGAGGCAAAGTCATTAGCAGACAGAGAGGCGGGAGACTTCACTACACTAACAATGTAATAATTAGCACATGAGCCATTGTTCCACTAATGCTTCCATTGTTGTAGTGTTTCATTATAAAAGTGATACAGTTTTGGAAGAGAGTGCATGAAGGGATTTGTCTAGCGAAATGAGGCTTGTGGTCCTAACAAGTTAGGCTAATGCAAGAATAGCCTTGTGACTCAGTAGAGTGGGGGTCTTTGAAAAAAAGGGACTATAAGCTATGTGGACAAAAATTGGAAGTCTTCCCAAACGGTTGTCCTCCATATGTTTTGGACTACAATTCCCAACGTTTCTTCAACTTCCAGAAGTTCCTGTCAGCATAGCCAATGAATTGTGGGAGCTGAAGTCCAAAACATATGGAGGTCTACTTTCATCCAGCCCTGCATTCGAGTGTCCTGTATAACTTTGTCTTTCTAAACCACCTGTGAGCACTGTGAGCACTAATAAGCAGATCTCCACAGAGGTCAGATCCATCTCCTAATAGATGGAGATGTTAAGAATGCAACATCCAAATTGACCCTCAGTAATGTTGAAGAATGCTGGGAAGACAATCTACACCAAGCAGGATATTGCAGTATGAAAACAATATGAAAGCGATATATAAAAGGCAGAAACCACACCAAGCAGGATATAGCACTATGGAAGCAGTATATGGTATATGTCAATGGGCCCCAACAGTTATCAGTGCACTTCAGTACTGCTATAAAGCAGTAGTGTGTCTCTTGCCTTTTATATACCGCTTTCATAGTGCAATATCCTGCTTGGTGTAGATTAGGCCAATAACTAGAATGAGGGATGTCATCTGATTTCATTTCATTTTATTTTAAAACATGTTTAAACATGCCACATCAGATTTCAGGGTGGCATGCAGTTTCTCTGTAGTGGTACCCATCCTCTGGAAAACCTTTCCTCATGTAGTTCAGGAGAAAGAAAATGTAATGTCCTTCAAACACCTCCTGAAAACATACCTTTTCACACAGGCTTTCCTTGGATTGTAATTTATCTGATTTTATATTGCATTCCTAAACTTTTAACATTTTAAATTTATTGTATATTTATGGTTTTGATTGTGCACTGCCCAGAGAGCCTCGGTGGTTGGCCAGTATAAAAATGTAATAAATAAATAACATAACAAAAATAAAAATAAAAAGCATATACAAACATCACACATACACCCACAGGCAGTCAGATAAAACCTTAAAATAGGCTAAAATGTACCCTACTAAATTTGTAACATTTGTTCAAATGCATGAGTATATAAAAATGTGTTTGCCAGATGTCCAAATGATAACAATGTTGGCACTAGGCAAACCTCTTTGAGGAGAGCATTTCATAATTGGAGTGCCACTGTTGAGAAAGGAAGTCCTATCTCTCCCTTGTATGTTTTCTTTGTAGGTCTTGTAGATCAGGGGTGGGCAAACTGCAGTTCTCGGCCTAATTTCAATTTGTCCCTCACTTAGCAGCCTTTTGGCGGAAGCAGAGAGGAGAGAGAGAGAAGGTGGCCCTACCTACTTTTGCCTCCACCCACTGTTAATATGCAACTACTGACATTTTACACATACACACACATACCTACCCGGAGAGAATGCAGGCTTCGACAGAAAAATGATTCCCCATTTCTGTTGAAACTGATTTCTGATGGCAGAGGTACATGGATAAAGAATGGCCATGTTGATATGGAAGTAGACAGTCCTTCAAGTATTTGGACCCCAAGCTGATAACAGAATGTATAATTCAGTAGACTTTTACTTCTTAATGGAAAATCAATGACCTTTAAATTAATGTTCATTTTAGGAAAAATCACTATAAATGCCATTTCTGAGGCACTGATGTGTTTAAATTATTCAGTTTCTACATCTTTTCTTATTTCCATTTGATTAGCCTTTGATTAGCATGCTTGCATACAGAAGATTTGGATAACAAACACAGATTACCTCAGTAACCACAGAAGCAAAGTTTATTTAGAGAGTCACTTGTTTGGTGGGTGTGGGGAATGGAGAAAGGGGTAAATAATTGTTTCTCTTGGTTTCTCTGTGTTTATTTATTTTGGATCTACAGCAGTAGACTTCAACGAAAATTTTATGGAGCTAATAAAATTCCCAACATTCTCAGACATGGGTCGTGGTGTTTATATATCAGGCAGAATACAACAGTGTGTTTATGAGAAGAATCCAAGCACTTTGCAATGATTCAAGTAATTAAGCACATGGTTTAAAAAGTTTAAATGCCAGGTAGACTAGCGCCACTTCACTAGAGGGGTCTGTTTACACAAAGACACCAGAAGTTCCAGAAAATGTACATACTTGAACATAATGTTTATTACATTGTTTGCTCTAAATAAAGTAATAGTAGCATCAGTAGTAATTCCTGTTAAATGCCAAATGTATTGTAAAAAGATACTTTGAAGATGAAGATTCAAATCGCACCAAATGCAGAGGAAATTTACCTCTAACTTCTCTGCGGCCTAGCTTCCATTCTCAAACCATTTATCTGAACACAGAGTGTCCGTGTGTTCTCTTTTATAGAAGACAGCCTTCTGTTTGAAGGCATCCTCTGTCTGAAGGACTGTCCAGTCCAAGTCCAGTTTAAAGATAAAGAATCATCAGAAGCAAGAGTTGGGCCTTGACACTGCCCATCAACAGCACTTGGACAACTGATTGAGCAAGGCACAGTTTAGAAGATTGGGTTAGCGTTACTAGGCACTAGTCCTGGAAACTAGTCCTGATGGCTATGTGCTATCTCCAGTATCAGAGGCAGTAAGCCTCTGGTGCTGGGAAAGCAGGGTGGGAGGGTGCTGTTGCACCCGCCTCCAGCTTGTGGGTTCCTGGTTAGCTGCTGGTTGAACAGAGTGCTGAACTCTGAACACCATGGCTCTTCTGATATTCTTATGTATACAGATAAATTAACACATGCAGATTTTATGCAAATCAGTGTACTCTTTTGTATTGATTTTTGGTGATGTATTTCCTAGAGTGACCAACTCTCCAGTTTTGCCTGGACATTTTTGGGTTTCCCTCTTTTCTGGCAATTCAGAAGCAGCCAGCCTAGAACCCTGGAGTAGTTCAACGGACTACAATAGTGATGATAAAAGCACCAAGCTACATCTCAAACTGCAGGCCAGGAGTTGAATGTTTTTTAACCTTTTCCCCTCCCTATATACAACTCTCTCCACAATCAAAATGAGCCTGTCAGAGATGAGAATTCTACCTTTGGCTGACATGTTTGTGAACCGCCCAGAGAGCTCCAGCTATTGGGTGGTATAGAAATGAAATGAAATAAATAAATAAATAAATAAATAAATAAATAAATAAATGTTACTTTTGTATGTGCACTAAGATTTTACTTGAGGGAACATTCAAATATTCTTCCTCACATGCAGTCTAAAGTATTATAGTTCCAGGACAGATCATGATTTAGATCCAAATTTAGCCATGCTTAGAATAGACCCACTGAAATAACTGGGGCTTAAGTTAATCATGGCTAACTTGAGTCCCATTCATTTGAACAGGTCTACTCTAAATATGAATAAGTCTGGATCCAATCCCAGGTGTTTTGGCTCTGAATCAAACAATTTTATCCTTTTTTGGTTACATGTTTTCCAATAAGCTAATGAAGTATGAATAGAAAAACAAGTTGCTGGTTATCAGTCCTTTATTTCCTCAGTTACTACTCAATCCAGTAAGAGAGATATACTGTCTGAGTGAATGGGATGCAAGAGTAATATCTTTGCACAATGGGAGAGCGTAGTCTTTCCATCTTTTTAAAGAAGAAATTGCTGAGAGAAATATATGGTGGAATTTATGTTCTGCCAGAGGCAAATAAACACATCTGTCAATATGTAGATAATCCTATTGCCCAGAATTCCCTCAACAAGGACAGGGATTGGGGGGAAAGAAAAGGCTCATTTGGACATGTACTTCTTGTCATACATGATATTTTTACTTATTTGGGCATTAACTTCATCATTCTTACTTCCTGTCATTGCTAGACCTCTGCTTTTCCTGTCCCCATGTTTGCCATAAGTTTCCAATTTAGATTGTGCTCCCGGCAGATGGTGCAATACAAAACGTCTTGATTTCGCTTTCATTAAAAAGGCACTTGTGACACTTTTTATTGTCTTGGATAGAAAATGCATGTTGTTATATTATGGTGTTTGTTCAAACTTTGTTTCATTGTTAAAGGGAGGCATTCAGAGAGCCAGATTTGTATTCAGATGCTAATGTCCAAAGGGTTAGCTGTCATTATTTCTAAAAGAATCATTCAGGAGGGAAAAGAAATGATAGTGTAGGAAGTCTAAGGCCCAACACCCAGTGACTTTTTTCTTTGCAAGGTTATGTTCTTTAACAGCTTCCAAATAAATTTATTAACTTCTGTATTGCGTTGATTCATCAATGCAGTTAAAAACAAAGAAGTCCTATAAATATCATCATACTCAGAGTAAATAACCTTATATTCTGAACTTTCTCACTCCAATATAAAATAAAGGGACAGCATTTTTCTGTTAAAAATTATTTACTTATTGACTGACTCTAATCTAATTTCATCAGATAGGTCAGATCCCAAACCCTCATACACCAATCGTCAATTGTTGGAGGGTTAACTCTCTTCCATTTAAAGATTCTTGCCATACAAGCAGCCATTAGGAAATGAATAATCATTTTTACATTGTTAATGGGAACTATTGTTTATTACAAACAATTCCAACAAGGAGAAAAGATAGAAGACAACAGAGGAAACCAATGTGGCTCCACAAAAAGCTTATTGATGAACTGAAAACAAAAAGGGATACATATAGGAAGTGGAAGGAAGGCCAGGCTACAAAAGAAGAGTACAGACAAGTGGCGCAGAAGTGCCGAAATGGCGTCAGGAAGGCTAAAGCTGTGAATGAGCTGAGATTAGCGAGGGATGCTAAAAGCAATAAAAAGGCTTTCTTCAGATACGTGAGTAGTAAAAGACAGAGGAAAGAAATGGTGGTTCAACTGCTTAATGAGGATGGCAAATTGATAACAGACGACAAACAAAAGGCTGAAGTGCTCAATTCCTACTTTGCCTCGGTCTTCTCCCAAAAGCGGATCTATGACCCCCCTGGAAAAAGTGAAGCAGAAGTTGAGGGGGCAGGATTGCAGTTTGAGATTGATAAACAAATGGTCAAAGAACACCTAATTTCCTTGAATGAGTTCAAATCCCCAGGGCCCGATGAACTGCATCCAAGAGTAATGAAGGAGCTAGCGGAAGAACTCTCAGAACCTTTGTCTATTATCTTTGCAAAATCATGGAAGACGGGTGAGGTGCCGGACGACTGGAGGAGGGCTAACGTTGTCCCTATCTTCAAAAAGGGCAAAAAGGAGGAACCTGGGAACTACAGACCAGTCAGCCTGACATCCATCCCTGGGAAAATTCTGGAGCAGATTATAAAGAAGTCAATCTGTAAACACCTTGAAATCAATGCAGTGATTACTAGAAGCCAACATGGATTTGTCAGGAACAAATCCTGTCAGACTAATTTGATCTCATTTTTTGATAGGATAACCTCCCTTGTGGACTGTGGGAATGCTGTGGATGTCATATATCTTGACTTCAGCAAAGCTTTTGACAAAGTACCACATGACATTCTGATTAACAAACTAGCTAAAAGTGGGCTAGATGGAACAACTATTAGGTGGATCCACAGTTGGCTACAGAATCGGACTCAAAGAGTACTTATCAATGGAACCTTCTCAAACTGGGGAGAGGCAACGAGTGGGGTGCCGCAGGGCTCAGTCCTGGGCCCAGTGCTCTTCAACATTTTTATTAATGATTTGGACGAGGAGGTGCAGGGAACGCTGATCAAATTTGCAGATGACACCAAATTGGGTGGGATAGCTAATACCCTGGAAGACAGAAACAAACTTCAAAGTGATCTTGATAGGCTGGAGTGCTGGGCTGAAAACAACAGAATGAAATTTAATAGGGATAAATGCCAAGTTCTACATTTAGGGAATAGAAACCAAATGCACAGTTACAAGATGGGGGACACTTGGCTCAGCAATACTACAAATGAGAAAGATCTTGGAATTGTTGTAGATCACAAGCTGAATATGAGCCAACAGTGCGATATGGCTGCAAGAAAGGCAAATGCTATTTTGGGCTGCATTAATAGAAGTATAGCTTCCAAATCACGTGAGGTACTGGTTCCTCTCTATTCGGCCCTGGTTAGGCCTCATCTAGAGTATTGCGTCCAGTTCTGGGCTCCACAATTCAAGAAGGACGCAGACAAGCTGGAGCGTGTTCAGAAGAGGGCAACGAGGATGATCAGAGGTCTAGAAACAAAGCCCTATGAAGAGAGACTGAAAGAACTGGGCATGTTTAGCCTGGAGAAGAGAAGATTGAGGGGAGACATGATAGCACTCTTCAAATACTTAAAAGGTTGTCACACAGAGGAGAGCCAGGATCTCTTCTCGATTCTCCCAGAGTGCAGGACACGGAATAACGGGCTCAAGTTAAAGGAAGCCAGATTCCGGCTGGACATCAGGAAAAACTTCCTGACTGTTAGAGCAGTGCGACAGTGGAATCAGCTACCTAGGGAGGTTGTGGGCTCTCCCACACTAGAGGCATTCAAGAGGCAGCTGGACAACCATCTGTCAGGGATGCTTTAGGGTGGATTCCTGCATTGAGCAGGGGGTTGGACTCGATGGCCTTGTAGGCCCCTTCCAACTCTGCTATTCTATGATTCTATGATTCTATGATTATTTATTTATTTATTTATTTATTGCATTTGTATACTGCCCCATAGCCGAAGCTCTCTGGGCAGTTCACTATATCCTTACTATCAAGCTTCTTGCCATATGAGCAGCCATCAGAAAATGAATACTCGTTTTAACATTGTTAATTGGTACTATATCCTATACCAATGGATCTAAAGAGACCTCAAAACCTACAGTTTTTGTAATCTCATCCTTCAGCATCTTCCAAAAAATTACCCCCAAATAGATTCCATTCATTTTGATGGGCTTACACAGGAGAACTTCTCGATGGGCCAAGCCCACACACATTTTTATTTCTACAAAGCTTCAGTACATTGGCTTCCAAGCTAGAATTCCATGGTAAGCTAAGTATGTGTACTTTTATTTGATGTTAGATTTGTTACCAGAGACAGATTTATCTCCGCAATATAACACTTAAACCCCAGAGGGTCTGAACTTCAGAGGTAATTTACCACCTCTGTCTTTGTTTCTTAGAAAAAAATATTACAGTACGATTTTTCCAAGTGGTTTGGAGGACCACCAAATGGAGAGTTGTAGTTACTCAGGATTACCCTGTGTGCAGCTACATCAGAGACATTATTTGCAAATTTGCTTAGGAGTTATGGATGGGGGCTGAAGGCATTGATAACCCATATATAGGAGGTACTGATTCCAAAGATGGTGTCACAGTAGATACCATTATTTCAGCAGTCTTCATCTAATCTACCAAATTATTAAGAAAATGACTTTTGATGCCAACATGTGGGTATAATTTATTCAATTTAACTAACAAGATTTTTAAAATTTGCCATAAAACAATAAATAGCAGACTTTAAACTCTACAATGAGATAAGGGTGAATAGAAGATGAAAGGGAAGACGGCAGTGCAAGGATGGTTAAATGGTGTCTCCCTGCAGCTGAGATCACTTATATGCTAAATGTATTAGCATGCCTGCTTACCCCACCAGTGTAGCAACAGAGTCTGTGACGCTGGGACTGCAAGCAAGGATGGGTACACTTCATCCCTAGCACTTACTTCTTCATCCTGTAATTCTTAGACTTAAGTTACAATTCTTGCAACATTGACTAAAATAAGCTTCCATCACACTAAAAAAAAATGTCTACGGGCCAAACGAGTTGTGACTCCCTTCATATATAAGCCATTGTGTGAAATTTATTTATTAATAAATGTGTGTGTGTGTGTGTGAGAGAGAGAGAGAGAGAGAGAGAGAGAGACTTCTGAACCCTAGTACAAAGATAACCCTATCTCCCACCCAACACATTCTGCAGTTCTAATCCAGTTCAGCCACCAGTACATGGTATTTGCCTGGAGAATGTGGAAAATCAAGTTGAGAAATGCAGCCTCCCCAGAACCTGTTAGAAATTATGCAAAATGGCCAGCAAATGTGCAAAATGCATACACATTTCTCCAAACTGTTGGGGAGTATTCTAGGGTGACCATATGAAAAGGATGACAGGGCTCCTGTATCTTTAACAGTTGTATTGAAAAGGAAATTTCAGCAGGTGTCATTTGTATATATGCGGAACCTGGTGAAATTTCCTCTTCATCACAACCGTTAAAGCTGCAGGTGCCCTGCCCTCTTTTAAATCTGGTCACTCTAGTATAGCTCCTGCAGGTTGAACTGTTCTGATGAAGAGGGAATTTCACCAGGTTCTCCGTATATACAAAGGACACCTGCTGAAATTCCCTTTTCTATGCAACTGTTAAAGATACAGGAGCCCTGTCCTCCTTTTCATATGGTCACCCTAGAGTATTCATAATGGCTGGAGAATGTGCACACTTCTTATTATTTATTTATTTATTTATTTATTTATATAGCACCATCAATGTACATGGTGCTGTACAGATTACACAGTAAATAACAAGACCCTGCCGCATAGGCTTACAATTCTCTGTTCATGAACAGATTATAAGTACATTCTCCACAGGGTATGGTGAATGTGCACAATGGCAGTTTGTTATGCACATTAACCATTCAACAGACATTACTTCTTGTGTGTGTGTGTGTGTGTGTGTGTGTGTGTGTGTGTGTGTGTGTATTCTGCATGTTAAAGTGCAATCTATACATGCCTACTCAAAAGTAAGTCCCATTGAGTTCAGGCCAAGACCCTCCCTCGAGCTGCTGATATTGGAACTCAGAGTTTCAACATCTAAGAGCAACACATTTATTTAGTTACCATGAAAACAGCCCTGGGAAATGGAAGCCTAGCAACACTGATTTTATCCAAAATGAAATGGAAAAACAGCACACACTGGTATTTCTTCTGTTTCTAAATCTCTACCTTGTAAATAAAACATAGCATACATACTGTTAAAAAACACTTTAAATTTTTAAAATTAACTTTCATAAGAAGGCAAACAAAGAGATCAATTCCACCTTAGAGATTTTCCTTTAAGTTCTCAAAATCAGGTAAAAAGTAGTTTTCTTACTGTTTGGGCACCTTTATATGACGGTCATCATAGCAACCTTTACTAATGTTGCCTTGACTTCCCAAGACCATCCTGCTAATGGTTGTATCTATGGTTACTAATCTCATTGATTGCAATCAAAGCAGCTGTAATTGGAACCTGCAAGGAATTAGTTTCATTGTGCATATGAAATGTAACATTCCCTCCCCCACCCTCCAACTGAAGAAAATACCAAGAAACTTATCCTACTATTTTGTCAAGTCTAGGAACACAATAAAATTATGACCCACAGCGAAATACACCACACAGCTTACAATAACCAGATCTGGTTGAAAAACAACTCTATGGAAACCCAGCTTTGTAACATACACAATAAGCCCTAGCTTTACATGGACTGTTAATTTACATTACAATTTGCATTCTTCCCCATTTAATAGAGGAAAATATGTATATATTAACAAAGGGTTTTTTATTATTTATTTATTTATTATATTTCTATACTGCCCATCAGCTGAAGCTCTCTGGGCAGTGCACAATTAAAAAACATAAAATACAACAGGTATCAATTTAAAACATTAAAAAGTTAAAAATGCAATATAAAACCAGCTACATTAAAAACCAGGGAAAGCCTGTATAAAAAGGTATGTCTTCAGGAGGCATTTAAAAGTTGTTACATTTTCTGCCTCCCAAACCGCACGAGGGAGGGTTTTCCAAAGGGTGGGTGCCGCTACAGAGAAGGCCCAGTACTGAGGTTCTTCATGGCAGCATTCCGTTCATCTTGGATTGACCAGTAGTGGACCCAAACATTCATTACTGACCGTGGCCTTCTCTACACCAGCTGTTTATTCCAGAATATTGAAGTTGTCCCTACCAGGTCACATGACGTACACCTCCTCCCACGGTGACCTTGGGTTTTCCCAGAATATCACTGACTGTTTTTGTCACTTTTCCCTGTCTATCTCAGTACAATTCTGAAGTCTGTGGCTGGTGTGCCCCCCCCTTTTGCGATGCTGTTGCTGTTTGGCATGAGTTCGTGGCTCAGCGAACAGTCCACCCACTGTGCAGGGGCATGTGCAGGCGTTTTGGAGGTGTGTGGGAGTGGATGCGGCCATGGCTGCCATTTTCACCACATGTTTTGGATGTGTATTAATTAGGGTGACCATATTTGGGAAACCAAAAAAGAGGACACCTAGCGTGTGTGTGTGGGGAAGCAGCTTTCTGAGTCCTGCAGAAAGTACGTTATTCCCCCGCCACCTTAAAGAACCCGATTGGAGTGGAGGAGGGGAAAGGATTTCATTCTGCACCACCACCATCCACTCCAATTGGGGCCTTTTCTATAATGTCCACGAATGACCCACTTTCCCCTTTAAGACCTCAATTGGAGCTCGGGGTGGGGGAATGATGTGCCTCAAGAAAGCATGTCACTCCCTCCTGCCATGCTAATGGCAGCCTTAAAGGGGAAGGTGTGTCATTCCAGGACATTATTGAAAATTATAGAAAATCCCCCCTGACACCATGGAAAGAACAAAAAATAGGACAAATCCGGGGAAATCCTGACAGTTGGTCACCCTAGTATTAATGTGTTGTGGTAGTGAGAGCGTGCAATTTTTTTTTAACACAAACATATTTCTGCACACCATTGCACATTTGATGTACTCAGCATCCACCCCATGTGTAGCTGTACATTTGCGTTCATGTGCATCTCTGACAAGTCATAAAAAAACTGATCCCCGTAGTCACATGACCTGCCTATCCCCACCCACTTCTCCCAAACCACATGTGGAAGTGCCGTCACAGGGCATATGTCTTCCCGCAACGGCACTCCTGAAAATATGGAAAACTTTGCTCACGTGTGCCCCTTGAGTGCTGATCCCAAAGGCGGGAAAGCTCACAACCACCCCTCCTCCCTTGCGAAAGGCCTGTAGGTATAGATTAGGCCAGTGTCCATGAAATATTTGATATTACTAAAAACCTCCCACTCTACCTCTCTCTTATCAAGAAATAATTGTTGTGTTTACATTTTATGGAGCCAAGGGCTTGTCTGTACGCCCTTTGTTTATATGATGCAGCTGCCAACTCATGCTATTCCCCACAAAACCACACTTTTTTGATGTTTCATTTTTACCTCAACTTCTTACATTGCTCTGAGGTCACCACGGTTGTTTGCTGTCTGTCAGCGGCGGCTTCAGTTCAGATTAAGGGAGTGGGTGTAGTTAGGGGCGGATCCCAGTGCAGAGTAGGCACAGCAATGAAGGGCAGGAGGCGGGCCCGAGAAGCCTAGTAATGGCCGCCATGGTGACAGTAAAGTCTGGGGAAGGAAAGTAAGGGCAGTTATGATGTATATCGTATAAATTCAATGAACTGTAGCAGCACATCTGCACTGCTACAGGCATTCACAGTTGCACAGAGTTGCCAGAAAACAAAACATGCAGTTGGGGAGGCAGAAAACCTAGCATCTTTCACATTTATTTATTTATTTATTTATTGCGTTTTTATACTGCCCAATAGCCAAAGCTCTGTGTGGTTCACAAAAATTAAAACCATTCAAAGTATAAAACAAACAGTATAAAAATATGATATAAAATACAATATGAAAGCACAACCAGGATAAAATCAGCAGCGGTGCAGAAATACAAATTTAAAATACAAATTTAAAACAGCAAAGTTAAAATTAATTTATAGACTGTTAAAATACAGTCTATAAATACAATCTATAAATACAGTTCACAAAAATTAAAACCATTCAAAGTATAAAAGAAACAGTATAAAAATATGATATAAAATACAATTTAAAAGCACAACCAGGATAAAATCAGCAGCGGTGCAGAAATACAAATTTAAAACACCAAAGTTAAAATTAATTTATAGACTGTTAAAATACTGAGAGAATAAAAAGGTCTTCACCTGGCATCTGAAAGAATATAGTGTAGGTGCTAGGTGAACCTCCTTAGGGGTGCCACAGCAGAGAAGGCCCTCCTCCTGGTAGCCACCTACCTCACTTCCTTCGGCAGGAGCTCACAGAAAAGGACCCCTGAGGATGACCATAGGGTCTGGGCAGGTACATATGGGAGGAAGCATTCCTTCAGATAGCCTGGCCCCAAATGCCTCTTAAAAACACACCTTTTCACCCAGACTTTCCCTGGGCTGTAACTGCTGTTGGGTTTTACTTTGTTTTACATGCTACTTATATACTTTTAAAGTTTTGTTATGTTTTATCTTGTTGTATTTTCTGCTTTTAATTGTTATGAACTTGCCAGAGAGCCTTGGCTATTGGGCAGTAGGGAAAAGATAAACAGAAAAAGTGGAGAAATGAAATAGAGAATCTTGTGAGACGGGGTTGCTGAACATCATTCCGGTTCAGAAGATGGGGATACGCTGCAACATTTTGTTGCATGTCTCATTTGGAATGTACTATATGTAAACACTTGAAAGAATATAATGCTGAAGGTACATCACTATGTTAAATACAAGCAGAACTTTGCTTAAACAGGGTGTGGGTGTGGGTGTGAAAATTTAAATAAATGAGAACAAAACAGGGATGTTCTTTGCAATCTAGTTAAATTATAACTTAAAAAAGAGAAAAAGAAAAGTGGACTTAAACAACTGAGCACAAAAAATAGCTTGCAGGCCTGTACCTACGTGTATGGGAGTAAAGCCCACTGAATTCAGTGGGACTTACTTCTGAACAGATGTGTATAGGATTGCAGTGTGACGCAGGTTCAAAACCCATTGATTTCTATCCTGCTCTGAGACCAAACTGAATTTATGTCTTCTGCTTAATACTGGAGCAACAACTTAAGAAGACACTGTGATTACAACATCAGGAAACCACAAATCAATCTGCTTCTCATCTTCCTTTCCTAACTCCATAAATCTGTTCACTGGGCACTCTCTTTGGTTTTCAATGGTTTCAGTAAAATTATTTAGCTTCCTTTTGGACTGATGCACGCTGCATTTTATTACTGACTTTAGCCATCTGTTGATATTCCAGAAATTCTTTGTGCTAATGGAATTTCTCAAATTTGAGATCCAATCACACTTCATCATTTCAAACTATGGCATTGAAGATTTTCTTGTACATTAATTACATAGAGTATTTTGCCAGCAGCCTTGCATCCATCCATTCCTATCACTTTACGAGCCAATCACTCTACAAGATTACTGACTCGACTGTTCAGCACTGGAATGCCTTTGAAGGCTCCCATCTTGCATGTAGGATTTTTCTAAAACACTCAGAAGCACTTTTCTTTCCTATGTGGAAATTATTTTTAAAAATGTGTCCTTGGCACAGAAATAGCTACAGCAGATGTACCAAAGGTTGTGGTCCCCCCCCCCCGACATCAAGTTGGCTGGAAGAAGGGTTTTTACTTTTATTTTATGTTGCTACATGTGTGCAAAAGTCAATCCCATCCTCCATCACTAATTCTTGATCGTGTATGAGTATGAGTTCAGCTCCTGGGTCCATGTTTGTGTCTGGAAATACACATATCTTCTCTTGAAAGCCAGTAACAATGCTGACACTTTAATTTCATTATTTTTTTATTTTATTTTTATAGTCAAAGGTTTTTGGTAGTATGTGTATATGCTGAATGGCCTCACCTCCGTTGACAAGGAAGATACATTCTCAAAAACATCCATGTCCGTGATAGATGCATTTGGGCCTCTAGATTCACATTTAGGATAACCATATGAAAAGAAGGACAGGGCTCCTGTATCTTTAACAGTAAGTGTCATTTGTATACATGCAGCACCTGGTGAAATTCCCTCTACATCAGAGCAGTTAAAGCTTCAGGAGCCCTGCCATCTTTGTATCTGGTCACTCTAGCATAGCTCCTGCAGCTTTAACTGTTGTGATGAAGAGGGAATTTCACTAGGTGCTGCATGTATACAAATGACATCTGCTGAAATATCCTTTTCTGTACAACTGTTAAAGATACAGGAGCCCTGCCCTCCTTTCCATATGGTCATCCTATCCACATCTGCATGGTGATACTTCCCCTTGCCCCATTGAGATGGCTAGAAGTATAGTTTCATGTGGATGGGATACACATCCTCCTAATTGTGCATGAACACGGGTGTACTGGGGCTTATATAATATCATAGGAGAATAACAAAAAGGAGATTAGAACTGTGTTTATGTTATATGGCAGAACTGTAATAAGAAGAAGAATCCTTTCAAAATAACTATGCTTCTTTCCAAAAGGCTGAAGAGTATTTACTTGCCAAGTAATGTCAAGGATGGCAAAAGGTTATCCTGAGGATACCATGTCTCCTCTTGTACAGAACATTTGAATTAACAATCAAAACATTCTATGTTTCCTCGCATAGCTTTCAATTAAAATAAGCTTTTCAGTAAGACAGCCAAAGATCTAGCATAAAATCTAAAGCATCCAAAAGTTATTTTCAGTTTGCTGTGCGCACGTTAAAAATATATATAAAAAATTAAAGTCCGTATTTGGCCAATTTCATACCATCTGCAGATGCCTATCCTTTTATTTTCCCTTCAGAACAATGGGGTCTTTGTTCCAGGGAAGTTAGAAAATATAAATATTGAGAACTTGTGAAAATCGTTAACATTGTATTTCCAAACGTTCTTATGTCTTTCATATAATAATAGTCTAGACCTCCATTTCTTTTCTTTTCTTTTTCTTTTCCTTTTTTGGTGAATGAATACATATCACCAATGGAGCTATATAGGGAGTGATCAGAGAAAGACTAATTTCATTGTACATATTACTTAATACAAACTAGGGGTGTGCACCGCCTTGGGTCCAAATCCAGATCTTGATTGGAAGTGAGCCGATTCAGCCCACCTCAGTCCGAATTCGGATTGGCCTGGGTTAAGTCAAAGTGGTCCAGAGCAGAGCAAACCAGGCCTGAAGTGCTTTGGGCTGCAGCGGCCCATACCCAGGCAAGGGTGAACCTCTGCCCCCACCCACCACGAGACTTACCTGACCTGTTCAGCAGCTGCCTGTCCTCAATGAGAGCTGCCATTTTTAAGGAAGATGGCGGCCAACTATGGTGGCCATAAAGGGCCATTTCCAACCAAAGTGGGTCAGACCAAGCCCAAAGTGGATGAGGGCCAATTCAGAATCTCCAAATCAGCCTCCAAAGCTGATTGGGGGCATCCCTGCACAGTCCTAATGCAAACCAACATTTTAAACATATGTGAAAACCATATATCTAAAAGATGCAATGGCTCCCTGCTTACTGGGAATCTCCTTTTGTATGGATGCAGTGATGTAGCAGGAGTGTCCAACATTCACAGCCATTTACTGCCATGCTGAGGAGTTCCAGGGCAGCTGGTTTAGGCTCATGCTGGGGGAGCCAATCAGAGTTCTGTTTGACTTGTGGGGAGTGTGGCTTTGAGGATGACCAGAGAACTTCACTCTCTGGTTCACCTCTGACCTATATATTTAGGCCTGAGGAGCAGGTTCAGCATTGCTGTCGCCAAATTCTCCATCCACCCACTCCTAAGAAGAGATCTCCATTTTGCTACAGTTAAGAGTTAGCAACTGGTTAACAGGGCTAGGAAGGAGTTTTATCTGCATGCACAACTGGGGTGGCGGTGAAGGCTTTTGCCTTTCCCGTAAAAAGATCACTATTAGAGGTTTAGTCTAAGGGCTTTTTTAAAATAATAATAATAATAATAATCACAATTATAGCATATTGTTTGGCAGGTTTCCTTTGCTGTTGTTCCAAGTCACAACTGTCTGGAAGCGTTGTAAGCACTGGACTGGATTAATTTGTAAGGGAGGATCCCCTAAAGGTTCTTCAGGTATGGCTCCAAATGCGGTTCAATGTAAGCAAGTGTAAAGTGCTGCACTTTGGGACAAAAAAATCCCAACTTCAGCTATAATGTGATGGTATCTGAGCTAGCGGTGACCAACAAAGCAAGAGATCTTGGGTTTGTGGTGGACAGCTCAGTGAAAGTGTCAATGCAGTGTGTGGCTGCTTTTTTATTTTTATTTTTAAAAGGCAAACTCCATGTTAGGCATAATTAGGAGAGGAATTGAGAATAAAACTGCCAATATCATACTGCCCTTATGGTGAAAACACAGTTAGAATACTGTGTGTACAGTTCTGGTCATTGCCACTAAAGAAAAATATTGCAGAGCTGGAAAAAGCACAGAAAGGACAACTAAAATGATCAAGGGTCTGAAGTAATTCCCCTATGAGGGAAGATTATAACAGATGGGATTGTTTAGCTTGGAAAAAAAGGCCAGTAAGGGGAGACATGATAGGTGTACAAAAGTGTGCATGGTGTGGAGAATGTGGATAGGGAGACTTTTTTTTTTCTCCCTCTCTCACAATCTGATTGGTGAGAGATTCTGGACAGAGAAGAGCAAATACTTCTTATTTATTTATTTATTTATTTATTTATTTATTTATTTATTTATCATACTTATACCCCACTCCTCAGCCAAAAAAGGCTCTCGGAGCGGCTTACACTTAGCAAAAAAGACAGTCCCTGCCCTCAGGCTTACAGTCTAATAAAGACATGACACACAAGGAAAAGGAGGGAGGGAGGGAGGAGAGAGAAAGAGAGAGAGAGAGAGAGAGAGAGAGTCCAACAGGAGCAGGCCCCGATGTTACTTCTGGCTGCTCCTGTCCCCTCGGTCCTTCTTCTTCCCCACAGGGCCAAGATGGCAGTTTGCCCTGTGGGGGTGGGGGAAGAGTCCAAGAGGAGCAGGCCCTGATGTTACTTCTGCCTGCTCCTGTCCCCTCGGTCCTTCTTCTTCCCCACAGGGCCAAGATGGCAGTTTGCCCTGTGGGGGTGGGGGAAGAGTCCAAGAGGAGCAGGCCCCGATGTTACTTCTGGCTGCTCCTGTCCCCTCGGTCCTTCTTCTTCCCCACAGGGCCAAGATGGCAGTTTGCCCTGTGGGGGTGGGGGAAGAGTCCAAGAGGAGCAGGCCCCGATGTTACTTCTGCCTGCTCCTGTCCCCTCGGTCCTTCTTCTTCCCCACAGGGCCAAGATGGCAGTTTGCCCTGTGGGGGTGGGGGAAGAGTCCAAGAGGAGCAGGCCCCGATGTTACTTCTGCCTGCTCCTGTCCCTCGGTCCTTCTTCTTCCCCACACAGCGCACAGTTAAACTATGGAATTTGCTACCACAAGATGTAGTGATAGCCACCAATTTGGATGGCTTTAAAAGGGGGTTGGATAAATTCCTGGAGTAGAGGGCTATCAATGGCTACTAGTTGTGATGCCTCTATGCTCTCTCCAGTATCAGAGACAGTAAGCCTATGTACACCAGCTGCTGGGGAACATGGGCAGGAGGGTGCTGTTGTACTCATGTAGGTTTCCCATCGACAGCTGGATTAGATGGACCTGTGGTCTGATTCAGCATGGCTCTTCTTATGTTCTTAAAATATCAGTAGGATTTAGCAAGGGGGAGATTTGTTTTTGTTTTTTTAAGACTTTTTTTTAAAAACAACAACAACACTGGGATATTGACCTGAGTTACTATCCTTAAAATAAAGCCCTAGAATATCCTAACATTAGAAGCCATTTAAATTCATTCCCACCCCTTCTGCTTATTGGGCTAGGCTCTTCTCCGGGTGCCCCCACCAAACGAGGTGAGGCAGGGGGCTCACCTGGAACCTATGCTGTAGACTTTTCAGCACCAGGAGAAGACCGGTTTTATGTTCCCAGGCTTTTTAATCCTTCAGTTTTAAAAAATTGTGTTAGTGCACATTTAGATCTTTGCATTGCTGCTGGCTTTTACTCTGTGTGTGTGTGTATGTGTTATTCTTTTTTAAACTTAAAGCTTTTATACTATGTTTTACTACGTTGTTGTACTTTCATGGTTTTAAGTTTTGTTTTGTGAACCTACCAGAAAGTTTTGGCTATTGGGCAGCATATAAATCTAATAAATATATAAATAAATATGTAATTATTTATATATTTATTTTATTACATTTATATACCGCCCCACAGCCGAAACTCTCTGGGCGGTTTACAACAATTAAAAATGGCAAACATTAAAAGTATTCAAAATTTAAAAACCATCAAAAACATAAAAAACAGTATAAAAACAACAGTATCCATTTAAAAACAACAATTCTGGGGTCCATTAAAAACAAACTTAACGTTGTTAAATGCTGTTAAAATGCCTGGGAGAAGAGAAAAGTCTTGACGTGGAGCCGAAAAGATAACAATGTTGGTGCCAGGCGAGCCTCATCGGGGAGATCATTCCACAGTCGGGGGGCAACCACTGAAAAGGCCCTCTCCCTTGTTGCCATCCTCCGAGCTTCCCTCGGAGTAGGCATTCGGAGGAGGACCTTAGATGGTGAGTGCAGAGTACGGGTAGGTTCACGTCGGCTTCCAGATGTTTGAAATCTAAGCTGTTCCATCTTTGCAAGCAGTTTGATGTCTGTCTACCTGTCACTGTTACAATCATGAATCAAATGGCTGGTGATCAGGAACCACAGAAAAACATCCAGCAAATATATTTTTTCTTCATGTGAATCAGATGTGGGGTTTGCAGAGGCCAAGCAGATGGCCTCTTGAGCGCCCAGTCTCCCAGGCACGGACAAGCCTAATACAATTTTGTGTATGTAACTGAGTTTTTTTTTCTTTACCAAGCTTGGCATGGATGTTTTATGAAGTGTACCTCAGTAGGCTGAGTCAAACCTCCTTTCTGTTTTTATCTTTATGACTCACCTGGGTGAGGATTACACTGGAAATTATCTTCCTTTCTCACATTAAAAAGATAAAAGATGATATGAAGCAACACAGCAGTACATTTGTTCTGTATATAAATTTTATAGGCATCTTGAGTTGAAAACTACCAAAAGTAAATGTTTCATCCTTCAAGGTGAAGCTAGCTAACCAATCTTCTGGGATTTATATTGAAATATTTCACAGCCATTCTGTAGCTTTCCCCCTTAACCTCCTCTTCATCCTTTTTTCTCAGACAAAATAGGTTTACAATACAGCTATATTCTTGTGAGAAGGTATAATTGTGCTAATATTCCTCAGCTGGTCACCTTCCTTTATGCCCTCCAACAACATTTAAAATGTGAACTTTAAATTGTTAGAGAGTTCAACTTCCAAGAGATCTTGGCAAAAAATCCATATTCAACATTGGTTTGCATATCACTCAACTCAGGATTTCTTCTCTTAATAATAATTTTATAGTACTTGTTTTTCAGATTTGTTTCACTGGACAATTTCATGGATGCACATGTGACCTTTGCTGCCTAAGAGCCAAATAAGAGATTTTGTTCCCAAAGAACAGATTCATTACATCCACAGACTCCATGTAATTGAAAAATAATCTAGTAAATGGGGTTTATTAGAATCTTTTTCTCTCTCTATTTTTTCATGCTCAGATTTTTGTTCCATCTTCTAGACATTACTGTCATTTAACTATTTTTCATTTTGCCTCTGGATTGGTCAACATTTCTGCAAACCGCAAAGCTTAAATAAATTCTAGGAAAGAAATTACAAGTTGGTTGGAATCCTGAGTTTCCTCCTATTGGCATGAATAACCATGGGTGGAGTTCTGCTCACAGGACAACCCCACCAGCGGAAAAGAGAAGACAACTTTCACTGATCCCTTTGTCCTGTAGTTCCTTAAACCACCTGAAAATTTGCTCTGGAGAGTTGGGGGAGCAATGCAGAAAAGGAGAAAAACAGCAAAAAATAAAAATAAATTAAAAATGGCCGCTGCCTCTTTTGCTAGTGGGATCCTCTGCTGGATCTCAGCCTGGCCCATGAATGAAAGGAGCCTTTCTGTTCATGGAAATGTAGACAAGATCCAAATCACAATAGCTAACAAAGCAAGGCTATGTAGTAGTGGTTCTGAAAGCCTCTTATGGATCTGCATGTACTCCTATTTACTTTGTGAAGGTGGTAGTGTCTGGCAGCTACCAGAATAAAATCTGATTTGCCTTGTGTCAGTAGTATTTTTTTTTCTTTGCCCCAGAGTCATTCTAAAGGCAGGACATGTGTTGGGTTTCCCAGAGGAATCTTTGGGATTGTTACAGAGAAAAATGTATTTAATTATTTGTGATTGTATTTATTGTTGATGTAACATTTCTTTCAATGTCAGCCACTTTGGAACATTGGTTTGAAAAGTGGGGTATAACTAACTAACTGGCTAAATAATAAACATGTGTCTATTGCCATGGCAGAGAGAGTAATATGAAACAAATGTTCCAAGGATTAAGAATAATAATTTTTTAAAAAATCAATATATACATGCCTTCCAGATGGGTTGTTTCTAAAGATATGAGACAGCATTGTTGTGAAGATGTTGTCATTTGATGGCATGTTGCATCACTTAAACTTGTCTGAAAATCAAGCCTGGTTTAATTAGTTCATAAATCTGTTGACAAAAACATCAGTTCACAGCAGCAACTTAATATGAACTGCTTTTAGCTCAGCTTGAAATTGTACTTTGGGGTTCTTTACAATGGCAGAGTTCTTGGGTTGGCACTGGAGAGATTCCAGTTGGAATGTGCTCTTGCACAATACAAAGATCAGTTCTGAATTCATGTCCATCCATTTCATTTTTATAGAAAGAGAAAGCACAAGAATTTGCATCCAAATGTTGTATTGATGCTTGTGTCTAAGGCAGTTGATAAAGCCTGGCTCTTTACCTCTCCTTATTATTTTATGCATATCCACTAGAA
This sequence comes from Elgaria multicarinata webbii, assembly GCF_023053635.1. Taxonomy (NCBI): domain Eukaryota; kingdom Metazoa; phylum Chordata; class Lepidosauria; order Squamata; family Anguidae; genus Elgaria; species Elgaria multicarinata. Next base: position 50,933,279 of record NC_086180.1, on the reverse strand, counting down.
TCCCCAAGTACACTACAGCCGAACCTGGGACTGTTGCTTAATGCAATTATAGCATTAATTGAATACTTACGTGGCAGAGGAGACATCTTGACCACAATGGAAGCTGAGGCCTCTGTCAGTGGGGTGGTGAATCCACTCCATGGCCCTAGCTAGACCTAAGGATTGTCCCAGGCTTGTATTGAAGAATGGTATAAAGAAGTATGGGATATTGCTATTAATGATAAATTGACATGTAATATTAAAGTAAGAAGAGGTATAGCAAAAACAAATGAATTTGATGAAATTTGGAAACAGTTCCTAATATTTGTGTTCTCTAAGGGAAGTGGGAAACCACCATCAGAAGAGGCGTTCAGATTTTGGAAACAGGAATGATCCCGAATGGAAGGGGGAGCACTTGTTGGATTATGTTATGGATAAAGTATTATATGTAAACATCTATATACTCAAATTTGTTATGTATTTGATTTTTTTTCTATGTATGGTATGTTAAATTGCTATATTTGTTTGTTGTATTTAGTAGTCTAATAAAAAATTTAATAATAAAAAAAAGGATTGTCCCAGGCAAATGGAGGGGTCATCCCTGCCTGATCCTGGGATCCCCTGTCTGTCATTTGGATGCACAGGGATGATCCCGGGACGATCCCGGGATATAGGCCTGGTCTAGCCATGTCCCATGTTTCAGTCATAAGAAGAGCCCTGCTGGATCAGACCAAGGATCCATTTAGTCCAGCATTCTGTTCACATAGTGGCCAACCAGCTGCCCACTGGAAAGCGACATGCAGGACATGAGTGCAACAGCATCCTCCCACCCAAGTTCCCCAGCAACTAATGTACATAGGCATTCTGCCTCTGAAACTGGATGTAGCAGCATAGAAGCATCAGGATTGGTAGCCATTAATAGCCTTCTCCTCCAGGATTTTTTCTATCCCCCTTTTAAAGCCATACAATTTGGTAGCCATCACTATATCTTGTGGTAGCAAATTCCATAGTTTAACTCTGTGCTGCATGAAGAAGTACTTCCATCTGTACACATGTACAATTATTCAAAAGTAGCATTCAACATGTGCATAACTATTCACATTGCACATAGGTTGCTGATCAGTATACATGCAGTTATTCACATGCAATGGAGTGTATGTGCATTCATACAGGAGTTTCTGGGTCATAGTCCCATGTTCTTTTGTCCATCAAAGGGCATTCCCTCACCTAGAAGAACATGTGACAGAATATTGCAAGCCTTGCAGTGCTGTCTGCTTTAGTATAAATTTCTTGATGAGCAGGCAGTTGAAATAAGAATTTTTGAATCTTGAATAAATGGATTCCTTTAAGAAAAGAAAAGAAAAGAAAGCAATTGCTCATTAAGAAAAAACTGCTTTGACTTTATGCAGAAATAAATTCTACTATGATTAGTGAGGCTTGCATAGGATTGTAATGTCTGGAAAAGTCATTAGTTCTAAACCTTTGTAAATATATGAACTACATGTAATCCAATTGCATATAGTTTATCACATTTTTTGTCCACTAAAACACTATGTATCTTCAAAAAGTTTAGATACACTTTTTTAAGATACTCAAATAGAAGGCACTATTAGAGTGAAGGCATTCAAATAGACCAGCATAGAATACCTTAGCCCACACATCTTTTCTGTTGGGAAGCAGTGTTGGGAGGATGCAGTCTGAGGCAAAGAAGTGGCAGGCTGGAAGCAGGCTGAACCCTTCCGTTTATCAACTGCAACACCATATTTATTTATTTATTTATTTATTTATTTATTTATTACATTTCTATACCGCCCAATAGCTGGAGCTCTCCGGGCAGTTCACAAAAATTAAAACCATTCAAAGTATAAAACAACAGTATAATACCACCCAGCCCATTTTATTCTCACTAAGCATCTCTGCCTTGCTGGTACAAATCTCAGTGTGGTAGTGATTGAAGGCTCAGATAAATCATAAGGCATAGAATCATAGAATAGTAGAGTTGGAAGGGGCCTATAAGGCCATCAAGTCCAACGCCCTGCTCAATGCAGGAATCCACCTTAAGGCATCCCTAGCAGATGGCTGTCCAGCTGCATCTTGAATGCCTCTAGTGTGGGAGAGCCCACAACCTCCCAATGTAATTGGTTCATTGTCGTACCGCTCTGACAGTCAGGAAGTTTTTCCTGATGTTCAGCTGGAATCTGGCTTCCTGTAACTTGAGCCCGTTATTCTGTGTCCTGCACTCTGGGATGATTGAGAAGAGATCCTGGCCCTCCTCTGTATGACAACCTTTTAAGTATTTGAACAGTGCTATTATGTCTCCCCTCAGTCGTCTCTTCTCAAGGCTAAACATGCCCAGTTCTTTCAGTTTCTCCTTATAAGGCAATATTAGACAACGACAATGCGGGGTACTTTTGTCAGTCCCAGATTCCCCATCCTCCCCATCTGGGTTTCAGACTGAAAGACCACAGGAAAGTGTGGTTGCATTGAGGGTTGGTTATAAGCGAGCACAATTTGTGACATTTCACAACGTCATTACTGATCCTGGAGCATGTCTGTTAAGGAATCAACCCTAGCTTCCAATTTCTCAGTTTTGTGAAGCTTGAGCCAACATGAGATAGCCTTAATTGTGGTCTTAAATCAGCAGGTTTTTAAAATCATTGAATCCACATTTTAAGTAAGTAACAAGTAGTACAGCCAAGTATCTTCTTCCAGCAACTTTGAAGCCTATCCCAACCTCCACTTTTTCCTAAATAAAGCATTTGTAACTAGATTTTGTCACATGGTACAGTAATATTCCAGGGCAAAGACATAACAGAACATAGGATCTAAGTTTTTGGCCTGGTGTCCACCCTTTAGTTTAAACAAAGCTAAGCTTCTATTTAAATTATTTTGATCTGTTGTAACTGTGCCCGTTTCTAAATACTTAAGCTACCATAAAGTCTGCTGCAGTGCTTTATCATTTTTCCATAATTAAGATTGTTCTTGATAACAATGGCAGTGCAATCAAGTGCAGAATTTGGCCATATGGCCACACTGAATAGAAAACTGGGCACGCACCCATGGCATTGGGTTACCAATAAAATAAAAGTAGATGTTTACCATGGGAAATGATTCCAATTAATTAGGAGTAACGTGAAGGCTACAGAATGGGATCATTACCTTCTAAGCATTTTGGTTACCTAAACATCTGGATAGCCTGAGCCGATGGTAATTCTACTAACAAGTAACATGCCATTATAAAACTAACAATAAGGTTAGAAGTACTGAAGGTATTTCTGTTCTTTTTCGCCTCCTTTTCTTTTCTTTCTTTGCTTCTTTCTTTCTTTTTGCTAAATAATGTGATAAAAGGGTAGGCTTGCCCGAATCATCAGCAAAACCTGGAGAATGTACAACTTAATAAATTAGATAAAGATGTTTGACATTTCTCATCCATAATAAAGTAAAGTAGTCATAAAATACAAAGTACTCCGTCCCATGTGTGCCACAATTTGCAAACATAAAGCTATGAGGGAAGCAGATATAGTTTCGTTCTCATTATGATTTTTTAACTAATAACCTTTAGATTACCATGGTTTGAGAAGGTTTGTTTTTCATCACTGGTCTTTTCCCCCTTTCATTTTAAATAGGGCAGGATTGAACCAAGTTGTTTTAGAAAAAGAAGATGGTTCAAGAACTCCTGGCCTCTCTGCAAAAATAATAATAACTACAATTGTGTCTTTTTACAGGCAGACTGTAGCAGACAGAACCCTTAATACTAACAAGAGATATTTTATTTTACCTAATAAAATATCTCTTTCTTACAATGGTCTAATTGTTGAATGTTCTTGTTCATTTATTGCAAAGGTAAGTTACATTTCAGTGGATTCCGTTTTTCATTTAGTTGAAATACGGGTTTCTTTCTTTTCTTTTCTTTTAAATTTTCCACCCTCCTCCATCATGTGCAGATGCTATTTTAGGGGACTTGATGTCACAGAACTATGAATGAAGATACTGATGTGCTGTAAAATAGTAATTTTGCCAATTTTGTACAAATAAACTGTCTAGGAGCTTTATACTTAGAGCAAAAGCTAAGAGAAGCAAAGGCTGCTTGTGACTTGTCACTTTGTAATCCTTCCCAATCCTCTGACTGAGCTGTTGCAATGCCATAGGAGCGTGCAAAAACTTGGGGTAAAATCCAACATTAGAGCTACTTAGAGTAGATGTATTGAAATGAATGTGACTTAAAGTAGACTAACAACTCCCATTCATTTCAATGGTTCCACTCTAATTTGGACTTACTTTGGAATTTACTCTTTGCCTTCAGTTTATGCAATTCCACTATATCACAACACCATCTAGTGGTTGTGTAATGAAACTTATAGAAAGGCAGAGAAAGAAAATCCCTAGGAAAAAGCACATGTAAAGGAGCCAATCATCATTATCATAAAATTATAATATCATAAGATACATATACAAATCATAACAGTGAAATGGCATTTAAAAGCAGCAGTTAAATAATTCAAAAGGTCTGATGATGATGATGATGATGATGATGATAATAATAATAATATCTTCTGGCACCCAAAAGACAACAGTGTAGGAACCAGGAAAGCCTTCCAGGGGAGAGAATTCTATCACAAACAAGTGTCACAACAAAGAGTACTTGGTAGGATTGCCACAAGAAGGCCCTCTGCCCATTTTCCATTTCCTTATCTCAGATGGCAGGAGCATCTTGATGAAAGCTTCATAAAATGACCTGCATAGGCAGGTTGATGTGGTGGAAGTAGGCATTCTTTCAAGTCAGCACTAACACTCTGAATTGTGTTTTGAGGTGGACCCGGAGTCTGAAGAGCTCTTCAACACTAGTGAGATATTTTTCCAATGTCCAGGTCCAGTTAGCAGTTTAGCAGCTATATTTTCAACTAACTGCAGTCTCCAAGGGCTGCCCATCATACCATATCTTTCAGTACTCTGTCCTGGAGATTATCAGAGCATGGATCACTGTGCTTACTAAGGTGTGGGAGGGTCAGCATGTCAATTTGCAATTGGATTTCTAAACTTCCAGTATGATAAGCTGCTGTTCAAGCTTCATTGAAAATAAAAAATCTAAGGCAAGGCCCTGGTGGTGGGAAACTTCGGCTATTGGGCGGTATAGAAATGTAATAAATTAATTAATTAATTAATAAACTTTCAAAGCAACAGTCAGGAGAAAGAAGGTTCTTTATGTGGTACGCACCTAGTCAGGCAATTCAGTGATCAAGAGGGAAGGATACAGGCAGCACTTAGAGCCAGGCTGGTAAATGGAAGCTTGGGGGCAGGTGACAGTGGTCAGAGGACATGAACGATCTGAAGTTAAGCACATTTATTTATTTCATTTCATTTCTATACCACCCAATAGCCAAAGCTCTCTGAGTGGTTCACAAAAATTTAAACATAAGGTACAGTGTAAAATATAAATTACAGAAGCTTAAAACCACAAGCTAAAACCACAATATAAAAGTACAACCAGAATAAAACTGAGCAGCAATGGCGAGATTTAAAATATAGATTTAAATCAGCAGCTAAAAGACTAGGGGCTCATCTACACCAAGCAGGATATTCCACTATGAAAGCGGTATTTGAAAAGCAGGAACCACACTACTGCCTTATAGTGGTATTGAAGTGCACTGACAACTGTTGGGGCCCATTGACACAGACCATATACCACTTTCATACCACTTCCATAGTATATCCTGCTTGGTGTAGATGTGTCAATGGACCCCAACAGCTGCCAATGCACTCCATTACCACTATAAGGCAGTAGTGTGGATCCTGCCTTTTATATACCGCTTTCATAGTGGAATATCCTGCTTGGTGTAGATGAGCCCATGGATGGTAAAGTGCTAAAATACTGGGGAAATAAAAAGGTCTTCCTCTGGCACTAGAAGGAATGCAATGTAGGTGCCAGGTGCTCTTTAGGGAGCTCATTCCACAGTCAGGGTGCAGCAGCAGAAAAGGCCCTTTTCCTGGTAGCCACCCGCCTCACTTCCTTTGGCAGGGGCTCATCGAGAAGGACCCCTGAAGATGATCTTAGGGTCCAGGCAGGTACATTTAAGCTACAATCCTAAACTCGCTTTCCTGAGAGTAAACCCACCAAAATGAATTGATGCACAAACCATATTCCTTCTGAATAGATGTGTAGGATTGCACTATTAACTGCTTAGAGCAGGGCTCTAGGTGGCATCTGCCATATTCAAATAAAATATGTACATTTTCTGCAACCCTTACATTCAAAATATATGATCACAAGGCCCAGAAGAGGGCACCTCACATCTGTAGTTGGCTTTAAAAAAAAGTTCATGCCAACAAACATTATGAACTTTTGTTTTAAAATATGTGGAATGCAGGAAATGAAAAGAAAATACAGAAATGATGTCTAGCTTTACACTGACAAGGTTTTGAAATGATATGTGGAATTGGAGTTACACCATCACTACTCACACACACACACACACACCACACAGAGACTTCAACCATGTGAATTGTATTCTATGGCCTCCTATTGATGTTATATCCGCCCCGAGATCTTAATGATATAGGGTGGGATACAAATGTTTTAAATAAATAAATAAATCCTATCTGATAGTAGATCATGTAAAGAAATGTGCATTCAGACCTACTTCTCTTCACTGTCATCCATGTTATGACAAAGGTTGAAAACATTCCAAAAACTTTTGGCTCAAAATCACTTTGTTTTCCTGGCATTGGCCTTTAAAGAAGAGGGGGAAATGCTGAAAACTTATTCATTCTCCTTTTCAGCATAATCTTTCAGAAACAATAACTTTGAAATGGAATATGTTAGGGAACTCAGAAAATATGAAATGAATTGCCCTCCCCTTTCATACAGTGGATGATTAATTGCTTTGTGTGAGATATAAGACTGGCTAAGTGTGGGTGGGTGGGGGCAGTTCTAGAAACGGAAAGTTTGGGGCATTGGGACAAATCTCTGTTCAGTTTGTACTCAGTCCTTGTACTTGCCAAACCACAACTGATGGCAATCCATTTTAAAAGAAAAAAATAAAAAGCTTCAATGAGACATGATTTGAACCTTGATTAACCATATCTGAATTTGCTATGGGTCTTCTGTAAGATTCAAAGATCAATGTAATCTTATGTAGATAATATCAACATTTCAAAACACCTATAAAAATATATATCGAAGGCTTTTCAAGTACAAAAAGTTGTCCAAACCCCCTTGAGCTTTCATAACACCTTTCACTTTAGGATTTACACTTTTTATCTACATTATAGGGTTGTGGGTGCAGCTCGGTTGTTTAGGTGTGAGGCATTCTGCTAAAACCACAACAATTCTATTCCTTATATACATTCAAGATGATTTCCCCTATCAGTTTGAAATTTGGTATGGAGGATTCTTTGGCTGAGGGATCCAAGCTGTCAACATTTTAGAGAGATCAGATGAAGGCCAGCTGACTTATATCAATGTAAATTTGGGGGCAGAGACATTTTTTTCTGAGCATGTCACACTATCTTGTGGGATTGGGGAGGGTGGAGTGGGCAGACAGTTTACATTTATCTAACAGGACCTTTAAATGCATCCATTAAAGTGCTCTCCTGGTGTGATTTTCATTTGTTTGTGAAAATCCATTGTGTATTTTTAATATTATGATGTTTTCCATTTTCAGTGAAGAGGGATGGTGGTGGATCTTATGTCACACCTACTAAATGGCAGTTGCCATTATGGGGTTAAGAAAGCCATTCTTTATCCACTTACTTGGGAGTTAGCTCCACTGAACTCAGTGGCACTTACTTCTGTTTTGTCCATGTGTGTGTTATGCAGGGATGGAGAGGAGAGGCGAAGAGACCACAGAAGCTGCTTTAGACAGCTTCCTATGCAACGTGCGGCCTCCCCACTCCCACTCTGAAGCTCCCTGGGTAGACACTCCAAAGCGAGCATCTAGCAGAGAGAATCCCCTCCGTCTTCCATGTGTCCTGCATTGGATACTGGTAAGTCCCTGAGTTTGGGGGACTTAGGAGTACCCAGAGAGCAACCCATAGGATTGCGCCCTAAAGGAGCTATCCAAAGTGTAGAAGCACTTTGGACAGCTCTTTCAGAGTTCTGGCCTTTTCTAAATGAAACCCAAAGCAGATTCAACCAGGGATGACCAGAGACTTTCCCTGGGATAAATCAAACCGGGGATATCCCAGTTTTTCCATGGTCCCAGGACAACCCCAAGGACCACACCTGGTGTGGCGCGGCCTCCCAGGTCCTCAAAGTGGCTCTGTGCCCATGCCCCCCCTGCAATTTCATCATCCCTGGGATATCAGGGGGTTGGGCATGGGGTTTGGTTGGGAGGGTTCCTTACTGCTCATGGGTCCTCTTTTAAAAAAAGGCACCCACAATGTCCCTCTTCCCTTCCGGGACGTCGCAGGGCCATCAAGATGCTGGGGGAGGATCGTGGAATCAGGTAAGTTTGCGATCCTCCTCCCTCTCTCCTGCTACACCCTTAGGTGTAGATGAGCCCATTGAGTCCATGTTTGTGTGGGAGCGGGGAGATAGCTTTGGTGACTTGCCAAACTCCAAATCAAATTAGCAAAGAAGGAGCAGAAAGAAGCAAAGACGAAAGCAAACAAAAAAGAGTGCTCCATGTAAAAAATGTGTCTTGGCACAGAGAATTGCTATGACTAAAGCCAAACCACCAAATCCGCTTCTCACAGGCCCCAAAGCAGCCATCAGTCTGAAGAGGCATTGGCCGATTACGCTATTGCTGTTGTTTTAAATCAACATACAGCACTGCGGATTAAGTAGCATTCTATCCAAGAGTCCCAGAAGATCACTGATTATTCAGTGTTGAAACATATCAAAGAGGGACATGACCCCTAAATGTTCTGTAGAGCAAATTTAAATATACACAATTGTATGCACATATATTATTTAATTAAGTTGCTATGACTTCAGTTTAAGAACACATCGTTGAGGCATCCATAGCAATCTCATTCAGTTTTTGATTGTTTGACTGTATAGCTGCAGCAGATGACCAGGATTCAAAGGGTTCACAGAATCCTGCGGAGAAGGAGAAATGTCTCTGTGTTGAAACATACCCAACTATATGCACTAATATCTTCCATCTTCTCATAGAACTTGAGCCTGATGCATGTTCTCTTAGATCTTCTGGGAGATGACCTTTGTGTATCCCCCTGCCAACTGAAGGTTGGTTGGTAAGAACATGCCACAAGACCTCTTCTGTTGCCTCACCTAGTATTCCCTGCCTTTGGAGATCTATCTGGCTGCCTTATTAAAGACATTTTAGTCTAAACCAGGGATGGGAAAAGTTTCCAGATGCTGTTGGATTGCAACGATCATCAGCCCAAGCCAATGGTGAGGGAGGATGGGAGTGGCAATCGATCAATATCTGGAAGGCTACAAGCTGCCCACCCCAGAGAAAAAAATTAAATTGTTCTGCATTTGACAGAAACATCCTGAGAATCTTAATCATCCTTGAAAGAAATTGCCTTCCTCTTTGACCTCGCCTCCCTCTCCACCTGGCTGAAGTCTAAGGCCAAGTAATTCTTTGGTGCTCTTCCCTAGAAGCACAATTGGAAGAGTCTCCATGCCATTACCATGCAACCCTTTGTAATTTCTCATTACTGGAGCAGTAACGCCAATTGCACATTTGAGACTGGTACACAGTGCAATCCTTTCTGCAGGCAAGCTGAATAAGTAGAAATCTAAAAGGCCAGTTGGCCCTACTTTGTCTGGGCTATTCAGTCATTCATATGCAAAAAAAACCCCTATGTGAATAAAACTATTTTCTGCAGATTTTCATTGCCATTACTCTAGTCTTGTTACAAAGGCTATAGATATATATTTAATTCATTTTTTTTATTATTCATGTGCTTTTGAGACTGTATTTCATGTGCTTTTGATACTGTATTTTGTATTTGTGTTTTTAACCTGTTGGTAGTTTTATTATGGTTTTAATTTTTGTGAACCACCCAGAGAGCTTCGACTATTGGGCAGTATAAAAATGTAATAAATAAATAAATAAATAAAGTATGTTTTGTTTTAGTACATTGATAAGCTCCATCACACCTAGGAAGAAATGGTGGCTACCATCACTTCTCTATCATTGCTCAGTTTCTTCCTGTTTTCAAACAAGGAGCACGAGGCCCACTCAGTCGGACGTTGTAATCACGCTTTTTCTCCCACACACAGCAGGAGAAAGTAGCAACCAGACTTTTTCTGGTTTTTCTTGTGGCACAAGGAAGGGGTGGAAAGCGAACGAGTAAGGAACCTCCAAAAAATCCGTGAGTGCCCAGTAACAAGCATGCAATAAAACAGTTGTTGGATGGAGCTCTGAAATCCACCTTTCTTCCAATCATCAAACTTAAGGCAACAATATAGTGAAAAGCTCTTTGGGGAGTCAGGTGAGAGCAATTACTAAGCTATTCTTCAAAATGTTCTGTAAGAAACCATTCATCCAGATGCACTAGTGTTTTAGTTTAGAGTCAGCGTGCCAGCTAACAGAAAACAAAAATTGGATTTGTGAAAAGAGATTCTCATGAACAGTCATGTTACAGATGTAACACTATAAAATACAGAGATCCCCAGTTCTCTAGAAAGATGCATTGGTGTCTGCAGCTGAGTCAGATATTCTGGGTCAATAACCAAGATTACAAACAGGGATCATTAAACACGTTCACTCACTTTGACCGGTGTGCCATTATTTGTTGATGCTACTCTCTATACTTTGTAATAGGTGTGACTGAGTTAAAGTTTCCTTACTCCTGTTATTTTTATTTTTACCCTTCATTCACAACTAGTCTTCATCAGATCATTGAATTCCATTTTGAAAAGGGTTTCATTTTCTTAATGAGATGAAACATACTGGTGAACTCACCTGCCTCATGGAACATACCTTTTTACTTTCCAACTTTCTCTGATCCGATTTTTTCTGGAAAATATAGTTATTAAGCATATTTATATTAAGCATATATAGTTATTAAGCATAATGAGGCACGTGACTCTCTTTTTCCTCTATTGTCTCATTTCTATCTGTTTCTAGACTGTAAGTCTCTCGGGGCAGATATCTCTTCTCTCATTCTTTGTAAAGAGCCATGTATATGCATGATGATAATGATGATAAATCTCTACATAGGATCCCAAATGTTGTTCATATAAGATTTGTACTTCTAAAAGAACCACCTTGGCTATGCCATCAGTTCTTCCTGGGTCTTCTTCTCACCTTTCCCTGTCTTGTCTCCCTATTCTTTGCCTACTTCACCAGAACCATTGCTCCTACCTCTGTCAGGATATCACTTGCAAGTAACCATTATCCAACTGCACCTACTAGGCTTCCCCACCCCCTCCCAGACTAGAAAGCAAAAAATGAAGGAAGCAGTGAAGCATCCAGGAGAAGCAGCTTTTTCCAGACTGAACCAACACCTGGGCCATTTCTACATACTCTGAGGACAGGTACTTTACTGGATTATAGAGTATTTTTTTAAAAAGAAAAGAAAAAAAAGACAAGATATAAAGCTAATTCATGATAATTAGATCTATAAAATTATCCTCTGTTAGATATGGAAAACATGTGTATTTAATTTAATAAATGTTTAGAGAGGAGGGAGGGACAGGGGAAGAGAGGGAGGAAATATATTACTTTCAAAAATGAAGCAATGGCACTTTATTGTCCAGAAGCAACCGACTGAGTTTAATTCATCTTGAAATTATGCTTAAAATGTAGTTTCGGGAAATGCTTGAAGATGTACTCATACATCTGGTTTAACAAACTGGACCAGCGGGATAACATCCTCTCTCTAACACTGAGATGCATGCAGGGCTAATCAGAAAAGATAGCAAATGAACATGTAGTCCCAACATCTGCTCTTCTCGTGATGGGGAAAATGCCAGGGCCCACCAGCCCAAGAGGGCTAACCACTGCTGATACCGATTTTGTGCTTTTTATATTTTAAAAGACAGGCTTTTCGACGTTTTTTAATGGCCCAGTGCTTTAAGAGAAGTGCTGTGTCAAAGGGCTGCAGGTACTGGGGCCAATGGCACTGTGGGAAATTATGCTGTGTGGCTGCTGTAATAGCTTCACCCAGTGCTTCCCTTTTCAGTAGGGGTGTGCACGGACCCCCCGCTCCGCTTCACTTGCAGATCCGCCATTTTTCGGATTGGGCCGCTCCGCCCCGCCCCCGCTCCGCCCACTTCCGCTCCGCTCCGCCCGGAGCTCCGGATCCAGATCCGGAGCTCCGTTTCCCCCCCCCCCATAGGCTTGCATTGAAAGCTAAAAAATTATACAACTTTTTTTCTGTTCAAGTTAGAAACCTCATGTTTGGCACCATGACACCTCATGGGGATATACACATGCACGCCAAGTTTCAAAGCAATCCCATCATCCCCTGATTTTTGGCGAATTTTTGAAAATCGGGCACCCCACACACAACATCCCTGCGAGGTGTGTTAAAAAACACGGGGAAAAGCCCGTTCAGATGAAGAAAGAGAAGTTTCCCAGAATCCCAAGTTACGTGTTTTGCCTATGCCCTCCTCCAACTTTGGGATCATCATGACTGGGAGCTGACTCTGCCCCTCAGCCCTTTGAAAAAGGTATTTTTCCCGCCGATTTTTTAAAAACTTCTAGCCCGCGACCCGTACGATGCAGAAAGTTGAGAGTGGTCTCAAAATGACCCCCATCCACGACTCTCTGTGCACAAGAATTTTCAGAATGATAGCTTAAACCCCCCCCCCAGTTATCCCCGATTCTTTCCCTCAATGCAATCCTATGGGCGAAAAGCCGAAAACGCAGTTTGAGCCGCGCGGTTGACCCGATTTTCACAAAAATATAGCCCGCGACCCGTACGATGCAGAAAGTTGAGAGTGGTCTCAAAATGACCCCCATCCACGACTCTCTGTGCACAAGAATTTTCAGAATGATAGCTTAAACCCCCCCCCCCCAGTTATCCCCGATTCTTTCCCTCAATGCAATCCTATGGGCGAAAAGCCGAAAACGCAGTTTGAGCCGCGCGGTTGACCCGATTTTCACAAAAATATAGCCCGCGACCCGTACGATGCAGAGAGGTGAGAGTGGTCTCAAAATGACCCCCATCCACGACTCTCTGTGCACAAGAATTTTCAGAATGATAGCTTCAAAAACAACGTAGTTATGCGCGATTATTTGCCGCAATGCAATCCTATGGCGAAATGTTTTCAAGATGGCGACCGGAGCGCTCCGCCTGAACTCGGAGCTCCGAAAAATGGCCGCTTCTCTTCGCCTTGCTTCTAGGGGGTCCGCGGTCCGCTCCTACTCCGCCTCTGGGTAAGGCGGAGCAGGCCAATCCGCTACTGCTTCTACGCTCCTAATCGGAGCGGAGCACATCCCTACTTTTCAGTGCCAGGCTGCATGTTTCAGCATCACTGATGCTTGTCCCACCTTAATACCCAATATGCTCACAGGGACCCCCACCAGGGTGGTGGTGATACAGAAAGAGAATAAACCTTTTCAGGGGGCCCTCAAACCTGGTGCTGGCCCCAATCAGTATAGGATCCCTTCCTGCCAGGCAACAACAAACAGCACTTTTCAGAGAAGAAGGGGGATGGTGTTTGTGAGGAAGCTAGATAGCTTCATCACACCAGCGTTATACTGTGCAATCACTGCGAAATGCGTGCAACGGACTCCGAAGTTTTCCAGCTTATAATCTGCTTTGACTGTGAATTACTCCCATGTATCCTGCTTTAATTGTGCTTCTTAGCCAAAAGAACCGACGTATTTTACTACCCCTTTAGGAGTGAATCTTTTGTTGTTCTCTGAGCGGCCACTGGGGGAGCAGGAGGATGATTTGATATGTTTAAAGTACAAATGAAACAAATGCTTACATCTGCGTAACTTTTAAAGATAGAGACATCAAAATTGGCACAGTAATAGATATTAAGGAGGGCTTTCAGCATACTAAATTTGAATCAGATTGGGTTATCCGTTGATTTTTAAATGTTTTTTTTTACATTTCTCCCCCTTAAAACTTTTTCCTGGTATGCAAAGGATCTTAGGAGTGCTGCCACCCGGGGTGTGATTTAGGTAACAACAACAACAACAACAACAACTAAAATGACAGCTGTGGGGATAATTTGAGGGAAATGGGTACGTGGAATGAAGCTCAGAGTGGCTCATATGCAGAGCCAAAATAGAGGAAATGCACACCAAAAAGGAGGGCAAAAAGAGGAGACACATTTACATAAACTTGGCATGTGACAGTATATATGTATAGGTGCAAGTTTAGAATTATTAGTGTGATTTGAATAGATACACGGTACACCTCTCTGTAGTCAGGAAGACTGTGACCAGGTAACCCCAAGTGCATTGCTCCATCTGCTATCCAGGTGCTTTGTCTGTTGACGGACAACTTTGAGGCCTTTTCTCTCCCTTCTCATTTTTTTCTAAGCTTTCAACCAGACAGCCTTACCAACAGAGGATGCCGTCAAATAGAGGACTGTCCTCTGCAAAGCAGTGGAGGCTAGTGGCTCCGATGTCAGTGGAGTGGTGAATCCATTCTGGGTTTCAGTCAAAACTGGTCAGAACTCCAAAGAGCCCTGACTGGGGTTTACACATGCTTCCCTCCCTCCCTCCGTTACCTCACTGTTTAATAGTGGCATGAGAAGGAGAAGTCCAGAGCTTCTGCTCTAGTACTAGGCCAAAGCTGCTTGAGGCTTGAGGCTCCATGGGACAGCTATGAGCTCTTCTGTGAAAGTGTGTTCCTTGACCTTTCTGTTTCATTTCCAGAAATGTAATGAAACTCCCTTCCCAAATGTGTGCTTGGTAAATGCCCCCCTTCACTCTGAGAGAATTTAAAACAACAACAACAACAACAACTTTGGATTCAAGCCAAGTATAAGTCCTGTACATTATTAAAGTGCCACAATGCAGGGCAAGACTTACTCTAAAGCAATGTGAAGAAGTCGGCTTCAGGCAGCAAATTGTGACAGGCAGTGCCATTTCCTTCCTTTCTGTGGGCACAATAAAGGCATGATATATGAGACCAGTATGTTTTGTTCCCACCAGCTGGGAAGGATGATATTTGAAGTGGAGGGAAAATACAGGAGGAGGGGATTAAATCACAGTCCCAATCCAATCCCCCCGCCCCCTATCTTGGCAGCTGCTGTTATTTAAAAAAAAAATGAGAGAGGCCGATCATGTCCAGTTTACAATGGATATTTTTCAAACTGAACATCCTGAAGATGTGGACATGATCTTTGAAGAAAAAAAAGACCTACTATTTGTGTGCTGGACGCTTGCCCTTCCCGGTTTATAAAAGCAGACAGGAGGTGACTGGCTGAATGGATAAGGGCAGTGGTGAACACCTCTTTATGGCAAGGTGTGATCCCATCAGGGCTGGCCCTACCATGAAACAAGAGGATGCAGGCATAGCAGGCAGCAGAGTATGGGAAGAGCTATCAATTTGGGCTTACACAGAAAATTAAAAGAACATTTTTGAAAAAATGTGGAAACAATTCAGATAATGGATTTATGATCATCAGGGTGTTGTCTTGTTAAGACTGGCATATACCTGGTGTTACTTTCACTTGAACTGGAAAACACACCTACAGATGAGGACTGGTATTCAACATCTCTACCTAAGTGAATAAGGATTTAGAATAACAACAGATCCACAAATGCATTTTTGCGTGTGTATTACAAGCAATTTATAGTTGAGGCAACACACGCTACTGCCATGGTACAATTTTGTCCCTGATACTCTGCCGATTTCCCTAACGTTATGTAGTAATATTATACTGTAAAGCTAATCAAGTATTTGGATTTTGGTCAATTAATCAAAGATTGCCAGTAATAGTGAAACTTATATTTTACTATGCTTTCCAGAATGCTTTGTCTATTTAAATTTGCAGCGACTTCATTTTCACGAAGACTCTGCAGTTGGAGTACGTTAATGGTACTATGAGAGCAAGAGAGATCACACTGGGGTCAACCTATTTTCTGTTTCTTAAATCATTCTGCTTCCATCCAAGTTTTATTTACCCCCTCTTTTTTTCTTTTTTTGCTAGCAGACTATATATGTAGTTGGACTTCATTTAACATTCATATCTAGATCGTCAGCTGAGAGCGATTTGTATGTATGTTTCCAATAACAGATACTGGCACCATCCCTCTAGACAAGAAGGGATTGGGATCTTGCCAACGGCAAAGCATAATGAAGATCACAGAGACTGTATGTGTCAAAAACTGGGTTTTCTGACTTTACTGGTGTCTTTCATTAAAGCAAAAGGTGTGCAGAGAAACAGGGGCAAGGAGTGGGGTGGGTGAATCAATGTTCGCTTTGAAATCCTTTCCAGGCAGACAAAGAAAGAGAGAATAAAAATAATGTTCATCCTAAATGGACATGATTTGCAAAGTCCATCTGTGAAATATATGCATGTCATGGGAATTATTTCCTTCTGTAACCTTCTCATGACTCAGGCATTTTTTTGTTCAGATCAATATCTAAAGGAAAAATCTGAAACCAAACCACAGCCTGATGTGTGCATAGTTACAGTACAGGGGAGCATCTAATTTCAATAGTGTCTTGATTCCCTGCTCTAACTTTGCTCAATTTAGTTTTATTTTGTGGTACATTAAAATCTCTGGCATGCACAGAAAGATGGTGGCTAATAAAAAAATATGCTGAATAGTGTCTCCATTAGATTTAACATTTTATTATGCAAATTAACTATCATGACAATAACTCAGCATGCCTACAACTGATGCTAGCCCAGAGTTACATTGCAAATCCCATGGTCTTTGAAAGGCTCTAAATTAGTTAACACTAAAATTAGATAGGGAAAAGACCACAGAGATGTAGGAACTCTCCATCCCAACCTGCCATATGTTTGACGGAAACACCCAAGACCCTCTGGCAGCACAGACCACTAGGCAATTCTTCCTTTTCAACCACTTGCATAGAATTTCGTAATGCTGAAGACCCAATTAAACATGAAATGCAAATGTGTGTAACAAAACCCTGGCTGCCTTTCCTTTCCTTTCCTTTCCTTTCCTTTCCTTTCCTTTCCTTTCCTCTTTTTAAAGGAAAAAAAAGTATCAGGAGGCTGTGTTATGGGAACAGAAAAACATTGGTGGGTCTTCCCCATTCTCCATTTCTCTGCTCCAAGTTGTCTCTCTTGATGATGCTTCACACACACATACACACACCGCCTCCACCACCACAGGGTGTCAAACAAAAATGGACCCTCAGAAACATGCATCTGGAACCTTCCAGGAGGAAAGTGAGGCAATTTGAGGAGGTGATTTGGGGCACAAACCCGGAGGCTTACAGCCATCCAATGAAGAGCTGGAGGAGCGGTGAAGGCAGTCTTCACTTCTGTGCTCCCCTCGCTCAGCATTTTAGCTAGATGGCTGCTTTTGCTTATCTAGCTGAGGCGTTGGGGAGGGAAAGAAAGGAGGCTGGAGAAGGCTGAGGATACCTTTATCACTGCTTCCCCAGTCCCCTCTCCTTGCCTTCTCTCTGTCTTCTGTGAGGTCACCTTTGCAATCTTGAAGAGGCAGCTTGGCACAATTCTCTCCACACCAGGGAGGGAGAAGGGAACTCGGCCTCCTGTGTCCAACCTCAGAGCGCTGTCTCCGACCTCAAATCCGGGAATCTGAAGTATTCTATCCCCCCCACCCCCCGATTCTGTCAAGGGGACGTAGGATTGCTCTCTCCTTGTAGAAAAGTGATGAGTGGGGCAAGGGTTAAGCACTGCCTCTCCGCTGCTGTTTCTTTGCTCTAAATTTCCCTTCCCAAAGTTTCCCCCTCTAATTTTTTCCTTCATAAAAAGGGGACTGTCAGGGATTTGTTTGATGGATTTGCTTGTAACATTTAGTTAGGCCTTGAATCCCTTAGAACCTGGCAAAGGTCAACTGGTTTCCATAGCTGCCCTGAGTTGAAATGGTCATGGCAGAACCGCTTACGTTTGTAAAGATCTTTTAAAACATACCAGAATGGTATGCTTTTCTTTCTTTCTTTCTTTCTTTCTTTCTTTCTTTCTTTCTTTCTTTCTTTTGACAAAAACATACATTCAACTGATTTTTACATTATTCTTTTGAAAACTTTCTTTCCCTCCACCCAAGATAGTTGAATGCTGACTCAGTGCAAAGAACTTGGGAGGTTATAGAAACAAGGATTTAGTTTGACAATCCATTATAACTTGGCTAATATCCTTCTGCTGCCAATAATCAAGTCTCTGGTAACATTTAAGGTTTTTTTTAACCCCCCTTTCATTTGCTGAACATATTTTACTCTGCTCACAGCTCTTTTTGAAGCTCTAATGTGGGGCCCCTTATTCTCTGGCTTTATATAAGCATTGTTGTCATTGCTTTTCAAAGGGAGAGTTGGAGAAGTGGATCTACCCCAAGCAGGTCCCATATCTGCACCTGGCATGCTGGAGGAGTTGCCAGGACCCCAGTATTGTGGCAGTTCCCACTGGTTCCGTCTTTGGGTTTTGTTTTGTTTTTTGTCCAAACAACATTGCATGGCTGGACCTAGCCACCATTTAAAGGATACATTTTGGTTCAGATACTACACTCAGGTTGATTATGGGTTGAAGGTTTTCATTGAACCCCGGGTTGTTGTTGAAACGTGGGTTATTGTGTTGTTGAAATGTGCGTTATCATGTTTGTTCACTGGGA
Source organism: Elgaria multicarinata webbii (assembly GCF_023053635.1). Taxonomy (NCBI): domain Eukaryota; kingdom Metazoa; phylum Chordata; class Lepidosauria; order Squamata; family Anguidae; genus Elgaria; species Elgaria multicarinata. Next base: position 50,914,647 of record NC_086180.1, on the reverse strand, counting down.
ACAACCCACAGTTCACAACCCAGCAACAAACCATGGGTTCTCTTGATGGTTGTTCATGATTAACAAACCATGGTTTGTTAGCATAACTGGGTTCAGACAACATGATAGCCCATGGTTCAACAACAACCCACACTAAACCTATACTCAACCCTTAAGTATAGGTTATCATGTTGTCTGAATCTAGTTGTTTGAAATTAACATGGTGGGAAGACACAACTATCCAGCATGCTGCTGCCACCAGATAAATCTACCAGGACCCACCTTGGGAGCATTTATCCCAAAAGGCCACAGATAAATCTGTTAAATAAATTCAAATTTTCCATTTCCTCACTCTATTCATCACTCAGCATTCTGTGCCAACTGAGCATGTTAAGTTCTTATGGGACTACTGGGGGGCTTTTTCCCCCTTAGATTTTTTTGGGGGGAGTCTGCAAACCTTGGGGTTCTCCCAAGCCTGCTGATACCTCCTTCTTATGAGTGAGTAATACAATTTTGGCTGTATTCGGACAAGCACTTTGAGAATAGAGATTGCTATTGTGCGCATCTTTGAAATGTATGAATTCTTCCCCCCGTTGATTAAAGCATGTTTGTTGCATTTTTCAAATGCATAGGAAGGGGGGTGTCCATGAATCATATTGAAAACTTGGAAATGTACGGCGTTTGATCCCCAGATTGCATTTGAGTCTGTGTTTGGTCCAGAAGATGCGGCCTGGGAAACTCCAGATCAAAAACAAACTGAAAGAAATTTCTCATACATCCCTACATGAAATACACACTGATCCTTATCCATGGCAGAGAGATAGTTAACACATCTACAGATTTTTATGTTTGTCCCTTGGTGATATTTGATCTACAGTCCTAAACAGAGATTTGATCTGAGCATCAGAGCCAAAAACTTGAGTCTGCCACATTCAGAGCTTTCTGACCCTAGTGGAAAAAATCCAAATAAAACAGCTCTGCTAATTTGAACTTCCCTATAAGCTTCTACATAGGGGCCTGAAATTACACTATAAATATTAAAGGATTTTCCCCCCAATAGAAAACTTCAGACATAGATATATTGGCTCAGTTTCACCTACAATCCCAGTTAAGGTGACATGGAGTTTTGTGTTCCCAGGGGTCACTTTGAAAGCCAAATCCAACTTCCAGCAACTCAAGATTGCCTGGATATTTTGTTATCATATCACTCTCATGTACATACTTAACAGTATGTTGTGTTAAACACATCAGTTGGGATCCAAAGAACCACACAACTAGTTTGGCACACCAAGGGGGCTTTATGTTTATGTAGCGGGGTTGAGTGGGGTCAAGACAAAGTGGGCCCTATCCTTGATCGGTCAGCCTTGGTCACCTTGCAGTGGGCAGCTTTGCAGCAGCAATGCTCTGAATGTTCACTTAAATTTTCCACAATGTCTCTGATGGAGCATTAAGGAGAATACAAGGCAGTCATCAGTGGTAAGTCCTAATGGGGTGATTTACTGGATGAAACATTAGCCCACCATGTGACAAACTGCTTTTGAAATTGACCAAATTTTTAAAAGCAGCTTGTAATAGCACATGGGTGTCTGTGGTTCAAAGCAAATAAACAGGAAAGGCTGAATCCCACTGGGCCTGCCCAAAGCCTTGGCTAACCCCTGAGATAGCTTTTGGATCCAGGACATCTAGTTTATGTCATTCATCTTTGCACATCTTTTGCCTATAGAAGATCTTCAAAAACTTCTCTTCTGTTTGGATTACTGGAGGTTCTGGAAGCTTTATCTGATGCACACTATGACCGTGAGGATTTTAACTGGTCTTTTAACTTTTTGTAATATATCCAGAGTACATTGATTATTGGGCATATTAGAAATGTAATAAATAAATAAAAACAACTTTATGGAATCATGATTTAATATTGGATGAAAACCCAAACCAGTCAAAGCTACCAAATAATCAACTTCAAATCTTCTGTTTTGCCATCCTTCTTCCAACATTCCAAACCTCTTCCCCATTTCTCCCCTCTCTCCATTGTGCACTCATCATTTTCTACTCACAGTTGCTTATGGGTTCTTTAGACAACTTTGTGATGTTCCAGTTTCACTTCTGCTACCTAAAGATTATGTTGCAGAAAGGTAGGAAAGGAAATATTGTTTGTGTAGTGTTCTGCGATGAAACCAAAAGAAGATACAACAGATTAACACAAGGCTGTAAATCGGCTGTTAATCCACTGTATCTACTTTCAATTTTGTCACAGAATTGAGATCTGAGCACTACACAAAGAGTGTTTCATATCCTGCTTTTCTGATACATGACCTCTAGGTGGCACTGTGGTACAGCAGAAGAATGCAAATACACATGTGGAAATAATGGTTTCTTCCATTTTACAGTTAAATACCACATTTCTCTACTCTAAAAATACTTGCTGAAAGTGCTCTTTAGACCAGGCCAGATCTACACCAAGCAGGATATAACACTTTGAAAGTGTTTGAAAACAGTATATGGAATGTGTCATGGGCCCCAACATTTGTCAATATCATTATAAACCATTATAAAGCAGTCGTGTAGATCCTGCCACAAAAGTGAAACTGGAGGGTCACAACGTCATCTAAAGAACCTGTAAACAACTGTGAGTAGGGAATGCCAAGTGCATGATAAGTACCCCCAAATTGGCTACATTTATATTAGAGCTGGTCAAAGCAAGTGAAAGTGTGAATCTTTGTGTTTTGCTCCTGCTAAGAGATCTGTATTCAGCAATGGGGGTCAGCACTTGATTCTTTGTCCCAGAATGCTAGGTGTAATCTAATATCTGCACCACCACCAAGTGACAAATTCATTTAGTCTGCAGGCTCCAATTTGAGGCCAAGTTCTAAGCTGCCACAACAACTGACCTGACCTAATCTTCATGCTCCCCCACCCTGCTACTTATATCAGTTAGCCCCATGAATAGCTGTCATGACTTAAGTGACTGGAGAATCTGAAAGCTTGCACACTTTTCTTTTCTTTTCTTTTTTGGCATTTTGGTGTTGCCTAACTATATATTTTGGATTTTTTTTCCCTCCTCAAGGACCAACATGGCTATCTTTTTTCTTTATAATTTTATACCTGATCTCTTCACATTTTAAGTTTTATATGGTTTTGGATGATGTCTGAAATAAATGCATTTGAACTGAAAATTATAAAATTAACTATAATTGCACTAGCAATGTAATATACTAGGAATTTATTGAATTATAACACAACTTATAGCCCTCCCTTTTTTTGTAACTTACAGTGCAAACCTATACATTAGTCTATACTAAGTTCTGTTTCATTTAATGGGCATTACTCCCAGACAAATGGATATAGGATTGCAGCCTTAAAATTCATTTTTCAAAAAAGGCTTTATGTTAAACAAAAAGCAAATTAATACTGAACTTTCAGTTGAAATCAACAGCACTGTTCAATGCTTAGCTCTGGCTGGAACTTGCCCATTCTTTTCAGCCATATGTCAGGAGTATATTATTGGGTTAAGTAGAAGATTTAACATAAACTCTAAGTTTCCATTTTTTCATGAGAGTGAGTCAGTGTCTCAGTGTTATTTGAACTACATATATTTTAGATTTAATACATAACATTTCTTCACCTCACCTAGGCCTTTTAATTTCTTCTCATAAATTATGCCTTATTATCTAATTAGTTTGGTTATTTTAGCCAAATTTATGAGCAGGTGATGTGGCCAATTTGTTACATAGCCATAAAGCTATGCCTTTTTTATTGTTATAAGAGTTTTTCCAAAGTATGCCTTAATTCCAGGGGTTTGGGACATACTTTCCCAGGTTAATGCTGCATTATTAAGAAATTGATTAGTATAATAAAAGCTGGAGACATACACATAGTAAATTATCTCATTTTGTATTCTATCCTGCTTTTTTGCAGTATTATCCTAATTTTCATTCACATCCGATACTATAACTATACTAATTAAAAAATCACGTAAAGTACCTAAATCTAGTCTGGGTATAGGGAAACAAGTTAAATGAGCTCTTAATGTTGCCCAGAGACCTGCCAAAACGATTCTGAGACTACATAATTCTTGAACACACTATAAAAATAACTTCACAAAGTACAGCCACAGCATACTATTTCATTATGCTACCTTATTTCTCCATTTGTGCCAACGACAGCTAAGAAATAGCTCATTTTAGAAAACCATAACTATGAACATTAATGCCCCATGTCCAACAATAGTGATCCATGAAAGAAGCCTCTGAGCAAGTTCCATATTTACCAAGCTAGTGACCAGTGTCAACAGTGCCAATCATGGGAAATGGCTGCAGCTCAGTGGTAGAGCACATGCTTTGCGTGCAAGAGGTCCCGGGTTTGATGCCAGGCATTTCCAGGTACACTTGGGAAAGACTCATGCCTGAAACTATAGAGAGCTGATGTCAGTCAGTCAGTGTCTACACAGACAATACTGAGCTAAATGGACCAATGGTGTGTGTGGGTGTGTGGGTGGGTGCGCGTGTGTGTACGTACATAAAGAAGCTTCCTTATCCTCATGTCTGCTCAGCTGCTGTGTGCAAGCATCTCTGGATTGGGGGATTTATCTAATGATAATGAGCATTGTGAAATCTGGAAAAAAATAGGATAAAGAATCCTGGTCAGATTAGAAACCAAGTTTTCCAAGCAAACCAATCTTTGACTCTTACTAAAACTACTAGAGAGGGGCACTGGCCCCCTTTTCAAGTTCCTTCGCATGTTGCCTGATAATGGAAGAACACCTGACTCCACACTAGTCTGGAGAGGACCTGCAAATTGGACTCATCCCACATGACATCAGGGTTCTCACATTACACTGGCAGCATGAGGACAAACTGCCAGAATAATCTATGGTGGTATAAAGAATTAAGAAGTAACAAACGGTGGAAGGAGATAGAAAAGTTTACTTCAGAGGGCAAAGGAAGCTGAAGGGAGGGGAAAGGGAATTGAGATAGTTGCATACTCCTCAATTTCACTAGTTGGCTTGCATCTAGAGTCATAGACGTGCGTAGCACATTTCATTAGGGTGCGCAACCAGATTATTATTATTTTATTTTTAAAGATGATCATTTATTGAATACTCAGCCATAAAGGACATTTATTTATTAAACACTGTAGACACTGATGCCCTACTCCGCATTCCGCTTGCCTGACCATGAGAGGGCTGCTGCAGGTGGGGGAAGGGGAATGAGGAGATGTTCCTCAAGCACCAGCATTGGTGGGACTTTGTAGTGGCACCAGTTGGAGGAAGGGCTAATGAGGTGATATTAGTCTTTGGGGGACCTCCTCCTGGCCTCTTTGAAGTGTGGCTCCTGGCAGAGAGGCTCCTGGCAGAGCAATTCCTTTTTGCTCCTGCTGCCAAGAGCAACGTGGCACTGTTGGGTGTTTCTGTAGCAGAGCAGCCGGAGGGAAGCTGGAGGAACATTCCTGCTGCATTTGGATCCTCCTCTGGATTTCTACTCAATGGTCCCCTCAATTCAAGGCTTATTGCTTGAGACATTTGGGTGTGCCTGGCACACCTGGCACACCCCTTGTGCACACCTATGCCTAGAATATCAGATATGTGCCCAATACTGACCCATAACCTCTAAATATATTTGCTGATAAAATGTATTGTACATGATATACCAAGCCTGTAGGTCTGGAGAGCAATGCTTTCACTCTTCCTTCCTTTGAGAAGTTTTTAGGATGTTTTTAGGATGTTTTTAAGTATGTTTTAACAATTTATTAGGGATGTGCTCCACTTCTAATCGGACCGGCGAATTAGAAACGGAGCGGGGTGCTTCGCCTCCCCTTAAAGCGGAGGCGAAGAGGATTGGGGGGCCAGCGGAGCGTTGCGAAGAGGATCAAGGTGAAGGCAGATCCTTCGCCTCGATCCGGAGCTCCGCAAGAAAGGTAAGTGGGGTTTACCAGGCCCTGCCGCTGTCGCTGTCGCCCATGCGGCAACAGCGGCAGGGCCCGGTAAACCCCCCTCCCTCCTCTCCCTTACCTGCGTCCATCCGCGGTCCCTCGGCTTCTTCAATTGAGCCCGCGGCTCAACCAGGAAGTCTAGACCGCACTTGCGCCCCAGATTTCCTGGTTGAGCCACGGGCTCAATTGAAGTAGCTGAGGGACCGTGGACGGACGCAGGTAAGGCCCCCCTCCCCCTTGGTCCCTTACCCGGCTTTGTCGCCGTCGCCGCATGGGCGGCGGCGGGGCCCGGTAAACCCCCTCCCTCCTCTCCCTTACCTGTGTCCGTCTGCGGTCCCTTGGCTTCTTCAATTGAGCCCGCGGCTCAACCAGGAAGTCTAGGCTGCGGCCCAGACTTCCTGGTTGAGCCACGGGCTCAATTGAAGAAGCCAAGGGACCGCGGACGGACGCAGGTAAGGCCCCCCTCCCCCTTGGTCCCTTACCGGGCTCTGCAGGTAAGGGAGAGGAGGGAGGGGGGCCTTACCTGGCGCCACTCCCCTCCACTGCGGAGCTCCGATTCGGAGCCAGAGCTCCACGGCGAAGAGGATCGGACTATGGGCGGAGCGGCGCAGAGCGCAGCGGGCCTGATCCGAAATTTTCGGATCGGCCCGCAGGGCGGATCGGGGGGTCCATGCACACCCCTACAATTTATATTATGTTTTAATTCAGTTTTATGTATTTTACCATTTACTGTTGTTCCCCGCCTTGATCAAAATGGAGAGGCGGGTAAGAAATAAATTTAGTATTATTATTATGATTACTTTATTTATTAAAAAGTATTATACCATGACTTATAAAAGTTCAAGGCAGCTCACATTATGCACAGTACAATAAAATAAAAAACTACTATAACCACACAGTAACAAAAGTATGTGAGTTATCATATTGATGAAATAATTTTAATGCATAGACAAACACAGTACTATCTTTAAAGGTCAAACCCCAGCAATATATTTTTATAAAAAAAAACCCACCCCAAATCAATGATTTTATTTCTCTTTGTGTTTTTAGGTATGGAGTGTGTCTAACTCTGGTCTTCTTCCAGCTTTCAACAATGAACCTTCTCAACAGTGTATTTTCAGACAAACAAATCTCAGCTCCTAATGGGATGTCATGAAAAGGTTTTCTGTTGATATGTGGACTATAATAATGATAAATGTTGGGCAAGCAATCCACCATTAAATCATTATTAGTCAGTTATACCTGGTAAAGTACTTGCAGTATTTCCTATTTTCATAATTGGGGTAATGATGAAGAGTGGTACCGAACAGAAAATGTAAATCATCATGATGTAATTCTGGCTCAAAAGATGTCTTGGAAGTGTTAATGGTGGATAAACATTTTCTTTCTTTTTTTTAAAAAAAAGTTTTTATCTACTTTGATACTAGCCCTACCTATTCTTTTCTTTATATTACTTAATACTATCCAATTCTTAATATCCCAATATGAAGTCAATAATAGCCTGACATTAACATACTACTGAAAGAAATGACAACTGTTAGCTCAATGGAAGCAAGTGCAAGTTTTCAGTGCATATGCAACACCTTTTCCCCCTTGCGACATATACATCCCTGCTGTTTCTATAGAAATATGAATCCCTTCTGACATTTAGTATTAGGATTAGGATTATTCCTGTGCAGTTAAATTTAGGTTCTGGCTGTTGTTATGCTTGTTGCTATAAGGTCCTGTCACTTCAATCCTATACATGTCTACTCAAAAGCAAGTCCCATTTATATAAAAAATTACTCCCAGGTAAATTGAGTAAAGGATTGTATCCTAAATTATGGATACTTATTTGTTGTTAAAATGCGGACAATTAGTAAGCATTCTACTTGAGTTCGTGTGTACCAAGGTCATGGAGTTCCCCTTGGTTGAGGTTCTGGGTGGCCCAGGGAACTTTTTATTCCCAATAAAATTTGGATCAACACAACAGTCTTTTGTTAAATTCCAGAAAGGTAACTGTACTAGCCTTTGTGACAAAAGCAACAAAGGATCTTCTGGCACCTTCAAGACACACAGATGTATTGTGTCACAAATGCTTGTGAACTAGATCCCCCTTCATCAGATTATGAAGTGTTATCTCCAGTTGGCAGATGTGTGGGTGTATACGTAATATCATCTACACACATAGGCACAAAATGTACAGATGCTTAACCTTTCTTTATAGTGTGTCTATTTTGCCTTTCTAGAGCAGTCAAGGTGGTTTACAAAAGGTCCAAAACATTTAAAAAAACACACAATCAGATAAAAACATAGTAAAACAGTCAAAACAATATAAAAACTTATAACAACAGTTTTAAAAGCCAAGTTTAAAAGATGTGTCTTGATCCCCTTCCAGAAAGCAGAATGAGTGGGGACCAAAAGGAGAGCATTGAGCAGGGGGTTGGACTCGATGGCCTTATAGGCCCCTTCCAACTCTATTATTCTATGATTCTATGATGAATTTGGAAGCAACACAGGAGAAAGCCCTTTCTTCTGTGCCTAACAAGTGGGCCTCTGGAGGCAATGGTGCCTACAAAGGGGTTGCTGATCTTAATAGCAGGTCCATACTGAGATAGGTGGCCCCTCCCATAGTGAAACCCTAAGCCATTTAGAGCTTTAAAGGTTAAAACTAACACCCTGATTGAAGCCCAGAAAACTACTGGCAACCAGAGGGGATCTACACGTCGTACTGAAGGCGCTTGTGTGAGCCTCCAGTGCGCCCCCAAAATGATGGTGTAGATCCTGCCCTGAGAGACGGAGAAAGAGGCGGAGGAGGAGGCTGAGCCGGATTCCCCAGCCGCCGCTGCCTCCTTCGCCTCTTCCTCCGTCTCTCAGGGCAGGATCTACACCATCGTTTTGGGGGCGCACTGGAGGTGCACGCAAGCGCCTTCAGTACGACGTGTAGATCCCCTCCCAGTGTAGGTCTTTTAGGATTTTTTTTAGGATGTTTTAATAAAGTATACTATGTTTTTAATTCAGTTTTATGTATTTTATACTTATTGTTGTTGATCCAAATGGAGAGGTGGGTAAGAATTATTATTATTATTATTATTATTATTATTATTATTTCAGGACAAGTGTACCTTGGATAGCTCCTTTAGGGTTTTGACTGGCCCTGACTAAAACTAGGAAGTGGTTTCACCACCCCACTGACATTGGAGCCACCAACCTCCGCTGATTCTATGACTTGCATATCTGAAGAAAAGTGTTAGCATCATTAACCATTATAATGACAGGACTAAATGTAAATATTACAAATTCAGAACACAGTGATAGCCCCACATTTCTTCTTGTTCTTCCATTACTTCACCAAAGAAGTCTCTGGGGTGGAGATATAAACAGATGGTTACTACAGCTACAGCCTCATCGTAATGTGAAGTCCAGGGTTATTTCACATGATATAATATTTGAGACCTTGAAATGTACAATATTGGTGGCCTGGCTGTGTTTAGTGCTTCATTGTTTTTTCAATGCATTTTGCAATAATTGTTTCAAGCAGGTTGCATATACACTGGACTTCTTATTGATTTTGCATGTTATTTCAGCTATGTTTATATTAAAAGAATGAAGCAATCTAGAAACCACTCACTCATTAGAAAGGGGACTACTTGTAAGTGCTTTTAAGACTGCAGCCAAGACTGCAGAAGACATATTTCTCTGTTCAAACCTAACTATACTTAATCCTGGAGAAATTAATAGAGAAAAATGGTTTCTAAGGCAATGGAATATTTAATGGTAATAATAATGTACACTTGCATTCTTTGACATGAGAAACAAAGCACTGGCGAAAAAAAATGAATGGATTATATTAATGACAATAATAGTGGAATGGAAAAAATGGAATGGTGTACCGACGGATACACTCCCAAGGATGCAGAAGGTATACCCCTAGCTGAGATCATCCAATCTGTGATACCATTGAATTAAACAAAATATGTCAATAAAAATCATATGGATTAAAAGTAGATGAGTGTTGCAAGATGTTCACAAATAAATCCCTTTGTGCAGTGCATACAATGGAAAGTCAGTCTTAATTTTCATCAAAACAAATTAATAGCCATTCAGATAAGGGCAAATGAGACACAATTCACTCTCAAATATTAGAGGGAAATTTAGATTTTGATTAGAACTTTTTTTTTTTAAGGAGGCAAGCCATAGTGCCAAACTAGAACATACATTCCACGTTGGGGATCGTTAGGAAAGGAATAAACAAAATTACTAAAATTGCAGTGTCCTTAGCATGCAGGATCCCAATCTAGATTTGGGCCAGCACACGCAGGTAGGATGTGTTTAAACCTTCCCACTCAGAAATTCCCCCCTTAAATTCACCCCCCTGCACAGAAGAAGAAAGGGGGGAACCCCCATTACCACTAATGGAGGGTGTGTGTGTGTGTGTGTGTGTGTGTGTGTGTGTGTGTGTGTTTCTGTTTTAACCTCCCCAACATGCATGTGCTCTATTGAGTTGATTGCAGGTTGTTCTAGAGGATTGCTCCAGATTTCTTCGAATATTTCTCAAGCTCTTTATTATGTTGTTAGATATCTAGCCACTCATAAACCTGGAAACTGGCCATTTGGTTATTATTTGTTCCTTAAGCAGTCATCATCTTGAGGAGTTAGTGGGGAAATGGCAAGTCTAAGGGCTCATCTACACCAAGCAGGATATTCCACTATGAAAGTGGTATAAAAGCGGTATATAAAAGGCAGGAGCCACACTACTGCTTTATAGTGGTACTGAAGTGCACTGCAGGATCTACACTACTGCTTTATAGAGGTAATGAAGTGCATTGACAACTGATGGGACCCATGACACAACTACACTAAGCAGGATATAACACTATGAAAGTGGTATGAAAGCGGTATATGGTATGTGTCAATGGGCCCCAACAGTTGTCAGTGCACTTCAATACCACTATGAAGCAGTAGTGTGGCTCCTGCATATTATATACCGCTTTCATACCACTTTCATAGTGGAATATCTGCTTGGTGTATATGAGCCCATAAGCTACCAATGGGGTGACTGCTTATGAATCACCAAAAAAGAGGAAATGCTTCACCAAAAAAGAGGACCAAAGAGGATACCAATTGGCATACAAATTGCATATCCTAATTTATATGTATAGATGCTACTTTAGAACCAAGTATTATAAGTGAAATAGAAATGCAGTACATCTCACCATCATGTGGAAGACTGTGTCCATGTAACCTGTGTGCCTTCCTCAGCCTGCTGTCCAGGTGCTGTTGATGAGTAACTTCAAGACCCACTTCTTCCTTCTGTGGTTTTTAATCTTTATACTGGACTTGGACTGGACAGCCTTTCAAATAGAGGTTGCCTTCAAAATAGAGGACAGTCCTCTGGAAACCCTTCAAATAGAGGACTGTCTGTTGTGATTCTAAGCCCTCCTGCCAAGATGTGAGACAATAAAGAGGTCTGCTGTGCAATCTACAAAAGCTTTATTCAGTAAATAGGCATCTCTTCACACTTAAAAGGAGTGTGAATGATCAGAGATATCTTCTAAGCTTAATTAGCCTAATAAAGCAATGCAGTTGCTTATCAGCTAAATGGACAGTTGCCCACTGTGTTCAACAAGCTTTTACTAAACCCCTTCTTCAGGGAGGGTCTTCAGACTGTAACCTCTGGCAAGTAGCTAGCCTGGCAGATTGTGGGGTCCTGTCAATTATGATGCTCCCTCCCCCTCCAACAAAGACGGAGTTCCCAGCGGGTGAGGAGGAGGATCTCTGACCCTGGAAATCCTGTTCGATAAGCTCCTGGGAAGATTCGTCCTTGACTCCTGGAGAATCTTGGAGAATTTCTCCCCCCACTTCCTATTTTGGCTGGTCTTCTTCTTCAGCCTCTGATTCTGGATACACACCTGGAAGATCAAGCTTGATACTGTCCTCTGTAAAAGAGGACACATACCCACCCTAGTTACTGTTTGGGAAAGCTACATGGGCCCAATGGTTTACTGCTGTAAACTGTGCTTACATCGTCTATTGCTTACACATTGCCCTCCATCGTATTCTAAGGAAGGAGCAAGAGGAAGGCCCTATGTTTATTTTGTCACATGGAATCATGTTATCTATCTTTCATGCTAGTCAGATTTGGAGCAATGGAAAAGTTAACTCTGAAGTATTGTCATGGTAATACAAATGTTCATATTTGTAAAGGGTAGATGTAAAAACTAAACCTATCAAATCTGCAAATGTTCAGACTTGGTAACTTGGTCAGTGTTCAGACTTGATGAAATATCTCATTTTGAGAATAGGCCCATTCAAATCAATAACATCAAAGTTAGTCATGACTAACTGAAATCCCATTGATTTCAATGGCTCAGCTCTGGGTATGACTAAATCTGGATCCAACCTCTCATAAAATATCAAAACTGCCCAAATCAATCTTCATGCTCAGCGTCTTTTAGTGACATCTTTAGAGGAACCAAACAATTTAGTATTTCACAGAAATACTGAACTCATCTCATTTCCTGTTCCTTCTTGCTAGCTACCTTTTGATCTGTATCATCATAAAATGTTGTATTTCCTTAGATGAAAAGGACAACTGGAATATTAATGAGCAACATATGAACAATCAAAAGATGTCGCAAATGGCAATACAGTAAAGGAGTACCACTTCACTAGTTCACCATCTGTGTCAACTGTAGACAAGGCACTTTGCCAGGCACACGTCCCAACCTTGAGCTTAACCATTCCCGCATTACAAAACTGCATTCATGCAGCTGCTTCACTAATGTCACTAACAAACACAAATTATGCATTTATTTATTTAATTAACTTATACCCCACCTTTCTACAAGGAAATGGCACTCAATGCAGATTATGACAACAACATTTAAATTAAAAAACATAATTTAAACATAGAACAAATATACTAAAAAAACAATTTAAAAAAACCAAAGCAATAAAAGAATAAAAACAGCACCCAGCCCAACAGTAGGGTGACCATATGAAAAGGAGGACAGGGCTCCTGTACCTTTAACACTTGCATAGAAAAGGGAATTTCAGCAGGGGTCATTTGTATGCATGCAGCACTTGGTGAAATTCTCTCTTCATCACAACAGTTAAAGCTGCAGGAGCCCTGCCCTCTTTTTTATCTGGTCACTCTAGAACAAATAGTTTAGATAATTCCTATGATGCTGTGTCTATTCTGTAATTTACATTATAATTGGATGCCTTTTTAGCAATGTTAGTTGGATGTGTGGGGGACCTGATCCAGATTGTGCTTAAGCAGGGGGCAAAGTCTTCATTCTCCCTACCCTCACAGGGTCTCGATCTGGGTAGTAGCATGTCGTCTGATCTTATGAGGTCACATTCCATAACTGAAGGAATAAGCATTGCACAGTTTTCACCAAAATTTGAAAGAAATATATGATATGACCTAAAGATAAATAGAGGTAAATGTGTCAATGTTCAGTAGTTTTTAACCTATTGTACCTGTGGTAATTTCTATCAGATCTGTTTGAAATTTTGCACTATTGTAGACCTCATCACCTAGATCAGGGATGACAGGTTTAAGAAATTAACTCAACAGGTGCCATTTGCACATGCAGTATAGTTTTGGAGCTTAGCAGCTGCTTAAAAAGACCTAGATCATCAACTAGATAAACCAGAGCACCAACGCTCAAGAACGTGTAGCCAACAAGGCTACATGGACTTAAATTCAAGTCTTATCTGGCCGGAGAGTTTGCAGTGAGAGACAGACAGAGAAAGTGATTTTCACTGAGATCATTCTGCCATCAGGCCTCAGAAATTCAATCCTGAAGACTGATAGAGTGTCCCAGCCAATTCTAACTGCTATAACTTTTTGCTATAATGTCTCCTATTACGATGACTTTGCCAAGAGTGCTAACAAGGGGCCAAAGAAAGTTAATGTTCTGGGTATTGAAATAACAGACCTGTTCAGGAGTGTTACTTGAAACTCTACTTTTAGCAAACCTGGACTGGAAAACTCTTGGTTGTCTCAGGGGGGAAAGCTAAGGTCTGCTCTTTTACTGAGCTTGTCATCACTACATCCCAATAGCGTCACTTAGTTTTCCATCATTAAGTCGGGATTCATGAGCACCTGGCCACCTGCTTTCAGGAGCGCTAAAGACCAGGCTGCTGTAAATGTCGTTTCTTTTCAATCAATGAAACTGAAAAGATACTTATTTTCTTGTAAATATCAGTCTTTCCTTTGTGTTCTGTTACATCTAATAGCTCTCCAGAGGGTCCGTTCTCAACACAGGGCTTTAAACAGGTCGCATCGTTTCTAAAATTGAAGCGGCACATTCTGGATCCAGCTGATTAGGTTTGGCATGAACTACTGGGATGGAATTAGACGTGTACAAAACACACATACAGGAATCCATTTTCCCAACCTCAAGCATTGTATTTCTGTGAGAAAATCTGCCTGCTTCTTTGACTTCAGCCAGCTCTATTTGTGCTGTCATTTCTTCAATAGCATTAACGGTGAAATTCAGTTCCAGCCTGTAGATAGTTTTGAAGAAGTACACTATGCTCCGAGTTGTACATGGGTTTTTCAGTCTTCATTAAAGTCTACAGATGGTTTGGTGCAAGAAGGCCCCGCCTCTTGGGGTTTTCTTGGTCCACTGACCTTTGTATTCTCCACACTGACTGGCAGCAACTCTTCAAGTTTCAGACAGGAACCTATCAGGGATTGATCCTGGGATCTTTTGCATGGAAAGCCCTGCCACTCTGCTATGGCCCCTATAAAATAGGAACAACTTTCTGGGTTTTCTGTTGCTGCTGTCTTATTTGTTTATTTCTAAGATTTAGTATTTACCCTGTAGTTAATAGGTCTCAGGTGATGTACCATAAAAACGCCAATGAAATCCATATATATCCAAACATATTATGGAACCATGGTTACCATTTATTTCCTGTGTTGAAACTCTTCGAACTTTTGATCAAATTCCAACCAAATACAGTCACCTACATTTTTTTCTGACTAATACACACATACATACAAAATGACATTCACTCGCACATGCTTCTTTTATATGCTATATCAATTTTACTTTTACTCTTTCATTAGGCATTGAGATCCTACTTAGGCTGTTTTACTGTAGATGTTCCATAAGCATACAGACAAAGAATTAGAATTAGTGAATACCCAGTAGTGTCCCACATTATTGGCCATGTCTACACCATGCCTATATCCCGGGGTAGTCCTTGGATTGTCCCTGTGCATCCACATGGTGCACAGGGGATCTTGGGGGCAACTCGGAACTAGCAAGGACTTACCCCAGGATATCAGGAATCATGGAAAAGCTAAACTTTCCGTGGTTCCAGGGCAATCCCACAGAGCGTGGCTGTGTGACCCCTGCTCCCGGGTTGTCCTGTCCTCCCATGAGTAGCGGGGACAGTAAAATGGGCACGGAGCTGTACGGTGGCAGTCTGTGCCCATCAGGGGGGGTTGGGGAGTGGGGTCAGGGGGGTCCCTTACCTTTACCGCTGGAGTGCAAGTGCGCTCTTGTTGTTTTAAAATAAACAACAAGACACCCAGGAAGGATCGCGGAAGCAAGTAAGTTTGCGATCCTCCCCCTACACCTTTTTGGTGTAGACATGCCCACAGTCTCCTCCCAGATTTAGGAATCTCCAAATAACTTCTAAACTTTTTCAGTTGAACGCACTGCATACCATGGCACTTTCATTCATGCTGGATTCTATGCCACAACTGTAACTTTGAACCAGCTGAACTACTTTGTTTCTTATTCAGAATATATCTGCCCCAGCAGTTGCTCCTGGGATATATCCCAGAAACATACAATGCTACCCAAATATCATTTTAGGTTGTGTCCTTGATTAGGACTTCACTCCCAGGGATGCTTCCAGCAGAGCTCCTAGCGCTACCAAAGCGAAGACGTTGTGCAGCTATTCTTAATGGATTGGCTGCAGTAAAAGAAACAAAGGAGGAAGCAGCCTGTTACGAGTTGAAGACAATGTCATCTGGACTCCCCATAAAATTCTGTGAATGACGCAGGGTGATGGTGCCAGAGAAGCCACTCCTGAAAGCTTCACAGATCTTGTTGCAGGTAAGTGGAAAGACATAACAAGAACTATTGCTCCCTTCCCTTGTGAAAATGTCACTTAGGGCTTTTCCAAATTGCTTCTGTTTCTAGATTACTTGGGCTTTTCTACATGAAGCTTTTAACCCGCACATTTACCTAGGCTTCTGCTTCCAGATTCTTTGTGGGATTAAGATTGACTCCTTTACATATGTTTTTCCTCCTGCGTTTTTTCTTTCTCTGCCTTACTATATGTTCCATTACAGAACCACTTGGTGAGACTGTGGTAAACTGAAATTGCAGAAATACACCAGAGTTTCACACCACCATTCACGGAAGTACCAGAATTTCCTCATTGGGGTGGGGGGAACTAAAATGGTTGCAAAGCAGAAGGGAGGCCATGGAGGAGGAAGATGTTGTGCAACTGTCTACAAACTACCATGTGTGAGGAATGATGAATGGACAATAAAATCCATGTGTAGAAAGGCTCTTTGTGGGATTAAGATCAGATATCTACTCACAGGGTTTTTGGGTAGGTGGAGTGGGGGAGATGTTCTTCCCTTCCGTTGTCCAGGTGGCACTGTGATATAGCAGACTTATGCACTAGTCTTATTTGGACTTATTTGGACTTATTTGGACTTATTTCAGCCCAAAATGCCAGATTTTCCCCAGACACACACATACACACACATAAAAATGCTTGAAAAACCAGAGGAAAGGCCCTGGAGAAGGAGGATATTGTCTAAAGCGCCTGCAAACTACCATGAGTGAGGAATGATAAGAGCACAATAAACGCTTCATCTAGAAAAGTGCTTACAGTTGATCCAGCACAGCCTGTCGTTTCAAGCAGCAAGTGGTTGGCACCTTTCCTGCCTGTAGTCCTGCTCCAGAGAAAAGTATGCAGGTTTGTTCAAAGCAGTGAACCTTAACTATATTAGTGTTGTTTACACATTCGCTAAGGGCATGGCTAGATGGGGTGATATCCCGGGGATCATCCCTGGATTGTCCCTGTGTGTCCACATGACACACAGGGGATCCCGGGAGCAGGGAGGGATGATCCCTGCATTTCCCCGGGATATGGCCCTACACATTTTTCTCGGTTTTTCCCGCAGTCCTGGGATGATCCTGAGACCGCGGGACGTGTGGGCAGCCATCCCGGTATAGTCCCAGCTCCTCGTAAGTAAACACGAGGAGCCGAGAACTGGGCACAGTGCATGGAGCTCTGCGAGCGCTGCATGCTCACCCCGGGGGGGGGGGGAGAGAGAAGGTTCAGAGCTTTTTAAAAACAAAAAACAAAAAAACCCACTTACCTTTGCGCTGGAACACTGGCACGCTCCAGCTCCTGTTTCTTAAAAAAAAATGGTGGGCATGACATCCTCTTCCTCCTGGGACATCACACGCCACATGTGGACTGAGGGGGATGATCTCGCAATCATAAAATCGCGACATCATCCCCCTACACCCCCTCGTCTAGCCATGCCCTAAGACTTGTTTAATGAACATAACTGATCCTGGCATATCTGAGCTGGGAAAGCAACTTCTGTTCTTAGGCCTTGAGCCGACCATGTTATCGGTACCACTTGGGGGGATGGATTTGAATATGATTTTATGGCAAGGTATGGATGCCTAGAGATGGAAAATATGTGATAGCAAGTCATAACTCTTTACCTTTTGTGTGTTACCACTCCACTCCCCAGCTGAAACTCTCCCCACGGCCTGAGTTCGATCCCAGCGGAAGCTGGTTTCAGGCAGCCAGCTCGGGTCAACTCAGCCTTCCATCCTTCCGAGGACAGTAAAATGAGTACCCAGTTAGCTGGGGGAAAGGTAATAACGGCCAGGGAAGGCAACGGCAAACCACCCCACTATATAAGGCCTGCCAAGAAAACGTCAGCGTAAGCTGGCGTCCCTCCAAGAGTCAGTAATGACTCGGTGCTTGCACGAGAGGTTCCTTCCTTTCCTTCCAATATTGTGACTTGTATTATTAAACATAACAATTGCAGTAATTTTGATTATATAAATTAATAATTATTATGATTATATTTATAATGATAATAATTACACCAATTAAAATATATAAATGTTTTAAGTTTTGGAGGGTTTTTTGTTCAGAGCTGGTGGTGAATGAACAGCAACATCATGAAGAAGACTGAAACAAGCACATCCTGTCCCTCTGATCCCCAGTGTATAATTCATTTATGGTCAAATTTCCAACCTGGAGATACGCTGACAAGCCCACAGGACTACTCATCATAGAAAACTCTGTTAGCGGCAGCTCAAGTAAGGAACCACATTCCACTGAGCAGCAACGGTAGTACAACCTACAGTTAATGGATGTGATGAGTTTGCCCAATTTTTTGTTGATAAGATTAATGGAATTAGAGCTGGTTTTCCTCCAGGCTTACCCTCTGAGCTGCCGCTGGAGGCATCGAGAATACGGCCTATGTTTGATTGTTTTGCCTTAGTATCCTTGACTGAGCTGGAGAGGATTTTGGTTCAGGTTAGGCCGACCACCTGTGGCCTGGATCCATGTCCAACTTGGTTGATCTGCCCTGCTAGGTTGGTGGTGGGTCCACTTTTAATGGCAGTGGTGAATGCATCCTTGATGGAGGCTAGGGTGTCCACTTGCCTAAAATTGGCTAGTGTGTGGCCACTCCTTAAGAAACCAACTCTTGATCCATCGCTGCTGACAAACTACCGACCGCTCTCTAACCTTCCTTTTCTTGGTAAGGTGGTAGAGAAAGTGGTATTGGCACAGGTTCAAGAGTTTTTTCATGACTCTGATTTTCTAGATCCTTTTCAATCAGGTTTTAGACCGGGTCACAGCAAGGAGACTGCCCTTGCCGCAGACTGTGACGATCTTCTTTTAGCAATGGACAAAGGTCATCTGTCCATCCTGCTGTTATTGGACCTTTCAGTGGCCTTCGACACAGTGGATCATGAATTGTTGATTAGATAGTTGAAGACCCAGGTGGGACTGGAGGGCCTGGCTCTTGCCTGGTTCCAGTCCTACTTGGATGGAAAGGCTCAGGTGGTTACCATGGGCACCTGTACATCTACTCCCACAGCCCTCCCCTGTGGAGTTCCACAGGGTTCCATCTTCTCACATTTCATGTTCAATGTATATATGAGGCCGCTGGCAGAGTTAATTAGAGCCCATGGGCTGAGGTATCATACGTATGCTGATGATACCCAGCTTTACATCTGGGTGGGGTCTGACCTCGGCGAGGCAGTTGCTACTCTGTCTTGGTGCCTGGCTGAGATCTGTAACTGGATGTCTAGGAGTAAACTAAAGCTTAACCTGGAGAATACTGAGCTGATGGTGATTGGCCGAGGTCAGCGGTTGGCAGATTTGAGGCAGGAGCTCGTAGATCTGCCTATTTCAGGAATCTGACCAAGGATTGTGACTGAGGCGCGGGACCTGGGTGTTTTTCTTGATCAGTCCCTAACTATGTCATCACAGGTGGGGGCTGTGGTTTGGAGTTGCTTTTATCAACTACATGTGCTCCACCAAGTTCGCCCCTTTCTGTCAGAGGCTGATCTTACCACCGCAGTCCAGGCCCTGGTTCTTTCCAAACTGGACTATTGCAACCTGTTGTATACAGGGCTTCCCTTGAAGCAAATCCAACACCTACAGGCTGTACAAAATGCAGCAGCCAGGTTGGTCAAGGGGCTCCCAAAGTGGTCTTCTATCACTTTGGTGCTTCAAGAGCTCCATTGGCTGCCGGTGGCTGCTAGGGTGCACTACAAGGTCTTGTTAACCACGTATAAAGCCCTGCATTGCTTGAGCCCTGGATACCTGAGTACTCGCCTTTCTCCTGTGTCTCACCATTGGCAGACTCACTCTCAAGAACAGGGTGCCCTGATGGTCCCCGGCTACAAATTGAAATGTGCGGGGGCTAGGGCTTTTTCAGTGGTGGCCCCCAGTTATGGAATAATGTGCCACTGGAGATTAGAAAGTCTCCCACTCTCAATTGCTTCAAACGCCTTTGTAAGGCGGGTTTTTTCCCCACAAGAGTTTGGGGAGGGGTGGTTTAAATTGGGTTGAGGGCTTTTAATGGTTTGAGGGTGACAGTTTTAATGGAATTGTCTTAATGTGTGTTGAGGTTTTTAATGGAATTGTTTTATATGTTATTGTAAAGTGCCTCGATGCCAGAAATAAAAATGCTTTAAATAAATAAAATAAAATAAAATAAGTAAACTGTTAGACATTGCGAGAAATGTGGAAAGCAACATGGTTCCCAAAGTATTTTACCACAGGAAGTGCAGGAGCCTGTTTACTATGAAGAGAGATGTACAGAGTATTAAGCGAAAAGCTGAAGCAAGTGTCAGTGATGATGCTGGAATGAGTGAGTGCACAAGTAAACGTTTAAACAGAAGAACATCATTAAAGTCAAACATGTATGCTGAAGAAGGTATGTTTTGTGAAAAGATAAAATGCTACAAGGGAACATCAACTCATGAGAAATTAATCAAGGCCACAGAGCTTAGAGTTGACAAAAGGCTTCAAGAGTGTGCAACCATTAATTGTGATTCAAAGATCTTAGCAGTTTGAAGTAGGGACATAGTGGCTGCAGAAGCCCATTATCACGCATCTTGTTATAAGAACTATACAAGGGTTAAAGCAAAGGAGGAAGATCATGCATCTAGCATTCAAACTGATGATCACTACAAAAATATGAGAGATGAAGCATATGATGAACTATTTCAATATATTAGATTATTCCTAAAAAAGAGGTAATACGTGTGACGACTCTCACTGAAAGGCCTGAAACCCTCATGACACGCAGAGGAATACAGGGAACAGACGAATCAAACAAGAAGCGTATTAGAAGAAAATTGGAATCTGAGTTCGGTGACAGCCTCCATATATTCCCAGACAACCAAGGTAAATTATTGGCCCAACCTGATAGTGTCATGCTACAGGACGTTGTAAGAGAAAACCAGAGTTTGAAAAGAGAATTATCAGTTTTAAAGGTTAAGGCAACAGACATGAACAAGATCATTGATAAAACATCATTGCACATAAGAACTATGATTAAAACAAACTTGACATCAACACCATGGCCATATCATCCTTCAGACGTTGATAAAGATTCATTTACAGTGCCTGATTATCTTAAACGGTTCCTATTAGGACTTCTGACTGGAGATCCAGAAAATACAAAGCCCTCCAAAAGGGTTGCCTTATGCAATCATTCAGTCAGGACATTATATATGCAGTGACAAATGGCCAGCAGAGCACACACACCCCAAGCAATTGTTGCTCCCATATGCCATAAAAATGCTGGCTGGCAATGTTGAAATAATTTGCACTCTAAACAGACTTGGGCCATAGCTAGACCTAAGGTTTATCCCTGGATCATCTAGGGGTCAAACCTGTTCATCTAGGTGACACACAGGGGATCCAGTGCTCAGGCAGGGGCGAACCCTGGATGATCCCAGGATAAACCTTAGGTGTAGCTGTGGCCTTGGTCATGGGATTTCATCCTCACAACTGGAAGAAAATAATACCGCCTTATGTCTTAAGAAACTTGCTGAATTGAGCAAATTGAGCAAATTGTTCTTCCAGCTGCCATTCAGCCTCATGTATTCACTAACTTAGCACAGGATAACATTGATAGGCTGGAAGAGATTCTTAGTGGTAAGGGGACAACTCACTGAGTCAACGGTATAGCTGTGCAGCCCAAGTTGTTTGGACCACAACCTTTGAAAGCTCCTCTCCCAAGCATTGAGAAACAAAAGCAAAGAACATTGACCACCACAAATATTGAAAAATTGTCCATGTATGTTCTGGTGAACAAGTTGGGCCTCAGCCATTGATGACAAATACCGAAGTCATGCCGGAATGTGTTGCCCAATTGAAGCTTGCACAAAATAAGAACATAATCTGGGTTGTTATAAGACAAGATAATACCAAGATATTACCACGCAGATAATACCAAGTTCACAGGATTCCATTGGCTACTTGCCCACCATTAATGTCCCTGCAACTGAGTTGACAGCTGTTTCTGAAATTATGAAACAGAGCTGATAAGGGAATCACTGCATTTGGCAGTGATCAAGCTCTCTACGCAAAAGCAACTGAGATCATGTGGAAGCATAAAGCCTGTCTGCCAACAGACATACACAAGAAACATTTTCACAGCTCGGAGACGAATGAGATCTCTCTGAAGAACTAATGGACAAATTGGCACAATTCTCGTGCTTAGTGTATGCACCAAAACCTTCGGTACATCACGTGAATGACTTGAGATATCACCTATTTTGTGCAAAGAAGGGTGAGATAGACAGTCATCAACTTCCACCTTGCAGAGACTGTCTGAAGAAACATGCCGAATGTGCAAATTATCAAGCCGCTATAAGCAAGAGATGTCTTCTGAATGATCCACAGACACCTAGAGGGGATCTACACTAGTATATGAAACTTTTTTTTACAGTCATTGAACGTTTTGCTTTTGAACGATTTAAAACGTAGCAGTTTTTAAAACGTTTACTTAATTATCTCTTTCCGTGGGAATGCATTCCTTTTGGCCACACTAAGAAAAGAAATCCGTTTGTTCTTTTTCCCCCGGCTGCCAATTTCCCCTCCCACTTCCTCTTCTCTCCGAGAATCCCCCACTTACAATCGATCCTGCAGCCTCTCAAAAGTGAAACTAAAAGTGGCTTCAAAAAGAGGCTTGAAAGAAAAAAACGGTTCCAACTTTGGGCGCAGAAATTACATAAACATGCCCCCAGGAATGCGATTGGCTAATTAAGAACTACAGGAAACCCATTTAATACGATGAAATCAGCCACATCATAACAAATAGAATGACTTATTTCAGAGAAGTTCAAAATAAAAAACGGAGAACAGACAACAATAAAACGTCACAAACTGAACGTCATGTGGCGAAATACTAACAAACGCACACTTAAAAACTGTACGACACATTCTAACTTGACTATTGTAGATCCCCTCCTAGTCCAATTGGGAGAGGATGGAAGTTGGAAAAACAAGATGGAGCAGAGCAACTGGTAATGGACTGGATGGAGGGGCAGCCAGCAACGCAGGCTGTATTAGATCTACTAGCTTGCAATTGCATTAGGAACTGCCAACTGCCAACATGTGTCTGCTGTCTAAATGACCTCAAGTGCACTGACATGTGCAGACTTCCTGGCTGTGAACATCAAACAGATGCAGAGAGCGATGACGCCTATTCAGAAGAAGAAGATGATTATGACAAATGTGAATGATAAAACTGTGTTTATGTTCAATCATAACATACATTGCCTGTGTAAGATGTAACAACTACTACTATTAGATTGTCAGTGAAAATTATGCATATAATCTGTATCAATATATAAGGAATACAATAAAGTTCGATTGTTATTATTATAAGGACTTTATTATTATTACAATTAATAATCAAAATTATTTTAAAATACTATTGAATTTAATCAATATGGTGGAATTAGATTTATTTTTCAAAATATTATGATGAATTTGTATGCTATTTATCAAAAATATGAAAACCATTTTTTTCGCCTACAATTGCTAATCCAATAATACCAGACAAAAGGCAAAGAGTTATGACTTGCTATCACATATTTTCCATCTCTAGGCATCCATACCTTGCAAAAAAAAAAAAAATCATATTCGAACCCATCCCCCCGAGTGGTACCAATGGCCTAAATTTGAGGTCCTGACTCATGGACTATCTTGCCAATTTCGTTCCTAAAACCTGCACTGTAAACTCTCCAGAGATGTACAGGGGATTAAACAGGGGGAAAGGGGATAGGAGAAAGAATTATTGGGAGCTATTTTTAATTTCCCCACCCCATGATTTTATTCCTGTATCCTTCCTTTTTTCTTTCTTTCTTCCCTTTAAACACATTGTGTTTTTTATTTAACACAGGAATCCACAGCCAGAGCTTTGCAGATGGAATGCATAATTGAAAATTACATTTGGTTCTTGGGAAAATATACCATAAAATTAATATCTAAACCATATTCCCATATAGACACTGAGAAAGCAATCATAATAATGCTTTTCCCTAAAGCAATTTGTGTACAATCTGTAGAATATTTTCCAGGCACTAAAATGGAAAGACCTAACATTAACTAAAGGGGTGGGGAGAGAGGAGTGTCTCTTATGCACAGACAATACTATTTACATTTATTTGTCTGCAACAGCCAGATGGATCAGAAAAGGCAGGATGAACAAGAAAGCAAAGGAAAGATTTGTGGAGCATCAAGACATCAGTTATCTGGGATGTTGATCCTCATAATGATCATACAGCTACTGCCATATCAGACAGCAGGAGTTTTCCTAATCCCCTGTTACAGGAAGTGCTTCCTATTACTCTGGTTTAGAGTAACCCTGGAGTTTTTGGCTGCTTGAGGTAATATGTGAAAATCCCCCCTGGTTGTCCTTATTTTTTATTTATTTATTTATTTATTACATTTTTTACACTGCGCATCAGCCAAGGCTCTCTATGCACTGTGTGATTAAAACCATAAAATACAACAAGTATAGATCAATCTGTCAGTGTCTAGAAGTGGACCATTATAATTGGTCCTCCACCCCTGCAAAGGTCAGAAGGCCACCATATTAATATACCAAATATTCTTTCCCTCATCTTCTAGGCACACAACCATGTGATCATATCCAGTTCCTCTGTTCTCTTCTTGTCTTTCATCCATGGCATTGGCAAGTCCGGCTTTTTCTTTCCTTATAAACTGATGGAAAGGTTGGGATGCACCAAAACATAATAATAATAATAATAATAATAATAATAATAATAATAATAATAATAATAATGCCTTGAATGAGACTTTAGAAAATAGAATGTTATTGTATGGTGTAATATGCCCAAAATGTGTTGACTACATGCCTCCTTTAGGAGCAAGCAAATCTTACAAAATCATATCCTGCTGTTTCATCAGAGACATATACTCAGAGTAATAATGGACTGGATGAAGGCCAACAAACTGGGACTCAATCCAGACTAGATGGAGATACTGTTCGTAGGTGGTTCGCCATGCTGAGTGGTGTTAAACCACTTCTGGAGGGGGTTGCCCACCCGCTAAAGGATCAAGCTTGCTCTTTGTAGCTTCTGCTACTAGTTACTATGGAACCAAAATTTATACCTGGGTTGGTGAACTTTAACATTGACAGCATGTTTGCACAACATCTAGGTTATGCTCAGCTTGTAAAGTTTCTTTTTCTGTGGGGCAGTATGTATTGCCAGGCACTTTCATGTTAGGATAAATGAAGTGTACGTGAAAGGTAAGGGAGTCAAATGAAATGTTAAAAACAGCATTACCCAGCTCCATTTTTCATAGGAAAACATAAGCTGGCTGGTTGGGGCGGAGAGAGGGAAGAGATATATTTAACACAGCTGTCTCCACATAATTTTGTATTTATTGAAGATTTCTAAAATAGGTTTAACAAGCCTTGACTCATTGTGCAGAGCTGGTCATAGCACTTAGGGTGACTAGTTCACATGATTTATAAGAGACCACTGTGACTCGTTCCAAAACCTTGCACACATGAACAATAATTAAAACAGAAGCTTACAAGATAACATTCTAGACAACATTATTCAACCTGAATCATCAGTATGGTCTGCAAGGAAAACAGGATTTGAAATATTTGGGGAGTGAAATATGAACGTTATATTTTAGAATCTGAGATACATTTTTATAAGCTTTAGCATATTTTTTAAATTAAAAACCATATACACTGAGCCTCACTGTAATGTTTATGATGGCATTTCCTATCATGTACATGCCAAACGTTTTGGTAAAGATTGTCACGGTTTTATTTTTTAAAATACTGGGTTGTTATTGTTGTTTTAAAATGTATGGATTGGACTTTAAGGTATTTAGAGCAGACACAGGCCTCATCTACACCAAGCAAGATATTGCACTATGAAAGTGGTATGAAAGTGGTATCTAAAAGGCAGGAGCCACTCAACTGCTGTATAGCGGTATTGAAGTGCACTGACAACTGTTGTGGCCCATTGACACATGCCATATCCCACTTTCGTACCACTATATCCTGCTTGGTGCGGCCCTGGCTTTTATATACTGCTTTCAAAGTGCAATATCCTGCATGGTATAGATGAGGCCACAGTTATTATCTCTTTGCAGAGGAGTTGGCAATGACACCATACATGTTTGTTTATTTTTTAACAGGGATGAACATGCTGCACTTCCAACATTTCATGTAAAACATACGCCTAGGAATGTAATGGAAGAAGAAATGGGGGCACTTGAGAACAGAGCAAAGAGATAAGGGGAACACTTGATTCCTGTTTGGAGAGTTTGGCGGAACCAGGAATAAATCCATTCTGCTCGGACCAAACTAAAACTCTTACTTTTTTTAAAGTGGTGTTGTTTATTTCTTTTATTTTTTGTGTTTTAAATTTATTTGATTCTATATTAGGATTTATTTATTTATTAAATTTTTATGCTGCCCATTAGCCGAGGCAATCTGGGCAGTGCACAATTAAAACCAAAAAGTACAACAAATATTTTTTTAAATAATGTTTTTATTAAAGATTTTCATATATTCAGCATATCACAAACATTATAATATAACATAGTATAATATAATATATCTCCCTCCCTCCCCTAAATGAATAATAGTAATAATGTTAAAAAATAAGAAAACAATGGAGTGAAGCTTATTGTCCTTATTACATTTTTAAAATCTTGATATTATTATAAATAAACATAGAAGGTTAAAAGTTTGTTTAAAATGCAACATAAAACCATCTAAGTTAAAATCCAGGGAAAGCTTGTGTGAAAAGGTATATTTTCAGGAGGCGTTTAAAAGATGTTACGTTTTCCACACGAGGGAGGGTCCTCCAGAGGGTGGGTGCCACCACAGAGAAGACCCACCACAGAGGTTCTTCATGGCACCATTCTGTTTGTCATCCTCTGAGGATTGTAGTTGTTGCAAGGGAAGGCAGTCTGCTAGGTAAGTTTTTTGTTATCTCGATTTTATTATTGTTAACTACCTTGAGAAAACATTTTTGGTAGAAAGTTGAGATATAACTTTAATAAATAAAGTACTTGTCACTGTTTGTATCATCATGTGTTCAAAGGAAACGTTTATTTCATCAGATGTTTTCCTCTGAATGCACCCTTCCCACTTCGTTTGAGCAAAACAACAACAACAACAACAACAACAACAACTGCACACCAAGGCCATAGCTAGACCTAAGGTTTATCCCTGGATCGTCCAGGGGTCAAACCTGTTCATCTAGGTGACCCACAGGGGATCCAGTGCTCAGACAGGGGCGAACCCTGGATGATCCCAGGATAAACCTTAGGTCTAGCTGTGGCCCAAGTGAATTCCAACTAATCTTTAGGGAGGGAGATTCTTATTCAGGACCTAGAGAAAGCCTGCCCTGTCATTTTGCTTCTGTTATATACATTTCACAGCTTATAAATCAGAACGAAATGACCCATAGACCTTAGTTTACCCTTTATGTATTTTTAAAGAAATGTTGTATTTGGTGTCATTTCTTCAGCAAATGCATGTCTGAATTATATACATTGTTATTAATCATGTATATTGCACTTTCAATGTTTCAAGGACTTTATAATCTTTACCTTATTTATTGATGGGGAAGTTTAAAGAAAGAAACGTATTATCACCAGCAAGGGTTTTGTTAAAGAGTTCTCTGTATTTCTGAGTGCGTGGGGGAGGGGGGGATACAGCCCTGTGAAATCTAGCTGTAATAGAATTCCTTTAGCCAGATCCTCCCTCCCTCCCTTCACCCCCCTCTCTCTCTGTGTGTAAGGCTCTCTGAGGACAGTCCTCTATTTTGAAGATGTTCTCTGGACAGCTGTCCAGTCAAGTCCAGTTTCAACATAACAGACTGTAAGAAGGGCAACCAAGATCCTTGAAGTTTCCCATCAACAGTTAGAACTTGAACAGTAGAATGAGCAGGCACCCAGGTCACCTATTCACAGTCTTCACTAATATGCCAAAATGTATTGTATTCTTGTTGGAATTTACACACACAGGTGAGCTAGTCTAGAGTCTACTGTCTACTATGAGAGAATTTCCATGAACTTTGCATAAGTGTGTGTGTGTGTATGCATGTGAGAGTTAGGACATACAAACTTTATGCAAATTGGTGTCCTCTTTTGTTCCCTTTTTGTTAATGTGATTCCTCTCTTTTGGTGATGCATAAGTGGCCATCCTAGAAGTGAGCCCTAGCGGTGAGCCCGAGTTTGCACTGGTGATGTCCCCTGCCTGCACCACATCCCACTGATATTTTCTGAAGGTTCGAACAAGCTTTGGGGGGAGTAAAGACACCATCCCCCTGTCGTGCCAAGGCCTCCAAGCACATGAAGTGGGGATAGTGTGGCTTAGCTCTGGGTTATACTATAACTAACTCCTCAGTCGGTCAGTGCTTAATTCTGCTACTCCATAGGGTCAAGGCAATCTACATAATTGAAAACCACAATATAACATGGAGGTGATCTTGGATTTGGTATTGAAGAGCCCTAGAATGATGGTTTTGAAGGATTTTGACTTCCATGTAGAGGCTGCTGGATCGAGGGTGGCTCAAGATTTCATGGCCATCATGACAGCCATGGGGCTGTGTGGCATTCTCGCCTACTCCCAGTGAGAATTCCTCTTCTCTAAGGCCTTTGTCACCTCAGCAGGAAACACCTTACCTTACCACACACACACACACACACACACACACACACACACACACACGGTTCCGCTACCAGGACCGTTAGGATGATGTCCAACTAACACTCAGTCTTCTATCTGCGAGGACAGAATTTTATTATCACCTGTACTTTCCCCTTTATTACTTCCCTCTTATGTAGCCAACAGCAGAAGGCATAGGATTTTTATAAACAAATAATTAGAATATTATAAACTTAATTAGAATATTAAGTTGTTGAACAGTACATACATAACTTTAATGGTCCCATTAATGTATATTCTCTCAAACACAATATACTCATTATTGAGACAATTCTGTGTTGGTGATGGTGGCAAAAAGCGAGTTCTTTTCCATCACCATTGCATCTTCTCAGTGTCATCCAGTGGAGCTTTTCCAAGTGGTTCATCGCCCACTACAAACTGGGCCAGGGAGAGAAATCATAGAAGCCTTGGTAGCATGTTTTGACAAGTGTGCATGGCATTTTGAAGATAAAGTTGCTCAAATTTGTCACAACTTGGACACCACACTTAATGTAGAGGTGCCATTAGTAGAGATTTCAGAAGGTGGGGGGGATTATTGCTCTGTGCTTTGACAGCTATGCTATGGGGTTCCATGGGGCTTTATTCTATTCCCCATCCTGTTCAACTTTTCATGAAACTGCTGGGAGAGGTTATCCAGAGGTATGGGCTGAGGTGTCATCAATACGAGGATGACACCCAGCTTTACCGCTCCTTTTCATCAAATCCAGGTGAGGCAGTGGCTGTCCTGAATCAGTGCCTGGGCACAATAATGACTGGATCAGGGCCAATAAAGTGAGACTCAATTCAGACTCAATTAACATTGTTAATGGGGACTGGCCAATGTGATTATATTATGACTGTAGTTTTCCATCCACGCTGGCTGCCAATCCATTTTTGGGCCTGATTCAAAGTGCTGGTATTAACATTCAAAGCCCTAAAAGGTTTGGGGACAGGTTAGCTGAAGGGTAGTGTCTTTCCATATCTACCTTCTGAACCCTAAACTGTCTTCAGCGGTTCTTCTCCAGGAGCTCCTGCCAAAGGAAGTAAGGTGGTTGGCTACTAAGAAGAGGGCTTTTTCTGTTTCGGCACCTTAGTTGTGGAATAAGCTTCCCAGAGAGGCTTGTTTGGCATCTACATTGTGCTCTTTTGGGTGCCAAGCAAAAACTTGAAAGGTTTCATACAGAGGAGGGCCAGGATCTCTTCTTGATCAACCCAGAGTCCAGGATACAGATTAATGGGCTCAAGTTACAGGAAGCCAGATTCCGGCTGAACATAGGAAAAACTTCCTGACTGTTAAAGTAGTACTGCAATGGAACCAATGACCTATGGAGATCATGGGCTTTCCCACACTAGAGGCATTCAAGAGGCAGCTGGACAGCCATCTGTCAGGGATGCTTTAAGATGGATTAAAGCATCTCAATGGCCTTATAGGCCCCTTTGAACTCGACTGTTCTATGATTCTATGACCTTCTTATTTTCCTAGGTATTTTAGTCTTTCATTTTCTGCTGTTCCAAATCTGGTACTGTATTTTACATCTTTGCACAGCTTCTGGGTTTTGTTTTTGTTTTTTACTCAATTTTTAAACCGCTAGACTTTTATATTGTATTTTATGGTTTCAATTGTTGTGAAACTGCCCAGAGAGCTTCAGCTATTGAGCAATATAGAAATATAATAACTAAATATATATTTTAAAACACCACCCATCATGATCTTCTGAACCCCATTTTACAACCTTTTCCTGGTCACCCAAATGAATTCTTAATGTCCCTATTACTAACACAGACAAATCAATCACTGAGCAAGTGGCCAAGTTTTTGAACTTGGCCATTTCTATTAGATCCTCTATGATTACTTGTCTTGTTAATAGCAAACTATACGCTAAGTGTTTCTGTATGTAACTTTTGTTGGAATGGTCTATTGACTGCAATAAATTGTTCTTGTTGTTAATAATTTTATTTAAAAAATATCTCAAAGGATCAGAACCCTCATCTTATTTTTCAGTTTTGCTTTATATCTCCAAATAGATCAACAGAACAAGTCAAATTTCATGATCTTTTATAGAAGATGCTTAAGTCATAAAACTCATGGCAGTGCCCCAAGGGTACCAGCACAAATGCTTATTAGGGAATAGGACAAATATTGTTCAGCATTATGGAATTCAAACCATCACCTGGCATATAGATTCTAAATGCTCATCTAGGAAGAATTAAGGATTAGTTATCATTTCGATCCAATGAAAGGCGATCTATATTTCTCTTTTAGACACGTAATTATCAAGGGAACAGTGCTTGCCAGTCTTCTGAAAAAATAATCTTTCAGAATTCTTGCAAACCCACTGTGTTATGATTTCATCTCATGAAATACAACACCTTTACATTAAAGCCCATAAAACCAAATCCTACTGGATCTCCTCCAGGTTCAGAGAATAAACAGCTATATTGGTGATGCCTTGAACAGTAAAAGCTGGCCCTCTGTCATATGGCACACGCCCATTACGAGAGGGAGGTCTGCTGGCTTGCAGGCAATTCACTACGCTCTGACAAAATTTATATTATACAAGTAATGAACTTCTCACATAATAGATCTAACAAATGCTTCAAGAAAGAGGAATGCTTTCCAACACTCCAGTATGTATTTCTCGCTATTGATTCCACATATGTGTGAGTGCGCTCTCTCTCTCTCTCTCTCTCTCTCTCACACACACACACACACACACACACACACACACACACACACACAGGACCATACATACCATTACAGTCTCAGCAAGTGCTGAATTGTCCAGTTTCCTGAATAACATGACTTACTTTAGCTGTGCCCTGATGACTGGCAAATGATGGTAGGAAAATTCATAAATTTTTTGCCAAACTATTAGGAAGGAACTACTTACAGGTTCCATTCTGATCTAAAGTCTGATTACATTTACATTACAGCTAGAAACTGAATCAGATACAGTCTTCACATTAATGATTCCAAGGCAGTGGTGCCATTGAGATAGGATAAAGCATCCTTCCTTCTGCCCCAAAGTTTCAGACAATGGGCCAGTTTGTATGATCGCCGCACAATATAAGAACTGTCCTGTTGTTCTGACTAGAGGCCCGTCTAGTCTACATTCTGTTTCCATCAATGGATGGACAGATGCTTCTGGAAGCTTGCAAGTCAGTTGTGAAGTTGATAGAGTTCCCTATTGTTTGTTTTCATCATCTCATACTCAGAGCCAACCTAGGTGTCTCATGCAGCTACATACTACATTTTTCCTTATCTAATACAGGTGCAAGGGTGGGCATGGCAGTCCTTACAGGAAATGCAGCACATAGGTAGGGCAGGCTTATCTCTTCCTTTCCCAGAGCCCTCAGAGCCAAAATTCTCCCCATCCACACTACTATGCCAGCAGCTGGAATGCTGAGCCTGCAAAAATGGAGGATAATGACAAACTATGTGTCTCTGTAGCGTGCGCATAAAACCCATAATCTCTGTTCAAAGTGAGGCTGACACCATCAAATGTTATGCGTTCCTGCTCTGCTATCTCACGTTCCATTCATCCCCCTAAAATGATAAAAAAGAAGACCAGAAACATTTGGAAGCCTGTTAGCAAGCATTTTAACCTCCCCAGTCACCGAGTCACAGACCGCAGTGTAGAAAATCAATACAAAGAGAATATTTCTGAGTGGGCGTTACAGGGCTGCACTGTTTGCCACAACTATTTCACTAGAATAAGAAAGAACGGTGACCCTATGAATCCTATGCGGATCAAGCCAAGCATTCTGGGCCATGCTTCAAATATTCTACAGATGTTCACCCAGACACTTTTTGAATACTCTTAAGGAATATGATTCCAGAGCTTCCCCGAACAGCTTGGCAAATTTTTATAAGAGGTTGGTGTCCCAAATGTCCAATGCCTTGTGAGTGTGTGAACTCAGTGCTCGCCTTAGGGAATTTCAGATTCTTCAATGGCTTCTCTTTCACATGCACAAAAACTATGGCTCCACTGGGATGCACATTGGGATGAAGTAAACAGGGGCAGCTGTTTGCACCAGGATCTGGATTATGGGGCTGATGCTGAACCTAAATCTTTGTTCAAAGAACCAAACTAGATACAATGCTGAATGTGTGGCTGCATTTAAAGTTAGTCATTTTCCACCTCCAAATATCAGCTATGGATGTGG
Organism: Elgaria multicarinata webbii; assembly: GCF_023053635.1. Lineage (NCBI taxonomy): Eukaryota > Metazoa > Chordata > Lepidosauria > Squamata > Anguidae > Elgaria > Elgaria multicarinata. The sequence goes on along the minus strand of NC_086180.1, from coordinate 50,881,829 downwards.
CGGGGCTGGTGGAGAGCAATCAGGGGAGGTGTCTTTCCAACATCCCTTGTTGGAAAGGGATCAGCTCAAAAGCCTACAGCATCGCGGCTGCAAGGCTAAATCAATCAAGCTAGATGGAGCGGGAGGGAGCGCATGCTATCCAGCTGGAAAAATTGCAACGCCTGCAGCCATTCCATTGTCAATTCCACTCCCTGCCCTACATTCCCACACTTACCGAAGCTGCTATTTATTTATTTATTTATTTATTTTATTTTATTAATTACATTTATATACCGCCCCACAGCCGAAGCTCTCTGGGCAGTTCACAAAAGCTAAAAACAGTAAACATTAAAAATATACAAAATTTAAAAACCATCAGAGACATAAAAACAACAGTATAAAAACAGAAGCATCCATTTAAAACAATTCTGGGGTCCATTAAAAAACAAACTTAGCATTCAATGCCTTTAAATGCCTGAGAGAAGAAGAAAGTCTTGACCTGGTGCGTGAAAGATAATAATGTTGGCGCCAGGCGAGCCTCATCGGGGAGATCATTCCACAGTTGGGGGGCCACTACCAAAAAGGTCCTCTCCCTTGTTGCCATCCTCCGAGCTGGATAACCCAAACCAAAGCTGGTAAGCAATGGTGTGACCTCAGAGCAAAGATAAAATCTGCAGTTTTGGGAGGGAAATCCCGATGTGGCTGTGAGTTGGTGGCTGTGTCATTTAAACAATGCAGCACCACTGTGCAGCCTCTACAGAGATAATAGAATGTATTATCATACAAGAAGGATCATACAATAAGTTTTTCTTCCAGGGCTGATAACAGCTTGGAGGGATTTTCATCATGACTATGGAGTGGGGGGAGGTTAAAAAAACAACACCTCCCTGTACACCACAACCTGAATTCTCATCCACACACCTCACAAGCTGTTATTTAGGGAAACAAATGAAATATTTTCCATGCATTTAATGTTGTGTCTAGTTTGGCCCTTGGAGAATTCTTCTTCTCCCTTTTTTTATGTGCTGCTTTCTTACTGGCAAATTTCTGTCTTCCTAGTGGCAGCTTTTAAAATATTCTGTCATCATTTCAATCTTCTTTGTTGCTTTCCTTTGAATAACCCAGGTGCCCTGTATCTGTCCTAAAGATACAGTCCTAAAAATCACTCAAGGTAATCTAGAGAGCAGCAAACCTATATTGAAAGTCAAGGAGATGGACTTAATAATAGACCTAGCAGAAATTATATTTGTGCATAAGCGCCACCAAGAGGCCGTTCCCTTATTTTTTCATCTCTCCATTTTCCATCTCTAAAAAAAATCAAGAGCAGTATTGGGCACCATTTACAGATGTAAAGAAGTTCATCTTCCCCTCGCGTAGAAAAAAAAGTCTTACAACTGCCAGCTTTCTCCAGACTGCCTGGCTGGTTGGGGAATGCTGGTTATTGTAGGGCTCTTTCCTGGCTAAACATGTGGAGCCCAAAATACATTTTTAAAAGATGGCAAGAGAAAATAAATAAATTTAGTTTGGGAAGTACACATTTGAAGCGACATTTGACTTGGTAAAGTTGTCGTTTGCATGTTCAAACCAGAGAGAAAGAGAGAGAGAAAGAGAGAGAGAGAGAGAGAGAGAGAGAGAGAGAGAGAGAGAGAGAGAGGTGTAAAATTATCTTTATTCAGCTAACTAAAAAGTAATCACTAAAGTACCAGACAGAATTCTTCATTGGGCAAAGTAAAGTACACGGTATATAGAATGCAAAGCTGTTTAAGAATCCATAGACCGTTTCTCATGATATAGCCACCCAATCAGAAAGGAAAATTGTACTTCAAATACGTAATTGAGTAATAGCTAGGAATGACCTAAAGATCTGCTTTAGCAAACTGATAGCTTCATCCCAAGTACCTGTTTCCCTCGAATTATCCCCTACAGTGCAAAACTGTTGTTGTTGTTGTTCTTGCTAGCTAAATCACATCCCGAGCGGCAGCGCTCCTAAGATCCTTTGCATACCAGGAAATGGGTTTAAGGGGGGAAATGTAAAAAAATCATTAAAAAATCAATGGATGACCCAATCCGAATCAAATTTGTTATGCTTAAAGCTCTCTTTAATATCTATTAATGAGCCAATTTTGATGTCTTTATCTTTAAAACTTACTCAGATGTAAGCATTTGTTTAATTTTTCTTTAAACATATCAAATCCTGCTCCTGCGGCCCCAGTGGCCGCTCGGAAAACAACAAATGATTTGCTCCAAAAGTAGTACCAAAATAGGTCGGGTCTTTTGCCTTTGAAGCACAATTAAAGCAAGATGCATGTCAGGATTTCACAGTCAAAGCAGATTATAAACTGGAGAACTTCAGAGTACTTCACAATAAAAGCAGATTATAAGATGGAAAACTTCAGAGTCCTTTGCACACAATTCACAGTGATTTCACAGTATAACCCTGGTGTGATAAAGCTCTGAAATGGGGAATGTTACCAGAGGCTGACAACAAAATGATACTTTCCACCTATAGACACTTTTGCACAAGCCACTTTCAGATGTCATTACTGCTGGACCTCCATGCATAGAGTAAAGGGTGACACAGTCTCCACCTCTGCTCTCCGTACATTGATGGAGTGCCTAAAGAGGTCTCCTGCACATGCATCTATATGCAAAGGGATCCTATCCAGATATTCAATGAATACACAGAGATTGGGACCAGAGTCAGGTGCTGCTTCCCCATGGTTTACTTGAACTTGCAGAAGAGTGGCAGCAATAACATCTAAAAATTGTCTCAAAGAACTGCGAGTCTAATTAGAACCCTATTCTATATAAATCATTTTGAAAAATGTTTAATGCAGCCTTGAATACTGGGGGCTTTTCTACATCAGGCTTTTAACCCACCACTTTACCAAGACTTCTGCTTTTGGAATCTTTGTGGCAGTAAGATTTACATTTTTTTTCAGGTGGGTTTCTTTCTCTGTCTTTTTATATGATCCATTACACAACCACTAAGTGGCACTGTGGCATAGTGGAACTGCGCACATGCACCAGGATTTCATGCCACCATTCACAGAAATTTCAGACTTTTCTTGTCAGGAAAAACAACAACATGCTGCTAGCCTTGCAAAGCACAGGAGAGGCACTGGAGGAGGATGACATGCGTATTGCACCTGCAAGCTACCATGAGTGAGGAATCATGTGTGCGCAATAAATGCCTCATGTAGAAAGGCTCTAGGTCTCTTGTATAACACAATATTGACCTTACTTGGATACCTACACTGCGCCATCCTAAAGGCACTTTAACCATAAGCAGACTTGGTCACTGTGATGGATGCATTAGTTAAACCTACTGTAACATACTCTACATGCTCTGCAATCCTAGGGAACTTAGACCAAGGTACCTAAAGTAGCACTTCCTTGCTTATGAGTCTGTCCACTCTAGTAAGACCATCTACTGAAACTCTTTTGCTCATTTCTTTGCCTTCCGCGGCATGCTTGGCAGGGACATGGGAAGGGCCTTTTAAGTGGTGGCACCCAGAATATGGAAATCTCTTTCCTGGAAAGTTAAGTTGTTCCCTATTTTGCCAGTGTTCCATCATCACCTAAAAACTTTTCTTTTCCAGTGAGTTTTTGAGTTAACTGCTATGTAGAGTTGTTTTTAATCAGTTCTGGCACTTTTTAAGTATACTAATTTTAATCTTTTACAGCTCCTTTTTGTATTGCTTTATGGTTATTTTATTTTTGTTGTTATTGTGAGGATTTTACATTTTGTCTTGTTAGACTTTTTGGCAAAGAGAATGAGGATAGAAGTCTATATATAAACAAACAAACGAATGAACAATGACATAGTTGTCTTCCATATACATTACATGTGCCCATACTTTTGTTTTCTGCTCCATGGCAACAAAATGCAGCATGTCGAACAGTTCCCTAAAAGAAAAGAAAAAAGAAAAATGCATTGGCTTGTTTCCTCTATTTCTTAAAAACGTTCAAACAATTGCTTTGAATTCCCATTTGCAGCCTCTAACATTTTGTATCAATATATTCAATAAGGCATAATATTTAGTTTATTGTGTTACTTTTGAGAAATATATCAAGTGGAATCGCTAAAGAAAAGGCGCGTGCTGGAATTCATTGTGTAATGTGATTATTTGAAGGAGTTCAGGACAAGCATTTGCCCTTGGTTGTGGTTTTCACTGATTTCTCCAAGGCTTTTGCACCTGTGTGTATCCTTATATCTCTCTCTCTATGTCTGAATTTTTGAAATTTTTGACACAATCCCTGAAGCGTTCCCAAGACAATATTTTAAATGTTTTTGGAACCCGCAGCACAATGAAAACAAACTTGGATGAGTTTTACGATCTAATTCAAGAAACATCCTTGTGCTTCAAGGCCAGCAATGCTCAAAAGACTGATCATCCTTTCTGCAATTAGTCATTCGTTGCTAAATATACCAACCAATTGCACAGTGAAAGGCTGGAACTGGGTGGTGCAATCCAGAGAAAGATGCAAAGACTTAATTGTATGTATTTAAGGTTGTTGCCTGAAACATGGGTCACAATCCAGCCCAAACTTTTCAAGCTGCAATCGTAAACGTATTTACTAGGAAACTTCCTAGTGGAACTTACTTTTGAGAAAGCAGGCAAAGGATTGTGCTAAATGGCACACTTTTTTTAATGGTGAAGTTAAACATGTTATGGCGAAGTTAGATGTTTGCATAATTATCTATCATTCAAATCATTAAAGAGTTAGGATTTGGCTGTATGATGCTTATGCTTATTTAGAAGCAAACACAATTGAACTCGATTAATTCAGTTATGAGTAAATATGGTTGGGATCATGCTATTGACTCCAATGGAACTTAAATGTTCTCAACACTTTCTGTATTGTGCCCAGGGATAAAGCCTAGCCCAAATGTTGTGAGGCTATCACCTCAGACGGCAAAACCAGCATGGCAAATTCTGGGGAAACCTTGTCTAAAATACAACACCCTTACTACTGCCTCCATTTTGATAACTTCTTTTTAAGAAGTGCTGTCTTCTCCTGTGGATGTGTTGTCAACAGGGAGCAATTGCCTGCAAGTTAAGCCATTCACCTGAATGAAGATTTCCTAGAATAGTTTTTTTCAGGGGAAAGATGGTACTGCCCTAGACTGACACTCTGGGAGTTATCTACATGAGGCATTTATTGTGCATTCATCATCCCCACTGTTTACAGATTCTTTAGACTATGATGGACCCTCTAGTTTTGCTTCTGTGTCTAACCAGCACTTTCAGCAATGTTTTTTAGAGCAGGGAAAATGCGGCATTTATTGTGAAAGCGAAAAAAAAGTACAATTTCTGTTTGTTTGTTTATTTGCACTGTTCTTTTTATATTGTATTTTGTATTTGGATTTTTAGATTGTTGGTTGTTTAATTATGTTCCTCGTGGTTTTAATTTTGTGAACCGCCCAGAGAGCTTTGGCTATTGGGTGGTATAAAAATGTAATAAATAAATAAACAAATTCTGCTAAACCACAGTGCCACCCGGAGGCTACGGAGCAGAAAAGCAGGAAAGGCTCTTCTTGTAGTGCTCAGATCTATACAGAGCGAATTAACAGCCTTGTGTAGAAAAGCCCTAGAAAACCAGCAGATGCTACTTCAGTGTGGCTTCCCCCACTGCTTTGGCTGCTACTACCATACCCAGAGAAGACTTTAAGGTGGCAATGATCAGGAGGAGGAACAGGCAGTAGTAGCTCCGCCCACTAATGCCAGCTCCTAGAAATGCTCAGGTGAAAAAAGAAAAAGTGAGCATGTAGGTAAATACTTGCCAGCATTGTGGCTATATGCTATCTTCAGGATCAGAAACTGCCTTCCTCTCAGTACCAGTTTCTTGGGAACCACAGTAAGAGAAAGCTATTGTCGTCTTGTTCTGCTTGTAAGCTTCCCAGAGGGATCTGGTTAACAATTGCGCAAAACAGGACTCCCAAATATTGTTACCATCAATCAGGGAAAAGCTTGCTCCTTCCCTGCATGCATTTGTTACCTCTGGATTGAAACAATTGAAAGGGGTTTACTCTCATTGAACAAATCAAGTGACTGTTGCTATAAGCAATTTGTCAAAGTTCCTTCCTATGACCTGGACCCTCTGAACAACTCCTTATAGATCTCTGGCTCCCTAAGAGTCCTACCTTCCTTCTTTTACCTTCCCCTTCCCAGTAGCGTGGGGTTTAGGCTGTATTCATGGGGTGAGTAACACTCCAGATACTTGTGGCTTAACACAACAGTTTACCAGTGAATTAAAACAACCAGCTTACAATAAAGGTATTTAGTCAATAGAGATGAGTGATACAACGGCATTAAAAGAAAATAAAAGTTGCAAAAATGCACGTTCTTTTACCCTAAGCTGCACCTAGACTTCTTGAGCTGCATCTTTCTGCTCCTTCCTTATGGTTTGGTCTTTCTGTGGCTCTGGTCTTCCCTGGCTCTCTCTCCCTCTCTGGCTGGCTTTCTCCTCCCCCCCCCCCTCGTCCCCCAGAACTGGAAATACTGATTCAATCTTGAAGAAATAAAATTTAACTGGAGAATTGAAACTTAACTAGGAGATGAACCTTACCTGGACAAGTGAAACTACTCCTCTCAGGGATACCCCCTCCCAACAGAAAAGCTCCTGGCTTCTAAACCTGACTCTGGAGCTGTCTATACACGGGGAAAGCCTCGTAGTGGCTGTGAATCTGTGCTGCATCAGTTATATGATGCAGATGCCGCTTTCATTGGGATTACCTGACGCTATTGTGGGCAAGTAAAACCGTGGTAGGCTTCAAAACTCGTAAGCTTCAAACCTTCATAATTCAAATGACCTTATGTACAGATTTATTTTTATTTATTTATTTATTACATTTTTATACCACCCAATAGCCGAAGCTCTCTGGGTGGTTCACAAAAATTAAAATCATCATAAAACAACCAACAAGTTAAAAATACAAATACAAAATACAATATAAAAAGCACAACCAGGATAAAACCACGCAGCAAAATTGATATAAGGTTAAAATACAGAGTTAAAACAGTATAATTTAAATTTAAGTTAAAATTAAGTGTTAAAATACTGAGTGAATAAAAAGGTCTTCAGCTGGCGACGAAAGGAGTACAGTGTAGGCGCCAGGCGGACCTCTCTGGGGAGCTCATTCCACAACCGGGGTGCCACAGCGGAGAAAGCCCTCCTCCTAGTAGCCACCTGCCTCACTTCCTTTGGCAGGGGCTCACGGAGAAGGGCCCCTGTAGATGATCTTAAGGTCCGGGTAGGTACATATGGGAGGAGGCGTTCCTTCAAATAACCTGGCCCCAAACCGTTTAGGGCTTTAAATGTCAATACCAGCACTTTGAATCGGGCCCGGACCTGGACTGGCAGCCAATGAAGTTGTAAAAGGACTGGCGTAATGTGATCTCGCCAGCCAGTCCCTGTTAGTAAACGGGCTGCCCTGTTTTGTACCAGCTGAAGCTTCCGGACCGTTTTCAAAGGCAGCCCCACGTATAACGCATTGCAGTAATCCAAACGAGAGGTTATCAGAGCATGGATAACTGTAGCTAGGCTATCACTGTCCAGATAAGGGCGCAGTTGGTATATCAGCCTAAGCTGATAAAAGGTGCTCTTTGCCACTGAGTTCACCTGTGCCTCAAGTGACAGTTCTGGATCGAAGAGCACCCCCAAACTACGGACCCGATCCTTTAGGGAGAGTGCAACCCCGTCCAGGACAGGGCAAACATCACCTCGCCGGACAAATGAACCACCCGCTAACAGTACCTCCGTCTTGTCTGGATTGAGTCTCAGTTTGTTAGCCCTCATCCAGTCCATTACCGTGCCCAGGCACTGGTTCAGAACAGTCACTGCCTCACCTGGGTTTGATGAAAAGGAAAGGTAGAGCTGGGTGTCATCCGCATATTGATGACACCTCAGTCCACATCTCCGGATAACCTCCCCCAGCGGCTTCATGTATATGTTAAACAGCATAGGGGATAAAATAGAGCCCTGCGGAACCCCATGGCTTAGGAGCCACGGCACAGAGCAATAATCCCCCAGCACCACCTTCTGGAATCGGCCATCCAAGTAGGAGCGGAACCACTGCAACGCAGTACCTCCAACTCCCAGTTCAGACAACCTATCCAGAAGGATACCATGGTCGATGGTATCGAAGGCCGCTGAGAGGTCCAGGAGAACCAACAGGGTCGCACTCCCCCTGTCTCTCTCCCGACAGAGGTCATCCCACAGGGCGACCAAGGCAGTTTCCGTTCCAAAACCAGGCCTGAAACCCGATTGAAATGGATCTAGATAATCCGTTTCATTCAAGAGTGCCTGGAGTTGTCCTGCAACCACCCGCTCAAGCACCTTGCCCAGGAAAGGGATAGTAGCCACCGGCCTGTAGTTGTTAACATCTTCCGGGTCCAGATTAGGCTTCTTCAGGAGTGGTCTAATTACCGCCTCTTTTAAAGAGGCCGGCACCACTCCCTCTCTCAAGGAGGCATTTACAACCTCCTGGACCCAGCCGGCGATCCCCTCCTTATTTGATGTAATGAGCCACGAGGGGCAAGGGTCAAGCACACAGGTGGTCGACCGGACTTGGCCAAGCACCTTGTCCACATCCTTGGGCCTCAATAACTGAAACTCATCCAATAAAACTGAGCCGGACGGCGCTCTGAACGCCTCTACTAGTGGTGCTGCATTAAGTGTGGTGTCCAATTCATGACAAATCTGAGCGACTTTATCTTCAAAGTGCCATGCAAACTCGTCACAGCGTGCTACCGAGGGTTCAACTATCTCACGCCCTGGCCCAGAGTGTAACAGGCCACGAACCACTCGGAAAAGCTCCGCCGGACGACACCGAGAAGACGCAATGCTGGTGGAAAAGAACTGCCTCTTTGCCACCCTCACCGCCACAGAGTAGGCTCGATAGTGAGCTCTAGCCCGTGTTCGATCAGACCCAGCACAAGTTTTCCTCCACCTGCGTTCTAGCCGTCTCCCCTCTTGCTTCATCGCCCTCAGCTCAGATGTATACCAAGGAGCTGACCGGGCTCTGCTCAGAGGGAGAGGACGCTTGGGCGCGATCGTGTCAACCGCCCGAGTCATCTCTGCATTCCACAGAGCGACCTGGGCTTCGACAGGAGCACCGGCCATATCAGCAGGAAAATCCCCCAGAGCCCTCTGGAATCCATCGGAGTCCATTAGCCTCCGGGGGCGGACCATTTTAATAGGCCCCCCACCCTTGCAGAGGGGAAAGGCCGCTGAGAGTCTAAACCTCAGTAGGAAGTGATCCGACCATGACAAGGGGGTAGATGTTAGTTCCCCCACTTCCAGATCACCATCCTCCTGTCCAGTCGAGAAAACCAGATCAAGTGTGTGTCCCTTTGCATGTGTTGGGCCGATGACATGTTGAGACAGCCCCATGGTTGTCATGGCAGCCATGAAGTCCTGAGCCGCTCCGGATACAGCAGCCTCGGCATGGAAGTTGAGATCCCCCAGAACCACCATCCTGGGGGTCCTCAACACCAGGTCCGAGACAACCTCCGTCAGCTCAGGCAGGGAGACTGTTGGGCAGCGGGGTGGACGGTACACCAGCAGAATCCCTAATCTGTCTCGAGTACCCAATACATATATACGCTCTTTTGTGCATTAAGAAAAGTAGTAGTGAACATGTCAAGCACACAAGCAGAGGGAGAAATCCTGTCCAAAAATCTAAAACAAAACATAGACTTTTTCAATGTCTAAGGACTGGGAGTGGGGGGAAAGCGGCATTTTACCAATTGCCTTAATAGCCCTAAAATACAGGCTGTACTAGCATTTTAATTGCTTTCATATACTGATATATATATTTTAAAAGGACAATAAAGCAAGCATTCCAGAGATTTAGGCCACAAAGTTTAACTAAGAGGAACTTTGCATATCTATAATTCTCTGCCTACTACACAGAGAATGGATGATTGGGTGCAATCAACTTTTCCGGTTTCAAACAATGAGGGCTTATGTTTCTTCATACCCAGAAATCTATTTTCCTTTTTTGCCTTTCTGGTTCCCACAGAAAATTTAAACAAACAGATTTGATTGCTCTTTCATCTTAATTATTTCAGTCCAAGGCCTTTCACGTAACAGTTAGTGGGTGATCTCCAAAATGTCTGCAAGACCCACTGAGACTTTCGCCCTGATATACTAACTACACGAAGAACCCTGTCACAAAGTGATATACTACAAAGAGTGTGAGAAGAACTAAACCACAATTACTTGACTAGTAATTGGTGTGTATGTTCATTCGCTGCTGATGCTCACCATATGAGTTTCTGCTGCATTAACACTAGCTAAAGCGCATGGCTGGTTTGAGGAAACTGTAAAACCTTCAGGAAATGCCTTTCATTTTATTCATGTGCAATACCTTTAATTTGATTAAAGTAGTAAAATAACTTTAGCGAGCTTTTCCATGTGTAAAGAGTGCCCAATTACTTTGCCTGACCTTTTTTTTCACCCCCATTGTGGGTAGAAGGAGGTAACAGGAAAGAAGGGCTTGGGTGTTGGAACGATGGGTTCATCACAATCTCTGTAAACAGAAAACCCAGGTTCTGTGATTGGACTATATTATGAAAACTTGGCTAGTTTGGATAAATTTATTTAATTTCATGCTTGATTCTGTTGCATAATTTTTGGCCCAGGATTGCAGTATTTGAGATTTTGGAAGCACTTTTTCCTGTCAAAACTGAGCTGTAGGAAAGGAAAGATTGAGGCTCATGGAAAAATGGGAAGGGGGAAGAAGTGTGTGAATCAGCAGCAGCAGCAGCAGAAGAAGAAGACCAATAGGACATCTATACTACAAAGCTGGATAATATCAGATTATTACCATAATTTCCCCCCAAATAAAAATATATTTTTAATTATAACATCTGGAGTTATGATCAGATTCCCAACTTCTAATTATTGCACTGGGTTAAAACTGAGCAAACGTCTTGGGTATTGTTGAGACATGGGCAAGGTTACAAGACTGAAGGCAAGGTCAACCACTGGCTATTTAGATTGGCATTTCTCATTGCACGTAATTCCTCTTACATCAGCACAGTCTGTTGTGTATTTATTCACACAGTATATCAGCACAGTATACATCAGCACTTTCAGTATTAATAAAATCCTGCTTATTACTCCCCAAATCCCAGTTACCTTACCAAAGCTCAATGGGACTGACTCCATAGGATTGCAGCTGTTTGTTATGCAGACATATGTAATAGATGTTGCTGCAGCAAAATGGAGAACCCTTCTCATAATAATTTCATCCCAATGTGTCAAGAAATAGGTCTGGTTGACTTTTATCTGAATTGGCTTTGAAATGGCAATTTAAAGTGAGGAGGAAGCAGAAGTGTAACCTTCTCCTTAAAGAGTATGTACTCCTCCTTTCAAACTGTTTCTCCACTTGAATATTAACAGAATACTGCTTGCTTCATCTTGATATAGTATACCTCTATCAACCACGGCATGGGTGGGCAGGAGGGGTGGAAATACTTCTTCTGGAAAACACGAACTGGATTGATGTCACATAATGTCAATGAACATTTCCACTCTGTGTGTGTGTGTGTGAGAGAGAGAGGGGGGGGGGGAGAGAGAGAGAGAGAGAGAGAGAGAGAGAGAGAGAGAGAGAGAGAGCTTTATCACACCAGCGTTATACTGTGCAATCACTGCGCATTGCATGCAAAGGACTCTGAAGTTTTCCAGCTTATAATCTGCTTTTATTGTGAATTACTCTGAAGTTTTCCAGTTTATAATCTGCTTTGACTGTGAAGTACTCCCATGCATCCTGCTTTAATTGTGCTATAAAGGGAAAAGAATCGAGGTATATTTAGCTACTAGTTTTCAAGCGAACCATTTGTTGTTTTCCGAGCGGCCACTGGGGGCGCAGGATCATGTTTAAAGAAAAATTAAAGAAATGCTTACATCTGTGTAAGTTTTAAAGATAAAGACATCAAAATTGGCACAATAATAGATATTAAGGAGGGCTTTAAGCATACCAAATTTGAATCAGATTGGATCATCCGTTGATTTTTTTAATGATTTTTTTACATTTCCCTCCTTAAACCCATTTCCTGGTATGCAACGGATCTTAGGAGCGCTGCCGCCCAGGGTGTGATTTAGCTAGCAACAACAACAACAACGCCAAAAGCTTAGCGCTGTAGGGGATAATTCGAGGGAAACAGGTACGTGGGATGAAACTAAGGGGGATCTACACTACTGCTTTAAAGCGCTTTAAAGCGCTTTATAACAGTTTTGAAACTGTTGGGGTCCAGGACACACTGCATATACAGGTTTCAAAACATTTTCAAAGTGCTTTAAAGTGCTTTAAAAGCAGTAGTGTAGATCCCCCCATGGAGAGCGAGAGCGAGAGAGAGAGCGCTATAGTGGAAGTGAGACACCACTGCTAAATAATCCATACTGACATTCTAGAAGTTTTTTGCTTTTGATCATGTGAACACAACCTGTGATGGTCCACTTGTACAATCTCTAGCAATAGACAACTCTGTTTCTATTATATCTAAAGGCCCTAATGGTTATTCATCTTGATTGCATATGGGAAAAGATAAGTAATACATATTTTTGCATGGATGGGACTAGCTACCATTAGTAACGTCTGCTCCTGCTATTTGTTACAATTTCTTCAGATCCTCTCCTTTTTCTCTCCCCTTCGAAGGAGCTTTTAAGACAACACTGGCTTAAAAGCTATACACATTTACCTGTGAGTAACTCCTGTTTTCCCCAGTGGGGCTTCCTTCAACAGAGATATGCATAGGACTGCATTGTTAATGACTTATGCTGCCTTAGGGCCTATGACCTAATGCTTATGCTACTTTAAGGGTTTAAGGAGGCTTAACTACATATGTCACCTTTATGAATTTACAACAGCTTAAAAGATTATGGGCCCTTGTAGAGTAATAATAGGATTGCTTTAAAAGTAATGATGTTGTATGGCTTTCTTGTGTTTCCTGCTTGTTTTAAAATTCCCCTAATAAATTAAATTTAAAATCATAGGTCAATGTAACATAGAGCAAAACCTGAAGTTCTCCAGTAATGTACTCAGAGTACTAAGTGCATTGCTGTATCTGCCCCCTTTTAATGCTGCTTATGATCTAAAATAATTAAGAAAGCATTATTTGAAATGGATTTATTTAAGAAAAATGTAAAATTGAAATTATTTTTATTTAAGTGAAATGATAAGTAGGATGTGCCTTTCAGTGAAAGAAGAAAGGCAGGCAGACAGACAGACAAAACGATCATACATTTTATTATTATTATTTATTTATATAGCACCATCAATGAACATGGTGCTGTACAGAGTAAAACAATAAATAGCAAGACCCTGCTGCATAGGCTTACATTCTAATAAAATCATAATAAAACAATAAGGAGGGGAAGAGAATGCACCAAACAGGCAGTATAAAAGTCAGAGCAAAATCAAGTTTTAAAAGCTTTAGGAAAAAGAAAAGTTTTTAGCTGAGCTTATTATTATTATTATTATTATTATTATTATTATTATTTATTTATTTATTTATATAGCACCATCAATGTACATGGTGCCAAAACAGAAAACTTACATATTTGTAGTTGTTGATTTACTGTGCACAGATTTGAGGTACACTGTCCACATTTTCCATTGGGAAAAAATTGCAATGGCTTTTTGGGGTTGACTTTACTTTCTTATCTGATGGCAATATTTTTTTACCAGGGCGGAACACCAACTAAGCCAGTGACCCCTCTTGCCCAAGCCTGCCAGACAATAGGTAGGGGTTCCTTGCAGACACTCCAGCAATTTCTAAGCCTCATTTGTGCACATTTTCATTCAGCTGTTTGGACTGTGTGCAATTAGAGAGAGGCTCTGTTTAAAGGGACTTCATGGGGTCGCAACAGATCACTGGAGCAATAAATTATTGGCCCTTCAGAAGCCGAGAGAGCGTGGAAATTTTGGGAGGGGGAAGGAGGAAGAGATGGGGTGAGGTGAAAGGGTAAATGCAATTGAACTGAATAGAAGGATCTGACTCTTGGATAAAGAAATCACTAAGCTTGTAAATATCAGCACGTTGGACAATGATGGCTATAACAGAAGCTGCAAAATATGGGTGTTTTGATTTAGGAAATGAGCAGTACAATCATTGCCATCTGCCACAGTTTGCTCTTAAACAGCAGTGGGCAACTATTTCACCCAAGTGTGTTTTAATGCAAGCAAGCAAGCATAGGAGTTTGTTTCCCCTGAAAGGGAAACACATTCATGGGTAAATGTGACTGGTTCACCTCTTATGCCACAGTATCACACGTTTGGACTCCACATCAGTTGCTCTGGAGTAACTACCAACTCCTTGGTTCTCTACCCACATCACCATAACCCGATTCACACAAAACATTTTTTTACTCTACATGTGAATCATTCCAACTATCCTCAGGAACGTGTTCATATAGATGCTATAATCTGTGAACCAAGCTGCCATGGATTCCACCAGCTGCAGTCGCTGTTCCTCGATCTTTGGAATTGCTGCAAGATCACCTGGATCATACATTACATTATCCATATAAGAGCATGTTTAAGGACAGTCAGGAAAAGAAAACATCTTGGCTGAAGTAACCCTAATGATCGTTTAGAATGCCTCCTTTATCCATAGCCATGGATGATAGCAGTAACGAAATAATTATTTCCCTGATTTTTAACAACCCTGAGAATTGATTCTTGCATTATTTTTGGGGGCACAGCTAATACTTAATGGCCAGCTCTCCCAGCAGACCGGGAATCCCTAGAAACATAAAGATATGTGATTTGGCTGGGTAGAATAGGGGATGCTGGCAAAGAAAGTAATCATATAATCTTCCCATCCCAGGTAGTCTCAGAAATTCAGGCTTTATCTATGGCGTCTCTATATTAAGGGAAATCTTGTTGTTTACCCAGAGCTTTTGTTCTTTCTGGTTCTTTGGTGCAATTGTTATGGGCTGCATTACATAGGAGAAGAGGGGCGTCAAGGAGTTTGAATTGAATACCCCTCTGTTCAGTTCCATTGAGTTCTATTGAGAAAAGGCCATCTAGTGGCAGAAGATCCAGCTGTTTCTCAGCTATTACCCCTTTAAAAGTGGTCCTTTTTATCCCAGAGTTTCCGGGGGTTCAGCAAGAGATGTCCTGGTTGTTGATGATGCCATGAAATCTACCCTTAGTTGTGATATAGGAGCCCTATATCACAATTAAGGATAGCAGAGAATAGTCTTAATTCTAGAGAATAAGGCTATCAGTGGCTACTAAGTGTGATGACTGCAGAAGAAATATGCCTCTCAATACCAGTTGCTGGAGAACATGTGCCGGAGGGCGCTATTGCACTCTTGTCCTACTTCTGGTCTTTGCATAAGCATCTGGTTAGCCACTGCGGGAACAAAATGCTCGACTAAATAGGCCATTGATCTGATCTACCTGGCCATTCTTATGTTTTCATGGAAAGGTGGGACCAACTGGGAGAAACAAACATTCTACACAGGAAACTGTGAGAGTGAGGAAGACGATACGGGGTATTAATGTGATTTTAAAATGTGCACCCTATAATTAATTAATTAATTTTGAATTTCAAAGTGGGGATCCTCCAGAGCAGTTTGCAGGGGGCAAAGTGCTTCAGACGGTTGGAGAAAACAGGAAAGTTCCGTTGCTCAAACAGATCTGCTTGTGCAACGTTGGATGTAAGCCAAGAGGAGGAACAAATTCAAATGATTAGTATTTAGATTTGTTCATAGTGTGTTATTCCTTCCCTTTAAAAAAAGAAAAGAAAGGGGGGAAAAGATGAAAAAAATGCATTTTTATCGGGGCAAGTAACTACCATAGTAATATATTTTGCTTTGCAAAGCATCTCAAGATATAGAAAAAGTACAGATAACCATGTTAGAGAAAATCAAAATTCCCATTGGGGCAATGCCTTTATTGGGGCCAAACAAAATATCACAAAATAGTGAGAATCTCAATCTTTTTTTCTCCCCCTTCCCCCACTCTCCGTTTTATTTAACATCTAGCCTGATGAAGAATTCTGCAGAACTTGAAAACATGCTCACTATTTTGTGACATGTTGGTTGGCCCCTATAAAGGTGTGGCCTTACTGTGGATTTGGGATTAACATATCCACTAACTGCAGTCCTGAGTGTTAACTACATGCGCACTTTGATGAGTGGGCCAATAATTTCAAGGGTTGAAGGAGAAATCTTTCTGTTGGGCAGGTTATCATATATACCACTTTGTGGGGATTTTGTGAGAGAAGATTGTTCTAATATAAAGGGAGGGGGAGAAAAATAAGTCTCTTTTTAAGTCTCTAAAAGGCAGTAATAGGAACGTTGGCAGAAATCCCTCACCTTGTCACAGAGGGGTTAAATGTATTCCAGGGCCTCTTTGCACAAGCAAGGAAGAAGAGCTCTTGAGGATAGAGAGGTGTCCAGTGTGTTAAGTACATGGGAAAATGCAGCTAAGGGCCATAAATATCTCATTAGTTTCATTCCCAATTAAGCGTGAAACAGTGGCTGTTTATTGGAGTGAACGTGGGCAGCAAAAGTAGGCTGGAGAGTGAAAGCAGGAAGGACGCGCTTGGGAAGGAATCACTTCTGCCCACAATCCCTTTCCCTTTTGTCTACCTACCTTCTGTGGTATCCATATTCTATCTAACGGCATACCTCCGCTCCCCCCTCTCTTTCTTCCATTCTATGATCACCACAGAAGGGGCTGGAGTTAAGTGGTAGAGCACATGCTTTCCATGCGGAAGGTCTCAGGTTCAGTCCCTGGGATCTCTAGGTAGGGCAGGAAAAAACTCCTGCCTGAAACCCTAGAGAGCCGCTGCCAATCAGTGCTGACAATACTGGGATAGATGGACCAATGGTCTGACTCAGCATAAGATAGTTTCCAATGTTCCCATCTCTTCCATGCGTCTCCTCCTTCCTCCCGTACACACACACCATTCTATCACAGCCATAATATTGACATGGAAAAATGTTCGTGATAAGAGTAAGAAGTTTACATCTCCTGGGGTGAGGGGTGGGAGAATGGTTTATTTCATCACATCTTTTCAAGGTCTGATAGATGATCATTATTAGTGCTTATTCCACATAAGGCAGAAAATTGCAACACAGTTTGAAAGAATCACAAAAAGCAAGACTACTGAAATTAAAATACAGGGAGCCTTTCTATATGAGGCTTTTATTGTCCACTTATAATTGCTCATTCATGGCAGCTTGAAGGTCCTTTATTTTTTTGTTTCAGCAAGCTTTTGGACCTATACTGGACCTGTGTTAATGTATTAGATGCCCCTTTTTAAATCTGTTACAGATTTTATTTTATTTTTTAAAAAATAACATGCTTTTAATTTTACTGTAGGTTTAATTCTACTTTAACTTTTGTAATTTATATGTTTTAATTGTGCATGTTTTAATCTTGAAAACCACCTTGAGTCCCAGTACTGGGGAAAAGGTGGGATATAAATAAATATAAAAATAATAAATAATAATACATTCATCACCATCCAATAGGCCCTCTCCCATGCTTTGCAACCATTATAACAGATTTGGTTTTTTTCAAAACAAGGAAAGTCAGTATTATTTAGAAAAGGCAGAAATAGAGTCTTGTGTGATTGCACAATTCCACAATACCACAGCACCATCTAGTGGTTGTTTAATGAAACATATAGAAAAGCAGAGAAAGAGAAACTTTTGGGGGGGAAAGCACATGTAAAGGAGCTGATCGTTATCCCACAAAGAATTCAGAAGCAGAAGTCTCAGTAAAGGCGCAGGATGAAAGCCTCATGTAGAAATGCCCGGGGTTTAAACAGGAAATTATCTTTAAATTATTTATGTATTTATAACAGGGGAGGGAAATGTGTGGCCCTCCAGATATTGTTAGACTGCAACTTCCATCATTCCTAGCCAGCATAGCCAATTATGAGGGATGATGGGAGTTGCAATCCAAGAATGTCTGGAGAGCCACACATGTCTCATCCCTGCAGATTAGAAAGAGCATGTTTGGAATGAGAAGAATGGAAGGCCAATCTTACTGCAGCAGCAACAGGTCAGCATGCCTGGTGATGCTTATATTCCTTTTATTATTTACTATAGGAATTTATACCCCAGCCTTTAATAAATTTCCATGGCAGCTTAGAATGAATCACTGTACAATAAAGGCAATTCAAAACCAAAACATTAAAAGCAACAAATTTTAAGATAGCAGCGTAAAAGCAATCAGCAGAAATAAAGCAAATACGTCAGAGCATAAAAGCAAACAGCAGAGATAAAACCTGTTGCATTAAAAAGCCTGGTGGAATATAAAGGTTCTTGCTTTGCACTAAAATGAGATCAGATTAAGTGGCCAGATCTACACCAAGCAGGATATAGGACTATGAAAGCAATATGAAAGCAGTATATAAAAGGCAGGAACCACACTACTGCGTTATAGAGGTATTGACAACTGTTGGGGAGCATTGACACAAACCATATACTGCTTTCATACTGCTTTTACTGTTCTATATCCTGCTTGGTGTGGCTCCTGCCTCTTATATACCGCTTTCATACTGTTATATCCTGCTTGGTGTCGATCTGGCCAGTGAGGCTCCCTGGGGAGACAGGCACATACAGACAGGCACATATGGAAGCAAGAAGTCTTCTGTGTGCTTTGGTAGCTTGGGTTTAAAAGTCAAAACTAGCACTTTGAATCGCCGTGAACTGGGACCCAGTGCACTTGGAGAATTGATTGTCCACAGGCACATTCAAATAATGTAAAGAACAGCCACTCTGCTGTAGATTCGTTGAATCCACAGATAAACAAATAATTGTTCTCTAGATCCTGCAGAAAGTCTGTAAGAGGCTCAGAGGTTATAAAACAAAAGCTTTGTGACTGCTGCACCAAACATGTCAGCCATTTTGTGAATGGACTCTTCTATGGCACAGCTGTTTTGTGACAGTAGCCATGACACCTTTTTTCAAACACTAAGACCACCATGCCAAAAATGTTGAGATAGGTGATTGGTGCTATTCCGTTACAGCAATAATTACATTTTTAGCAGAACAGGCCATTTGCAATAATAACAGTAGCTGCATTACTCACCTCTCCATACTTGTTATTCCCTAGACTGAGTCCTATGGCATATCCACATTTCATATCTTTTATGAAATAATAATGGCCTATCTCTCAGGGTTGTTGTGAAGATAGACAAGATAAAATTGTAAAGTCTATTTTAGTTATTTTATATAAACGTGCTACCCTAAGTCAGATGTATAAATCAGAACAGTGATTTTCCACACAAAAAGTCTACAAAGTATGAAATACAATGTCCTCATCCATGTATACAGAAACTGAGGGACATTAATGGTCCTTTCTGAAAAGGCTACTTTTCCTTTCAGATTAGCCTTGCATACTGACCCAGATGTTACACATCAGTATTCCTCCTATGTTTTAAAGCTGACAGTCCTGAAACATCATTTCATTTAAGAAAGCCTGAAACACAATACCGGTTTTAAAAAGTGAAACGAAAGCCTTGTGCAAAATGTAATCCTATTCTTAAGATCATTTCATAGAAAGGGGGGGGGGGATATTGAAGCCATCCTAATAAAGCAGAGGTAGTGAAATCCTTTTATTAGAAAATGTACTGTGTTAAGAAACCCTTCAAGGGCAGACCCACCAATTTAACTATTAGTTCGGTCTGTTTCTAAACAAGGAACTTCTCATTGTCCTAAATTGTTTTAAATTATGAAAGAACAGGCGAGAGAGAGAGAAAGAGAGAGAGAGAGATGCAAACTTGATTTAGCAACTTGTTTATCTCTTAAAGAGAATATTTAACAACATATTTTATTTCTGGTTTCAACAAAGCAACCAGAATTAATAAAGTAATATCTCTAAAAGCACCTAAAACATATTAAGCTATCGACAACATTCAAGGACTGTAACTTACTATAAGTAGGACTGCGTTCGACATCTTTCAGAAAGTTCAGCTGGTTCAAAAAGACAAAAAATACTAATTGTATGGAGCACATGCATCCAATTCATGTATCTTTTTCAATGACTTTCATTCCTTTTTAAACCCAATTCAAAGCACCAGTTTTGACCTTTAAAGCTCCATGCCAGCATCTTTTAAGGATGGCCTCCTTCCATATAAACAGAACCATTCAATCCGGTTCTTATCTGATGCACTTTTCAGACCTTACAATGAATGGCCACCAATTTGGAGGGCTTTAAAAGGGGATTGGAGAAATTCCTGGAGGCAAAGGCTGTCAATGGCTACTAGCCCTGATGGTTGTGTGCTATCTCTAGTATTCGAGGCAGTAAGCCTGTATGCACCAGTTGCTGGGGAACATGGATGAGAGGGTGCTGTTGCACCATGTCCTGCTTGTTCATCCCTGGCCGATGGCTGGTTGGCCACTGTGTGAACAGAGTGCTGGACTAGATGGACCCTTGGTCTGATCCAGCATGGCTCATCTTAACATTATTATGTTTTTAATGTATCTAGATACAGGCTGCCACTGCAATGCTTCACCACCACCCAAACACACACACAACACACAAATAACATCTGAAAAGTACTCATGTGCAGAGAAATCAGGTTATGTTCATGCACATATGATCAAATCTGTCTCAGCTAACCAAGTCTAGCACATATACGTGTATGTGTTCTAATATACGAAATTTGTAGTGAAAGTATGCATGGAAAAGATGTTATTTTATGTACACATTAGACAGATGGATTGTATTGGTAAATCAAAGGTTTTGTTATATTTGTTTCTTTCAACATATCCAGATTTCTTAATGTATCTTGGTTACCCCTTAACACCATCTAACTCCCTTTCCTTATTTACAGCTGCAATGGCTAAAAAGGAATAAAGGATAGATTTCCTCTACCTTTTCAGTGCAAACTTCAGGGTGAAGCCAGGGTTCTGTCAGGGTGTGGTTATTCTAGACTAATGGAGAGAATGTACAGGCCAAGTAATGAGCTGGTGCACACAGTAAAGGGAAATTGACTTTAAAGATTCATACAATGAGCATATGAAACATGAAGTCTAAAATGCTGGGGAAATCAATGCAACTGCATTAGGTTGAAAAATATATAATGCTTCAATCAATAGCAAACCAGACAGATAAGAGGGGAGACACCAGACGGTCAGGAGCTATTTGAGGCAGTTCAATTATTGTCTAAAGACTGCTCAGAAGGCACACTCATTCTTCACTGTCAGGCTGAGAGGAAGAAGAGATCATCATCATCATCATCATCATCATCATCATCATCCAACTCAGTTTTGACTAAACAAAAGATGAGTGCCACTGGACAGCTGCAAAAAAAATCAGTGTCACTTGGTAGCAGTTATCACTTGTGAGAGGGCCTACAACTGCTGACCAGTGGCTGCTAAGGTACAGATGTCCCTGAGAAGTTTGGAGCTCTGGTATAGGTTGCACACACACACACACACACACACACACACACACACTGAGCCACACATAGCAATATCATCTCTTCCACTTCCCTCACAAAGTGCAGATTGCCAAGGGCATCTGCTGTTCATATACTTTGTGACAAGATAAGCTGTGAATGGATTTAAAATGGATTTTTTTAATAGTAATTTCTACATAGTTCATATTATGTTGTGGAGTTGTGTGTTGTTATATAATTGTTATATGATTGATTGTACATGGATGAGTTCTTGTCTTGTCTGAGGTAGCCCTGCAAAAAGTGAAGGAAATGCCTTTTGGAAACTTGGAGGGAAAATAACTGCAGACAGAATAGAAGCCCTGTTCAGGTGTTCTGAACTGAATAGGGCAAATGCATGCGGAGAAGGAACAGACCAGCACAGCCCATCTCCCTCATTGTGTTCATTGACCTGTATTCATGGAGAGTGACTATCTGAAGAAAGAGCTTCCTGTATCTGTGGAGCTAGTGTTCTGGCTCACATAAAGAGTCCCCATGGATACAGCAGGTTCTCCTTTTCAGATGGTCCGTGGGTTCAGGAAGACAAACGCAATGAGCAGAGGGGCTGGGCTGGAGAATTCCAACTCCTTACGCATTCGCCCTATTCAGGTTCAGAACAACTGAACAGGGCTAGAGTTATCAGGGAGAAGGACAGCTATGGCAGTTGATGTAGGTGATGAGAGAGAGAGAGAGAGAGAGAGAGAGAGAGAGAAAGAAAGCAGTAGAAAGGGGAGGCGAGGTTGATGACTAGAGTTTAGATGCAAATAATAATTATGGATTATTATTATTGTTATTGTTATTATTATTATTATTTAAAAGTTGTCATAGTGGAGACATTTATAGTTAGGACTATACAAGTCATATTAAACTTTACTAGAATAGAACAGTAGGTGACAAAAGGGGAAAGGTGCATTTTCAGGTAACTACTGGAATCCCAAAGACCATGGTGCTGAGAACCAAAATAGTCATTACTTTAGAGCTGTATGTAGCAGCTACATCATTTGTTTCCACTTTTACTCTAGAGCAAGTGCAAGGGGCATTCCAGATCTTAAAAGTCACCCACACTAGAGTCCCAATCCTACTGTAGAATAAAAAAGAGGTGGAGGGGGGACTTCTAGATA
The DNA here is from genome assembly GCF_023053635.1 of Elgaria multicarinata webbii. NCBI lineage: Eukaryota > Metazoa > Chordata > Lepidosauria > Squamata > Anguidae > Elgaria > Elgaria multicarinata. The sequence continues at coordinate 50,859,307 of NC_086180.1, read as the reverse complement.
CAGATTTAAAGTAATGTCTGTTTCAGCCCTCAGATAGATCTTACATTTGGATGTAAAAAATGTTTCTTTAATCAAAACTAAATTGGTTCTTTTTAAATAAACCAGTTTGAGTAACTTGATAACATCTTTTGCCTAACAACCGCCTACCGAAAATATGAGTTCTATGACAATTAGCTGCACTAAAGGAGTCTGTAACTGCAATCTCAGAGGTAAAGAAAGACTTGGAGTCATTGCAGCGAGCATTGAAGAGGTAGTTGGTAGGTTGCGCAGAGAAAAAGAGTTGATTTCCCCCCCATGAAGTGTACTTCAGCAGTGTTGATATCTGTCTTTGAAATTCCTTTATTCAAGAATGGCCATAAGTGTCCTGGGAGGTTGAAATTTTCCCCCAGTGAACATTGCCATTACTGATGTCATAAGAATATAAAAAGAACTGAGCTGGATCAGACCAAGGTCCAAATGGAAGTTGGTGGCTCTGATTTTGGTGGGGCTGTGAATCCATTCTGTGTTTCAGCCAGAACCAGAACTGCTGGATCCACTTTGGGGGTAGGATTCAGCACTTTGGGTAGCTCCTTTAGTCCAGACTGAAACCCAGAATGGATCCACATCCCTACTGAAATCACTGTCAAGGTCCATCTAGTCCAGCATTCTGTTCACACAGTGTCCAACCAGCAACCCACGGGAAACGCACAAGCATGACATGAGTATTTTAATCTTATAATCAACTTTGCTGTGTGGTTTTATCCTGGTTGCGCTTTTTATACTGTATTTCGTAATTGTGTTTTTAACCTGTTGGATGTTTTTTGTGGTTTTAATTTTTGTGAACCGCCCAGAGAGCTTCGGCTATTGGGCGGTATAAAAATGTAATAAATAAATAAATAAATAAATGAGTGTAATAGCACCCCACCGATCCATGTTCCCCAGCAACATGTGTACATATTGGAGGTAGTACATCAGATTTCTGTTCATTTATTCTTTTCCATTAAGACTGCCCGATTGCCCTTTGGATGAAGTTTTCCCTTCTCACACTTGCCTTTTTGGCATGTGACATTGAACATTGGCCCAATTTCCCATCTAATTCTGTCTAGAGCCGGGAGTGCAGTCACTGCCTCATCCTGGCCATTAGCTTTCTATCTCTGAATGACTGGCCTTAGGGACTATTTATGTACCTTGCCCTTGCGAGGGGACACCATTAGTTGATCCACCTCAGGCAGCAAATGATCTTGGGATGGCCCTAGGTTCAGCAGGACTCTTCTTACATGGTTCTTATAGTAGTCAGGACTCCTTACATCAACCACCTCTACTATATGCTTGCTCATCACACACACACACACTTTCTCTGGGAGAAAGCAGTAAAAGGATTGTGCATGCTGGGCCCAATCCCACCACCATACTATCGCAGGAATGTGCAGGTGAAGTAGCAACAACATGAGGAATAGCATAGGTGTGAATCGAGCAGAAGTGGAAGCCTGTGTTTTCTCTCTCTGGCAGGAACAGTGGTGTAGCCTGCACTTGTTGTTGTTGTTGTTGTTGTTAACAGGTTTGCTGACATCATCTGCCCCCCCACCACCTCAGACTTCCCTGTTCACAACAGCTGAGGGGAAATGAATTTTCCCAGCAACCACTTCTTGTTCCCTGCTGGAACGCAATGTGTTTGAGGATGGCTTGGTCTTGAATGGGCAGTTAAGACCCATTAGCTTCTTGTGGAGATGAGACCCCTTGGAGCTGGTTTGTAGATCTGGATCCTCGCAGCTGCCTGGATTTTTGGACTCTTCTTGGGGGCGTGGCTATGGAGTGTGAGCCGCGCACTTCAATACGTACCACCACACCACTGCACAGGGACCATCTTCCCCTCCCACCCCCAGCCACCGGCATGCCGTTCAGAAAGAGCGCAAGCTTCTGTTCGTTCTCTCTCTCTCTCTCTCTCAGTTTCCCCGGGCACTGCAGTGGGAAGGCGTCTCTTGACTGGAGGACTGGACGATGGGGCGGGGGCGGGAGCACGTTGCCCAAGCTGAAACCAGCCCTCACGATCGCCTCCGCCTTTTGCAGTCCGCTCTTGGCAACAGGTTGAAGCGCGCGCGTACACGCACACACACACACACACACACGCACACGCGCGTTCTAAAACAGCCCCTTTGAAAGCGTTCCTGCCAAACGGAGGAACCACGAGGAGGAAGACCACGACGAAGACCACCAATCCCGGCCGGCTTCTTGTCAGGTGGCTCCGCCCATTGGCCCCGCCAATCCCCTGCTGGATTTGCATAAAAAATGCACGAAAGCGCTGGTGTGCGCAGAGCGTCGGTCGGGGTGCCGAGCACGCGGGAGCGCTATTCGGAAGCTGCATGTAGCCTGCGGGAGGCACAGAGCCGCGCTCTCGCTTTCTTGCTGCCTTTGCCGGCTCTTCGCGCTCCGCCTTTCTCCCCCGCCCGCCACAGCCCCCTGGATTGCCAAGCGGGGCCCCTTTCCGAGCCGCGGTCCCTCCCCCCGCGCAGCGCCCCGGCCGTCTCCGCGATGTGCGGCCGCGACCTTCGGCTGTGCCTGCTGCTCTTCCTCGCCACGCCTTGCATCGGCTCGGCCCGCGGGCTCTTCCTTTTCGGGCCGCCCGAGTTCTCCTACAAGCGCTCCAACTGCAAGCCCATCCCCGCCTCCTTGCTGCTGTGCCGCGGGATCGAGTACCCCAACATGCGGCTGCCCAACCTGCTGGGCCACGAGACCCTGCAGGAGGTGCTGGAGCAGGCGGGCGCCTGGATCCCGCTGGTGCAGAAGCAGTGCCACCCGGACACGCGCAAGTTCCTCTGCTCGCTCTTCGCGCCCGTCTGCATCGACGACCTGGACGAGACCATCCAGCCCTGCCACTCGCTTTGCCAGCAGGTGAAAGAGAGCTGCGCCCCGGTGATGTCCGCCTTCGGCTTCCCGTGGCCGGACATGCTCGACTGCAGCCGCTTCCCCCAGGACAACGACCTGTGCATCCCCCCGGCTAGCAGCGACCACACCCTCCCCACGCCCAGAGAAGGTAAGAGGGCGCCCCGCGTCTAGCTGCTTGCCCGGCGCGCTCTGCATGTTTCACAAGCTCCTGCTCGTGCACACACACTGGCAGCTGTGCAGGGCAGTCCTGTGCAGGTTGATCTGGAGATCAGCCCCAAAGTGCTCCGTGGGATTTGCGCCCATCCAAACCTAGGTCTGCAGCTTTAGGTTGTAATCCCAAAGGCAATGACTGGGGAGTCCGTCCCCATTGAACACAATGGGATTTACTCATGAGGATTGGCAGGCATAGGATTGGTCTGTTTGCCTCGAGCAGAAGGGAGGATTGACGTTAGTGTAAATTATCCTTTGAATGGTATCCCATTGAGTTCAGTGGGTTTATGCCAAAGTAAATACACCTAGGGGCTGCAGCTCACCAGCCCAATCTTATTACTTAGGTGTAAACCACAGAGTGTTCAGTTGTGCTCATTTCCAGGGGAGCATGAACAGGCGTGTAGCCTTAGGCTGCCACCCTAAACACCTTAGCAGGCGGCCAGTCCCACTGAATTCAACAGAGTACACTGTGAATAAGCATATGTAGGGCTGATTTCCCCCTTTTTTTCTTTAACAATAATAATAACAATATTAATAATAAGAAGCTAGATACTAGCAAAAGCCTGTAGAACATAATAGATCCCCTCTTTTTACAAAATATCACAGCTGTAATGGATTTGGCTTATTTGGAGTCAGAGAATTGGAGCTTCAATAATATGATAGAAGTCAGTTGCTTCTATGGTCTTTAAAAATAAATGTCTCACATTTTAGAATATCATAGTACTAAAGAATGACTCACTGCAGTGGATAGTCCTTATGCCCAGAAAGCTACTATTTAACAGGACAGATGCCACAAAACCTAGCTTTTCTAGATTCGGAAATGTTCAGTGCAGTTCTAAAGACGAGTTCAACTGAATTCAGCGCAGTCCTATGCATATTTACTTAGGAGCAAATCCCATTGAGTTAAGTGGGATGTATTCCTAAGTAAGTGGGTATCGGAGTGCACAGTTAAATTGCTAGTATATGTGTATTTAGGATTGCAGCTGAGTAGACTGTTCCTGTTCATTCAGAGGAAGTTCCATCAATCTCCTAGCAAGTGTTTGTAGGAACGCAGCCTTAGATCTGATTAACCTATGTTGTACGTAACAAAGCAATCTTATATATGTTTACTCAAAAGTAAGTCTCAATGTATTCAAGTGGGGCTAAATCAGAGGTAAGACTACACTTACCTGAGACTAAAAACCAGAACTCAGTAGACCTTACTCTTGTGTAAACATATCTACAATTGCTCTGTGAGTTACAATACTCCTTATACAAATGTTTTAAATAAATAAATAAACTGTTAGAGCACGTCAAATATTTTAATTATGGACCCTTTTCTCCTTCAGCTGCTATGCTGGAAGCCTTTATTAGCCTTTAGAATAGCTCATTTCCCATATAAACTGTTTCAACCATCCTGAAGGTGTTGTTAACAAAATTGGTTGGCGTAGGTAAGAAAAACAGGCAGATTTCTCTCTCTCCCATTAATAAGAGTTGGGGGGGGGGAGAGAGAGACGGGAAGATGGAAATGCACGCCATTGAAGTCTAAATAAATGCGTTGATAAAAGAAACAAGTGCAGAGAGAGTCAGACTCACGGCTTCCCATTTTAAAAAATAAATCTGCTCCCAGGCAGTCTCAGTTTCGTACTCTGGAGGATGGTTTTAATTAGCTGAGGGAGATGATATTTTCCCAAGTTTTTTTTTTTTAAATAAAAGACCAGGAGAGGCTGAGGGCAGAGAGATTTCCTGAAGCAAACCCTTCAGGGAGTTGTATTGTATTGTCAATCTCCTTTCCTGCACTCCCCCCATCAAGGCATTGATTTCTGTTCCTCTTGGGAGAGCGGGGGAGGGGGGTATGGTGGGAGGGGGGTAGAAGTCTTTAATCCCCCTCAGAGAGTTCATATACATCTCCTTTTTCAATATCCCCTTGAGAGTTCCCAGTGAATTTGTTACGATATTTAGCGTGACTACCTAGTTTTCTCCCTGGTAACTTTTTACCATTAATACAACGCATTTGCTATGAACTCAAAATACTCTTAAGTTGCCCTGCACTACAGAAAAGAAACATACTTGGTTTCCAAACGCCACCTGCTGTTCTCTTTTGAACATCCCTGCTGAAGGTTCTCTTTTTAAATATCTCTCTTCTAGCACCAAAAGTCTGTGAGGCCTGCAAAAGCAAGAACGAGGATGACAACGAAATTGTGGAAAACCTTTGCAAAAATGACTTTGGTAAGTGTAAGAAAGGTGTTTTTAAAATGCAAATTCTGTGATCTGTCTATCATATCTGAGTGCTATGATAATCACTAGATTTTGCACGCACACACACAAAAAGTGCAGCTGACATTTCGCTTTTCCCCTCCAAACCAAGTGAATTAAAGCATTTATGTTGGCAATGGAACAAAATGCACACAGTCACAGCTGACTGCTTATCATCTTTGTCGAGGAGGGCTGCAAATATTCTGGTTGTGTACAGCTCTTCTTTGGAAAGACTATGGAAACCTTGTTCTGTTTGTTTGACTTGGATCCAGATTGTATGCAGCTGAGGCTTCCCCACCCATCCTCCCCATGGGCAGCCCCTCCAGTTCCCCCAAAATGCTATATACAGTGGGTCAGGAAACCCTGATGAATGGGATAGGCTGTGGTACAGGGGAAAAGGGTGATCCCTGAAAATTGGGCAGAGGTACCTCCTGTGAGGTGGAGAAGAGGAGGTGGGAATTCTGCTTCCATCATCTCAGTTTCATGCACCTAAATCTGGATCAAACCAATCATTAACAAAGTTCTGGTCACTGACCTGTTTCATGCACCCTGATGGCAATTTGTGGATTTTTTTAAACCAGGAATAGCAGGGACAAGAAGATGCAACCCATTTCCAGTTTGCTCTCTGGTGTGCCTGAAGCCGAAAATCTGGATTGTTTTCGGGTTTAAAGCACCCCCCCCCCCAAGTTAACACAGTAACAAACCATGGGTTAGCACTGGGTTGTTTAACCCTGGTTGTTAATTGAAACCTGAAATGGCTTGCACACTCCACTCAGTCCTGCAGCTTCTGCGTTAAACAACCCAGGAATTGCCACCTGGACGTCAGAACTGGGTTATTATGGCTGGGATCCAGCAGTTCTCTACTGCTGGTGGTGAGCACCGCCGATTCCTGATGCACACACAGCCGGTGGCAATGCGTGTGCAGCCCCTGCTGCCAGTGGCAGTGTTTTAGGACTTCCATGGGCAAGCCGCCAAATGACTAGAAACTTCTGGAAGGGGCAGGTTTTGCCTTCCAGAAACCTGTGTCTCCAGTTGTTTGGGGCTTGCCCCTGGAAGTGCTACATTGCCGCTGCCAGCGAGAGGGGGATGCGCCCGCATCAGGAACCGGCGGAGCTCACCACCAGCAATAGGGTACCGTTGGATCCATCCCACTAGCTGAATCCAACAGCATGGCTCATTCCCCATGAGACTGTTATTGATTGTCTTTGAGCCACCCAGCACCAGGAGAGATGGGTAGACTTTGTCTGCAATGCCACACTGTTCCCAAGTACCACATAGAAGTGAATGGCAGTCATTTACATATATGCAAGGAAGTAAAAGTGTGCGCTCTGGGACCCAATTAAAAGCTAAAACTGCCCCTAATGTCCCTTGTGTCTGGAATAGACAGGAAGTTTCTCCTAGTTCTAAATGTGTATATTTGCTTTACTTTATGGCAGTCAATAGACACTGGTTTAGTTCTGAGTGGCTTCTCTCTGCGTACTCCTTCTCTTTCATCTGTATAGCCCTGGCCCGATCTTGGTCATTTTAGAATATGACAGAATCCACGACCTGGCTAATGATATATATCGACTTATGTATTGCTATTATTAATTTTAATAATAAAATTGGAGTCGCAAAATTTTCTGTGGTACAAAAGTTAGTCTTGTGCAAGAAGCAAAAGTCAACTCTTAAAACGTTAGATATAGATCTAGTTTTTGAACTTATTAGTGGAATTCTCCATTAGAAGTGCTCATAGCAACATAAAATGTTGCATGTTGTCATGGCTTAAACATGTACTTTTCTGACTGCTGTTTGTGTGCCACATTTATGCTCGTACATGAACGAAGCTGGACACATGTAAAGTAGAGCCAGATGGCAAGGCTGTGATGAGGACCTTGTCTTGATTCTGTTTCCCTCTTGTCCATCCCGCAAGGGAAGGGGGATGATGACGGGGGCCTCAGCTCCTGCCCTGCTGTGAATCTGAGAGCAGAGGGTTTTATCCTCTCCAGTTCCCATCTTTTCATGGGGGAGGGAGGGAATACTACGCACCCATCCTGCTGAGAACTGAGTAGGGTAGGGATTTCTCCAGACTTATTGTTTTGGTAAGAAAATTGGGATGATATAAAAGAGAGGAGGGTGTATTCTAGTCCAGCCTTCCCCAACTTGATGCCCTCCAGATTTATTGGCTAGGAGATGCTGGGAGTTGTAGTCCAACAGATCTGGAGGGCACCAGGTTGGGGATGCCTGTCGCAGTGCATTTCAAAAGTTTTAGTTTGTATTGCATTGCTGACATGCAAAGTGCTTTGCAGATCTTACGCTAATCTGCAACAAACCACAACAACGTTTACAACAGTCATGGCAAAGTCTTCGCATTCCAAAGGGAAACATCCTTACAAAAAGTTTCTCTTGAAAATCCGACATTCGAGGAACTATTGCTCAATTGGTTTAGAGGAAGCAGATGGTGAATTACGTCACAGAGGTGAGGTGACTGGCGAATCGTTGCAAAAAGTGGGTCACAAGTAATTGGAAAGGCCTCTTGGATAAGGCAGATAAAATGTGAGGGAATAGTTGGCATAGAAATAAAGTTTATTATTATAAACTTAAGTTATAATTTGATCAGATGATAATTGTAAAGGTATTTGCAGTAGAATTTATGGGGATTAATATTCTTATCAGGAAGGAATAAATTACTACTCATGTAATTAGTCTTATGTTTTCATCTGGTACATCCAACAAGAGGTCTTCAGATTGTTATTGTTGTTGTTAGATTTCTTAACAAACTTTGTGTTGTTTTTCCTCCTTCCAGTTATTCTACCAAATCAAATGCAGCTGTTAAACCAATTCTCTTTCACCTGTTCTTTAAAATACAATACAGGCGCAATACTGCCTCCTTCCAAGGTTCACCTAAGAGTCTTTCTAACCTCATAAATTAAGACTAGAGTTTTCAGCAACAGCCGAGATCAAATTTCCTGTGAAAAGTTAGATCTTCTTCTTCCCCTCCACAGCTTTGCTGCGAATACGCCCCTGCCAAGTTTAAACCCTAATGCATAATTAATGTACAAAGTGGGCTTCTTTCTGTGTTTGCAAGTGACAGAAGAACGGGAGAGAAAGGTCCGTTTAGAAAAGATTCTCTCTCTCTCTCTCTCTCTCTCTCTCTCTCTCTCTCTCTCTCTCTCTCTCTCTCTTTCCAAAAAGAAACACGCCCAAAGGTTGATTCAAACTGAAATGACTTGCATGTCCTTGATGGCTTAGAAACGGAGCCACCTGCCGTCCATTCTGTCAGTCCCTGACAGTTTAATTAGCAATAGAAGACCTCCCTCCCCAGGTTCTCTTTATGCACACTAATGGGAAAAAACTCTCTCTCTCTCTCTGTTTCTCTCTTTTTCAATGGGTTCCCCTCCCCCCTCCCTGTTATCCCTATTAGCCCTGAAGATAAAAGTGAAGGAGATCGCCTACATCAATGGGGACACCAAGATCACTCCGGAAACAAAGAGCAAAACCATCTACAAGCTGAATGGGGTGACAGAAAGGGATCTGAAGAAGACGGTGCTTTGGCTCAAAGGTGGCCTGCAGTGTACCTGCGACGAGATGAATGATATTAATGCGCCCTATTTAGTGATGGGACAGAGGCTGGCTGGGGAGCTGGTGATCACCTCCGTTAAGCGATGGCAGAAAGGTCAGCGGGCATTCAAGAGGTTCTCACGCAGCATCCGCAAGCTGCAGTGCTAGTTGCTTGTCACTTTCAGTCATGTCTAGTCGCCAGCAGCCTCTTCCAAATCGCTTCCACCTTCCTGCTTCATCTTCAAAAGCACAGCAGGTGTGGGAGAGGAAGTGCCATTTTAATGTTTTTGTTTTGTTTTTTAAAAGGGGGAGAGGGAAAAGAGAGAGCCCCTCCCAATTCTGTACATATAGTAAAACTATCATTACAAGAATCATGAATATTTTTTCCTGATTGTATCAAAGTATCTTGCTTAGAGCTAGTTATCTGCATTGGTGCAAAATGTGACTTTTATCGTTTTAAGCTTTCATTTTGGTTTTCCATTTCAAACTGTCATGTAATAACTTCTGTAGAGCAAGCATTTCTGTATATGGTGTATTACCCACCACATTGTTAAGCGTCAGGCTCAGTTTGTCCAGTTCAGTATTGACCTTGGTAAAAAAGCTATCACAAGATTATGTTGCCCTCTGATTTTGGTGATTCTCTGATGTGTCTTCAGGAGATAGTAAATCTCAGCTATTGCTCCCTGGGTGTAATTCAAAAGAAAAGGTTGCTATCTGAAAATGACCAGAGAATCATAGAATAGTGGAGTTGGAAGGGGCCTAGAAGGCCATCGAGTCCAACCCCCTGCTCAATGCAGGAATCCACCTTAAAGCATCCCAGACTTCATCCCCTGAAGTGAAGGAAACGAGAGCTAAAAGGGTGCAACCCTAGACTCTTTCCTATTATTGGCCACAATCCAACACAGTTTTAGGCATGCTTAAACCTTTTGATTTTAGTGGGCTTAAGTGGGCTTGAAGTTGCAATCCTGTGCACACTTACTTGGGAGTAAGTACCTTTGCACTGCATGTCTGTTAGATTGTGGCCATTACGGCTTATTGTGGCCCTGAACATTGAGCCTAATTTTATTGAATATGAAACATGCCATATATTTTTATTCACTATAGAAAAATCACCATTGTTGCATGTGCTACTTGTGCAGGAACTGCATCAATAAAGGCATATTAACCATTTGCACCCAATATTTTATACAAACCTGTCAATAATAATAGTTTTAAGTTAACTGAACGCACATTTAAGAAGAGTTTTTGTTTTATGCTATTTTGATACTTCTGCCTTCACAAATCAAGCCTTTCTTTAGTCTAACTGTAATATAACTAGTGGTTATTCTGAAAGAGTTGTAAAATATTACTTTAACAAACCTTGTAAATATCCCAGATAAACCTTATATTCTTGTATATAAACTTTACATCATAGTTTACTCTTTGTCTTTGTCTTTTGTGAAATCAAGGATGTCTGTGAGGAAGCAATAATGTTTGTGGAAAGAACTCTTAAAGATCAGAACCTTTATTTATGCCACTAAAATTGGCCCAAGACAACTTACAATATTTTAAATGTACGTAGCTTTGGATATAGTATTTATGTCCATCCCATTGAGATACACCACAGCATGATTCATACCAGTGTAATGAGAAGATAATATGGTAATGATGTACGTTAATGAGAGTTCACATAATTCTCTTACTATAATGAGATTTGTCTCACTCCAATAAAGAAGTAAAGATGAAATTGCTCCTCTCAAGCTACTACATGTTTCTGCGCTGCAATAGGCCATTCTTTTATTTATTTATTTGATTTATAGCCTGCATTTCTATCAAGAAAATAGCAATCGAGGTGGCATTATTTGCTTCCATGAGATTTCCTCATTTTTGAAGTTTTTCTAGTTCTAGCATTGTTCAGATTTACACAGCTTCAAGAAAACAGCAAACAGCTGCAAAAAGTCTGCAAACTCATTTTGCACTTTTATTGTAATACCTTGAAAAACTTGCACATCTCCCCCTCCAACCTGTGGTTCTAGGTTCTCATCTAATTCACAGGAGAGAGATGTGACTCATCCCTTTGAACAGATATGCAGGTTGCTTCCAGATGAATGGCTAATAGCAGTATTTCAGACAAAGGGCATTGTGTGGTTATTCTGCCTTTCCCTCCATAACAGATTTTCTTTTCTAGTAAGAAAAAAGAAGAAACATGAGGAAGTTACAAAAGGAATATGACATTTGGACCCCACTCTGTAAAATTCCACGAATGAGGCAGGATGTTTGCACAATAAAAGCCTCATCTGGAAGCACGTACGAAATATCAAAGGGTTAGGTAGGCCAAACAATCAAGAGGGATGCCCAAAAGGTATTGTGTACATATGTCCCTGTATTGTAAAGCCTGATCTTTGAGCCACGGCTACATCAGCTTACCATCGCCAAAGGGATTTATTTATTTATTTATTTATTTTATTACATTTCTATACCACCCAATAGCCGGAGCTCTCTGGGCGCAAAAATTAAAACCATTCAAAGTATAAAACAACAGTATAAAACCATAATATAAAATATAATATAAAAGCTCAACCAGATAAAAACAGCAGCAATGCAAAATTACAAATTTAAAACACCAAGTTAGAATGTATTTATAGATTGTTAAAATGCTGGGAGAATAAAAAGGTTTTCACCTGGTGTCTAAAAGCATATAATGTAGGTGCCAAGCGAACCTCCTTAGGGAGCTCATTCCACAGCCGGGGTGCCACAGCAGAGAAGGCCCTCCTCCTGGTAGCCACCTGCCTCACTTCCTTTGGCAGGGGCTCACGGAGAAGGACCCCTGAGGATGACCTTCGGATGGATTCAGGCCTCCCCTGGATGGAGAATACTTGATCTCAGGGAGGAGGCCTGCTTGCATCACATCCTTCATCGCTAGATTGGGCTGGGCGTCTTGTCTAAGAGCTACATGCACACAGCCATTCTTACGCACATCTACTCCTGTCAAGTCAGTGACCTTACACTGATGAAACAATGATGAATCACTTTACGCAGTGTTGATGAAACAATAGTCTATAATCCAGAAATAAAGCCAAACAAGGCATAAAAACCTCAAAAGTGTTTTAAAAAAGATTTTAGAAGAAACGATAACGAATACGACTAGTGGGAGCATTGATTCTGTGGGATTGTGTTACGTGTAAAGAGGGCTGCTGTTTGATTGTTTTTGCCTTGGATAAAATGCTTTAATGGTCCAGTCACCCATCTTCCTCATGCTCTTCTTCCCCTTTTTGTTATTTTCATTGCTGTACTGCCCAATAGCAGAAGTTCTCTGGGTGGTATACAATAGTTCATAAGATAATAAAATGCAGCATAAAATACATCATAAATGTCAACAATGGATTCCCCTTGTCAGCACACAAATAAAAACGTATATCCAGAGGAGGGCCCGCAAATAGAGGTTGAATAATGGCAGGAAATAGCAGGTTAATAATGCTGGTATGTGCAGACTGATATGAATCAAAGGTTTTTGTCTGAAGGAGATGCCAGAAAGCTACACTCATGGGAACATCACACATACCTAACGGCACATAAAGAACTGATTTAATCAGGGGCATTTCTAGCCATTTAAAAGATTCAGGGCCTGGGCCTATAGAACACAAATCTGCATAAGCTAATTTATTTCTATATATGCAAAGTTAGAAATAATTACTAGGATTTGTTTAAATTTCACAGGCCAAACCAATTAATTTTTCATTCAAATAACTTGAAATATTTTTTCAATTTTTCGCACCTGCCCCAGATTATCTGAAACCAATGGAAAAAAGGCTTCCCCCACTCTAAACTTAGTCTCCATGCAGGAGAAAATTTTGTGGGGGCTGTTGCAGCATGTGGGGAGGGAAGAGCTAACACTACCCTTCCCAGTGGCAATCCCTCTTGAAAATTTCCCCCTACATGTCAAGCTTGGGGGTGGGGGACTTTTTCTATTGGCACCAATGGACATCCAAGGCTCTGGCAAATAGATTCAGGACTCTGAGAAATAGGGCTTCTTCACACGAGTGAAATAAGGCATGCTCGTGACTGGCCACTCAGAGAAGTTTGTGGATCCTTTTGACAATGTTGGCAACCTCCTGCATGTCACGCGTGCCTTCCTCTGGTAATACCCTTTTTTAAAAAAAACCAAACGTTGATATATTTCCTACTGTGAACAGAGGAAGTTGTGCTACAAAGCACCCACTAGAGGGTGCTGTCTCATTCAGTATTATGAGAATGGAGAGGAGGGGAAGTTTTCAATTACTGACCATGTGGTTGGTTGCTCCTCTCCGCCCATGTAATGCAGCCCCATTATGATTGCACAAGAAAAGCAGGAAGCAAAGCCTTCGTAAGGAAACACGATGTCAATGCCCTTGAGCTCCACAGCATTTCCTGCCAGCATGGATGGATCCTTCATTTTTTCAAATGATTACAAATATAAAGTACAATATCATAACCTTTAACAGGATTAGCAGTTAACTCATGGATGATCTAATAGTAAGAACAACCTCTGTGGAAGGACAGGTGGGATCTTCTTTCTATAAAACACCTGCCCCCCACAAATGCCTGTCCAATCTTTTCTTTAAGGCTTCTGAGAAAGGAGATTCTAAGCTAGTAAATCCCAATTAATATGTAGGTCATGGGAGGTTTGTTATTGGGGCACCTGCCTGTCAGAAGGGAGGTTCCAGAAATAAACCCAAACAAGGCATTGGACAATGGGTGATTTCCAGGTCATGAGGTGGCACAGATTCTCTAAGCAAGGCCAAAATACAATTAAGTGGATTCCCTCACTAAAATTGGGAAGCTCTAGTTTAGGACTCTTTCTATCAGTTAAAGAACATTATGGTCAAGCCAGAAGCGAGAAAGTACTGCTAAACCACACACGACTCAATCACACTGCAGCAATGCTGGCTGGCTCAGGGGGCTGATTTTGTGAAATCCCAACTAATATCAAAACATAGCACTGAGGTTTCAGTATATAATAACCCCTGCAATGCAGTTAATCTGCGTAAGAGGATAAGGGCATTGTGCTCAGGAGCAGTTCCATCAAATCTTGTCTTCTCTTTGAGCCACCATTTAGCGATTAAGCTTTTGAAGTAGGGTAGCAGCCAGATGTGTATGAAGCCTTTTCAAGGTTCGCTTTAGTTATGGGTAAAGAGTTAAACAATGTCCTCTCAATTAGATCTTCAAGTGGTCAGATTAGCCACCATTTGTCTCTATATGCACCCTGCTGCTTGTAACTGTCCAATGCCAAGTCATTTATTTCCCTGCTACTGCTTGCCAGGGGCTGCTCCATTCACATCTCAGACAGCTTCCTTTCATATGAGCGTTATAACCACAACAGACCTTATTGTGGACTCTTTATTTACACCACCATTTTTTTGTTATTAGGCTGTGAAAGGGAACAAGGAGGGATAGAAAGTAAATGGGCTGTTACCACACTGAACCAGAAGTCGTCTTCTTCCTCTGGATCTTTGAAGTTACCCATATAACACTTGAAAATATATTAATAGGTGAAATAATTTCCCTGTGGGTGTGTTTCTCCTCTCTCTCTCTCTCTCTCTCTCTCTCTCTCTCTCTCTCTCTCTCTCTCTCTCTCTCTCTCTCTCTGTGTGTGTGTGTGTGTGTGTGTGATAGAATCATAGAATAGTAGAGTTGGAATTCCCTTGCTCAATGCAGGAATCCACCTTAAAGCATCTCTGACAGATGGTTGTCCAGCTGCCTCTTGAATGCCTCTAGTGTGGGAGAGCCCATGACCTCCCTAGGTAACTGGTTCTATTGTTGTACTGCTCTAACAGGAAGTTTTCCCTGATGTCCAGACAGAATCTGGCTTCCTGGAACTTGAACCCATTAGTCTGTGTCCTGCACTCTGGGATGATCCAGAAGAGATCCTGGCCCTCCTCTGTGTGACAACCTTTCTAGTTTTTGAAGAGTGCTATCATGTCTTCCCTCAGACTTCTCTCCTCAAGGCTAAACATGCCCAGTTCTTTCAGTCTCTCCTCATAGGTGTATGTGTGTCACAGTTTTGAGTTGGTGGCAATCTTCCTTCCATTGAAATTATTTGTATGAGTCAAGCAGGCAATATTTGGAAATAAAATATAAACTAACTCGATAAAATTCTCCCCCAATGTAATTGCTGCAGCACTTGCAATCTCCAGGGCCACCTTCCTGCCAATGCCTTACTCTTAAAATGGACCCTTCAGAGTGATACTGAGCTGAAGGTGGTGGTGGTGGTGGCAATGGCGGCTTTCGCTCCCTGCAGCAGCAGCTTATGCTCCATGCCCCTCCCCGCAGTAGCGCACAGCAGATTGCACTTTCTCACTGCCCACCCTCAGCAGCATTCTCCTACCCCAATGTGTGGCAGAGGCTTGCTCTGCACTCCCCACCCCTGTCAACAGTAGTGACAGATCCTTCAGCCTCAGGCACTAGGAGGTTTTTTGCCAGCTCTGACATGGATAAACTGTGCATACAAATCACGCATCAAAATGCTGAAATGGGCTACAAATGCAATTCAAAATAAAATATTAACAGATGGTAGGATGACCAGATGACCCAGAAAACCCTAGAGACCTCCGGAAAAATGGAGCTCTTCGGGGCAACCGGGACTGGGCCCCAATTTACCGGGGAAAAGGCCCGGAGGATGCATTCCCAGACTTCCAGGAGCACGTCTTCCAGCCTTCCCACGGCTGATCCAGGGCCGATCCAGGACTTGGAATGGCTGTTTCTTTTGGCATTTTAAAGATTAACATAAAGATTTATTATGGCATAAGCTTTCATGGACTAGAGTTTGATGAAAGCCATAATAATACATTTGTTAGTCTTTAAGGAGCCACGTGATACTGTTGTTTTTCTATTAAAATGTATCCTATAAATAATCCAGCAGGGGGCACTCTAAGATCCGAAATCCTGCTCTCTGGTGGGAAAAGCTCAAAGTTTCAATTTGACTAAAGCTGAGCAAAATAATTCCAATAAGCATGGTTAGAATAATGGCAAAAATAATTAAGTTACTAGAATTTGCACATTTCTTGTACATGAAAATTTAGCAAAACCTGTCTTCCATTAAAAAAAAATGTTATGAGCAGTGATTTACCAGTTCAGTATATTGCTATGCCCGTCTCACTTGTGAAAATTGGTCCTGATGATCAAATCGATAAGGTTTGAACTTTCAGTTTTGTAAATGAATGTCCATCAATCAAATCCCAGTTTAACAGGCAATGCCTGTATTAATAGATCTTATCATTAAACATAATTGTAAGTAACTATGGGTGGTCCAAAGAGGTATTAGTACAATCACTTTCAATTTATACTGGAATGCAGCTAAAAATACTTATACAATTGGGATTTAAAACAACAACAACATTCAAACACCCCAATTGTCCCAATTTTCTGATACTGTCCCTTTTCCTTTCCTTTCTTGCTTGCTGAAATTTTGTATGTCTCAGGGTCAAACTAGTCAATATATTAAATATGTTTTCAACCAGGTAACCAAAAATTTGGGCTGGCCTTGACAGGCAATCCCAAGGTGAGGTTTTGTATCCACCTGAGCAATAAAGAACAAAGAGAAATGCTATGATACCGTGAGTAAACCTTTACCAGAATTTCTTGACCAGAATGGACATTAAGCAAACAAAAAAGCGAGTGATAGAAGTGTGAGAGTAAAAAAAATGTGCTGGAGATGATCAGAAAACCTAATTGCAGCAAAACAACAAAGTTGTAGCACCTTAATGACTAACATATTTATTATGGCATAAGATTGGACAATATCCACTGCATCAGACGCAGGACTGAGTACTTATGATTAAAGTACTTTTTATATAAATAAAACCCTTTAAAACAATCTTAAAATTTTAAGCAGCACAAAGAGCAGATATTGAGATGAATCTCTGTGTGTGTTCAGTTGAACAACCAAGTGACACATTGCACACATTGTCAGAGTCATTGTGCTGAATTATAATAAAGTATCATCATTAAATAGATAAAGGGCCTGTTCAGACAACACGCTAAGCCATGGTTAGGCTGCTAACCCTTTTGCAGCAAACGGTTAGCGAGCATATTTAAACCATGGTTATGCCACCAAGGTTAGGAATGATTCACATGACACGCTACACCATAATGTTTTGTTCAAAATGCCTAACTACCATGGGTTAGCATGTCATCTGAACAGGGTCATTATATAAAATAAATATACCAAAACAAAAACATTTACAGAAGGGGTGTTGAATCTAAGGTTGGCCGGCTGGCCTTAAAGGTGGACGGTTGGACAGTTGTCTGGGACACCAAGCTGAAAGAGGTGCTGAGCTGAGGGGAGCGCCAAACATTTTCTCAAGGTTCTACAGGTTGCTTGGGTACAACTGCAATTCCGAAAATGGTCTTTCTTCAATTAGCTTTAAAGTTAGGGTGACCGTATGAAAAGGAGGACAGGACTCCTGTATCTTTAACAGTCGCATAGAAAAGGGAATTTCAGCAGGTGTCATTTATATATATGGAGAACCTGGTGGAATTCCCTCTTCATCACCACAGTTAAAGCTGCAGGAGCTATACTAAAGTGACCAAATTTAAAAAGAGGGCAGGGCTCCTGCAGCTTTCTGTGGTGATGAAGAGGGAATTTCACCAGTTTCCCCATATATACAAATGACACCTGCTGAAATTCCCTTTTCAATACAACTGTTAAAGATACAGGAGCCCTGTCCTCCTTTTCATATGGTCACCCTATTTAAAGTATGCTTCCCCTTTGAAGCCAGTGCAACTCCGCTTTACTTTGAGGCAATGTTACTAAGCACTTTCCAGTTCAAACACTACAAACACTATAAGCACTTTCAAAATAATAATAAAATAAAGCCACAAGCTGTGAAAGGTCAGCTGAATACCTTTTTTATATATAACTTCTCTTTATAAATTTTTGAAGATAAAAACAATGGTTATTCTAAAATAAAGCTTACCAAAAGATAGGAGCTGCTACAAAAAGTAAAACCTGTGAGAGTTAAGCTGTGTTGCTTAGAGCTCTGCTATTGCTCAGGATGTGGTTTTTCGAGCTTTGGCTTATGCAAAGTGTAGTGCAGTAGCTGAGAGAGCCAGGTTTTGAGCAATGTTGTTCTTAATGTAGGGTGACCGGGGTTTTGATGGCAAATCCGGGAGGGGAGGGGAAATCTGGATTTCCCCCCCAAAGAGCAGCTCTAATGGGAATTAACAAAAATGCTTCGTCATTTTTTAAGATAAAGACATGAAACTTGGCACAATGTTAGCTCTTAGGAAGGGCTTTAGTCATACCAAATTTGAAACAGATCCATTAATCCATTTATTTTTTTAGGATTTTTTTAAAAATTGAGGTTTTAAAATTATTTTTAAATCATCATTTTTAAAGTTAAAGAGATGAAACTTTGTACCATGATAGAACTTAGGTAGAGCTTTAGCCACACCAAATTTGAAACAGATTTGTTCATCCATTGATTTTTTAGGAATTTTTTAAAAATTGAGGTTTTAAAATTATTATTTTTAAAATCGTCATTTTTAAAGATAAAGAGATGAAACTTTGTACCATGATAGGACTTAGGTAGAGCTTTAGCCACACCAAATTTGAAACAGATCCGTTCATCCATTGATTTTTTAGGATTTTTTTTAAATGAGGTTTTAAAATTATTATTTTTTAAACTGTCATTTTTAAAGATAAAGAGCTGAAAGTTGGCACCATGATAGCTTTTAGGTAGAGCTTTAGCCATACCAAATTTGAAATGATTCTGGGGCCAGTAGCAAACCCTGTTAACAACAACAGCAGCTTGCAATGAGTGAAGATACAGTCAGAAAAGATATTTGAGGGAAGGGGAGAATGTAACACACAGAGTATAGCAAAAGCTTCAAAGTACAGCAAAACCTACAAAAGTAGGAGTGAGTGAAGTTAATTTCAGATACATTGAATCTCTCACTTGTTCTTTATTTCAGTGATTTTAACATTAAGATGTTATGTAGAACAGATTTGTCTTAAATGTGTTCTGTAAAATCAGACATATGACCAAGGCTATGTTCGAGTGGGCACACCCCCTTGGTACTGGACACGCCCCCTTGGGGGCGACCATGTTGTCCTCCTTTTTGGTTTCCAAAATATGGTCACCCTACTTGATGGAGCTTTACATGGCCTCCATCTTTTCCTAACTGGCTCTCTTCCTCTGCTTTGCATTTTCTGTTCTGAGCCCCAGAAGGAGACATATACTCCTGTCATATACCCCACAGTGTGTAGTATCCCTCAGGCATAGGGACCATACGGGTGAGCTTACCTGCTCAGCCTGCCACTTGCCCCTAGACTACCAGGCAATAACTTCAGAGTCTTTTCCTTGCTGAATTCCTTTATTACTAAAACCTCCTTGAACAGTCAGCAAGGGCCACAACACCAACTGGAAGAAACAGAGGCTCCGCCCAGGCCTTCGATGAGGACTGGCATCCAACCTAAAGCTGTTTTCAACTTGACTCTATCTCTTACTTGCAAAGGTGGAAGAGGTGCTGTGTGCTTGTCAGAATATGCTTTCTGCTGCTTCTGTCGATCTTGTAATCTAGGGTGCGCTCTACATGGCACCCTGGGCTTCAGGGCAGATGTAATAGCTGGCAGTGTGCTCCGTAGTAAACGTCCTATGAGCAATTGGGCAGGAGCAAAACCTAAACCTGTTACTGGAGTATTATGCAGGTTCAACAGAGCCAGATATGGATCAGCGCCATCTTGTAGAGTTTTCGATAGCATGTGCTTGATGGTTTGTATAGTACGTTCTGCTTGCCCGTTGGACTGAGGGTAAGCTGGGCTCGAATGTGTCAAGGTGATCTTCCACTCAGTTGCAAATTGTCTCATAACCTGACTCGCAAATAGTACATGTTAACAGATTATCTCTTTAGGTATACCATGACGTGCAAATGTTGCCTTCAATCTGGCAACAACAGTCACAGCTGTTTTATCTGTCAAGTGGAGAACTTCAGGAAACTTAGAAAAGTAGTCCATGACTACCAGGTAAGAGTGACCTTGTAACTCGAAAATATCAGCTGCTACGTTTAGCTATGGCAGGTCTGGGATCTCGTGAGGGATCATTGGTTCCCTCTGATTGGCTGGCTGATGTTCTTGGCATGGCTGACAATTGTTGACCCACCGTTCTATCTCTTCATTCATACGAGGCCAATACATCAATGCCCGAGCATGTGCTTTAGATCTATTGACTCCTTGGTGTGGTAAGTGCAGCAGTTTTAACATGTTGTCTCTGGCGCCCTGTGGGATGATGATTTTGTGTCCCACCAGCAACAAGTCATTTTCAATTCGAATACTGTCTCTGAGAGGCCAATAGGGATAAAGTTCAGGCCTAATCTGCTTGCGCCTCCTGGGCCAGCCATTAATATGTAGAGTCTTCAAGCCCTGTAGGCATGTATCTGCTGACGTGTGTTCTTGCAATGATTTGAGCATATGATCACTAAGCGGGTCTGTACTGGACAAACTGTAGATCACTCTATCACTCTATGACGCTATAAACATGTCTTTGCTTTTCGTATAGTGGATATGAATATCATATTTCTGCAGTTGTAATAACATTCTTTGTAATCTTGCTGGGGCTAGATTATACTGGTTATACTGGTGATATGGTGGTATCAGCCTCACCTAGCCTACAAAATGGCTTTGGCATATAAGACAGTTGCTAGGCTTGGTCAAGTGGTTACTACAGCTCTATATTTTGGGGCAATGGCAATTTTCAAAGTTAAAAGAAGAAGAAGCAAAGGAAGAAGACCGAAGAAGAAGCTACAACCTGGGAGGCTGTGGTCTATGGTGATACTGGCCCTTTAAGACTAGTTATAACACTCCATCAGAGGCCTACGTCTTGTAGCTGAGGAGGGGGTGTTGGAGCACATGGGGGAGCCATAAATACCAGCATATTTTTGTGTAAAGCTCTTCCTGCCAGTAACTATGTCTTACCAGAGGCATTTCAACCTTTTTAAAATGGGAAGAAATCACACAAAAGCCAGGAAATCACAAAATGATCAGCAATTGGGTGTGGAGCCAAAGGAAGTGGGGAACCCGCGAGGGTCAGAATAGGAGCCGGGAGGGCTGGATTTAGCCCATGGGCCGGGGGATGTTAACCTTAGTTTACACTGCATGCACCTCCTCAATTCCTAATTTAGAACAATCCATTAAAAAAATTGAGCCAAGGCTAAAAACAAAACAATGTATGCCCCTAGTCAACAACTCATTTAAAACAGCCCCTTTAAAAAAAAAAAAAAAACGTGAGCCAAAGCTAAATTCTCTGCCACATTGTCTCCTTCTCCTCTTTCATTCCCTTGCCTGCCAGGGCTCACAGAGGTCTTTCAACCCCGCCTCTCCAGAGGGAGCAGCCTTCCCCAATCCATTGTACTTAAGATTTGTTGGACTACAATCCCCAATGTCTCCATTCCAGCTCAGGATAGGAGTTGTAGTCCAACACATCTGGAGGGCACCATTGTCCTGTGTGTCACTTCTCACATAAGTGTGTAAGTGTGACACATGAGGGGGGAATAGAGCTGCTGTTGCTGCTTGCCCTGGAGAGAGGCCCACTTTGATTCAGGAAGAAGCAGCCCTTTGGGAGACTTGTGGAGAGATCCTGAGAGTTATACTAGGCCTGAACTGCCACTTGCTTCCTCCTAGCATACACCCCAGATTAAGAAGGAAGAACAAAACTGCTCACTTTATGAAAAATGTCCAGAATTCTGCAGCCAGTCCTAAGTTTTTATTGCCATCTTCAAGTTAAACCAAAACAGAGGTTGTTGATCTTCATCCCTTGGCCATTCAAGGTAGGTTTTTGTATTCATTAGTTTCCTCAGTTTGCAAAACTTTTTGTGGACAGATTTGCCTGGAATGGGCTCCAGAAGGACCAAAATTACTGCGTCGTTTTTTTCATCAAAAAAACGGAAGTGAGAGAAATCAAGTTCATACTTGCATCACTCGCTCTTCACAAAGTGCTCCGACAGCACAAAGAGGGTTTTCTTACTCTTCTCAATGGAGTCAACAATGTTGTCCATAATCCATTTGCCTGGCAGAAAATCCCTTTTATGAAGGCAGAGCTTAAATGGAGGGTGAGCTTGCTCTAGCTCCTGTACCATTACGTTCTCCACCCATTCTGAGTCCTGTTCGCTGTAGGAAACAAACGCATCATAGTCGATTTCTTGATTGTGGGCTCTTTGGGGCTTGCGTTTTGCTTGGAGCCAGGCCCAGATCATCTGTGTATACCAGAAGACATGGAACTTGTAGCAAAGAGATGCCACCCCCAGGATGATCAGCAGCAGCAGAATGCAAATTAAGGACATCATCAAAGCCAAGTGACACTCAGCCAGTGGTAACTGAGCAGCTCCTATTTTCTGACCCCTTACATCACCTGGAGAGTCACAGGTGCCCTCTTTTGTATCTGGTCACACTAGGCATGGTTCCTGCAGCTTTAACCATTGGGATGAAGAGGGAATTTCACCAGGTGCTGTATGCATGCAAATGACACCTGTTGAAATTCCATTTTCTATACAACTGTTAAAGACACAGGAGTCCTGTCCTCCTTGTCATAGCGTCACCCTATTGTTGCACTCATTTTATTAAAAATAATGGCTCTCAATGCCACTGTTGTACTGTTTTGTACTATTGCTGGTGACAGGAGACTTGGGAGAGTTTTGCAGAACAAACGCTGAACCACAGAAGGGCTCTTCCTTTCACTAGAAAACTATAATAGTTGAACTCTTGAAATAGCCCATTTGGGGAACAGTGTGACTGCTGCTCCTCCAGTCAATCACTTTGCTCTGGAAAGATCTGAAACCACATTCCCCCATAGGGCAGGGACTCCATTTCCAAGAAATGCAGGAATACAGGAAGCAGCTATGTGCTGTACAGGTGGTCCTCCCAGCTCATCTCCAGGGTTCAAAAGTCAGTATGCTAGGATATAGCAACTATTTATTTTGGGCCTGTTCAGACAACATGCTAAAGCCATGGTTAGGCCAAAGAGTTATTAGCTCTTTGCTCTGATAGGTTTTCTTGAAAAGAGCAGATTTTACCTGTGGCTAGCACAAAAATCACTGTGAAATTTGGCAAGTTCAAGCAACTCCATTGGTTGTCTTTTCTCCAAATGTCATGTATTTATCAGCAAAAAAAAAGCTGACAGTTTCTGTTTTCCAGTGCAAATCAATGGGAAAATGGGAAATCTGTTTTGTTGTTGCTGCTATGTTGTTATCTGAATCTCGCTTTGGATCCAGAGTCTGAAGCAAGTTGGGGTAGTTCCAAATGAAACTGAAATGGAGCAGGACCAAATTTGAAGTTCTGAATCGTTCTCTGAAGCAGATCAGGAGTTCTGTGCACAGCCCTAATAGGAACGTAATAAATAAATAGAGAATGGGAATTTTACAAGTGTAGTTTTATCAACTCTTGATTTTGGAGGTTATGAAAAACCCTTCTTGAATTACGTTTATGCATGCTTGCAAATGCTCCAGCACAGTGTTGTGCTGGATCTACTGTTTGAATGTAATGTTACTTAAGGTGGGGTGGGGGGTGGGGGCGTCAGACAGAGAGAAACCCTGTGTTTCTAACAGCTTGCTGCATCTGCTAATATCTGCTCTTAAGGACAAGGAGTGGGGGAAGCTGGTAATTGTATCTGAAGCTCAGTGTGGTATCTTTGCACATTCTCCCACAACAAGGGAAGGGCAGCACAATTTCCTTCATCTAAAAATTTCCAGTGAAGCCAGCTGAGTTCAATGTGTGCCAATTTGTGGATATACTGCTTTCTACAAGGGTTCACTGAGAATTTCTTAGTTCCACATTGGTGCTCATGCTGTGTGATAAAGAGTGCTGGTTTTGCCCCAGGTCTGAATAAAAGCACAGATCTTGGACCCCTCTATTAACATGATATATTTAACATAATTTTAAATAATGCCTTTTTTTTAACATGCCTGCAATTTGTCATAGGAATGTGTAACCATCACAAACATCCTTTTTTTCCCTAATTCAAATTGCTTAGCATCCCATTTCATGAACCAATTCCCACATACCGAATGGTATGATTTCAGGTAGCTATTTCCGCGCATATCCACCAGGGTAATACTAGTGGCCCATAAGGCACTCCATACACACACTCATCAGGTGAGGATCTCTTCCCCCTCTGAGAAGTGTAGTGAGACACCTCCAACCTAGCCTCACCCACCACTCCACGGAGCTGCATGCTCCTGCCTCTTTGTCCTCCCTTGCCAGTGCTAAAATGTCCATCACTGCAGATGGGAAGGGAGGAGGTGACTACAAGACAATGGACAGAAAGGGAGGAAGAGGAAGCAGCAGAAGCATGTCTCATTCCATCATTCCAAGACTAAGGCCATAGCTAGATGGGGCGATATCACGGGGCGAGCCCCGGGATTGTCCCTGTGCATTCACATGACACACAGGAGATCCCAGGATCAGGGAAAGATGATCCCTCCCTTGTCCTGGATCTCGCCCTACACTTTAGGCCCACTTTTTCCGTGGTCTCGGGATGATCCTGAGACTGCAGAATGTGTGGGTGGGCATCGTGGGTTGTCCCGATTCCTCGCAAGGAGCCAGGACCCACGCACAGGTTGCAGAGCTCCTCAGGAGCTCTGCACCCATCGGGGGTGGGGAGGGGGAAAATTAAGTTTAATTTTTTTAAGGAAAAAAAACTACCTTTCTGTGCATGAGTGTTCATGCGCTCTTCTTCTTTAAGAAAAATAAAAAATGGCGGCTGCGACGTCCTCCCCTTCTGACGTCATCACGTGCCACATGTAAACAGGGGGAGATCTCGCGATAGGTCTAGCTGAGGTCTAAGAGAAGGCCAGAGTATCTACCTTTTGTGCTGTGATGCAGTGAGCATCCCCAAAGCACCGCACCACACAGACAATCCACTCCCCATCCCCTTTCCCGAGTTTAGAGAAAAGTGTCAGCATAGAGATATTCGCTTCTAAGCTCTACCATGACTACGGACACAAATCCTGAACTTGAGGTGCTACACTTTTTAAAGAACAAACAGAAATGTCACGACGTAATGACTAAACGTTTCCCTTGGCCAGAATTCCTCTTCAAAATGGATATTAAGTAAACAAACAAATGACAGAGGTGGGGGGGGGGAGAGTTAAAAAAATATTCCTGGAGATTATCAGAAAGCCTGATTTGGCTTTTTTTTTCTCCATGAGGCTTTCTGGTTAAGTCATACTAGGGAGCCCTCAGCACCTCCATCTCGAAAAGTGCAGACGGGGTTTTTTCACCATGCCCCAAGATCTTTTCTGCACCTAGCACAACTAACCTAATTCATTTTCAGTTCCCAAATTAAGCAGCCATGCTAGTCTGTGGCAGCAAAACCAACTAAGAAAAAGTTGCAGCACCTTAAGGACTAGCACATTTATTATGGTGTAAGATTGGACTCTGTCCACTGCATCAGATGCAGGATTAAGTACTTACAATTAAAATTACACCAGTTTAAAAACTTCCTTATTTTAAAAGAACAACAAATAAATTAAACCACTTTAAAACAATCTGAAGATTTTAAAGCAGAACAAACAGCAGAAACTGAGATGTGTGTTCAAGAGACACATTCTATACAACGTCAAAGTCATTACATTGAATTTTAATAAAGTACTATTTCTATGTAGACAAAATATGAAATTGATAAACACACAAAAAAGAGATATTTACAAAAGAGTTGTTGAACCTCTTTCATCTTGAAGACCAAATGAGATATTTTGGAGAAACACTTAGGGGACACATTTCATTTTCAGCAGGGACAAGGTAAAACAGGACAGTGTCAAAGCCAAAGGGAGCAGGAACAAAATGGGAAACACCAGCCCACGTTTTGCATAGAGCTGTCCTGCTACTCTGTCTTACCAGAGGCATTTCAACCTTTTTAAAATGGGAAGAATTCACACAAAAGCTACAAAATCACAAAGCAACCGGCAAGTGGGTATGGAGTCAAGGGAAGTGGGGAACCCCAGAGGGCCAGAATAGGAGCCAGGTGGGCTGGAATTTAACCTATGGGCTGGAGGATCTGGGCCCTGGTGGTTCACATGCCCCTCCTGAGCAACTAATTTAGAACAAGACATTAAATAAAACAAAATGATATCTCACCAACAAACAGTATACTCTTAGTTAGCAACTAATTTAAAACAGCCCATTTTTAAACAATTTGAGCCAAAGCTAAATTATCTGCCACACATTGTGTCCTCTTTCATTCCTTTGCCTGCCAAGACTCACAGACTCTTTCAACCCCTCCTCTCCAGAGTAAACAGAAGTAAGACCTCAGAAGAAAGCATAGAGTTGCAGAGCACATCTTTCCAGTTCGCTATTAAGACAGTTTTAGACTATTTAAAAAAAGGTTCTGAGTGACCACACTACTAAAAGTCAGTTCTATATGTGTTTATTCTCTCTGTTCAGTGGGGTTTGCTCAAAGGTAAACATGCATGGGATTTTGGTATGACTTGAATGTAAATACAGTTGAAATCGGTGGGATTTACTCTTGAGTAAGGGAACAGCAGATCTCTATTTTATGAACTTAGAAATGCAGAGCATTACATGATCAAAGTAAAGGAAAATAGATCCTTCACAAATGCAGACACTTGGAATTTCACACTGGTGGACTTTCGCACTGGGGGACTATCAGGAAAAGGGTTTAGGGGGGAATTTTAAAAATCCTAAAAAATTAAAGGATGGACTGATCTGATTCAAACTTGGGGTGGCTAAAGCCCTCCTTAAGAGCTCTCAAGATTCCGAGTTTCAGCTCTTTATCTTTAAAATGAGGTTGCTGCAGGCAAGGAGGGTGCATTTTCCGCATTTCTTTTAAGGTACCCCTGGTCATGCCTACTTAGGAGTAAGAACATAGAATTAAATGGGACCTCTCTCCCTTCCCCTTCACAGTTGAATGCGACGCCCTCCTCTTTTGTTAGCGAGACCACCCTTAGACACAAAGAATGGGATGGTCGGATAGAATGCAATGACAGCAATACACGGGAGGGAGGAGCGCATTTATTTTGCATGGAGGGAAAATAATCCAGACTTTCCCCAGTCCAAAAAGAAACGAAACATCGAGGGGAAGAGGAGGAATGAATGCAGAACATGGACAACATCATGCTAGTACCGGACTACGAAGCTACATACCAGGCATGGCGAGTGTGCAATAAATCGTTGGTGTGATGGAGCTCTTTGATTCAGGAAGAAGAAGCAGTTTGGGAGACTAGTGGAGAGATCCTGAATCTGTCTAGGCCTGAGTATGATCTACACTACTGTTTAAAACCATTTATTACAGTAGTGACAACTGTTGGGGCCCAGGACACATTCTATATGCTCTATACTGCCTAGTGTAGATCTGGCCCTGGATTGCAACTTGCTTCCTCCTAGTTTACACCCCAGATTAAGAGGGAAGAACAAAGCTGCTCAATTTATGAAAAATTGTCCAGTATTCTGCAGCCAGTCCTAAGATTTTATTGCCATCTTCAAGTTAAGCCAAAACAGAGGTTGTTGATCTTCATCCCTTGGCCATTCAAGGTAGGTTTTTGTATTCATTAGTTTCCTCAGTTTGCAAAACCTTTTGGGAATGGATTTCTCTGGAATGGGCTGCAGAAGGACCAAAATTGCTGCATCGTTTTTTTCATCAAAAAAACGGAAGTGAGAGAAATCAAGTTCATACTTGCACCACTCGCTCTTCACAAAGTGCTCCGACAGCACAAAGAGGGTTTTCTTACTCTTCTCAATGGAGTCAACAATGTTGTCCATAATCCATTTGCCAGGCAGAAAATCCCTTTTATGAAGGCAGAGTTTAAATGGAGGGTGAGCCTGCTCTAGCTCCTGTACCATTACATTCTCCACCCATTCTGAATCCTGTTCGCTGTAGGAAACAAACGCATCATAGTCGATTTCTTGATTGTGGGCTCTTTGGGGCTTGCGTTTTGCTTGGAGCCAGGCCCAGATCATCTGTGTATACCAGAAGACATGGAACTTGTAGCAAAGAGATGCCACCCCCAGGATGATCAGCAGCAGCAGAATGCAAATTAAGGACATCATCAAAGCCAAGTGACACTCAGCCAGTGGTAACTGAGCAGCTCCTATTTTCTGACCCCTTACGTGATCTGGAGAGTCACAGATGTAGTTTTCTGGCCAACCAACAGAGATGTTAGGGATTCTTGGCTGAGACTTGATGAAGGACACAAATGCACAGGAGCATTGGAAAGCGTTGTAACGTGCATCCAAGCTCTCCATTTCTGTAAATTTTTCAAGTTGTTCCTCAGAGAATTCAATAACTTTGTTTTCTCTAATATTCATTATTCTAGCACTCGGGATGAAGATAACATCCGGTAAGGCTGCTAATTTATTGTTTTTTATATAAAGCTCCTGTAGATGGGGCAGGGTCAGTCTAAAGTCTTGGAGTTTATTGTTGCTAACATCCAGCACTTCAAGACTTTGAGGGATGCAGGGTGTGAGTTTGCTTAATTTACAGCCAGAGATGTTTAGATATTTCAGCCTTTTTGGCCAGACACATGAGTTTGGCAATTCTTCAAAGCTATTTTGACTCACATCCAAATTAGAGAGGTTTACCACACGAGCAGAACTTTGTGCTACAACCTCAATCCGTTTCAAAGAATTTTGGCTAACATTTAATGTTTTCAGTCTAGGCAAGGCACCCGGGCACAATGACATACTCAATGATTGGTCTAGCAACAAATTCACACTGAGATCAAGATACAGCAGTGAATGGAATTTTTTCGCAAGTGAGCAGGGCATTATAACAGTTTTTGTATTTTCAACTGTAAGTTTGGTAATATTCTCTACAAGAGACATCACACTAGAACGATCTATAGCCAAATAAAACAATTCATTTGTAAAATTTCTGACTGTTATTACTTGTAAACTCCTTGAATAATGCTCAATACCATGGAAATCTCCCGTACTGCGCATATTGCTATTGATTATTTCAAGTTCATGCACTTGACTCATTGTGGAAAGAACGGTTGAAAGCTGAACAACAGACTTATCCGAAAATTCAATATTTTGCAGGATAATTTTCTTTGCATCCACAGGGACCAGATCAAGCAAGGAAAAGGATGGAATGTCAAGCCATTGCATATTCCTCAGTTCAAGGCACACCACAGAATTTCGAACATCAGATATAATGGAGTATAAAATGGGAATGGACGGAACATTCAAAATAATGTGATTTATGAACTTAATTGGTTGTAAGGCTCCACGTTCATGTTGTTTAATGTTTCGCCCCTCAATCTCCAGTTCTTCAAGAACTGAAATTCCTTCCAGGTCTTGTGTCCATAAAGCAGAGAAGTGGTCATCATTTCCCAAGTACAGATATCTCAGCTTTTGTAGGTCAGAAAACAGTGGAGTTCCCCCAAGTGATGAGTAGTAGTTACCTTTGATGTTTAACTTCTGCAGGGAAGAAAGGTGCCTGAACCAAGATGGAGATAAGTGGGTCAGTTTGTTCCTTGATAAATCCAAATGCTCCAGCTTCACAAGGAACCGAAAGGCATCCTCATCAATTGTCCGAATTAGATTAGATTGGAGCAAAAGAGTTCTGAGCTGGACTGCAAACTTCAGGTCCTCTTCTCTGATTTCCTCAATGCTGTTGGAGGCCAGATCCAGCCCTGTGACATTATCTCTTAGACCAGGTGGAATTGCATGCAAAGCCCTTGCGGAATAGTTGCAAAAATGAGCGGCATCACACAACGGATTGATGTGTTGTGCAGAAAGACTCACAGCTCCAACAACACAGATGACCCAGAGGCTCCAGGCTGGCTTAGTCATGGTTATCTAAGAGAGATTTTTTAAAAAAGAAATAAAAGCATATTATAGTTGTTTATTTTTTTTATTTTTACTTGTAAAACAATATATCAACAGTCAATATTTTAGACCTTCTGCACAGAATGCTTCTAGAGAGGGTTGACTGGAAGAGCAGTCATGAAATTTCCCCCATAGTTCCAGTTGATACAAATATACACACATAATGTATATTTATGTATATAATGTATATAATGTATATCCAGACTGGCTCAGTCATGGTTATCTAAGAAGAAGAAGACACATAATGTAGTTAGTTAGTTATACTAATTAAACAATTCATCCACACAGTTGGTATGTTAATACCTACAAAACAGTATTAGTAGTTTAACAGAGAAGTTTGACTAGAGGTTCCGCTCATTCACACCCTACTATACACACCCTCACTGATTTTCAGAACCACAGTGAGTCTGGCATAGCTGTAAGCATAAGTAAAGCTTCCTTGGACAAATACATGTACAGTAGGGATGTGCTCCGCTCCGATTAGGAGCGTAGAAGCAGTAGCGGATTGGCCTGCTCCGCCTTACCCAGAGGCGGAGTAGGAGCGGACCGCGGACCCCCTAGAAGCAAGGCGAAGAGAAGCGACCATTTTTCGGAGCTCCGAGTTCAGTCGGAGCGCTCCGGTCGCCATCTTGAAAACATTTCGCCATAGGATTGCATTGCGGCAAATAATCGCGCATAACTACGTTGTTTTTGAAGCTATCGTTCTGGAAATTCTTGTGCACAGAGAGTCGTGGATGGGGGTCATTTTGAGACCACTCTCACCTCTCTGCGTGCTGTGGTTCACGTGCAATATTTTTTTAAAAATCGGGTCAACCGCGGGGCTCAAACTGCGTTTCGGCTTTTCGCCCATAGGATTGCATTGAGGGAAAGAATCGGGGATAACTGGGGGGGGGTTTAAGCTATCGTTCTGAAAATTCTTGTGCACAGAGAGTCGTGGATGGGGGTCATTTTGAGACCACTCTCAACTTTCTGCATCGTACGGGTCGCGGGCTAGAAGTTTTTTAAAAATAGGGTCAACCGCGGGGCTCCGTTTCGGCTTTTCGCCCATAGGATTGCATTGAGGGAAAGAATCGGGGATAACTGGGGGGGGGTTTAAGCTATCGTTCTGAAAATTCTTGTGCACAGAGAGTCGTGGATGGGGGTCATTTTGAGACCACTCTCAACTTTCTGCATCGTACGGGTCGCGGGCTAGAAGTTTTTTAAAAATAGGGTCAACCGCGGGGCTCCGTTTCGGCTTTTCGCCCATAGGATTGCATTGAGGGAAAGAATCGGGGATAACTGGGGGGGGGTTTAAGCTATCGTTCTGAAAATTCTTGTGCACAGAGAGTCGTGGATGGGGGTCATTTTGAGACCACTCTCAACTTTCTGCATCGTACGGGTCGCGGGCTAGAAGTTTTTTAAAAATAGGGTCAACCGCGGGGCTCCGTTTCGGCTTTTCGCCCATAGGATTGCATTGAGGGAAAGAATCGGGGATAACTGGGGGGGGGTTTAAGCTATCGTTCTGAAAATTCTTGTGCACAGAGAGTCGTGGATGGGGGTCATTTTGAGACCACTCTCAACTTTCTGCATCGTACGGGTCGCGGGCTAGAAGTTTTTTAAAAATCGGCGGGAAAAATACCTTTTTCAAAGGGCTGAGGGGCAGAGTCAGCTCCCGGTCATGATGATCCCAAAGTTGGAGGAGGGCATAGGCAAAACAGGTAACTTGGGATTCTGGGAAACTTCTCTTTCTTCATCTGAACGGGCTTTTCCCCGTGTTTTTTAACACAGTAGCCCCACCAAATGCACAAACACAACCTGAAATCATATACTAAGCCAAGAATAAGAGATAGAAAACACAGCACTGCTCCCCACCCTAACCTTGGTGAACAACTGAATCGATGTGGTGCAAGGGGATGAGCTCCCCTAGGGCATCTCATCGTGGACGTGCCCCCACTCTCTCCTGCACTGGAAGGCCATAGAGCCTTCCAAAGAGAGTAAAACGGTGGAGCAATGCCTATCATGAGTTGAAGTGAATGGTCACTTTTCAGTGGTGGAGCAATGCCTGTTATGAGTTGAAGTGAGCGTTTTACTTCTTCTCAGAGCTGTTGGTGGCTGTCTTGAACTGGCAGCTACTTCCCCCTCCCCCGGGCACGTCCCCCTATTGCTGGTAAAAGACAGATATAGCCTTTTTTTTTTAATTCTTCTTGCTGTTTATTGAGCAACACTGCTGCTTTTAATTCCACCCCTCCTTTGTTTATTGATTGATTTATTCCATTTTCTATGCATTACTGGCTTATCCTTGGCTCCCTTCCTTATGCCCCCAGAAATGCCAGCTGCATGCCTGCCTGCCTTCCCTCCCTCCTCCCCTGCCCACCTCGCAGGGATGTTGTGTGTGGGGTGCCCGATTTTCAAAAATTCGCCAAAAATCAGGGGATGATGGGATTGCCTTGAAACTTGGTGTGTGTGTGTATACGCCCATGAGGTGTCATGGTGCCAAACGTGAGGTTTCTAACTTCAACGGAAAAAAAGTTGTTTACTTTTTTAGCTTTCAATGCAACCCTATGGGGGGGCAAAAACGGAGCTCCGGATCCGGATCCGGAGCTCCGAGCGGAGCGGAGCGGAAGTGGGCGGAGCGGGGGCGGGGCGGAGCGACCCGCTCCGAAAAATGGCGGATCTGCAAGTGAAGCGGAGCGGGGGGTCCGTGCACACCCCTAATGTACAGTAGATTCAGGATGGCAACACTCAGTATCAGAAGGCCACATTGGACCAGCTGTATTACACAGGACCAATGATATCCAAGTTGTTGCTACTATTATGTTTTATGAGAACTTATGTCAGAATTACACTGCCTGTGAAAACCAGATTTGCTGTACACAGCCAACTTTACAGGGCCCAGACACTGTAACAAGGTACATCAGAGAAAAAGTGCAACATTCCATGTAATATAATTAAACTTGTAATTTTTTATCCTGAGATGGGTGTGCAAATGACAACCTAGGATATGAACAGCAAGGATATGCCCCATTATTTGAGCCTTGGATTGTTCTCTGCTGGAGAAAGTTATTATTATTAATATTATTGAGATAGGAGACACTCCTGTTTACATGTTCCTTGATTTTTTTAAAACTTAGATTATTAATGTGCTTTCTATTTGAAGCTCTCAGCTGCCCAATTTCTTGGCTTATTACCAAGAACTTCCTAGCTGGTTGCTCGCCTTTTTATTTGGGACTGTGGAATTGCTCCTATTTGCATAGATGTTGTCATATTATTCCGGGTTAACATGTACACCAGTAATCCTGAGATTACCTGTCAGTAATATATAAATGAAATGCCCAAATTGCAAATACGCTCATAGATACATGCACAAACAGAGGCTGCCTGCAATGGTGCATTTTGACCATTTCTGTCCTGCATCTTCTGCCCCTGCCACAATGGAGGCCTACTTCTAATACAATCACTAATATGATACAGACTCACACAATCATCCTAAGGGTAGGTGGGTGGACTGTAGGTCCAGAAGCAGAAGCTACAGTCTTCCAGCTAAGGTGTAAATGGGGCTTTTGCATTGTGTATTTCTTTTTATATATTTTTATAATAAATGTATGTATTAGAGCTGTATGCAAATGCTCTCACAAAATTCTCCACCAATATTTGTGGGCACAGGAATGCTCAAAGCATGTAGTTTAGCATACAGAAATTATCTGTACTGTACAACATTTAAAGCTGTTTCCAAGACCAAAGGAGTTCAGATACCACCAGCAGTAAGGGGTTAAACATTGCCACTGGTTTTATTTCATTTGGGGCATGCCCATGAATACTGACCTTGTTTATCACTGTCCTTGTCAGCACGGCAAGGTAAGAAATCACAGGCACAGCACCAGTAGTAGAAAATTAAATTAATGCTACCTTATAGCCTTTATGGCAGAAAGTGTATATATGACCAATAAAGGATGGAAATTACATCCTAACTTAATAATAATAATAATAATAATAATAATAATAATAATAATAATGAAAAACACACATACCTCATTGACATAGCAATACCTAATGACAAAAATGTTGTAGAAAAGTAAGAGGAAAAGAGAGAGAAATATATACCACTATGGCAACAGGAAAAGGTCACAATTATCCCATTAGTCACATCAGTCACTGGAATCACATAAAAAAAACCTATGCAGAAAACCTTCAGGAATCCACACCAACATGCAGAAAGCAGTCATACTTAAAACATGGTCAATTGTTAGGAAATTCCTGAATCAGTAAAAGACAGCATAACCTGGCAAACCTGTCACGTCCATCTAGAAAAACTGCCACGAGTGAGAAAGAGATTAATATTTATTTATTTATTTATTTATTTCCTGGCTCTCCCCTCTGGATCGAGGCAGGGTAACATATCATCAGCTATGATGATGATAATGTTTGTTAAAAAAATCAGTAAAAAAAAATCACTGCCATCATCTTTAAAGTCTATAGTATCTCCACATAATAAAATTAGGAAGTTAGGCAGTGCAGAAGCAGGTGTGGTGTGTTTTATTAACTTGCCAGAATAGACTATTGTGCAAGGAGCATTCTTTTATCTCCGTTTCTAGATAGAGGCTTTTTTAGGGGTGTCCAATCCAGCATGCTGATTCTTCATACCCCATCCACAACCCATAAAAGAACTGTGATGATCCACACCAGTCCAAGGCAAAGTAAGGATGAGCAGGGTTCAAGGCAAAATGGTTCCGTCCAGAACTAAAACCCTGGGGGAGAAAGCACCACACTAGTTGCTATGGCTTTGTGTAAACAATCCCTACACATACACAGGCACACACTTTGGGTTTAGTGCTGTAAGGAAATCTGCAGTCTAAATAGCCAACAGTCCTTTCCCTCTTGGGTCTATTGCCAGGAGAACAAGTGCATCCTTCCAACTTTGCAGCTCCTGCACAAACGTCCAACAAGCCTGGTTGTGCGCAACTGATGGCTGGGCAATAGCTGTCCATTCTACACAGCACATGTGCTGCTGATGCACAATTCCCCCGAGGGCAGGATCCCACCTTTTTAAATTAGGGGCTTGCTTCCTGCATGCCCAGATTTGTCCTAAAGGGCAGGACATTTCTTGGAACTTTTGTCTTTAGTGTGCATCACAGAAAGCACCTTTGAACATCTCCTGTACATTTTGCATACATGTGATGGGAAATAGTGGGGTTAAAAAAAAATCAAAATCAATTGGAGGTTTGTATCCAGTGTTAGTCCTACTTAGAGTAGACCCATTAAAATGAATGGGACATAAGTTAGACTTACGTTGTATACAACCTGGACATTCTAGCTAATGTACCTGTTGCAGTCTAAGTACAAACAAACAGGGGGAGGCAAACCCACCTCCACCGTTTTTATTTCACAAAATAAGAAATAAATAAGAGTGCAACCCTATCTGCCTGTTTACTCAGTGGGTCAGTGGGTCTGACTTCTAAGTGAACATGCATAAGATTGTGCTGTTATAATCATTCATGAAAGCAGCATAAACATAGATTTTAAAAAGCAAAGAAATATCAAGAGTGTGGAACAAGAAAACAAAATCAACGACAGTGCGTAGGAAATACCTACCATCAGGGGGTTCAGAATCCCTTCCAGTGAAATGGTTTGAGCAAGTCTGGAAAAACCTGCTGCCCATCAATATTTCTGGGATGCTTAGAGAGAGTGCAGAGTTAATGGCGCATCTCCGGGCAGATTTGTCTTTCTCCAAAGAGAACCAATAATGCAGGTGGTTCTTCTAAAGGCAACTTCAGTGGCCAGATATACCCTCAAACGGGCCACACCCAAAAGGGATGAGAAACCTAAAGCCGGATTAAGACCTCACTATCCTGCTTCTGTGCCCTTTTGCTCCAAAGTTAGTTGAAGAGCATGACACAACTGGAGATCATCCAAAAACAAAAAACGACTCAGGTTGGAACTGGACGAAGAGAAGATTCCGATTTGAATGATGGGTGCAGCTTTCAGAAAGAAGACTTGCTTAGGATTGCGGGAATCCAGTTTGTGTTTCATTTAGAGTTTGTAGGTGGAAAAGAAAGGCTCTCCTTCAAGAAGCTCCAAAGATTCAGGAATGGGGAAAGCATCTGGGAGGTGGAGGCTGCACTACCGGGGCAGGGGGGCAAGTGCCTCCCCAAACAGGGAGATCACCAGCCCCAGCCCCCAATTGCTGGACTCCTGTCATTACTTGAAGGAAAAGGCACTTTCCGCATATACAAGCGCAGTCCTATATCATCATCTCTGTAGCTCTTCTAACCAGTTCAGCTGCAGCTCTTGAGCTACTGACATAATACTGCTCAGGTTTCCAACAGACCAGTGGCCGTCCACTCAGGGGAAAGGGGAAACATCTGGCATGCAGGAGAGAGAAGTAACTAAATGTATTATTTATATATAAGGTGCCTAATCGTTTAAAAAAGCCACAACAAAAACCTAACCTCAATTTAATTTTTTTTCAAAATTAAAATTATTTCCCCTTTCTGTGTTGTAGACCTAAAGTAACCCTTTCCCCATTGATTTCAGAAATAATACATTTAGGACGGAAGTTTTAATGTGAAATATGCATTATTTTTCTTTCAGAGATCTTAACATATGAGACACATCGCGCCCACCTAGAAATATACTTTGCCCCATCTGTGCTCCCCACCCACCCCAGAATGATTTTTTCTGGTTTCACCACTGGAGGTGGGATGGAGCTACTTGTCCGGGGTGGGGGGCGGAGAAGTGTTTCCAAGGTGATCAGGACACGATGCATGTTTGCCTACTTCACAAGTGCATCTATTTAATAGGTAAATATAATAAAGTGATCATCAATCACAGCCTTCCCCATCCTGAGTGTATCACACTATCATACGTTCACTTGAATAAAAAGGAAGAAATCCCAAAACTAGGAGTTGATCAAAGTAAACATTACAGAACTCTTCCAGCACATCCATCAGTCTGTTTTGTCTGATCATCCTTTGGAAGGGGGTGCAGACTCTTCAGAAAAGCCTCTATCATCATCCTCTGCTTCCCCACTTCTCCATGCCTGAGGCAGGAGGCTTGACCAGTTCTGCCCTCCCCCAAGTCTCTCATAACTCACTCTGCCTCCCCCCTTTTTGTAGTTGCACTCACTTTTATTGAAAGGCACAAACATTAGGACAACTTTCCCACTGCCATGTGGCTTTTGTTCCCATGTTTGTTATTTGCATTATTGCCAATACTCATGGGGGTATTGCAGGGGGAAGGCTGAACCACAGAAGGGACCTTTCTTTCCCTGGAAAACTCTAATAGATAGTTGAAACCTTAAAAGAGCCCATTTGAGGAATCTTGTTGTGCTGCTACTCAAGTCACTTCCTTCACTGCTGTGGGAGACTGTGAACCAAGCTCATAAGAACCAATACCAGCCAGGCTGGATCAGATCAAGGGTCCATCTAGTCCAGCATTCTGTTCACAAAGTGGCAAACCAGCTGCCCATGGGAAAACCATAGGCAAATCTCCCCCACTTGGGACATACCACTTTCCAAGAAATTGAGCCATACATGAATCAGCGCTGTATGTTCAGGTGATCCTCCCATGTAATCTCTAGGGCTCAAATGCCAACAGAGTGCAAGCAGCCACAGCAGTATGGCAGCTATTCATTTTAGTGCTTTAAAGATGCGACATTTAGACAGAAATAAGTGCTACACCTCTGGCTGAGAAATGCTGTGAGTTGTAGGACTTTTTCCAGCTTAAAGATGCATAGGATTGCACCCTAAGTAGAGTTATGTCTTTAGGACAGCCTTCCCCAACCTGGTGCCCTCCAGATGTTGTAGTATTTAATGTTTCTTTTATTTGTAGAACCCTCTCCAGACAGCATACAAAGAGTAACCTTTATTAAGTCACAATATATACTAACTGCCCTCCAATACCAGGTGAATGCCTTTATACAAAACATTGTAACACTTAATCAAGTTAATTGATACAATTAACACACAATCATTACAGATGTGTTGGACTGCAACTGCCATCATCCCCCAGCCACAGGCATTTTGCTGCCTGAGACAGAGCATCGAATGGTGATCCTCTCCTCTTGCTCAATTAAGCCTTAGACAATACAGATTTTCAACTGAGAAATCGCCCTCAATGTGTTGCTGCAGGATCTGCACTCTGCACAAGCTCCAAGGCATCATCTTCCTTATTATTACAACCTGATGACTTTTCTAAGCTCAGCTTTGCTCCTGCTTCTAAAAACTGGCTAAGGTGAGACAAGTAAGCAATATCTTAGGAACCTACAAATTTACCTTCTGGATCATACCTAAAAGTTTAGTCCAACATCTTCCTGTTTTGCACCATAGTCTACTAGGCAATTGCTTTCCTCTGTTGTATGTCCTCATCATCTAGTGCGCAGCAGCTGGCTAATAGCTGCTAAACCCTTCCTGAAACGGTTTGATTCCTTTTAAAAACCATTTAAGCTGGTGACCATCACATCTGACATCAAGAAATCAATCAATAAGTTGTTGTATTATATGTCTCTGTCCTCAATCTCCTGCCTAGACCATCCATTCACTGAGTGGCCCCAGGTTCGAGACAGACCTCCTTCGAAAGGATGATAGAAATAAAGAATGATCAGGCTCAATCGGGAAAAGGAAATCAAAACAAAGGAGCTTCAGTGAAATGCCCATGAGTGTGCAGAGAGAGATTTTTGGGCATTTCACTCATTCTAGCTCTGCAGCTTACCATTGAACTCCATACTTTTGAGTAGACATGCATGCATCTGGCTGTGCTGTAAACCAGAATGACGCACTAGAAACCCTCAAAGCCTCTTCCCTGCCATACCTGTGGCTTTGCCTCTCAGCTAGTCTCCTCTCATATTCTCTGTCTCTTTTTCCATGGGGGTCTGCTGGAATTCCCTCTTTTTCTTTTCTTTGTTACATTTATATCCCACCTTTCTTCCAAAGAGCCAAAGGCAGTGTATGTGATCCTCCTCCTCCTCCTCCTCCTCCTTTCCATTTCCTCCTCACAACAACCCTGGCCTGTGAGGTAGGTTAGGCTGACGGTCAGTGACTGGCCCAAAGTCACCCAGCCACCTTTATGGCCGAGTGGGATCTAAATCCCAGGTCTCCTGAGTCTCAGTCTGACACTCTAACCACTACACTGTACTGACTCTCACCTTTGTCTACTTAATGGATTTTCCACGGTAAGAAAAAAAAAGTGGGGAAAGTGGTGGGAAAGCATGGGAGACTAATGAGTGAAAGATATCATCATAAAATTCCATGAATGAGGCAGGGCAATGGCACAATAAAATAAAATAAAATGACTTCCCCAACCTAGGCCAGGGAGAATCAAAATCTTAGGCAACAGAAGACAGGGAGGGTGTGTGTGCTTCTAAACAGGGGAAGGGGAACTCATCTGGAAGTCCTATGTAGAGTAGACTCATTGATGGTTCAAATCTATTTGGTGCTTTATTATTACAAGTCAAAACCAGTGCCAACATACATCCAAAACCTTGTCTACCAATAAAGGATGTTCTTCAGTTTTGATGCAGCTTGTGTTATTTTTCAAGACATAAATGCAAATCCAAGATTGATTTATTTTTCAGATGTGACCCAAGAGCCAGGTGGCAATGTTACACTCAGCTGCTGCCTGACTTAAAACATATTTATGGTTTTCCTTGCCAATTTTTTTCCTAGTACTTGGAAATTCCAAGGGGTGGAAATGCCTTCATGAAATGATAATATTAGTGTTTAGATTGACCTTTTTAAAAAATAGAAAATTCCACTCCCCACTTGTTTCAAATTCCATGGAAAGTACCGGGTTTTCCCCAGTGCCAGTTAAAAATAGCTCTCTTTGTTTTTATATGTACCCTCTAACATGCGATAAAGAAGAAGCAGGCGCTCTTTTTTAAAAGTGATGTAGACTGATGATAGAACACAAGACGAATGGGTGAGTCACTGCCGTGAGATGTGATGGACCATGTCAAAGAATATTTTAAATATTCATTTTTTCATATTTCAAAATACACTTTTTTTTCCTAAAAGCTTGAATAGTCATAGCTACATTTAGGTGACATAAACATGTCCATATATATTATTAGCACAGTATTGCAATGTTCAAAATTTCAAAAATGTTATGCATAATCAGGGTTGGGAGATTCAGTTTCTTGGATTTTGAAGTGTAACCTTTTTTACAACACAACCTATACATGTCCCTGTGTCTAGGTCAACTTTCTATAGACAGACAGATGGACAGACAGACAGACACACACTTTAATAGGGGCTTTTTTTTCTTTTGTTAAACCCACACCACTGGGTAGGGGGAGGGATTTCGAAAACAGGGAAAGGTTTAATTCTGTCTCCCATAGTGCAGTGGTCCTGAACTAAATCAGGACCAAGCATGGTTACAGTGTAAAAAATATCTGGTCAAGAGGGCAGGGCTCCTGCAGCTTTAACCGTTGTGATGAAGAGGGAATTTCACTAGGTGCTGCATGCATACGAATGACACCTGCTGAAATTCTCTTTTCTACACAACTGTTAAAGATACAGGAGCCCTGCCCTCCTTTTCATATGGTCACCCTATAGTTTGGACCTTAGTTTTTCATTGGCCATTGTCAGGTATGATCCCCTTTCTCCTGGACTCCAGCTGATAAATTGCTACATCTGTGGCTGGGGTGAATGTGTTCTCCAGTTTTTTGGGCACATCTATGCCAGTGCATGCTCACAGAGCCATTGAGTTGGAAGGAAACTCAAAGGCCAGCCAGTCCTTTGAGATCCCTTCTAACTCTGTGATTCTCTGAACGTGGATTTGCATCAGGAATGGGGAATATGTGGCCCTCGAGAACTTGGACTGCAAGTCTTCTCAGCCCTAGCCAGAATGGGAATTGCAGTTCAGCAACACCTGGAGGGCCACACATTCCTGTCACCTGAGTTACAGGATGTGAACTCTACAAGATAGGAGTTCATCAGACAAGTGTTTTATCACATGCTCACTACTGTCCACTCACAGTTTTTCATGCATCCTTTAGACGATGCTGTCCGCCTCCCTCATGCCTCCTGCTCCTTCTTGCTTTCTTCCCATGACAAAATATACCCCTTTTAATCTGACTTTTTTTAAAAAAAAATGGAATATGCCGCCACTTCCTGCTGCGTGCAGGAAAAGCGGCATAATAAAAATGACCTCTGAATGGGCCATGTGGTCTTTGTTTACTTTCTCTTTCTCCTCCGGGAAGAAAGAGGAAGTATTGTGGTACAGAAGCAGGGCCGGAGAGGCGATGGTAAGGAACCGTGATTTCCCCCCATCTGATAGAGCTCGTAGTGCCTCTGCCCCACCTGCAAACTGACACCACGTAGTATGCCACTTGCCATTTTACATACTGCAGCTGCTGAGATATATTTTCAACTGTTGATAACAGACTTTAGGACAATGAGATGTTCCTAGTACAACTTTAATCTAAGGGTGTGTTGAACCTCAGGCCTGTGGGCCAAATTCAGCTTGCCTGAAGTTCTAATTTTGCCTCTGGGGTTCTGTAGATAGCCACGCCCCCTTTCCTGAAACCCACCACCTCTCCCCTGACCATTAGGTGGTATCCCAGCTTTTACATGTCCCCCCCCAAAAAAAATCAGATTTACCAGAGGACCATCAGGCGAGCATTTTATCATACACTTGTTATCGCCCACTCACAGGTTTCCGCGTGTCCTTTTGACCATGACATTCACCTCCTACACTTCTCCTGCTCCTTCTGGTCTTCTTTCCACAACAAATAAGACCCTGGTAAATCCGGGGGGGGGGGGGAATTGGGAGGGAAGCAAAATGTGCCACCATTTCCTGCTATGTGCAGGAAAAGCAGTGCAATAAAAACACTCACTGAACAGCCTATGTGGTCATTGTTTACTTCCTCTTTCTTCCCCTGTGTGAAGAAAGAGGAAGTATTATGAGACAGAAGTGGGGGGAAAGTGACGGTAAGGAAACCTGATTTTCCCCCATCTGATGATGCTCCTGGGGTCTTATTTGTTGCAGAAAGAAGACCAGAAGGAGCGGGAGATGTGCTGGAGGCAGACGTCGTCATCAAAAGGACCTGCGAAAAACCATGAGCCCATCTGATGATCCTCTTAGTTACTGGCAGTAAGAGCTTTAAGCTAAAATAAGCTGGGGGGGGGGGTTGGTGTTGGGGCCTCACCTATTTCTGCCTTCAGTCACACCCACGAGCAGAATGCTGGATCCTGAGAGTTCTCTGAAATTGAATTCAGCCCTCAAGCTAAACATGTCTTCTTTAACTCAAAGGACACACCCTTGCAGCTTTTTTATCTGTGTGGGAAAGACAGTTGGAGAGTAATGAATTTGCTATATGTAGCCTACAGTAAAAGATTGTTGGGGTGTTCTTTTCCTTGATATGAGAATGGGGATGTTACAAGTGTAGTCCATTTCACCTGTGGATGTTAAGGGTATGAAAAGCCATGCCTGTAATAACATCTACGCATGCTTGTAAATGTCCCTGAACAGTGATGTTGTGGCTCTGTCAAAATGGAGGTGGGTTGGGTCAGGAGGGAGAAATCTTCTGCTTCTACCAGCACCTTGCTGCATCTGCTAATATCTGCTTTTAAGGACAGGGATGGGTTAAAGAGAGAGAGAGAGAGAGAATGAGCTTCATCACACCAGGGTTATACTGTGAAATCACTGCGAATTAAACCACCAATTAAAGAAATGCTTACATCTGCGTAAGTTTTAAAAATTGGCACAATAATAGATATTAAGGAGAGCTTTAAGCATACAAAATTTGAATCAGATTGGGTCATCCGGTGATTTTTTTATGCTTTTTTACATTTCTCCCCCTTAACCCCTTTCCTGGTATGCAAAGGATCTTACGAGCGCTGCCGCCCGAGGTGTGATTTAGCTAGCAACAACAACAGTGTTACGCTGTAGGGGATAATTCGAGGGAAACAGGTATGTGGGATGAAGCTAAATAACTGAATTTGAGGTTCAGTGCAATATCTTTACACATCCTACTTCAGTAAGGGACATGCAGCACATTTTCCTTCAGCAAAAACACACACACCAGAATCTTGAGGGTTATATTATTTATAAACCCTTTTGTTCACTATGCCAGTGAATTAGCAGAATAGCAGCGGTTCTTAACTATGAAAGTCAGCAAAGACCAAATTAACTTCAAGACAGAGTCTATTTTGTTTGGTACAAAAATAAAGTATTTTACTGATAGAAAATAACACAGTTTATGGCAATACAAATTTACACCAACATACTCACACACTTGGTCATCCACGTTACAGCAGGGCTCACAGCAGCAGAGAGGGAATATTTTAATCTGGTTACAAAGCTCCAAAACTCTCTTTATATACACTTCCCTGAACAAATGATGAAACCACTAATTGGCAATGGCAAGACAATTAGACTTTTGCATCATCCCAATAATTCAATAAAGTCCACCTGCAAACTTGACCTTTAAGCTGATTGACTGATGCTGAGTCTTCAGTTTCTTCCAGGTTTTGCAGGCTTGTACAAAAATATGGAAATCACAAAAACCAGTCCTAATTCAGGACTCCAACACAGAAATCATAGAATCATTGAATAGCAGAGTTGGAAGGGGCCTACAAGGCCATTGAGTCCAACCCTCTGCTCAATGCAGGAATCCACCCTAAATTGAGCATGGGGTTGGACTCAATGGCCTTGTAGGCCCCTTCCAACTCAGCTATTCTATGATTCTATGATTTCTGGTGTGTGTGTTTTTGCTGAAGGAAAATGTGCTGCACATCCCTTACTGAAGTAGGATGTGTAAAGATATTGCACTGAACCTCAAATTCAGTTATTTAGCTCCATCGAAACTAAAACTGTGCCTATTTGTGGACATCCTGCTTCACTGAGAATTACTTAGTTCCACATCACTGCTCTGTGACAAGTGAGGTTTTACACCCAATCTGAAGAAATCCACAGATCTTGGATCCCTGTATTATCACATATTTATCCACTTGCAAGTTGTGTCTATATATTAACACCCGTTCGAAAGTTGATAATGTTATCTGGGCCGGATCTACACTAGTGCTTTAAAGCGCTTTATAACAGTTATAAAGCGCTTTAACTGCTTTAAAGCACTATAAAACTGTTATAAAGCGCTTTAAAGCAATAGTGTAGATCTGGCCTAGGTCCTCGATCCATTGCATTATGGGAGGTGTGGGTTTGTCCTTCCAATGTGATAGTATAAGTCTTTTGGCTGTCATAAGGGCTCTGAGGATCCATCTGTGCTGACCATGTGTTAACTTCCAAGACATGGGTAGGTAATTTAGGAGGAGATGCACATTATTCTATAGTATAGATTGTTTCAGTACAAAGTTCATCGTTATTATTACCTCCTCCCTGCAAAGGGGCAACAAGGGGGCCTCCTCTGACAAGGGTCGTGAGGCACTTCCGCTCTAGCCTCACCCGCCACTTTACTAGGCTCCATGCTCCTGCCTCTTTCTCCTCCCTTGCCATCACCAGCCAGTGTCAGCCACAGCTGAAGTGAAGGGCTGTAGCAGTGGTGGGCCTATGGACAGAGAGGGAGGAAGAGGGAAGCAGCAACAGCAGCAAGCCTCCCTCTGTCGTTCCAAGTTGAGGAGAAGGCCAGAGCATTTTCCTTTTGTGCAACACTTGAGAGTTCAGCCCCAAAGCGCCACACAGACAAGCTGCCCCGCCCCCTCTCTTGAACTTGGGAGGGGAAGGGAGAATTCTCAGCACACTGCGTGTCAGAGAGGCTTGCTTCTTCGTCAGGATTGTGGAGACCTTCCGGGCCAGGTTGCAGAGGCTCGCAGTTTGGGGTTCGCTGCCAAGCCCCGCCAAATCTGCAGGTACCTGGGCAATGCTTTTAAAACAACAAACAGAAATGTCATGCCCTGATGTGTTAATGTTCACGTTGGCCAGAGTCCCTCTTCAGAATGGAGATTAAGCAAACAAACGAACAAATGGAGGAGGTGTAAAGGAGAGTCAAAAATGTTCCTGGGGAGGATGGGAAAGCCCCAGCCTGCACTTTTGCAAGATGGAGAGGAGAAGGTGTTATGACGACTTTGGGGCTGGCTTTTTTGTTTAGACCGTGCTGGGCAACACTGCTAGGCAACACCTCCGCAGCTCTATCTTACAAAATGCAAACCCCAGGCTTCTTTTCACCATGAGATCTTTTGGCACCGAGCACAGCCTAAACTAATTGAGTCTCAATTTCCAGAGGGTAGCCAGGGTAGTCTGTTGCAGCCAAATCAACAACAGGCCTGTTGCACTTTAGAGTTTAGCACATTGGTTATGGTATAAGCTTGGACACTGTCGATTGTATCAGATGCATGACTAAGAGTTTATAATTAATCTTTGGACCAAATTCTAATA
Organism: Elgaria multicarinata webbii; assembly: GCF_023053635.1. NCBI lineage: Eukaryota > Metazoa > Chordata > Lepidosauria > Squamata > Anguidae > Elgaria > Elgaria multicarinata. Next base: position 50,814,360 of record NC_086180.1, on the reverse strand, counting down.
AACCAGCACCAAGAGCAGAAACTGAGAACAGGACAGAACTTTTTTTAAAAAAAGAGAGATTTAAGGCGCAGTCCTATTGATTGCTCCCTCACTGCTCAGAAGTCTCCAAACCCAAAGGGTCCTGAGGTTTCTACGCCTTACTGGGCTGAAGCCAGCAGGGCGGGAGGAGTGGCAGAGGCACTTTTCACCTCCCCCATCCCCCATCTTTTCATTTTTTGATAGATGGGCTTTCAGCCCATCTAGCAAAGACACTTCGAGTTAGGAAGAGAAGGGAAGGAGGCTGAAGAAAGCTCAGAATAACTCTTATCCTGGCCTTTCCAGTCTCCTCCCCTCCCTCTCCACTGGAAAGTCCCCTTTCCTCCACCTACAAGGTCAATTTTCCAAACTCGGAGGGCAGCCAATGTAGTTCTTTCCACACCAGTTGTGAGGGGGTAGGAAAGGGAGGTCGTATCTCTGATTCCCACTTCTGGGGTCTGCGAAAAGTGGCATTGAGAGCCATTATTTTTTAATAAAATTAGTGCAACAATAGGATGACCCTTTGACAAGGAGGACAGGGCTCCTGAGTCTTTAACAGTTGTATAGAAAGGGGAATTTCAGCAGGAGTCATTTGTATGCATGTAGCACCCAATGAAATTCCCTCTTCGTCACAACAGTTAAGCTGCAGGAGCCCTGCCCTCTTTTGTAGAGTGACCAGATACAAATCACACCTGATGAAATTCCCCCTTTCAATACAATTGTTAAAGATACTTGGAGCTCTGTCCTCCTTTTCATATGGTCACCTTACTACTGTGTGCTGGGGAAGTTGTGCTATAAAACACCCACTAGAAGGCGCTGTCCCACTATAAGCACCAAAGTTTTCAATTACAAGCGACATGGTCACCCCTCTCCTCACATCAGAGGCACTGGGTTGGAAAAGGCTGCTGAAGGGGCATGTATCTGTTCACTCTGGAGAGGAGGGATTGAAAGAGTTCTTTGTGTCTTGGCAGGCAAGGAAACATGGTGATGGAGGAGGAGGAGACATTCTAAATGGTTGAAACCCCTTTCCTAAGATTTTGTTACTACAAAAAAGAACTTTAAGATAAAATATGCTGGTAGTGTGGTCCCGCCCTCTTTGCCATTGGCTCTGCCTCTTTTTGCCTTCAGCCCAACCCAACACTAGAATGTGGCCCCTGAGAGCTTCTCCAAATATTCCAAAACTGAATTCATCCCTTGCCTTGGGCAGAAAGAAGTTCAATATCCTTGAGCCATAGACAGACAGACAGACAGACAGACAGACAGACAGACAGATAAGATGATGGATGGATGGATGGATAGATGATAGATAGATAGATAGATAGATAGATAGATAGATAGATAGATAGATAAGATGATGGATGGATAGATTATTATTATTATTATTATTTATTTATATAGCACCATCAATGTACATGGTGCTGTACAGAGTAAAACAGTAAATAGCGAGACCCTGCCGCATAGGCTTACATTCTATAAATGGATGGATGGATGGATGGATGGATGGATGGATGGATGGATGGATGGATAAGATGATGGATGGATGGATGGATGGATGGATGGATGGATAGATAGATAGATAGATAGATAGATAGATAGATAGATAGATAAGATGATGGATGGATGGATGGATGGATAGATGATAGACAGATAGATAGATAGATAGATAGATGATGGATGGATGGATGGATGGATGGATAGATAGATAGATAGATAGATAGATAGATAGATAGATAGATAAGATGATGGATGGATGGATGGATGGATGGATAGATGATTGATGGATAGATGATAGATAGATAGATAGATAGATAGATAGATAGATAGATAGATAGGATGATAGATGGATGGATAGATAGATTAGATAAGTGGATGGATGGATGGAGAGAGAGAGAGATAAGATGATGGATGGATGGATGATAGATAGATAGAATGATGGATGGATAGATAGATTATAGATAGATAGATTAGATAAGATGATGGATGGATGATAGATAGAATGATGGATAGATAGATAGATAGATAGATAAGATGATGGATGGATGGATGGATGGATGGAAGATAGATAGATAGATAAGATGATGGATGGATGGATGGATGGATAAGATGATGGATGGATAGATAGATAGATAGATAGATAGATAGATAGATAGATATAGAGTCTTTTTATATATTTGTATCCTATTTTGACTTCAGTTGATTGCACTTTATTATAATTCAGTGTAATGCAATGTATAAAATTATTATTATTATTTATATAGCACCATCAATGTACATGGTGCTGTACAGAGTAAAACAATAAAATAGCAAAACCCTGCAGCATAGGCTTACATTGTAACCATTCACTTGGTTGTTCCACTGAACACTCGTGGAGATTTAGCTAGAGTGACCACATAGAAAGGAGGATAGGGCTCCTGTACCTTTAACAGTTATATAGAAAGGGGATTTCAGCAGGTGTCATTTGTATGCACGCAGCACCTGGTGAAATTCCCTCTTCATTACTATAGTTAAAGCCCTGCCCTCTTTTGTAGAATGACCAGATACAAAAGAGGGCAGGGCTCCTGCAGCTTTATCTGTTGTGATGAATGAATTTCACTAGGTGCTGCAATCAAATGACACCTGCTGAAATTCCCTTTTCTATACAAGTGTTTAAGATACAGGAGCCCTGTCCTCCTTTCCATATGGTTACCCTAGATTTATCAGAAGCAGGGACTGCCTCATTTTCTTAAGTATTTGAGCATGTGCAGAGTGTTTGTATATTGGAAAGCCGAGACACACTTGCTATGATCCAAATTTTATGCTACTTACTGTATGCTATTTACACTAATGCAGCCAGATTTTCCTGTGTCAATGAAGTAGCAAAACTGTGTACTTAATCTCTACCTATAAAGCGGAAAGTATTTGTGTGTCACGCATGTCCTCAAATGTTTACCCACTCCCACATATGGTACTGCCTTAATACTGTTGACCCAGACAGGTCTTTGTGTACATGGATCAGAAAAAATCTAAAAACATGAATTTTGGGGTTTTAAGTATTTTTATAGAATTTAATAAAAACCTAAGTTTACACCTACAACTCCCAGCGTGCCTTGGGTGGGAGGCCAGACTTACTGGCCTTTGGTGGCCCTTGTGATTCCTAAAGTCAACCTCAAGCAGTCAACCCAATTCCACATAAAAAGAAACAACCCACATAAATGGGCTACATCCATTTGCAGTACGTCCTCCCACCGGAGTTGTGCGCATCCACTAAGAGATGCCAAGGAGCAGAATTGGCAACAAGAGGAGGAAAGCACCTCTCAGAGGACATGGTCACCTGAGGGCTGCCCATACACCTATTAAGGGACCTAGGCTTATGCCTACAGCTCCCAGCATGCCTTGGGTTGGAGGGAAGATTTATCAGGCTTTGGCAGCCATCTAGAAGTGGCTCGCCATCCATATTTGAAATTACTTTCATCTGTGTGGCTCCTTAGCAGTGGCATAATGCCACAAGCACCTTAAGGTGGTGAGTTGACCATTAAACTAAAAAAAAAAAAATTTAAAAAGTGCAATGGTGTGTCTTCAGTGCACAGGTATGTCAGATAAAAGGCCCAAATCACCAGTGGCCTTGACCATCCTGGCTCTCTAGAAGAAAAAGGGAGATGTGTACTCTGATGCTAAGTAAGGTTTTAAATATTTAACAATGATTTCTTCAATAAAAAATGATATGTAAATTCAAATAAGACAGATTGACGTGGACACTAGCTTGACATTTCGGGGCATTAGGTCCTTCATCAGGAGCTACAAACAAATCATACAATCTATCTGAAAACATTTCTTTAAAAATAGACATACTTTTTACATATTATCTTCAATATACAATACAAACAAAGAACAACACTCATACAAGCAAACGCCTTTCAGCAATCAGTTTTTAATCGACCTATCTTTCTCAAAGGATTCCACTGCCATGAACCCAGGGAGCCTATACTATAACTCCAATATTTTTCATGTGCTGTGTAAGCTTACGTATAACCATAACCATGCATACAACAGTTCCCCAAATCCACTGAGATCCGCTTCCCTACTATACGTTATTCAGGTATCTGGACACCGTTGGGTATATTTTGAAAACGTATTCTTAGGTTTGCATCTTTTTTAGCTGATAGAAAGGATGTTGCCTGTGCTGATTGTTTTTGAAGTTTAGATGGCTGCTCCGGCCAAGGCATGATGGGAAGGTGTAGGCATTTCAGGTAAAACAGAAAATGTGGTTTATCACAAAGCTCTAATTTAAAATACAGTTTTTATTAACACAATTTTCCATTTATTCTAATAAAACTAAACTCAATCAAACTAAAAAAAAACCAACCAACCTAAAGATGAATAAGTTGCAGAGAAATTTATTATTTATCAAATAAATGTTATAAACAATATTCATGGACTTCAGCAACGCCGGGCGTATCAGCTAGAGTTTTAATAAAACATTCTCATCAAATACATTGTGCCTTACTGCCTATGTGTCTTTCATTTGAACTAGCATCAATAGGTGCTAATCCAGAACCAGGTTAATCAAAAGTACCTGGATTACTGCTGTATAAAACCTACCAACCCAAATCCACTAAAAGCTGCAGAAGCCCTGCCCTCTGTGACCAGATGCAAAAGAGGGCAGGGCTCTTGTAGCTTTAACTGTTTTGATTGATTTGACTTATACCCCACCTTTCTACCAAAAATGACACTCCAGGTGGCTTACAATCACTAATAAAACTTGATTTAAAAAATACAATAAGCAAACACATCAAAACAATTAAAAACACAAGTAACAGTATAACAATTCTTCTGATACACATGTATCAACATCAAGTGAGCTTTATTGTGACGAAGAGGAAATTTCACCAGGTGCTCTATGCATACAAATGACACCTGCTGAAATTCCCTTTTCTATACAATTGTTAAAGATACAGGAGATCTGTCCTCCTTGTCATATAGTCACCCTAGAAGCAGGCACACAATCCATAGATGGTCAAAGGCACTCCTACTCACACACTCCTCCTAAACGGCAGAGACGATCAAGGAATACCCCTAGATTGCAAACCTGTTCAGGAGGAGTGCAACTTGTCCAAATCAGGATGAGCACCACTCAGCTAGGCAGATTTAAAATCTACCAACAGGACCTCTGTCTTATCTGGATTGAGTCTCATTTTTTGGCCCTCATCCAAGATTTAGTCAAGACTCTTTCTAGAACGTTTCTGTTTTCTGTAGCTGCACTCCACACGCATCATTCTAGAAATGTATATTTCCCACAAGTTCAATATAACATGAGCAAAAGTGGGATAACCCATTCCAGCAAGGGATTTCAGCATGCTGCAGCAAGTCTACACAATGTGCCCCTGAACATTTATGCATTGCAATGCTTATTCAATTGTGGGATAATAGCAGATGACTAGAGCTGGATTGGGGCAGCTACTTTTATGGAATGCACCATTCTTACTTCTGATGCTTGTTTTAGCTCGAAGAGAACTAAAGCAAGTATCAAATACTTTGAATTGGCTTTAACATTACATAAAACAGTGCAAGGTATTCATGTGCCACAAAGTATTGTACATGGGGACCAGCACCAACAGCTTCTTCACACAAGCGAAATAAGGCACACTCGTGACTGGCCATTCATGGAAGTTCGCAGCTCCTTTTGGCAACATCATGAACCTCCTGCATGTCTCCTGCTCCTTCCCCTGGTTATTCCACTTAAACAAAAAACCTTGGATATCCTGATTGTTCTGAAATATCTCACGCTCAGGATAATAGGAAGTCCAACACATCTGGAGGGCCACAGGTTGGAGAAGGCTGCCCTTGCACTTCAGCTGCTGCTCATTTCCATCATCCTGCATCTTGGTTTTTATGTACAGCTTAGCCACGGTGATGCATGCACTGCTAACCTCATGCTTAAACTAACAGTAATGTGCTCTGAGGGGCGCAGTTACGCTGGGTTTGGAAGCAGCAGCTAATGCACCAGTGGAGCACCTACTGTAGCTCAAGAAGGGGCAGTCTCTTTTGTTCCAGGGGCTGGATTGCCTCCCAGACTGAGCATGGTGGGATGATATCAAGGGCCAAGGTCTGCCTTGAAGTCTCTCTCGTAACATCACTGGCACTACAGCGCCCATTTCCCCCCATTTTGGCTCTTGCAAATGGTGGCCAAGTGCCTCCTGACTGCCCCGGTTGTGTTCCAACTGGGGCGCGATCCGAGAAGAAAGTGACTCGACCACTGCATCCAGGAGCTAGCCCCTGCAAGCGGTGGCTGAGCCCAGCAGTCCCTTTTCACCCTGTCCACATAGAATAGTAGAGTTGGAAGGGGCCTATAAGGCCATCGAGTCCCGAGAGAGGTGCAATCGAAGCAGGAAGGGAGGTGGCCAGCATTTGCGTGAGCTGGCTCCTGTGAGCCAGAGCCAAGTGGTGCAGAGGAATCCACAGCATATCTCCAATTTCTGATTGGAGAGAGCATGAGGATTCCTCTTCTCCCAGGGGCAGTGCTTGGAGACAGCTGCTATCAGGACTTGTGGGTGAGGGGTCTCAACCTTCGAAGGCTGGACCCTAGTAAGGGCCAGATTAGGCCAACGAGCCAGAGGTTGCCTGCCTCTGACCAAGCATCACTTATATTACCCCTAGCTGAAAAGAACTGCAATGGCTGCCTGTTAGCTGAGTCATATCCAAGGTTTTGTCGTTGGCATTCAAAGTCCTAAACCATTCAGGACCAAGGCCCCAAGGTGATCCCCTTTCCTTAAACACACCACATTGACACAGGCCTTATTGGTTGTTCCAGGATCAACAGTGTAGCACTTGGTGAAAACACATAAGCGGGGCTCCTTGGTGGTGGCACCAATGCTCTGGAACACATTCCCACATGCGGTTTGAACGGTGGAAAATGTGGCAAGCTTCAAACACCTCTTGAAAATGCATTTCTTCACTCAAGCTTTCCCTGACTTGTAATCAACCATGTCACTGCTCTGTTTGACTACTTTTACTGCAATATTTTTAATAATAATAATAATAATAATAATAATGGAGAAACTCTGACAGAGCTACTCCTGCTACTTGCCCTGGAGAGAGGCACACTTTGCCTGAACCTTGATTCAAGGAGAAAGTGCATAAAATGCATAATGAGGGAGAGTTTTGTGGATGTCTTAGGGACAGGTGGAGAGATCTGGGGAGTTGATCTGGGCCTGGACTGCCACTTCTTTACTCCACATCAGATGGGAGCATGCAGCTGCTGCTCAGTCAGAAATGGTCCAGGTTCCCACATCTCGCCTAATAGGATTTTATTGCTGTCTTCAAATTAAACCAAAACAGAGGTTGTTGATCTTCATCCCTTGGCCATTCAAGGTAGGTTTTTGTATTCATTAGTTTCCTCAGTTTGCAAAACCTTTTGGGGACAGATTTGTCTGGAATGGGCTCCAGAAGGACCAAAATTACTGCGTCGTTTTTCTCATCAAAAAAACGGAAGTGAGAGAAATCAAGTTCATACTTGCACCACTCGCTCTTCACAAAGTGCTCCGACAGCACAAAGAGGGTTTTCTTACTCTTCTCAATGGAGTCAACAATGTTGTCCATAATCCATTTGCCTGGCAGAAAATCCCTTTTATGAAGGCAGAGCTTAAATGGAGGGTGAGCCTGCTCTAGCTCCTGTACCATTACGTTCTCCACCCATTCTGAGTCCTGTTCGCTGTAGGAAACAAACGCATCATAGTCGATTTCTTGATTGTGGGCTCTTTGGGGCTTGCGTTTTGCTTGGAGCCAGGCCCAGATCATCTGTGTATACCAGAAGACATGGAACTTGTAGCAAAGAGATGCCACCCCCAGGATGATCAGCAGCAGCAGAATGCAAATTAAGGACATCATCAAAGCCAAGTGACACTCAGCCAGTGGTAACTGAGCAGCTCCTATTTTCTGACCCCTTACGTGATCTGGAGAGTCACAGATGTAGTTTTCTGGCCAACCAACAGAGATGTTAGGGATTCTTGGCTGGGACTTGATGAAGGACACAAATGTGCAGGAGCATTGGAAAGCATTGTAACGTGCATCCAAGCTCTCCATTTCTGTAAATTTTTCAAGTTGTTCCTCAGAGAATTCAATAACTTTGTTTTCTCTAATATTCAGGATTCTAGCACTCGGGATGAAAACAGCATCTGGTAGGGCTGCTAATTTATTGTTTTTTATATGAAGCTCCTGTAGATGGGGCAGGGTCAGTCTAAAAGCTTGGAGGTTATTGTTGCTAACATCCAGCACTTCAAGACTTTGAGGGATGCAGGGTGTGAGCTTGCTTAATTTACAGCCAGAGATGTTCAAATATTTCAGCCTTTTTGGCCAGACACATGAGTTCGGCATTTCCTGAAAGCTGTTTTGACTTATATCCAAGCTAGAAAGATTTACCATATGAGCTGAACTTTGTGCTACTGTGTCAATCTGTTTTAAAGAATTTTGGCTAACATTTAAAGCTTGTAGTTTCGGCCAGCCACCTGGACACAACGAAATGCTCAAATATGGGTCCAGCAGCAAATTCACACTGAGATCAAGATACAGCAATGAATGGAATGCCTGTGCAAGCGGACAGGGCACCAGATAAACTTTTGCATTTTCTACTGTAAGTTTGGTAATATCCCCTGCTAAAGGTTTCACAGTATCAAGATCTGAAAATGTATAAAAAGCATCATTTGCTAAATTTCTGATTGTTATTATTCGTAAGGTACTTGAAGAACTCTTAATACCATTGAATAGTCCACTACCCTGTAAGCTGCAATCTATAATTTCAAGTTCATGCAGTTGACTCACCATAGCAAGAATGGGTGCAAAGTGAACAACAGACTTATCCGAAAATTCAATATTTTGCAGGACAACTTTCTTTGCAGCCACAGGGACCAGATCAAGCGAGGAAAAGGATGGAATGTCAAGCCATTGCATATTCCTCAGTTCAAGGCACACCACAGAATTTCGAACATCAGATATAATGGAGTATAAAATGGGAATGGACGGAACATTCAAAATAATGTGATTTATGAACTTAATTGGTTGTAAGGCTCCACGTTCATGTTTTTTAATGTTTCGCCCCTCAATCTCCAGTTCTTCAAGAACTGAAATTCCTTCCAGGTCTCGTGTCCATAAAGCAGAGAAGTGGTCATCATTTCCCAAGTACAGATATCTCAGCTTTTGTAGGTCAGAAAACAGTGGAGTTCCCCCAAGTGATGAGTAGTAGTTACCTTTGATGTTTAACTTCTGCAGGGAAGAAAGGTGCCTGAACCAAGATGGAGATAAGTGGGTCAGTTTGTTCCTTGATAAATCCAAATGCTCCAGCTTCACAAGGAAGCGAAAGGCATCCTCATCAATTGTCCGAATTAGATTAGACTGGAGCAAAAGAGTTCTGAGCTGGACTGCAAACTTCAGGTCCTCTTCTCTGATTTGCTCAATGCTGTTGGAGGCCAGATCCAGCCCTGTGACATTATCTCTTAGACCAGGTGGAATTGCATGCAAAGCCCTTGCGGAATAGTTGCAAAAATGAGCGGCATCACACAACGGATTGATCTGTTGTGCAGAAAGACTCACAGCTCCAACAACACAGATGACCCAGAGGCTCCAGGCTGGCTCAGTCATGGTTATCTAAGAGAGATTTTTTAAAAAAGAAATAAAAGCATATTATAGTTGTTTATTTTTTTTATTTTTACTTGTAAAACAATATATCAACAGTCAATATTTTAGACCTTCTGCACAGAATGCTTCTAGAGAGGGTTGACTGGAAGAGCAGTCATGAAATTTCCCCCATAGTTCCAGTTGATACAAATATACACATCAAGTTCACATGCTACTTTTTAGGAACACCAGTGTGTCCTTGGCAAAGCCATCACCATGAGTACGACTTCTCTGAAGTGAATGCCACACTTCTGCAGAACATCAAGGACAGTCTCACACCAGACCAGAAGGCCAATTCACTTGGACCAGATATAGATACAAGGAAAACGAAACGATAGCCAAGCTGATGCCATCATTATGTTTATGAGCATGGCTATCAGAATGATATTGCCCATGTAAAACTGGTTTGCCACATTTGTGCTGATTAGGACTGAGATGCTAAGCAAGGTAAATAGGAGCAAAAGTGCAACATTCTATGTAAGAGAATTAAGCTAATTGTTACCCTTTGCCTTTTGTACCAATGCTGACTGAACGTTATGAGCAGGGAAGACATGGCCCACCAAGTTTCCCTTGGATCATTCTCTACTGGAGTAATGGTCTTTATTATGATGGTGCTATTGGATCATTTTAGACCCTGGACCCTCTTTAGATGGCAATGTGTACTAATTCACTGAATTCCTGCTATGTTTGGGGACCTTCCTGCTCATTCTTCAAGTAGGGCCTGGACTCCTACCCCAAAGTCCTGCCCTGCGGTCACCACTCTTCACTGCTCTGGCTGTACCTCCTTCCAATTAGCGTCTGCTAAGATCAGGAAGTTCTCATTCTCTCGGCTTGATTCCATCTCTCCCACTGCACCAGTCACTGCTCTGTTTTTGCCTCCTTCCAGTGAAGAGGCACATCCAGAGTAACTGACTTATAAGGAGAAAACTGAATCATTCCAGAGTTCAGAAGTAAAATTTTGTGGTTTCTGTGTGCCTGAAATTATAAATTCAGAAAGAAAATCCACCTCACCTGTGGATCAAGGTGGAATGGAGGGAACCAGTGGGACACGATCATCTCTGAACATGTACTCTACAGGCATGCTGGGGGCATCTCTCCCCCCCCTTCCGCTCTCTTCAATTTCTCTCAGTAGTGTGTTCCATTCTATAGTAACTGGCAAGTAGGAAGTGAGCGTTTCCGTGTTGAGCTGGGTGGGGTTGCTTCAAGTAGGGTAATTTGAACTCTTTCATTTTCTCCTGTAATTCAATCTTTCTCTCAGGCATTTTTCTGCAGTGAACTATCTTGCTTTGAGTCACCTGACCCCAAGGGAAGGAGACCATTAAATCGGTGAGGGGCTGGATCCCCACCCCACCCCACCAAGACCCCTGACATCCTTTGGTTCTGGGCGTGTGCATGCAGACAACATTCCACCCCAGCGAATCTGCTGGGAACCAGCTTTGGTGCATGTGGGTCTTCTCCAACTGGAGAAGGTCTATGGGGAGCAAAACTGCTTCGCCTGCCCCCTACCTTTACCCACTGGAAAGAGGATATGGGGTAGGAAAACCACCTGACTGAGCCAATAGTTGATGGAGTGCTCTTCAGTCTGGTGGCTTTGCACACGTGGCACCTTCCCCAGGGGCTTGAGGGAGGGTGAAGTGTCCAGGACTGTGCTGCCAACTGGAGGAGCATCGCATTAGACCTGCAGGCTGGGGGTTGCCTTTTCTGTGTTTGCACTTTCTCATTTGTTCTGTATGGTCATCTCTGTGTGTGTTGTGTAGAATCAGGCAGTGAATTTCCCTCCCCTAGTTAGGAAAAAGAAATTAAATAATCATTAAATAATTTGATTTTAGTTCCTGTTGCCTTCCATGTTTTTCTAGTGTGCATTTGTGTGTTATATAGCAGTATTATTCCTGAATTGTTTTATGCCTAGCTTTGCTCTTTTGTGAGCAGGGACATTACTGGGCACTTAAAAGATTCGGGGCCCAGCATCATATGATTAAAATCTGCATACAAATTGCATGTTAAATTATATCGCTATATATGCAAACTTAGAAGTAATTACTAGGATTCATTTAAATTTCACACAAGGCAAAGCCAGCCAATTAATTTCTCATCCAGAAGCACCTTAAATAAAATAAATTATTCCGTAAATTCATACCCTGTCCCAGGTCATCCCAAATCAATAGTTTCTCTTCAATTAAAATTAATTTACAAAAGTGTGAGTGGGGTGGGGGGAGATACAAGGGGAAAAAGAGAGAGAGAGAGAGAGAGAGAGAGAGAGAGAGAGAGAGACTGGTAGGAGGAAAATTGTCCCCACTCCATGGAATTAAGCTTTTTAAAAAAGCTTCCATTAGCACCAATAGAAGATTTCTTTCTAAGCTTAATTGTCATAGAATCAGAATAGCAGAGTTGGAAGGGTCCTATAAGGCCATCAAGTCTGACCCCCTGCTCAATGCAAGAATCCACCTTAAAGCATACCTGACAGATGGCTGTCCAAATGCCTCTTGAGGGCCTCCAGGATGGGAGAGCCCACGACTTCCCTAGGGAATTGGTTCCACTGTTGTACTGCTCTAACAGTCAGGAAGTTTTTCCTGTTGTCCAGCCAGAATCTGGCATCCTGTAACTTGAGCCCATTATTCCATGTCCTGCACCCTGTGATGATTATGAAGAGATCCTGGCCCTCCTCTGAGTGTCAACCTTTCAAGTATTTGAAGAGTGCTATCATGTCTCCCCTCAATCTTCTCTAAGACTAAACAAGCCCAGTTCTTTCATTCTCTCTTCATAGGGCTTTGTTTCCAGATCCCTGATCATCCGTGTTGCCCTCCTCTGAACCCCCTCCAGCTTGTCTGCATCCTTCTTGAAGTGTGGTGCCCAGAACTGGATGCAGTACTCAACATGAGGTCTAACCAGTGCCGAATAGAGGGGAACCAGTACTTCATGCACTTTGGGTTATACTTCTATTAACGATTCCCAAAATAGCATTTGCTTCCCTCCCCCCCCCCCCGCCAAATCACACTATTGACTGATATTCAGCCATGTGGAGCGGGATTTTGGACAGCCACGTCACACAGGGATAGAAAGGTTAACCCTTCCCTACCCAGCTGATACCACTGTGGAAATTCCCCCTTGAAAATGAAAATTAAGTTTAGAAAAATCCTTCGATTGGCACCAATGGAAATCACTTTTCCTAATGTTAATTGCCAGGCAGGAGGGAATGAGGCAGGGGGGCGGGGGCATTTGCAGCATGTGGAGAGGGGAGGGTTGAGCCTTTCATTTCAAGTATCTGCCTAACAGTCCTTCCATAGTGGGACTATGGTAGATCTTTCCGAGCTGTGCAGCTCTTGCACAAAGTTCCTGAATGCCTGGTGTGCACAACTGTCAACTTAGCAACATGTGTTACTGATGCACAATACACCTGTTCAGCATTCTACCTTTTTAAATTGGGGAATTCCTTCCTCCATGCCCACATTTGTCCTAAAGTGTTAGATGTTCCTTGGAGCATTTGGAGCATGTGACACTGGGAGGATCTTTGAACCAACAGTTTGCGCCCAGATTTGAAGCTGCTCCAAAAACGTTACCGAACGGGCCTTCTGGCCCAGCCTTCTGCAACCTGATGCCCATAAGCTGTTTGCATCAAAGCTCGCAGCATTCCTGGCCATTGGCCATGCTGGCAAAACATCGGCAGGGCACCCGGTTGGACAAGCCTCTTCAAACCAGTGTGCCTGTTGCGTTGCAAAACAAACAGAAGGAAGTGGAGGAAACAATGCATAAAGTGCAACCCTATGCATACTGACTCAAAGTGAACATGCTACGTTTGCGCTGTTAAAATCGCTCTGGATTTTAAAAGGCAAAAAAGCGGCAAGAGAGCGGAACGAGAAAATAAAAACAATAGCAGCTCATAGGAAATACCTACCTGCAAAGGATTCCGAATCTGGGCCAGTAGACCGAATGGCCTGGTCAAGCCTCTGGGAATGCTTGAGGACTGCAGCCCGACGTCGTCCGGAGCAGAGTTAACGGCGCATCGCCTTGCGGGTTCGCCTTCTCTCTCTCTCTCTCTCTCTCTCTCCGCCACCGGCCAATGTAACGACCGAGCTAGAGTGGGAGGAGTCGAGGGTGCGTCAGTCCCTTCGCCCCTCGACTTCAGGGTCCGGGATTTTCCCGAAAGTAGCCACATCCGGGCTGAGAACCGCCCCAGGGAGCCCCGCCGCTGTCCAGTTCGCTCGCCCGTCGCTTTCTCTCGGCGGTTCTCCATAGAGAACCACGAGAAGGGACTCCGCTTGGAAGGGGACGACGAGAAGAGCGGCGCAGCTTCCCGAGGGAAGAAGACCCGCTCAGGACGGCAGCCTGGTCATTCAATCACCCTTTTGAATTGCGGGGTGGGGGGGGGAGGTGCCTCTCCTTCAAGTAGCCCCAGGGATCCGGGAATGGGAAAGGCAGCCAGGGGGAGGTTACTTGTCTGGGGCAGGGTCGACATCCTTGCGCGTGTTTATTAAAAGGGGGAAATAATAAATTGATCAGTGATCACAACCTTCCCCAAGCTTTTGCCCTCCATATATGTTGGGCTACAACTCTCATCATTGGAATGATGGGAGTTGCAATCCCACACACCTGGAAGGCAAGAGATTGGAAAAAGCTGAGCTATTGCATTCCATATTGTTGGAGTAAGTATATCACAACCATAAGTTCACTTGAGTAAGAAGAAAACTAAAACCAAAAACAAGTAACTGAAGGAAGTAACATTACAGGACATTTACAGCACCTCAGTCAGCCTTCCTTTTACAATAGCAGTCGGGTTTGCCTCGTCATCCTTGGGGACAGTGTCCTTGGAGAGGGCTCTATCAGCCTCCTCTGCTTCCCCAATTCCCCATTTCAGGAAGGGGGTGCTTGCCCAACTATGCCCCCCCCAAAGCCTCCCATAAGTCACTCTGTTTCCCTTTTCTGCAGTTGCAGTTGTTTTTATTAAACAGCACAAGTGTCTGCACAATCATTTCCTGCCGTGGTGTGGCTTTTGATCTCACATTTGTTAGGCCTGTTATTGTCAGTGATGGGACTCGTGGGTGTCTTGCAGAACAAGGACTGAGCTGCTGAAGGGCTCACCCTTTCACACGGGGCCGGCTCTACCGTTTGGCAGAGTGAGGGAGCAGGTTTGGGAGGCAGCAGCTGGAGACCCCTGATTGTTCCTCCTGAGCCCACCCCTCAGCCATTCACTGCTGTTGGAGGACAAAGATCTGTTTGCCACATTGCCCTGAACTCCCTAATCTAGCTTGCTGGCCTCAGGCCTGGCAGAGGACACTCTCTGTTTGCCTGTATTGATGTGAGATTCAACTGCAAGTCCAGTTGACCTGTACTTGGATGGGAGGGCACCATCTTGTCCTTTGCTTCAGGTGGAGGAATGTCTTGGGCCAGCCCTGCTTTCACTAGTAAACCTAAACAGAAAGAGGTTTTGAAAGAGCCCATTTGAGGAATTGTCTGATTGCTGCTGCTCCAGTCTCTCCTACCTGGGGCCTTCTGAATGCAAAGCAGATGCTTTGCCACTGAGCCACAGACCCTCCTGTAAAAGCTCATGGGACTATTACAGAAGAGAGGCTGAACGGCAGAAAATGATACTTTCATTGGAAAACAGTAAGATAGAAACCTTGAAGGAGCCCATTTGAGGAACAATCCGCCTGCTGCTATCAACGTTGCTTTTGAAAGATCTGAGCCCCCACACATGCACAAACACACATTGGACAGGTCCCATTTCCAAGAAATGCAGTCATACAGGAAGCAGCCATGTGATATCCAGATGATCCTCCTATGTGATCTCCAGGGTTCAAAAGTCCATAAAGTAGGGGATAGCAATTATTTCTTTCTTTAAGACAGCCTTCTCGAACCTGGTACCCTCTGGAATTCACTACCACTAGATATAGTGATGGCCAACAATTTGGATGGCTTTAAAAAGGGGTTGGATAAATCCCTAGAGGAGAAGGCTATTTTATGGCAGCAGTTTTATGATTAAGGGTTTTATGCTTGATGGTCTTGTGGCAAGGAATTCCATAAATCCAAGTCTCAAAAGTGTAAAGAAAACAGAAAAACTGCATGGTCCTGCCACATTTTGTGGACATCAGTGATACCCTAGTGAAGGTTGGGTGCACTACATCATTGTTTTCTGGGTCTAGGATGTTAGGATTACAAAACAACATGGCCTGTTAGGTTCACAACTTTGAAAGTTCCCACATATGTAATTTTTTCCTACAACAATAAAATTAACCACCTGAGAACATATTATTTTGCTGATCGTTAAGGGATACAATTAAGTAACTTACAATACATATTTGAAAATGTGAACTTTCACAGAGATACTACTTTTATTTAGTCCCTGATTCCAAGAACTTAAGATTTTAAGTTGCTGTATTTGGCAGTAAAAATAAACTTATTTTTCTGGTAATCATCTTTACTAGTTCATAGCAGAAATGAGTATTTCTCCAGGTAAGTAACATCTCTTGCTTTTGAATCATTCTCCGTGACTGGGTTCAGACAACATGACAACCCATGGTGGTTTAAATAGTTGACAGTTGATTAATTAACCTACCATGGGTTATTGTGTTGTGTGGAGGGAGCTTTTTTTTAACCAACAGTTGGTTATTTGGCTGAAATAACCAAAGCAAATAACCAACACTGTGCAGCAAATAACCAACACTGTGCAGTGTTGGCTATTTGAACCACCATTGGTTATCATGTTGTGTAGTTATTTCGTTAGCCACAGAGTGGTCAAAGCAGTGGCTGACACTCTAGTTCAGCTGGCAGGATAGATTTTCAGCAGTAATGGCTGATGGGATACTAGCAAGAGGACTGAGGGGGAGAGAGGGGGAGGACTGAGTGAGTCAACTCAGCGTGGACTAATAGTTAACTCACCGCTGATCCTAATCTACACCATGGTTGATTATTATCATTTTGTGTAGAGAGTACCCTCTAGATGAACAACTGTTGAGTTGATTATTACCCCACTGTTGACTATCATGTTGTCTGAATGCAACCAGTGACAATAATGTCTGAATCCATTTATTTCCCCTCCTTTCTAGAATATAGTTATGAGAACATTTTTTCATTTATTTATCATATCTTTCATGTGCTCCTATTCTCAGCATGACATACAATAACAAATTCTGATTCACTGAGAATTAATAAGATTAGCTGTTCCAGGAAGTATTGGTGACTACAATTTTACAGGGGGTGGGGGTGGGGAAAACATAAACAGACATGTATGTTTCAGCTTTTGCTTTACTGGTCTAGAAACTAAAAGTTTATCTGTCACATCTTAGAAAATGTATTTATTTCGAAAATGTATTTATTACGTTTTATGAAAAAAGAATTGCACACTATTTAAAAGAGTTGATCTTTAAAATAGTGAATGAAATAGTCAGTAATATTTCCTTCTTCTTCTTCCTCATCCTCTGGAATGTCCAATGTGTGTTTTGGTAAATGTGACTGTCTGTTACTATGAATAGCAACACATTGCTCTGGTGAAAAATGTTTGCTTAAGACCACAACGCTGTACGCACTGAGCAGATTTTGGACTCAGTCATCTCAGGTGAGAAATTATCTTTAATTATCTTGCTCCCCTGGAATCTATGCGAAGGCCCATGTCTTTTAACAATGGAGTGAATTGTATGGTGTTATTACCGAATATCCAATTGTTTGAAGTCAACAAGATGTCCATCAAGTGGTGGGAATGTGCATGAGATGTAGAAATCTTTGATAATAGGCACTCTTGCTGTCGTTTATGGTGGCAACTCACTCTCTACCTCAGTATAGCTGCTGCTTCTCCAACCATTGCCTCTCTTCTCTGACTATAGTTCTGTGTTCCCCAGTCTTCTCTATTTATCCTGTATTTTTAATGAATGCCAGACACTGAAATAGAATAACAGTAACTCTTTAATTGTCCCCAAACTAGAAAATAGCCAAACAAACTCACTAATGCATATGTTCCCTGTGCTTCAGTCCTGCTGCATTTTAGTTTCCCTTCCCAGGCCATGCTAGAGGGGCCAGCAACCTGATGCCCCACCCCCTCCATTTTTTGGACTGCAACTTCTATCAACCCCAGCCAGCATAACAAATGGTCAGGGATAATGGGAGTTGTAGTCCAAAATGGTTGTTTGACCCTGAAAGCAGTGTATCTCCTTAATTTCTATTCAGGATCACATTTCACCGCAACATGTACAGCTCCACACAGCTGCCATCTCTTATCCCCCTGGATTCCAGCCTCCCTTAAGTAAAAAGTGTACTGGAATTCTGGGTGGTTCGGACAGAAGGCTCTTAGCGGTAGCAATTAAGTTTATGAACTGATGAGAGATTTATTCCATCTTTTTCTCCTTAACAGATTTTCCACGGTAAGAAAAACATCAAAAGAAGTTGTGAGAAAACACAGCAGTCATGAGTGGAAGATGACATTGTCTGGACCACCGTAAAATCCCACGAAGCAGGCAAGTGATGATACAATAAAAGCCTCACCTGGAAGCACCCTGCATATATAACAGATTTACTTCAGTCTCTTACTATTTACTGTAACATTCTGGAAAAACAGGAAGAGAACTGGCAGGCTGGAGCTCAAACCAGGCCTATTGCCTTCAGTAATAAGACTTGCACCATAGGGCTATTCTAAATATTGGAGCACTTTAGTGAGGGTGAATTGCCTGGCTGGCTGTGAGTTTAATTAACTGTGTGTGTCAGTCAGTGATGCGGTTTGCAAATGTGTGTAAGAGGAAGTCTACTGGATGCAGATGTTACAAAAGCATTTCCCCATTGCCGATCTTAGAGGAAGGGGAATGACCGACAATGGGGGTGCCGCTTCCCAGACAAGAAGTCACGTCTTCCCCAAACACACCGCTATCTTCATATTCCAACTATATTAAGTCCCCTATGCTAGCAGAGCAATTCTAGCAAGGAAAGCAGTTGCAGAACGGGCCTGTGAAACTGGAACATGCTTTCTGAACAAACCAGGATCTCCAATGTGCCTAGACACATTGGTGTCCAACAAACACCCCTGTCCCTCCCATTTTTAAAAAATTTAATGTGAAAAGTTGGGTGTTTAGCAGTCGCAAAGTGAAGCACTTTGCTGGCTTGCATTTGGGACTCATATGGGTCCAG
Organism: Elgaria multicarinata webbii; assembly: GCF_023053635.1. Classification (NCBI taxonomy): domain Eukaryota; kingdom Metazoa; phylum Chordata; class Lepidosauria; order Squamata; family Anguidae; genus Elgaria; species Elgaria multicarinata. The sequence goes on along the minus strand of NC_086180.1, from coordinate 50,795,595 downwards.
AGGCTGCAAAATAGTGTCTTGTGAGTGACTGCACCTAACATGGCTGCTGTTCCGTGTGTGGACCCCTCCCCAAAAAGCGCAGCTCTTTTGTGATAGTGCTCATGACATTTTTTCAAAATATTAAACGTACCCACCAGCCCAAAAAGCTTGGGGAGCCCTGAGCTATATGGTAATGTCATTTGTAATTCTTAGTTCCTATATAAAGGCATTGCTTCTTGAAAAAGAAGGAAACCTAATGAACAGTTAACATCATGTTTTGCATAGTCTAGGATTCAGGAAATGTAAGTAAGTTTCCTGGTTTTCAGTTATGTGCAAGGGGTGATACATGACATAAGCTACTCTTGTTCAACTCCAAATTTCGCCAAAGCTAAAAATAAAATGCAAGTGAAACTTGATCAAAAGCCTGATGCAGAAAATCTGATTGGTGGCCATCCAGTTTCTGCTTGAAAACATCTATCAAAGAAGAGCCCACCACCTTTTGAGGCAGGCTGTTCTAATGTCAAAGATCGTAGTCAGGTTGTTCTTCCTAAAATGTAATCAAAAATCCCTTTCTTGTAATTTGAGACCCGTTGGTTCAGGTTCTACCCTCTGGAGCAACTGAGAACAAGTTAGCTCCATCATCTATGTGACAACCCTTCAGATATTTGAAGATGGCTATCATATCACCTCATCATCTCTTCTCCAGGTTAAACATACCCAACTCCTTTAACTTTCCTCATAGGCATTGGTCTGTAGGCCCCTTACTATCTTTGTTGTCATCTTCTGGACAGTCCATTCCATTCCTTGATGTTTCAATTACTTGTAAGGAACTTATATGGAGCCAGGTCATTGGTCATGGAATCCAGTACTGTGTGATTAATGAGACTTCTCCATGATATCAGGCAGATGGCTGTGGTGGCTACTTGTGTCTGTGTATATGCTGCACTTCCATGATTCTGCAAGAAATGTGCAGAATGCCGCATACTAGGAAGAGAATTCAGCTCTTTCAGAATCTCAAATCTTTCTGTATTTCAAAAAGGCAAGTTCCTAGTTCCTATAGATGCAAAGTTATGTTTGAAAGTATAAGAAAACAGAAAAGGGGCTGAATAAAGTTTTCAGAAGTCATATGGTAGGGCTTTGGTACAGCAGTATTTCTTACTTTAAGCGAGGAGCAGGGAAGTTGTGGTCCTCCAGATGTTGTTGAACAGCAACTTCCATCAGCCCCAGACAGCTTAGCCAATAGAGAAGTATGATGGAAATTGCAGTCCAGCAACATCTGGAGGGCCAGAAGTTTCCCAGCCCTTTTTCAGAGCATACACAGAGCAACCTCTGGTCCAAATTCTATTCCAAAAGAGTACACGTGGTGGACTTACATGGCATTCCACAAAACAAGCTCTTGTTGGTATAATTCATTTGTAAGAATATTTGCAGAAATGTGGGATATTTTGTCAGGGGGCAGAATAGTAAAACATAAAGCAGAAAGGGAGTCATTGGCAAAGGGGCCCTGTGGAAGCAGGGTCGTGTGCATTTATGTTCACCAGATGCTCAAGCCCAGACCTAACCAAAGACATTTTGTTGTTTGAAGAGTGCAAGTGGGCCTCCACCCACTAGAGCACTTTAAAGAGTCTTGTTACACTGTTGAGACTCCAATTTTTCTCTCCCTTTCATAGCAGCGCCTGAAGTGGGCTGCTTTATCCTGCTGCATGTCAGGGCCTGCCCTGCTGAAGCCTCCTTTGGCTTCTGACTACGAAATACTGAACATATTATCAGAAACAAGCAATGGCACTTATTTTAGAAAGTGTGCTTAGGACTGCAGCCTACGTACTAAATATTCCCTTTACACATTTCACCGTTTTTCTGTAGCCATCAAGGTTTGGAAATTGTTCTTACAAGATTTACTGATACTTCTGCAGGTCTGAATACAATAAATGAGCAGAATTCTCTGTTTCAAACCCTATCAAACTGTACTGGGTTTGCTTCTGGGTTGTTGTTTTATTATGATTTAAGGAGAATGTTTTATGTGGTTTGTATATTTGTTTTCATTTATTGTTCTGATGTTTTTTAAATTTTATTACTGCAGCTTCCTTGAAGGAAAGGCAGGGTATGCATTTGATAAATAAAAGTTTAAATAAATGCCAGCAAATGTTTTTGCTGGAAACAAGGGAGGCAGAACTTAGTAGCATTTTCTTCATTGCCAAGTACAGGGCATGAAAGTAGCTGCAGTGTAAACAGCGACTGTTGTGTTGCCACAGATACAGGCTGTTGTTTTTAACCTTAACTTATAATTAAAGATTCTCTGTTTTCAAAAAGCAGGAAATCCAGATACATCAGTAAAAAAAAAGTTTATTTTCCATACAAAAGTGCCAAAATATCCACCAACATTGAATTCTAGTTCAACAACCAGCTTATTCTAATAATCAAAACTGAAAGCATCTTTATTTCACATTTTAAAAACCAAATTCCTTTTCACACGTTTCCACAATAACCCGAGTCCCTAGAAAGAGGGAAATTTGCATTCCGGTTGGCTGCTGAAGTCCATATGTCTAAGTTCATATAGGCACGGAATGGGTTAAATCTCGGGTAGTATTCCTGCTTACATAGAACTGCCTGGTTTTCCACCTGAGCCGAATGCTGAGGGGTGGCACTGACTGGGCAGCAGCTTTCATAGACATCGCTCTGAGGGGCCCAGATGGAACCAAACAGTCCAGACATGGGTGACAGACTCCTGGTGCTTGAGAGGTAGGACTGAAAGACAAGACAAAACATAACAGAGAGTGTGATATAAATGTATACACTGAGAAACAAATGTAGGGTCAGGAATAAAGACATTGTGCTAGTGGAAACTAATGCTTGTGCAACCACAAGTAGCACTGCTCGTTTTCATTGCTCAAGTGTTGGTTTCCGCCACTAAAGGGCCTGTTCAGACAACACACTGGCTGCTTCATCGCCGTTTGAAACTCAATATGGCAAAAACTGAACTGCTTGTTTTTCCTCCTAAACCTTCTCCTCACCTCTCATTCTCTCTTACTGTCAACAATGTCACGCTTACTCCAGTCAAGGAAGCTCGTAGTCTTGGCTTTATATTTGATTCCTCGCTCTCCTTTATTCCTCATATCGAGGCAGTAGCTAAATCTTGTCGTTTCTTCCTGTATAATATTGCCAGGATTCGACCATTTTTGTCTGTCTCTTCTGCCAAGACTCTCGTTCACGCACTGGTTATCTCTCGGTTGGACTACTGCAACCTCCTTCTCTCTGGCCTCCCCTCATCTCACATCAGTCCGCTGGTCTCTGTCCACCACTCTGCCGCTAAGATCATCTTCCTGGCCCGCCGCTCTGACCATGTCACTCCGCTTCTCAAATCTCTTCATTGGCTTCCAATTCACTCCAGAATCCAATATAAACTTCTCCTGTTGACCTTCAAAGCTTTTCACGGTCTAGCTCCTGCCTATCTCTCCTCTCTCATCTCACACTATTGCCCCGCTCGTGCTCTTCGCTCCTCTGATGCCATGCTTCTCGCCTGCCCAAGGACCTCCACTTCCCTTACTCGGCTTCGTCCTTTTTCCTCTGCTGCCCCTCATGCCTGGAACGCTCTTCCAGAACACTTGAGAACTACCAACTCAATCACAGCTTTTAAAACTCAGCTAAAAACTTTTCTTTTCCCTATAGCTTTTAAACATTGAGTTTGTTCTGACTCTATACTGTTAGCTTCACCCTACCCGGTGCCTGTTTACACTTCCCTGTGCCTGTTTGCATTCTCTTCCCTCCTTATTGTTTACTACAACTTTATTAGATTGTAAGCCTATGCGGCAGGGTCTTGCTATTTACTGTGTGGTCTGTGCAGCACCATGTACATCGATGGTGCTATATAAATAAATAAATAAATAAATAAATAAATAAATAATAATAATAATAATAATAATAATAAGGCTGCTAACCCTTTTGCAGCAAATGGTTAGTGACCACATTTAAACCGTGGTTATGTAGCTACCATGATTAGGAATGGTTCACATGACAGACTGTCATGGATCACACAACATGCACACAACTAAACCATAACGTTTACCTCAAAATGCTTAACCACCATGGCTTAGTGTGTCATCTGAACAGTGTCATAGTGTCATTAGCACTCACGGATGGATACCACTGAATACAACCCAAAGAACTCAAATACTTTTTAGAAAAGAAGGTTAGAAAACCCAAGGGATGAAATAGAATGCAAATTAGATAGGTATCTGGTTGAATTGCTAATATTAATCATGTGGACTTTGGACTTTCATAAACTAAAACTGAAATCCTATGCATAGACAGAAAAAAAGGCCCATAACTCCCAGCATGCCCCTGCCAGCCATGCTGTCTAAACATGTTGGGATTGCACCCTAAGTTACTCTTAAAATTCTTTCCTGCATGGCAGTTATGTAAGTCCTGATGAAAACAGGTTTTTGATTTGTGTTAAGGAAGAATGCTGTAGGCCAATCAATTTAATGTTCATTTTCTCCAAAATGTGTGCTAAATCCAAGCTCTGACGAGCAGCCAAATTTCTTTGGGATTGTTGCTCATTTTGACAAAGGCAGAAAAGTAGAACTACATGTGCTTTGCTTGACAAATATTTCAGTGGACACACTTTATTTAACTTAACTAGAATCTAACGGTGTTGTAGCTATGGCTAATGAGGTTGTGCTAGTGAAAACCAACTCTTGCACAATGTAATTAGTACAACAGTAAAAGTCAGTGATTTGCCGCTGGAATGCAGCAGCAAAAAGGGGGAGATTCTTCTTAAAAACAAGCCATGTATTCCCTGCATGCTTTTTTTTAATGGCACAATTCTTGGCACTGCATTTCAGCAGCCAATCAGTTTTTCCCCTTGTGTTAGTTACATTGCACAAGCATTGATTTATGCTAGTGCAATATCATTAGTGCGAATGCTGGGACATCAATGGATACTGCCCTTTACTTCCAGAGTGGCACACAGCATCCTCTAGGTTGTGTTCTGTCATTTCAGCATTGTAGCTTTTACTTATATTGAGGGACTGTGCAGTTGAGATGATTCAGATAATGGTTGGATTCTCTGCAGACCTTCAGCCCACCCACCCCAGCTTTGACTGCAGCAGGACTAGCTTCCTACTGAAACTTGAACATTTCAAACTTGAATTTCTGTAAACCTCCCAGAGCTCTGGCTATGGGGGCGGTATATAAGTGTAATACATACATACATACATAAAAGTAATAAATAAACATCCTGCTCCTATCATGCAATCTATGGTGCAGCATACCAGAAAGGCAAGATAGAAGAAGTGAAGGAGAGATTAGAGGGAATGCCATCGTTTTTGCTTCCTAAAACCCAAAGGTCCCATTGTGGGCCCCTTGTCTGTCTGTCTTTTTACATACACAGGATTTTATTCTGGAGACTGAATAAACAACAAAATGAATGCTTCATGCATGTCATGATGGCCAGTGTGGTTGCAGTGGAGCAGCTAACAGACAGGTTCCTGACTACACTTGTTTCCTATGCTCTTTGAACCAATTCTTTTTAAAAAGCCTACGCTGCATGACTAAAAAGCTGTCCATGACTAAAAAGCTGTCCATTACTTGTATTTCAGTGGCCAACTGACATTATTGAAATCCAACTAAAATTTCCATTTTTCTGCGCAGGGGAAAAAAATGTAAATGTTCATGTAGCATTTTTCCACCACTTCTTCACAGACAAGTCTTGTAGAAAATGCAATATGAACTTAACTATGTAAATGGTTCTCAGAAAACATATAGCAAATGTACCAAAATTAGAATCAAATCTGGAGTGGAATAAAAATATATAAACCTTGAAGCAGCCTCGATTGAATCTTGAAATGCATCTATTTTAAGTGCCCACTAAAAAGAAATGAGCAGCAAGAGAATGCAAAGGTCAGTCAGAAATGACTAGAGGGTTGCTATAATATGAAAATAACACTTGTGATACTCACTGTTGGGTTGACATAACTGGTGGGTTCCCAGGTTGGAGGAATATTAGGTGGGGTGCTCCAAGTAGATTGACAGTTGTGGTCAATGAAGGCTGTATTCTGAACCTCTGCAGTGCATGGGAAGCCATTATGGTAGTTCATGTTTTCTATGGTTTAGGAGAAAGGACAGATTCCGGTATTTGTCAACCAAGTGGACATTCCAAATTGAAGCATGGCTCCATGCTTTAAAACAAAAGTTAGTGCAATCATCTTGGATCCTATAATCTGCATTTTTTGTTTTGTAGTTCACTTGGAAAGGGGAAGGGGAAAGACAGGATGCGTTGAGCAAGAGCATAGGTGGGCCTACTGGGACTTCACATCATCTGCCTAACAGCTTTCCAAAGTGGACTTGAGCACTATGCCTACACAACAGAGACACAGGATTGAACACGTGATGGGAAATGACAAGCCCCAGTCCAGGTTGTGCCTGTTTCTATATAGAACTGCTCAGATTTTGGTAGGAGACGTACCTTCTGTGAAAGCATTGTATTCATTCACTTCTACTGGACAGTACACGTCAGTAAACTGGCCATCACAAGATGCATTCCAATCAATGAAGCTATTAAAGGTAAAGCAAAACTTGGTTTCAGAAAAATTTTAACAAAACAAAACACCCCCTTCTCCATCTTAGTTATGCAAAATTATTTTCAAAGTTACAGCATTGCATTGTTGAGAGAGAGTGAGTGAGAGAGAGAGACAGAAAGAGGGAGGGAGGGAGGGAGGGAAGGAAGGAGGGAGGGAGAACTTGCCCATTTTGTAATGAAGGGTTTTCCTGGATCACGCATGATATGTTGTTCTCAAGGCTGTAGTTTACACTATTTGCCAGGCAGATGGGTTGAGGTGGCCACAGATCTCCTGATGGATAGATACCTAGAAAGGCACATAAAATTGAGAACGGCGCAATCTATAAATTAAGGTGCTGTCAAGCATTAACATTACAATGTAATGCGATTCTAGTTCCTACAATATATACTAAACAATGCACTCAAACAACAAAATGAAATCTGTGCTTTACAATATGCCATATTCTGTTTTAATTTGTTGTTTTAAAAGTACTTCCAATGAAGAGATCTTGCCAATCTGACATAAAACATCAGAATAATATTCCAAAATGTACAGTGGCTTCTCACAGTATCCGATGAAAAATGAAGAAATTGATTTTTTTTTAAGCGAGAGGAAACTGCCTTTCAAAAAGGAGTATATGGGCCTCTCTCACACACACACACCCCACACTTTTCTATGAAATTAGTCAAAGTAATACAAAACTTTACCCAAGTAGAAATAAATAAAATAAATCTGGGTAACAAAATAATTCAATGAAACAATATTAAAGGTGGGTTGGATAATGATTGCATAACATGGGATAAATTGGGGAAAACTGATAGTGTAGACTTTAGTCAACATCTCTGTATAATCTCAAAACAACTCAGAATGTCTGTACAATTTTATAAGTCAATCTCCAACAACCTGGTGCCCTCCAGATTTCAACTCCCATCATCCCCAGCCAGCATGGGGCAATGGTTGGAAATTGTAATCCAAAACTATTGGAAGTTGCCAGGTTTGGGAAGGCTCTCATATAGTTGGCTGGAATAGACATAAAATAAAATAAAAATTGACCAACGCAATGAGCCTATTTATAACATTCAAGCAGCAATATCAGCGGTTATTATTTTGATTAACTAACCTTTATTTTTCTCTGGATCTACAGCTATGTCAGTGAAGCTGGGGCATATATTCTCTGGATATTGGGTGACACTATTTACATCTCTGCTAAAGAAAGATTAAAGAGAAAGCATTTTATATTTTGAACATCAACTATGGTTGCCCCATTACATAAGATATGTATGTCATCAAATGGATTTATACTGCAGGCATGAGGGGCAATGAGACATCCATAACGATTTCAATGGAGGAATACAGTCTACACACACATACACTCAAAGAGAGACAGACAGACAAACAGATGGTGCGAAGGAGAGAGAATGCAGGTTCCATCAAGCTATTTCTATTGTTAGATGAAAACACTGCATTAAGGATAATTAATAACATAAAAGACACAATTGTATCTTTAAAAATAGCCACTTATTACAAATAGAAGATATTAGAGCACATTACAAAGCGATTAGGACATATTATGTTTGCAAAAATTAAAACAAACAGGACACTACTGATCTCTACAAATTTAATTCTAATGTTTTTCTTTCAGTTCACTTCCTAGTTATGTTTGAAACTGTTGGAGCTTAAGTGATTTACACATAAATATATATTTTTAAAAGTCTTTACCTGGTATTGCAGATGTTGTGAGAGAGGTTTAAAGTGATGGGTGTTTCAGCTGGAAAATCACTGCATGAAATATTTTCCCCTACACAAATCAATGAATGAGTCAGTCATTTTAATAATATAATGTGAGACAGTTCACTAATTGCTAGGGATATGAATTTACCAAGCAGACTATGAGTTATGCATAAAACATTTCTTACTTCTTTTTTCTAGAGATTACAGATCAGAAGAGATAGGGAAATAGCTGAGACATACCCATAACTAGCATCCTGCAATAGATTTGCCCTAATAGCCAAGGTTAGAAGGTACTTAAAGTTTACACACCATAAATTATGCTACAAACAATTTATAAAAAAGCATTTAAAATAGCAATCCATGTAATTCTGAAGGTACAGTAAGTAAAATATTTGTGTACTATTCTTAAGGAAAAGCTTACTCCTTACTAATTGTCCATTGTGGGAGCCACCTAAATTTTAAAATGCAAATAAGTTCCTTTTTTTAAAAACAGGTGCCATGTAGCCTTAACAACTGTTACAGCTGTTTGTGTATTTGGTTAATGAGCCAATATAGATGTATGGCTAAAAATATGAAATTAGTCAATTGGGAATTTAATTCAATTAAAAGCTTTTTCCCTTTTGGGGTGTTGTTGTTTATTCGTTCAGTTGTTTCCGACTCTTCGTGACTTCATGGACTAGCCCACGCCAGAGCTTTCTGTCGGCCGTTGCCACCCCCAGCTTCCCCAGGGTCAAGTCTGTCACCTCCAGAATATCATCCATCCATCTTGCCCTTGGTCGGCCCCTCTTCCTTTTGCCTTCCACTTTCCCTAGCAAAGTGGAAGGGGTGTAGGTATGATATAATATTCAGATAATCTCAAATACAGTAATACTACAAGTGTTGTTAGATGGCTCCTCGGAGAATATTTATTACCCAGTAATAATAAGCAGTTATTGCACACCATTGCTTAGAATTCCCACCTTTTAAACACCCACAAAGAATTGACTTGTGCTGGCAATACAATGTTGCTTTCCAAAAACGGAAGAATTGAAGAACACACACACTCTTCTAGCACCAACGCCACCACTTACGGGAAGGAAGGAAGTGTCTGGTGGGAATCATGGGCTTCTTATCTCCATCAGAACTACTGGTGCTGCTCCAGCTGCCCCAGCTGCCCCGACTGGCACGTACACTCCCTGAAGAACTTCCACAGTCTGAACTTGAATCCGAGCAAAACCTTTCCAGGCACTTCTTGGGCCACTGATAGAAACCTTCTAGGAGATTGGGGGGAACTGTTAAGAAGGCAATAACCTCATGACTCTTGTCAACTTATTCTTGCTAGCAGGCAAATATGCAAATGGTCAAGACATTGGCCTGGTTCAGACAACACGCTAAACCATGCTGCTTAACTACAAAATGGGTAAGGGAATTCCATTAACCATTTTGTGGTTAAGCAGCATTGTTTAGCATGTTGAACCAGGTCTTCTCTTCTACACCATATTTTATTCATTGGAAAGGTTACTGAACGGGTTTAGCATATATTCATATGGGGTAAGTGAACAGGATAAGGCAGAATCCATTCCTAAATTTCTTTTATATCTGAACTTTGTAAACCTTCACACATGTATATTGACATTGCATAGTCCACATTAACTGAGGGTATTTATTACTGGTTTGCACTACTCAGTTCTTACTAATCAGGCAGGAACATTCATATACAGAAAGAGGGCAAAGAACTAGTAGGTCCACCACTTTATAGTACATGGGGCAGTATCCAGTGTTGACACAATGCTAGCTCTAATGACCTTGTGCTAACATAAACTAACACAGCACAACATCATTAACGCTTGGTAGGCAAAGGTTTGCTGCTGAAATTTGGCAACATGGTTTGCACTGAAATTTGGTGACAAATCACCATCAAGTGCTAATAAAGTTGCACTAGTACTAGTGTTCACTTTGCACTAGTGCTGTGACCGCACTGGATAGTGCCCATGATTGTAGTAAGTAAATTAATTAGGTATTTGATTTGAGGACAATTAAAAAGAGAAGGATTCAAAACAAAGAACCGAAACTGTTACATACTACTTGCTTTTGGCTCACTTGTGCGTACCTGCTTCTCTTTGAGTAGACATGCTAGCTTTTTCATCTCCTTTACATGTTTCTCCATTGTTCTGAGCATACCAGTTTCTTATATTAATGTTAGTTCTAAGTTCAGGTCTTTCAAATTCATTGCAAACATGTTTCAACTCCGTCTGTTCAGGAACCCTACAACAGTCCCAAAACAAAACAAAAGTCTTTATTTTTTCTTCCAACCTTTATATTTATTAATAGCAACTATGGAGACAATCTCTATGCATACTGTTATAAGACAAAAGTCCCTGGCACAGAGATTCTCACATACAGCTCAGCCTGCCTCACAGAGTTGTTGACAGGCTGCAGTGCCACTTTAAACTCCTTGGAGGAAGAGCAGGAAACAAATTAACAAGAGCTGTCTTCCCCAGCCTGACTCCCATCATCCACAGTGGTCATGGCTGGGGATGATAGATGTTGTAGTCCAACACATCTAGAGGGTGTTAGGTTGGGAAAGGATGAATAAGAGTAATAATGAAAATAACAAAAAATAAAATAAAAAAATGATTGGATCCAGAATTAGACTCCTGCAAGATGGAGGGATTTTCGTCATTTCTTCCTTCCTCCTGCAGCCTCCTATGTCACCACAAAATCTGGGGGTCTTCTGGAACTGTGAGGGAGGTGGTGCTGATGACTGCAGGGTGAAGGGTGGCAAAAGCCACCTCCTCGCCTCCTTTCCACCAGCAGAAACTTTCTGAGCAGACTTAAATCCAACCCAATTGTAGTGGTTGAAATATTGCAAGTCCTCCTCTAATTGAAGAACTTGCACATATAAAAGGCAGCCATGCATACCGTGCAGATATATTAACATGCTTCTTCTTATTTTTTCTGTTTGTCCTATGTCGATTCCAACTTGTATTTGGTAGATGTCCTTCTCTTTTCTCCTGAGACCCACTTTTTCGGTGAGTATCTTCCTGCTGACAGGCAAAAACAAGACTTGGTAATACAAATACATGTACTCCAGATCATAAGGTATCAACAGCTATACACTAGTAGAGAATGTCACAGCATCTTAATAAACAAACAATAATTATGCCAAAAATGTTTCTGAGGGCACTGTTAAAAGCCAATAGCTTTTTGATACTGAAATACAGTATGTTAGCATGCAGCTTTGTTGTCACCCTCCATGTTCCATGATTCTCTCCACAGCTAATGCCACAAAGGCAGAGAGGACTGAAATTTGAGGAACAATGTCCTATACAATTTTGACTGGATTAAAACCAAAGTCATCTGTCAGGTTTATGACCAGCCTGGTTATAAGCTCACCTAATACAAATCCTCCCTTTCTTCACTCCCCACCCCCCGACCTCCGTTCGCCTGAATTTCCATTCTGGTAAAGGACAAGTGTGCCTGAAAAGTTACTGCAGCTTTAGATTACATAGTTACAGACAAACCCAACTATACATGTCTACTCAGAAGTAAGACCCATTGAGTTCAATGGGACTTACTCTAGAAAGGTGTGTATAAGATTTGCAACCTAAGAACATTTTTGATTTGGCTTTAAGAACTCACCTAAGCTTTACAGCTACACCACGGGATAGTAATGCAGCAAATGTTAGCATGTACTCAGACTCTAGATATCAAATGCCAAATTTTGGAAAGCCGAATTTACATTGCCATTTTTGAGACTGAAAAAATACAATGTAAACTTTTCCATGTAAAAATGAAGCAAACTTTTTTTTAAAAAATGTCCCAATTTGGGGGGGGGGGGGCGTTGGTTCACAAAAGCAGCACTTTCTGAAAATTTTGGGTTTCAGTGCTAGTAGTCACTAGTCACCAGAGTTTGTAGTATATGAGGAATTTTGACCAAGACACAGTGTTAAAACGGTGGGTAAGAGGAGAAAAACCTTGTAGTACTTTTTCATCTCAAAAATCAATGCATTAACCAGTCACCAATGAGTTTGCATCAGGTTGCACAGAAACTCCGTCAATTACTTACTTACTGAAATATGCAACTATACTTCCCTATTATGTTATTCATATTTTTAAAGTGCCTTTCTGTAAATATATTTTAAAATGCTGTTTAAAGGTTCTTTAAAGTATTAAAAGAAGAAGTATGTAACAATTCAAACCTCAGCAGAAGAAAGTTCCTGTTTTCCACCACATAGTGATTCATCTTTAGGCCCTTTATTTATCATCTTCTCTGTAGAAGGCTTTGTGTTTACCTGCTTTTTCAAAGTCTCACAGTTTTCAGTTTCATTCCTGAGAGGCACTTGCTGGCTATTCCCTTAAAAAAGACCAAAAAAAGAAAAAGAAAAAAAGACAACATCACATTAATCTCATCTTGGAAAAGTAAGATTGAAAAAGTTAAAATACAAACTAACTCTGTATTTTAATCTTATATCAATTTTGCTGCGTGGTTTTATCCTGGTTGTGCTTTTTATACTGTATTTTGTATTTGTGCTTTTAACCTGTTGGTTGTGTTATTATGGTTTTAATTTCTATGAACCGCCAAATAGCTTTGGCTATTGGGCGGTATAAAAATGTAATAAATAAATAAATAAAGATGCACAATCTGCTTTTCTACAGTTCATGTTAATTTCAAATACAGCTTTCAAAGATATGGGGTTACATCCAGGCTTAGTTATGCTTTGAATATACTTTAATCATCATTATTAAATATTATAAATTTTAAATAATGCCAATATATACTTTGAGTATACTTCTCAAAAATCAAAGGAACATAAATTAGTCATGACTAAACTAGGTCTCAGTGATTTCAAAAAGCCTTCTCTGAGCATGATTAAGCCTGAATCCAACCCATGGAGATTTTTCACATAACAATATGCTAGCCATGTTTTTGTTTTCTTGTCTACACAAAATTACCATGTGTTAACAACCCTAATGTCACTCCCACTCTTTAGGCATGGTTAAAATCACCTGTTTTTCTGATAGAAAGCCCACACAATCATGCAATGCTATTCTTTAGTAGTTAATTCCTAAAAAATATAGAACTACCTTGAAAAATTACAACTCTGCATACAAACAAACTTTCAAAATTGAACATTTAGAATCAGAAGTTAGGGATTTTTTAGACATTGGCTTAGTTCTAAAAAGTTTCCTTCCTGTAGCAGAAGCGTTCCTTTCTCAATAACTAGGAATCCTTTCATTCCGAGAAATACGCAGAACCTTTCATTTCCTTTTTATTACATTTTTATACTACCCAATAGCCAAAGCTGTGCAGTTTACAAATATTAAAAACTTTAAAAATGCAATATTGTGCATAATATAAAAACCCACAAGCAGGACACAAGTACAACAACTCCCTCCCACCCATGTTCCCCAGTAACAGGGGTAAATAAGATTACTACCTGTGCTACTGGAGGTAGCACATAGCCATCAGGACTAGTAACCATTGATATCCTTCTCCAGGAATTTATCCAATCCCCTTTTAAAGCCACCCAAGCTGGTGTCCCTCACTACATCTTGTGGTTACGAATTGCATAATTTTAACTATACGCTGTGTGAAGAAGTCCTTTCTATCATCTGCCTATTATGGGAGAGGGAGAAAAGTGTCTCCCTATCCAGTGTCTCCCTATCCATGCATAATTTTGTACACCTCTATCATGTCTCCCCTTAGCCTCCATTTTTCCAAGCCAAACAATCCCAGCTGTTTTAACCTTCCCTCATAGGGGAGTTGCTTTAACCCCTTGATCATTTTAATTGCCCGCTCATTCCCTATTAAAAAGATTACCATTATTCTTCCTGGAAACGTCTTGAAATTCTGATTGTTGCTGAGGTGAATGCCTTGGGAAGCGACTTTCAGACTGCTTCTTCGATGACTTCAATGGGCACAGCTCAGGTTCTTTGAGCTCAGCTATATTTTCTGAAGTCTTAAGATTCGTTTCCTTAGGAAACATATTTGTTCGAAGACCCTCCTTCAAATTGCACTCTGAAGAAGTATTTTTCATAAGTGTTGCACTTTTCAATGCACCTTCTTCTTTATCTACAAAGTTCCCTGGGTGCGTTAAGTTCTTTTGCATGTTTACATTTATGCTATTCGCATATTTCAGGCTCAGCCAGCTTTCACTAACAGTACAAATCTCCTCCTCTGGTGCTGAAGTTTGATTTTCAACCATCTGGTTCTGTTTGTCCTCAGTTATTAGGACAGCACCACCACTTGCTGTGTTTGATTTTTGTTTACCGTAGTATACGGAGCACTTATGTTTCTTCTGTGAGTGACTGTATGTTGCTGGACTCCTTTTGGCAGCATTCTGGCTACGACTTGTTGCTGCGCCCACAGAAAGGGAGCCTTTTCCTTTTCCTTTATCAGAAGAACTATATGTATCGGTAAAGGTTTTGCAGCTGCTCCTGGATTTGGAAAAAAAGTTATAATTATTGTACAAAGGTTACATTGTCCATAAATAATTGATATTGAACACTATATTTTTCCTGGGAACCAACGCTATACAGTTTTGCTTGTGTTCTGCAAAAAGTGTATTTCATTACAAGCCTTTTATTTATTTTTAACCAATACATGTAAATTGGCTACAGGTAGGAAAGTATCACATCCTTCTTGGCCCTCTGAATCTATGTCATACATGGAATAAAATTTTCATATTTCCTCCCTCCTTCACCAAGAGGAGATGCAAGCTCCTGCTGTGGAGACCTTGCATATCTACACGATACTCAATGAGCTGCTTTTTATTATCATGTCAATAGAGACAACAGCTAGTCATCGAAATAGTAAGGGCAGCCATCCCTTGAGACAGTAGAATCAGCAACCACCACGTATCTATTTTCAAAATCAAACAGCAGCACCAATACCAGTTTAACACTTAAAAAAAAAATCCCCTCAAGAGTCTTGCACAGAAATATAAGATTAATTACTTGTAAGATTCAGAGCTGATGATGTCCACAGAACCGTTGTTTTGCAGCGGAGAAGAACTGGGATTTGGCCTCTGTCTTGACTTCACAAATTCTGTTAGAATGTATTGTGCTTGTTGGAAAGCTATCAGAATTACACCAAATAGAGACAAACTGCAAGAGAGAGAGGAATACGTGAATAAAGACAAGTTGAAATGTGCAAAACAAAATAATGCAAGAGCCAGGTTCAAGACGTTGGAAGAATAAAGACCATCCAAATGGGTGGTTATGACCTCTGTTAAAGTTATGGTCAACATTTGCAAGTAAAGGGCTCCAACTGCATCAATAAAACTACCTGAAAAGCCTTCCCTCAATACCCCTTTTCCAAAGCCCTCTATGGAGCCTGGCAAACTTCTAAAATAGTTTACTACAATTGCATTCCCTCCCGGCTTCTCCTTTCCAGCCTGTCCTATCTATGTCCCCATTTCCTGCTCTTTACATCATCGTACCATTGCTGGACGAGGCACCTAGTAATGGATTGTTCCGAGAGCTTCTTCCTCTGGCAGTTACTTTGAGGGCAGCTATTTTATACGGAAGTATGCAAACTGTGAAGAGTCCTGCCAGAGCTTGCAAATGTATGCACTGCCTGTCTACATCAATGTAATCAATACTGTCTACACCAATGTAAATAGGCACAGAAAGTCCTTTAAAAAAAAAAAAAGATGAGCGAGAAGGAGAAAGTCCACAACAATAAAAGCTACCATGGTGTCTCACAAAAAGCAGTTGTTAAAATTTGTGTTGAAAAGTTATTCTAGTTTGGCTAAGGAACTGATTCGATAAGTTTTTAGTTGGTACCAAACTGAAAAGGTCTTGAGAATTAAATGCTTCACCTGACAAAGAGCACTGTAAGTCTCCAGAAAGACTCTTCCCAGCTGGGCCCTGGCACCACATCTGCACACAGGGGTAAAAGATGGTGAGGGAGGGTCACATTGAGGGTGAAGTGGAACTCAACACCAGCAGCAGTCACCAGAGTCAGCTCTCGAATAACCCAAGAAGAAGTGAAATCTGGAGTAAACCTGCATTGGGAGAAAATCAAAAACATTGAAGCTGCTGATATTTTTAATGGGCTCTATAGCTTTCATTGTTGTTGTTGCTGAAATCTTTATTTGAAGGTTCAGGTCCCACTGAACTTCAGGTTTTTTCCTTTAGAGATCAAGCTGGGCAGAGACTCAGGTAAGACCTCTGAGAGGTGAGCCTGCCAACCAAAGTTTGTAGGTTAAATAGGAAGAACCTGATTTTGCCTTTGTGGAAAAGCGATATATTTGGCCTCATATGTATTTTATTTCTTCTTCTGTGTTAAGTCCTATTCTCTCCCCATGTTAGTTTTAGGCAGTTTTATTAGGTCAGTTTATTTGTATTGTTTTATAAAAAGTTGTATGGATTGGTGTGAACCACTCTGGGCATACAAATAAATGGATGCTGATGATATACCTCAGGACTTAATCTGGAGTAACAGATGCTAAATAGTATCTACTGAAATCAAATGCTACATATGCATAAGAGCTTACAATTACAACTTTAAGGGTAATACATGAAAAACAATTTAGAAATCCTGAATAATGCCAGTACCTAGCTTCTAAATGAATAAGTTGAAAAAGGAAGGAATGCTACAGCTGTCTGGTATAGGATCATCATAGTCATCAAAAGCAAGTGAGTTATATAACTTTGCTAAAATAAATAAATAAAATCCACTCTTTCTATAAATACATTAAAAATACAAATAGGTTTTCTACTCTTTGGAGAAAAATAATTGATTTTGATTTATGCAGAAGAGAGGTAGGGAATCTTCACCCAAAGGATTCCCCAACCAGCCCACCAGTTTCATTCCCTGGCCCCGCCTCCTCTCCCTGGCCTCACCCAGGGCTAACTTTCTCTAGTGTTGACAAGAGAAGCCTACTCTTATCTCTGATCAGTAATTGGAGGGAAGAATGAGGCTTCCCTTGACAGCACTAGAAGAAGATAATCTCTCTTCAGTGCTGACAAGGGAAACTCCTATGCTTATTTTAGCTGATCAGTGATTGGAGATTAAGAGTGGAGTTTCAACCGTTATCAACTCTAAGAAATGCTGCCTTTAGTGCTGACAAGGGAAAAGCATTCATTTTCTTTGTACAGAGAGCCTCTCTGCACAGAGAAAGATTTCTCTTTCTCCATGTGTAGAACAGTGATCATCTCCATGGCTCTGATGATGTCAAGGAGTGTTGCTGTCCCCTAAAGTCATCTGTCCCCTGGGGCTTGTTCCAGGAGGAAAACCAGACCTTGGGGCAGGAATGTTTCCCCGCTCCTGATGTAGAAGGATGTAATGGATCAACAATTATTGGTTTGAAATCTAGAGCTTATAACAGAGTAAAGATATTGGCTATTTTTTCTGACTGATGAACAGTGTTCCAAGGTCAGTAGCCGGAGCTGGCAACTTTTAACTATGCTACTCCTACCCCTCCACAAAACATGTTACATAATAGAAATGTTTTCCTTCCAGTTTTATAACTGTCCTTGCAAAATTATCCTCTTGGAGAGCATGCCCCTGTCTGGAAAACATATTTCCCCAAACACCATAGATTACGAGTATTTGTTTTAAGTGAGAACAGACCAACATTTCAAGCAAGTAGTATCCTGACTTTAATGAGCACCAAACACAATTTTAAAGTAAGTTTGTTTGTAAATAAAAAAAGCGGCAAATGCTTACACAATGCTAATCTCTCGTGAAGAGTTCTGTGCCAGAAAAAAGTCCTGGCAATTGAGTACTTCAAACCCATATCCTTGGCAACTATACCCATTAATCTTCATAGAGGTTACAGTGATAGGAAGATGACCAATGTTTTCAACTTTAAAGTTCTTTGTGATAGATAAAATTTGCCTGCCATCTTTCAGTTCTGAAAAAAATCAACATTTAGTTATTTTCACAATAGCCATTAAAACCTATCTTGAGGTACTGCTGTAATAATAAACAAAAACTAGATTTTTTCTCAACTGTATTTCAATATATTCATTTATATCATGGAAGAGAGAGTGACATGTTATCTCACTTCACATGCAACATTTTCCTCACATGAAATGTAGGAAATATGTGCACCAGGATATACCATCAATGGGGTGATGGCACATGTATATTACCTCGAACATTCACAGCAGAAATGATGGTGGTGTCTGAGAAAATAGACATGTGTGTGATATTCACAGATGGCTGTAGCCATGATTGTGCACAACCCACTTCGTCCCTTCCTGACAAACTGGTTGTCACTCACGTCGTCTGCAGTCCATGAGAGTTGACTCCGGCACCTTAAATCGAAGGGACCCTCCTGCCCCTGGCAAACGTCCCCCTACTTTCAATAGTTCTCTGGCTCCGATGCCTTCAACATAAACCACATCCAGAACAGTCAGGTTATTCCTGCAACAAAGCAACAAAGCTTTAACAACTGAATTTAAGGAAAGGAAAGGTGGTTTCCAACCATTTCACTCAACAGCACAAAATGTGGGCTTCTATTGGAAAAACAATGAATATTTTAGCATTGCTGAGACCAAACGAAATTCCTGGGAATGTAGGTTATTTCAGTCTTTGTATACAGCAAATCCAAACTTTATGGAAGTCCAGAAGACCAGCTATCGGACTAGTTGTGGCAACTACTTTTATGAGAAGTCACCATGATAAGGAAATAGAAGGGGGAGGAATTCTTCATCACTACCAGCCGAGTGGACTTGCCTATCATCACTCCCTGTACAAAGCCCTACCTAGGAGATTGGATTCAGCCCAAGGGCCTCTAGTGCCAATACCTAGGCTAACATAATCACAGAGACAGATAGTGAATTTAATCTTTCCCTGGTTATTCTCTGCATAACCTGATCCCTATAGCCTTGGTACTGTCTGTTCGGCATTCTGAGAACCACACTTCCATGATGCATAAATTATATTATGCGTTACCTTTCTTGCTTACTTTTGACCTTTGTTTGTTTTGTTTGCTTAGAAAGAACCAGTGCACAGGGTTTGATCTGAACTGGGTCCCTAGAGTAGGGATATTTATTCATTTAAGCTCTTTCTATACCACTTGACATCCCAGGACGTCCAAGCAGTATACATAAAAGCACAATACACTACAATATAAAACCTGTATAAAACAATAAATAAGTAAAGAATTTACGACACAGCAGTAAAACAGAGCAGTCATGTGACTGATTAAAAGTCAGGGAAACACTGAATGAACAAATGTGTTTTCAAGACATGTGTGAAGCCCGGCAGTTTCTGCCTCTCCAATATGGGGCTTTAACATTTTGCCCCCTGCTGTGATCACAACCCAGATTGGGGCCCCATGCACATGCAATTTCCACTAACAAAACGAATCAATTCATTTCAGTGGACCCTTTTGTTTTGACAATGTAATTGAACTGAAATTAAACCCAAAAGCCTAATCAAAAACATGTAAGTGACGATGAGGGTTATTTGTGCATTTCTTTAAGCGACGCTATGAACCTCCCCCAGTGATTACATGAACTACAAAATGTTTTGAGATTTAACTTATAACCTGCTGTATTTCACAACTACAGGATATTAAGAGCAGGCCGCAACTGAGCTGAAGGGACTAAAATATGAATTTTAGTGTTCCTTGCTTTTAATGTGTTTAGAAAGAGCTACTTCTCCATTCTCCCATGTGAAGTGTTTCCTATGACTCCAAAACCTCTAGATGCATACTTGTGTGTACGTAGGGATGGGAGAAATTGCAAGGCGGGGGTCTCCCAAGTTCCTCCTCAGGCTCAACCCACCTCATTCTTGTTCCTAATTGCACCTTTCCCACCCTACCCCCGTTTGAATGGGGAAAGTATTATGTGGGGGCACATCTTTTAGAAGTGTGCCCTGAAATGTGTACTTTCCCTTCATTGACTAAAGTGTGAACATGCACATTTTTAAGGCACACATTTTTCAAAAGTAGGCATTTTACAAACATTGCAAGATGAAGAACATGTGAGCTTTGCCTTCAAAATGTGCTCATGTTCAAGGATGTCAACCAGCAAACGCTTGTCTTAAACAGAAAGCAAATGCTCCCATATGTATTCATGTGCTTTTTCTTTTTTCTTTTTAAAGCACATATCCCATCTAATATTATTTCTTTTCAGTGATCTACACAGCAAAGGACTTTTATAACAACTTTTCTTTAAATACGAAGTATTTTTGAAGGAAGTTTCAGAAGTGAACCTGATGTATTTGAATGGAAATCTGAAACAAACGTTTCCAATATTATGTCCGATTCCCTCCACAGAAGGTCAAGGATAGACCTACCTTACCAATATAAGGGAAGTTACCCTTTTGTAATCAAGAGGTGTAAAGACAACACCAACTCTCTTAGCTTCTAAAGGTTGCAACTTTAAATTAAGGGTCTCAGAACTAGATCCTATGTAATCATGGTCTTCTTGTACTTCATCCTACAAAAAACAAAAACAAAAAAGAAATAGCAAAACAAAAACATTACGACGTTATCCATCTCTGGTTGTCAAGACAATAACCTAACAGTGTCAATACATTGCTTGTTGAGGCACATTTGTCCCCATTTTTAATGCATTAAAAAAAACCTAAAACTTTTTCAGTGTAGCAACACTCCTAATTCTTTATTTTTCCCACAAATTAAATTTGATTATGGGAGATGGGGGGGGACAGACGACTATTGTTTTCTACATCTATTTAGTTAGAATGTCCTGTTTTAATAAATTTAAAATTGATTTTATTGAGCTGGAGACTTTATCAACTGAGAAAGAAAGCCTATAGTCCTTAGACAGCATCCCAGGGGGCCATAGAGAAAGCCCCTCTGAGGCTGTAGGCAGAACTCAGACCTTGGAAGTGTTTTCCTGACACTGGAGCCCTAATTTTGGCTCCAGCCAGCCACCGTGGAGGTTTTCATGGTGGCTCCCTCTATGAGGTCAGAACTGACCTCATAACATGTGTGTATGGGGGCGGGGGAAAACACATTTGGGGGCATGCTGTAAGCCTTGCCTTTGACTTCCGCCTTGCTGGCAAGAGATGAAAGGGCAAAAGATCATTCTGCTGAGAGCATAGGATTTCTCTCTGAAGTTATTTTCTTAACATATTTCTTTAGCACAGCGCAATAAATGTTATGAATATAATGTTATCAATATCTTCTTGTGAATTATCAGGCTCCACTGTTATACATATATACAGACACAAACTTAGGTAATGCTGTTAAGACTACAGCAATCTTAGTTCCCATTCAAAATCAATGGAACTTAACTCATGACTAACGTGCCCTACTGATTTCAACTAAATTAGTCCCTTTGTTCCAGGCCATTTTTCTGTGGTGACTAGCATCATCTGGTTCTGACTACACTTTACGCTTTGGCACCACCCATGTATAAGAGGACAGCTTTTTTTGTAACCTAAACAACATTATTTTGTCGTTCCATCATAATGAACTGTAGTAATAAGTATTTTTTTGTTTTTAAACTGAAAAAATAAGGAAGGAAGATTTATTATTTTTATATGTATTTTCATAGTTAATACCAGCTTCGGATAGTTGGATGTTTTTCCTCTATGTAAAGGCAATTGATTCTCATCTTACTACAAAGCTCCAGCCCCAAAGGCTTACTGAAAAACACATCTGGAATAGAAGGGCTCATCTACACCAAGCAGATATTCCACTATGAAAGCGGTTTGAAAGCGGTATATAAAAGGCAGGAGCCACACTACTGCTTTATAGTGGTACTGAAGTGCACTGACAACTGTTGGGACCCATGACACATACCATATACTGCTTTCATACCACTTTCATAGTATTATATCCCGCTTGGTGTAGATGTGTCATGGGCCCCAACAGTTGTCAGTGCACTTCAATACCACTATAAAGCAGTAGTGTAGCTCCTGCCTTTTATATACCACTTTCATACCGCTTTCATAGTGGAATATCCTGCTTGGTGTAGATGATCCTGAAGATATTCAACTTGGAAGCCTCAAAACATGGATTAAAAACAAGATCATGATATCAACCATTTGGCTTCAGGCACTAAAATCTTGAGCATGCCCAGAACTATGCATTCTAAGAAAGGTTATAGTAACCATGGAAACCAGAGAAGACTGGCAGCAGACAATGTAAATTGCTGCAGATCTTAGGCTAAACCTGCATAATGTAAGAAAAGAGGATGTGCTAGAAATAAGATCAACACAGCAATTTGGAACAGATACCAAATGGATATTTAAATCCAGTTTATGTTAAACTATGACATCACATCTGAAGGACAGAGTGCGAGTGAACTGAATAGGAAAAGGAAAAGGTGCAAGGAAGAGCACGCTCATAGCATGCTCCCTCTCCCTCCCGCTGCCCTGCCTGCCCCATTCTTTTGATGAGGTCACAGAGTATCTTCTTTACTCATTAGTCCCAGACACACATCATCCTATCATTGGGAGAAGGAAAGGACGTGCATTGTCAGGACACTGCAGCTATTGCAGAAGGGCCGAAGGGGAGAGGATCCATAGTGTGCAGTGTACATGGGACACTGAAAATACAGCTACATGGCTCCACCTGTGTGCTGAAGTTTCAAGTGCTGGGGATGGGGGACGATAAAGCCTCATTCAACCCAATTCCTCCACACTTTGTTGGAATTTCCAAGGCTCAATGTTCTAGCATTTCCACTGAGGTTGCAGTGCAAAACATAAAACTTTTAAGTGTTGGATGTAGGGTTTTTTATATATATATATAAGCCTTTCATCAAATTTCATCAGTTTTATCATTTCAAATTGCTCAAAGCTGATTTCCCTTGAAAACTAATGCCATCCAAAGGCTAAATGCATTTTATGTATTCTCTGCGAGCCCCTGCCAAAGGAAGTGAGGCAGGTGGCTACTAGGAGGAGGGCTTTCTCTGCTGTTGCACCCCGGCTGTGGAATGAGCTCCCCAGAGAGGTTTGCTTGGCGCCTACAGTGTACTCCTTCCGTCACCAGCTGAAGACCTTTTTATTTTCTCAGTATTTTAACACCTAATTTAACTTAAATTTAACCTTTGCTGTTTTAATTCCATATTTTAACCTATATCAATTTTTTCTGTGTGGTTTTATGCTGGTTGTGCTTTTTATATTGTATTTTGTAATTGTGTTTTTAGATTGTTGGTTGTTTTTATGCTCTTCATGATTTTAATTTTTGTGAAATGCCCAGAGAGCTTCAGTTATTGGGCAGTATAAAAATGTAATAAATAAATAAATAAATATTCTACGAAAAATACCAAAATCTTTCATGCTCAGAAATATTTGCATATAAATATGCTCTGGAAAAAATACAGACAGACAGTCTGATCAATGCAGATAAGCTCCATTTCTCAGAGAGGAAAACATGGCTTACCCGATGAGCATATTCTTCTGTCAATCTGAATTCAGTGGTTGTAAAATTAATAGACTGCACATTCGCACCAAACCTATATAAACCAAGATAAAAAATATACATGTATAAACCTATTTGTCTATGTATGGTTTTGAGTACATATGCATTAGAGGAAGAGCCAACTTTGAGAACAAATTTATTTTATGGCTCTAGGTAATTTGAATCATTCACTGTATAAGAAACATCTTGTGTCATATACCTCCCACACATGCATTCTGCATACCTCTTAGTAATTCACATGCACTCTAAATTCAGTAGGAAGTCATATGTTTTTAATTAAAACAGAAATGCTGGGAGTCAAATAGCTTGGAAGTCTCTTTATATTTAAAGTCATTTTTGGACAAATAATGAAAGCCCTTTTCAGATAATCCCTCCACATGTTGAGTGAATATGGCGGAAGAAACAGCATAGCACCTAATGGCCCTAAACTCACTCTTAATCTCTGCATGTTCAGTGGAAAGTCTTCCTTGGAATTGGGAATTCTCTGCAATCAGGATTCTGAATAGCATGGAAAACCATATACATGCACAGCCACACACTTATGCAGACACACAGGTTGGGTTCACACATCACATTAACCCATAGCAGGTTGCAAGCTATGCTGGGTAGGTGGTTATGAAACAACCTACTGTGCTCCTGTGAGATGATCAGGCAAACAATTGGGAGAGGAACATCCTACAGAGAACATGCCAACTAACACCGCCCTGAGATCTTAATGATATAGGGCGGGATACAAATGTTTTAAATAAATAAATAAACCCATCATAGGTTGTTCCAGAAAATAAGCCATCGTGGTTTAGCGTGTTGCATGAACCCAGTCACACGGTTCCATGCATTCAAAGAACATGTGGAAAGTGGCTAACTACAGATTATATTACAAAGGGAAAGTGTCATTCTTAAATTGTTATATTCATTACCATTTGCTGAGCAGACTCAGTGGAGCTCGAGGATCAGGATAGAAAGACAGAGGCAGAAGTTGCAACGTAACTGGGAAGGACGAAGGGTTTCTTAACGTGAAATATTTTACCTAAATAGTTAAAAACAACAACACCATTTCATATTTTATACTTCACTCAAGCCTCTCACTACAATATGTAATTTTGGTACAAGATATTCTCAACAATGTTACAAAACCCTGGTTTTCTGAAATGTTTACAAAACTACAGAAATATTGCCAAATTTTAAATGTGATAAAATTAGTGAATCAACTACATGTATGTCTCTTATTTGTATTCAAAAGAAAATAATTTCTTGCAACATGAACCAATTATAAGCTAAATATTTTCTCTCAACAAATTTTGAATTTATTAAATGGTGGTTTAAAATGAAATGACATGTACCATATTATGAAGTTTTATATATTCATGCCTATTAGACACCCATTAAGTTTAGAAAATCCCAGTTCCGCAAGGCTCGGTGCTTGGCCCGTTGTTCTTTTCCTTATACATGTTGCCCTTGGGCAAGCTTATTCAATCTCATGGCCTCCAATATCATCTGTACGCCGATGATACACAACTATATCTGTCATCTCCGGAACTTTCTCCTGATGTTCACGATCGTATCTCGGCATGTCTTTCAGACATCTCAGCTTGGCTGCTTCATCGTCGTTTGAAACTTAATATGGCAAAGACCGAATTGCTTGTTTTTCCTCCTAAACCTTCTCCTCATCTCTCATTCTCTCTTACTGTCAATGATGTTACGCTTACTCCGGTCAAGGAAGCTCGTAGCCTTGGCTTTATATTTGACTCCTCGCTCTCCTTTATTCCTCATATTGAGGCAGTAGCTAAATCTTGTCGTTTTTCCCTGTATAATATTGCCAGGATTCGATCATTTTTGTCTGTCTCTTCTGCCAAGACGCTTGTTCATGCGCTGGTTATTTCACGGTTGGACTACTGCAACCTTCTTCTCTCTGGCCTTCCTTCTTCTCACATCAGTCCGTTGGTTTCTGTTCACCACTCTGCCGCAAAGATCATCTTCTTGGCTCGCCGCTCTGACCATGTTACTCCGCTTCTGAAATCTCTTCATTGGCTTCCAATTCACTTCAGAATCCAATATAAACTTCTCCTGTTAACCTTCAAAGCTTTTCACAGTCTAGCTCCTTCCTATCTCTCCTCTCTCATCTCACACTATTGCCCCGCTCGTGCTCTTCGCTCCTCTGATGCCATGTTTCTCGCCTGCCCAAGGGCCTCTACTTCCCTTGCTCGGCTTCGTCCATTTTCTTCTGCTGCCCCTTATGCCTGGAACGCTCTTCCAGAACATTTGAGAACTACAAGTTCAATCGCAGCTTTTAAAGCTCAACTAAAAACTTTTCTTTTTCCTAAAGCTTTTAAAACTTGATGTTGTGCGGACTTTATACTGTTAGTTTTACCCTACCCTGTGCCTGTTGGCATTCTCTTCCCCTCCTTATTGTTTTACTTTGATTTTATTAGATTGTAAGCCTATGCGGCAGGGCCTTGCTATTTACTGTATTACTCTGTACAGCACCATGTACATTGATGGTGCTATATAAATTAATAATAATAATAATAATAATAATAATAATAATAATAATACTGGTTTCAGTCTTCTTCAGTCACACTGACGGTTTCAACCACACTAAGGGTGAAATCCTATGCATGTTTAGACAGAAAAAAGTCTTAAAACTCCCAGTATGCCCCAGCCAGGAAGATGTAGGATTGTTTTCTGTCTAAACATGCATAAGTTTGCACGCTAAATCTATTAGACAATCCTCTATTAAATTCATGTGAAATATAAACATAATTTCCCTTTTTCAGAACCAGTCTAAAAATGATCATCATCATCATCATCATTTATTTCTTACCCGCCTCTCCACTTGGATAGAGGCAGGGAACAACAATGAATGTAAAACACATAAAAACTGATTAAAAACATACTATACATGATTAAAACATCCTTAAAACATCCTAAAATTTCACTGGTAAGGAGTTTTAACAAAACCAAAAAACCCTTCTCAATAATATATGCAATCTAACTATGGCCTCACCATGCTATTCGTTGGTGCAGCTGCACTGAAGTTCAATGTAAGACCAAGTTCTGTAACCAAGTGGGGAAAAGATAATGCAAACGACTCATCTTCAGGATTCTTTTGATGAGCAGCTTGAATAATTTCCCCAAGATTTCTCCTGTTGAGTTAACGACAACAGAAACCATTTTAAAATAAATACTTGCTGGTTTTGATGGTAATCTCCTAGGGAAAAACTGAAGGAGCCTTAACATTACATCCTTGTGTTGAGAATAAATTTTCAACATTTTGAGTTTGATCGTTATGTTTTTTAAATCTCCTACTGGAGACCGGACAATTCCATACTAAACCTTTTAAAAAAGCAACACATTTAAATGTTTTACTACCACTTAACTTTGCTGGAAATTGGCACAGGATTGTCAGCACTTTTAAAGAGTGTTACAAATGTAATGCTTCAGAACCATTTACTGCAGTTAAACTATTTCTTCCCATCTCCAGTGAAAATCCTGCAGCTGACTTTAACCATTGCTCAAGCTTATGTTGCCACGAGCTTTAAACATGGTAAATGCTAACACGGTTCACTATTACCCAGGAACTGCTGGTTAATAACAACCATGACTCCTGATCAGAATCAGTTTCAGGACCCATGCCAAATCCTGGGCTCCAGCACCCCAGGTGGCCCCACCACTAACATCTACTCTAGATCCCCCTTTAAAAAATACTGCTACTGCCATAGACAATAGAGCAGGCACAGCTCTTGTTCTCGTAGTTTCCTCCAGCGACCGTGTTGGTTTGGTCACCCGGGGTATTGTGAGAAAAACAACAGTGTGACTAGAAGCTACTGAAAAAAAGAGCTTTGGTTCTTCTTCTGCTTCTGGCTGCTGCCAATACCAGCAGTAGTGTTGAACATTTGTAGAAAAGGGAAAATAGTGAAAACCCAGAACTTGCCAAGAGTTCTGTCAACATTGCCAGTGGTGGCAGAATCAAAACCTTGCTTTTAAAAAGGTATAAAGAGAGGCAAGCTGGGGAGAAGTGGAAAAGGCCTATGTAGAAGGAGAACCACTGCCAGGAACTCTGACAAGCCCTGCCCCTTGCCGTCCTAAAATCTAGGGACAGTCTTAGGCCTAATCTACATCAAGCAGGATATTGTACTATGAAAGGAGTATGAAAATGGTATATAAAAGGCAGGAGCCACATCAAGCAGGATGTAGTGGTATGAAAGCGGTATATGTAAATAGGCCCCAACAGCTGTCAGTGCAGTTCAATACTGCTATAAAGCAGTAGTGTGGCTCCTGCCTTTTATATATTGTTTTCATTGTGCAATATCCTGCTTGGTGTAGATTAGGCCTTAGTTAATATAACTATGAAACTATAGAACCAGTGTGGTGTAGGGGTTAGAATGTTGGACTGGGACTCAAGAGATCTGGGTTCTAGTCTCCACTTCGCCATGAAGCTCAGTGGGTGAATCTCAACCGAACCTACTTCACGGGGATGTTGTGAGGATAAAATGGAGAGGAAGAGGATCACGTAAGCCACCTTACGTTCCTTTCAAAAGGAAAAGGCACGATATACATATAATAAATAAACAAATAAATAATAAGACAGGACCATGCTAAAGGCCCAGCAGCAGGAAGCAAGGGCATATATAGAAACCAGAGATGCTCAAAGGATGAAAACACATAATAGCATGGTCAAAATCTCTTCCTTCAACCATAGTTAAGGAATCGGAAGAGTTTGTGTCCTTATTGCTGAAAATTCTTTATACACACCTGCAAATTTCACTGTGCTTAATTTTTTGCCATTTTTCATGGAGTTCATATGCAAGATCAGAATCCACGTTCCATGTAGAGCTGTCCAGAGAAAGGCTCCTTTCCCAAAGAAGGTTTGCTAAAATGATAAATAATGTTCAGTTTTATTGATACATAATTTCTGTTTCCTTCCTTGAACTCTATTCTGGTGCTATAACCATCACTTCAAACATCAAGAGTCCAGGAAGGCACCATGAGGAAACACTTAAAATGTAAGATCAGCTGTTTGTACGAATAGATCTTAATAATGCCTAAAAACCACATCCTTCTAAGCCTGTTAAAATATGCCCTCGCTGCTCTAGCTCTAGCTCACCTGCCGTTTTATGCTAACCTAACATCCCTGCCACACTATCAAACCTACATCCCCCTATTTTCCCTGTGAAAAAAAAACAAATTAGTTAAAGTAAATAGTCTGCATTACAAAATGTTCAACCTTGCATACATAAAAGAATTATAAAATCTATAAAGAATTAGCTAAGTATTCAGAGAAATGAATGTTTACGAAAACTAATATCCCCACGATTACTAATCCTTCTATTTTATCCATTAGGATCCTACACAGAAACACCTATTTTTTCACTACATTTACCTGTGTCCGACATTCTCAAGGAACAATACACATCATGATGTGCTACGGCTTCAAAATGTACATCTCCCTGCTGAAAAACATTAATTGAAAAATTGTTATGCCAACACCGTATGTCAATTTTACTTTTTATTTTAAGAATCTAAATATAGACCAGCATGTCTGGCTCACTGTAATATCCCACACTCTTAATTGTGTTTTTACACAAGTGAGGAGAAAATCAAAACTTCAAGAAACTTCATAAATTACATGAAGTGATGAATGAAGTGCTTGCATGTTTAAGCTGTTTCTTGTAACTCACACTATTTTCACTACAGAAAGATGCACATGGATTACAGTAGATTCTTGTACCCTGTTGCTTTCATTTCCCACCAATTACAGTAATATGCAAAGTGGTCCAGAGCATCCTGGGTTCAATCTATTCAGATTGAAGAACAATATAAAATAAATTTGGAAGGAAGATCCACTGCTTCAATGAGTCTGCATAATTTAATATTTTGTTAGATTGGAAACAATTGTCCTACCTTTAACTTTTATGGACAACCTTTCCAAAAATCTAATAGCTAGTATAAGAGATAATATTATTCCAGAAAAAATCCTCCTTCTCAACAAATCATATATATGTGCAGTGCAGTTCAATATAGTAGTACCTGGGACAAAGCAGAATAAATCTGTAGCGGTATCTCAAAGATCACTCCAACATTTGTAGTCACAAAAACATTGGAAAATAAACTTGTTACAGATTCTTGCATATGGAGTTTCAAGGAAAATACATTCCAACAGCCTGGAGGTAGAGTCAAAGGATCCGTGAAGTTCAGAACCTAATGGCAAAAATGTCAGATGAAATTAATGGTGCATAAAGTTCACATATGTCCAATTACCATATTTACAAGTATGTGTTTTATATCTCTTGCTCCTAATCCTACAAAAACACTAAACTGGTTTAAAAAGTGAGAGGTCCAGTTCCCTTTCCTGCTGCCCCGTACCTAGAAGCATGCTACACTGTCCCATTGGCCGTCCATCCTGTTGTCAAAGGAGTGCTGCCCTCATCCAGTGGCACATCCTGGAGATGAGCTAGATCAGGCCCTAGCCACATAAATGCATCTTTGTACTCAAGTATAAGAAAGGCTGTGTGCATTTTTCAATTCTGTTATGTTGCCCATGAGTGGAATTTGGTAATGAGTACAAAATTCAGTATCCTGACAGTCTCAGATACCCATGAGGAAATGTCTGAAAATCTGTAGGAAATACCCAGCAATGTTTCAGAAACTACAAGAAGGGAAACTAAGCAGTCCTCTTTTAGTGATCAGTGTTGGGCTTCAGTGCTCTAAATAATTCTCCTAATCTCCCGTTGATAACACAATCCAAAATAAATTATGCAGCAGCAGATGCATACAAATGTTCACAGAATTTAATGTTTCTTAGTACACACTTCATTTTTATTTTTATTTTTGTGCAATGTACATGAGGCAGTATTTTTAAGGGAGATTTTTTGTGCTATTTTAAGCGATATTTACACAGAAAAGAGGGAACGGTTGTGTTATCTTACTGCCATTCACTTAAGGAAAATTGATTAGTGAGTTTTAAAAGAAAAGCTCACCTTTAGAACGTCCTTAGTTTCTCTTGAAACATAGACATCATTTAGCACAATGCTAAAATCAAAATTGTTCGTAAACCATATAGACCAAGATGCTGAAATGCTGCGATGTGGTTCTATATGGAATACTGTCGCGAATGGATCAATGCCAAGGTACCTACAGAGAGAAAACAGAACACTGGTCACCATGAAGGTTCTTCCTGCTTTGGCAAAACAGAGGCATGCAACAATGGGTTAATTCTCCTGCTACCCAGGGAAAGCAAAGCATAACCTGACCAAGTCTATTAGATAGATTAGAAATGAAAGAATGGTGGATATTTTAGACTCAGAGAGCATAGATGCATCTCTGGATGTTGTCAGAGTAGGTTCCTTTAAGCTGAACACATAAAGATGACATGGCTTTAGAAATCAAAGGCAAGAAAACTTTATTTAAAGTCTGGAGTTCTAACAAGCTAAGAACCCACACATTCACCTTCCTCCTTGTCCAATGGATTGGGGGTAGGGGGTGTCCTGGGGTAGGGATTGACACTGATTCATTATCCTCCTCATGCGGACTAGGAGGGAAAGTTCTCTGATGAGTCGGCAACCAACCTGATGGAAGTTGATTGGGATCAACTGATTCTGGGTTGGACTCCTCTGAGGAGTGAAGGAGGATCACTTTAACCTGCTTAGTTGCCTTGCGTCTAGTCCTTTTTTTTTGCCTTTAGGAGGGAGGCAGAGAAAAGTCTAAAAAGCTTCCTCTTTCCTGTTCTATTTATGAGAGCACCTATGTATATTCAGTTGCAATAACTGGTAAGTCAGATCTCCAATTATAGCATGTTTAATCTTTTGCAGAAATGAGGGGAAATCCAAGGTGTCAGCCTCATGGAAGGCACATAAACCCGAGGGTTTGGAATTCTGATTTCCAACAGCTGAGGAGAACTGTCCCAACTGAATAGAAGGATTGTTGTCCATTTCTGCAGTTTCCTGAGAGCTGGAACTGCTTGCTTTGGCCTGCACTGCCACCTGGTGGCCAGGGAAGGAAGTTCATCCACTCTATATGGCACCATGTTTTGCTGCCAAACTAAGGATTAGAAACGCTCAAGAACTCTTGTCTTTTCTGCATCCCTATTCTATTTTGCCTATTAAAAGTCCCTTCCCTGCCTCCTTATATAGCCCTTTCTGCTGTTTTGCTGCTAGAGCACCGTGATGGTGGCGTTCATTGACAGGCCTCCACAAGCTCCAGGGTGCTTGAATGGGAGGTCTCTACCTGACTGTTGTATGCATTTGCACAACTTGGGTACTCACAACAGGAGTCCCCATGGCACTGCAGCAAGTTGTTTTGTGATTCTCAGCATCCAAACATGCTGTGTCTCTTTTCTTTGTTGCGGGGTTTGAAACAATGCATTTTCCCGTGGGGGGCCATGTCTTGGAGAAACAGAGGGTCAGGCAAGGCAATGAGAAAAGAAAAAGGGGTTGTTTTAAAAGTTACTTAGGAGAATTGAAGAAAGAAACAAAGATTCTTAAAAGGAAAGGTAGGTAAGCTAAATCTGTAAGAAAACAAAAACTCAAGGAAGGATTTGGAGAGAGGATAATAAAGGCCTTTCACTAGAAAAGATAGCTGGAAGCTATCAAGCTCTGCCCAGGGCAAAGGCTGGAAAAGAATTGGAGAGGTATCTTGCAGCACCAAACCTAGTGAAGAAATCAGAAATGCAAAAATTGGAAGTTTTAGAAAAACAATTGGGGGAAAGACCTTTACTGGGTGATAAGAGAAGTTAATCTATTGTTGCTTGCCTACACACACCAAAATGAGAAAGGTTATAAATATAGATAGATAGATAGATCCAATTATCAGTGCTGTTAACATTTATCTCACATTACAAAATTATACAGTTTTATAGCTTAACGAGATATTGCTGTTTGATTTTTTAATAATTTGATATTATAGAAAGTAATATCACACTATAGCATGAACACTGGGAATGTAAGGGTCAAATCACACAGGGTGGCTTCAACACACATCGTTGAATGATTTGCTGATGAATTTGTGAGAGCTGTTTCCATTGAAATGTATCCTGTTTTAAATTGATATAAAATGTCTATTGGTAGTACTGACTTGAAATGGGTCTTCCATACATCCCAGCTATTATATGATGTTGCCCTCATGAAATAATGAACATGCATCTGCAAACAGGAATCTAGAACCTAATTGTACATGCTTTACTTATTTATTATATTCCTAATCTGTCCAATAACTAATGTTCTCTGGGCAGATTACGAACAGTTAAAAAACTACAAAATCATAGTACAGTTAAAAATAGAAAATACAATAAAATATTTAGAAGAATAAAATGCAATATAATGCGAAACAAGAAACAGCACAGGAAAGGCTAAAAGAGCCATAACAATCTAGGTTCTTCCCTCCACCTTCCATATGATATTGGAAGCTAACCTCATACATGATGGGATCCCATCTATCCCAAAGGACTCATGGGAGGTCTGCAAATCCTACTACCACACTACAAGTCAAGAACCTCTGTAAGCCGTCTTTGTACCACAATCATACCACATGAAATAGTCCTGATTTAGAACATCCATCTGTTTTTACTGTTTCTAAAAAGTGAAACAGCCCCAACATAGGGCCTTCTAGATGTGTTGGTACTATAACTCCCATCATTCCCCCAGAGCATGACCAATGGACGCATTGGCTTGGAATAATAGGAGTTGTAGTCCAACACATCTGAAAGGCCTCAGGTTGGGAAAGGCTGTTATAGAATATGCATCTCAATATTGTAATGATAGCATTAAGACTTACCCTTCCATCACTGGATGGGAAAGACATGCTCTTGGCAAGGTTGTACCGTCCAAGAGATTCATCCTCTCATTAACAGCATGATTGCTTCCAAGGCCACACGATGTACCTGGGTTAAGAAAGAGAGTGTCTTATTTCAGCATATAAAGTCTGAGGATCCCAACAGTTTCTGAAGAGAATAAATGCTGTAGCTTCAACTCAAACATAAATTCCTTATAATACTGATCATGAAGTACTTTGAACTAGAAATAAAAAGGGGAGAAAAACTGAAACAACCTTGAAAGCAGTGGGGTTTTCTATGACTTTTCCCAAGTGGCCAGAAATTACAAGTTTTTTTGGAAAAAATTACAAGTTTTCCAAAATAAAAAAATGAGGGGGGGGGGGACGTCTTCTGGACTATTTCTCTTTCAGGATAGATTCAGGATCTATTAAGATCTTTACTGTGAATGTTGTAAGGGCTATGATACAGACAGGGGCACATGAAAGTTTGGGACAGAGCATGTCCACACCCCCTACAAAATTTAGCCCTACTTGGGTTGCCAGATGCTTATATAGAGCTATTATTACAGCCAATTGATGCTACCACAAATCCCATCTGATAAAACGGGATTTATTCTAGAGACACATGTGCCATAATATGCATTGTATTGATGGCTACCCTTGAAGAAGATTAGGAAATTTCAACTGGTACAGAATGTGGCTGCTCGGGTGCTTGGCTGTCAGAACATTTTACACCAATTCTGTACCAGTTGCTCTGGCTTCCCAAATGTTTCTGGGACCAATTCAGTGTTGGTTTTGCGCTACAAAGGTTGGACTGATGTTGTTGGACCACAGGGGTCGGTCTTGTCCCCCATGCTGTTTAACATGTACATGAAACCGTTGGGTGCGGTCATCCGGAGTTTTGGAGTGCGCTGTCATCAGTACGCTGATGACACGCAGCTCTACTGCTCCTTTTCAACTTCATCAGGTGTGGCTGTGAATGTGCTGAACCGGTGCTTGGCTGCGACAATGGACTGGATGAGGGCTAATAAACTGAAACTCAATCCAGACAAGACTGAGATGCTGCTGGTGGGTGGTTCCTCTGATCGGATGGGGGGTGTTCAACCGGTTCTGGATGGGGTTGCACTCCCCCTGAAGGAGCAGGTTCGTAGCTTGGGGGTTCTCCTAGAACCATCTTTGTCACTTGAGGCACAGGTGGCCTCGGTGGCACGGAGTGCCTTCTACCAACTTCAGTTGGTGGCCCAGCTACGCCCCTATCTGGACAGGGATAACCTAGCTTCAGTTGTCCATACTTTGGTAACTTCCAAATTAGATTACTGCAACGCCCTCTACATGGGGCAGCCTTTGAAGACGGTCCGGAAACTGCAGCTTGTGCAAAATGCGGCGGCCAGATTGATAGCTGGAACAGGGAGGTTTGAGCATGTAACACCGATTCTGGCCCGCTTGCATTGGCTGCCTATATGTTTCTGAGCCCAATTCAAGGTGCTGGTTTTAACCTATAAAGCCCTACATGGCTTGGGACCACAATACCTGATGGAACGCCTCTCCCGACATGAACCTACCCGTACACTGCGCTCAACATCTAAGGTCCTCCTCCGAGTGCCTACTCCGAGGGAAGCTCGGAGGATGGCAACAAGGGAGAGGGCCTTCTCAGTGGTTGCCCCCCGACTGTGGAATGATCTTCCCGATAAGGCTCGCCTGGCGCCAACGTTGTTATCTTTTCGGCGCCAGGTCAAGACCTTAATAAAATAAATAAATAATTCTCTTCTCCCAGGCATTTTAAGCAGCATTTAATAACGTTAAGTTTGTTTTTAATGGACCCCAGAATTGTTGTTTTAAATGGATACTGTTGTTTTTATACTGTTTTTATGTTTTTTTAAAAAAGAATTGTGTACTTTTAATGTTTACTATTTTTAATTGTTGTAAACCGCCCAGAGAGCTTTGGCTGGGGGGCGGTATATAAATGTAATAAAAATATAAATAAATAAATAAATAAATAAATTCCAATCATCCCTCACTGCTGAATATGACAACTAAGGCTGATGAAAGTTGCAGTCCAGCAACATCTAGAGGGCCACACTTCCCCTATCCTGCCCTAAACAGTTTGGAACCACATCCTTTCAAGGTGTGCCTGTATGAACCTGCCCATGCCTTAAGATTGGCATTGGAGGTCCTGCTTGATGAACCTCCCTTAAGATCAGTTTGGTTGATGGACACAAGAAACAGGAACTTCTCAGAAGTGGCCCCTATTCTAACCTTCAGAGACATTTTGAGCACCAAAACTGACCTATCCATTCTGTGACTTTAAATTCATGTGATTTTATTAGCCAGGCTGCTGATTTTCAGCTTTATTGTTGTGCTTTGTAATAATTATTTATGCTGGCTGTTTTATACATTTTTAAAGAAATTGCAGCTTAGTTTTGAATTTTTGGAATATTAAAAGTTAATAATTTTATACTTTCAGTTTTGCCTGTGTGGGGGGTGGGGTAGTTATGTTGCATGCTACCTTAAGGGGACTTTGTCATAGCAATATAAGAAGAGCCATGCTGAATCAGACCAAGGGTCTACCTAGTCCAGCACTCAGTTCACACAGTGGCCAACCAGCTGTCAACCAGGAATCCACAAGCACGACCCACAAAACCTTCCTGCCCATGTTCCCCAGTAACTGGTGTATATAGGCTTACTGCCTCTGATACTAGAGGTAGCATGAAGCCATCAGGACTAGGAGTCACTGATAACCTCATCCATGAATTTATCCAACCCCCTTTTAAAGCTATCCAAATTGGTACCCATCACTATCTCCTGTGGTAGCAAATTACATAGTTTAACTATGCACTGTGTGAAGAAGTACTTCCTTTTATTTGTCTTGAATCTCCCATCAATCAGCTTCATGGGATGCCCCAAATTCTAGTATTATGGGAGAGTATTATGTCCAGAAAGGCAGCCTAAAATTGTTTAAAATGAATAAGAAAGTTATCTTGTTGTCCCAGGAGAGCATCCGTGGGACCATAGGATTCTTCGAAGCACCCCTTCCAAGGCTGTAGACACTGCTAGGACCTTAGAAGGGGGAATCTGGTATCCGACCCCTACACCCTCGCAGCTGCAGCCTCAGACAGGTCAGAAAGCTGAGACATTGGGCAGGGAGGGGAGAGGCCAAGATACAAGGAATCCTATGGCCACTCTATCCCTAGCTCTGCCCCTGCAAGTGTGTTCTCTCTAGACGGGCTCAGAAGCCTGTCTAGAGAAGGCAAAACATGGAGGATAGAGAGGTGAACATTGCTTCCATCACTCCTCCCACCCTGCTGGCACCACCTTAGCAAGGCACTGGATACATGGAAGCATCTGGGTTTGGAGGCTTTTGCCTCATGAGGGGACAACCCATAGGATTGTGCTTTAAGTCTGTTAAGACTTGAGCAACAGAGCCTTCCTTTCCTTTTTTTATTTTTGCCATAACTAATGAAAACAGATTTATTTATTGCATTTTTATACCACCCAATAGCCGAAGCTCTCTGGGCGGTTCACAAAAATTAAAACCATGAAAAGTATAATAAAACAACCAACAGTCTAAAAACACAAATACAAAATAAAAAGCACAACCAGGATAAAACCACATATTTAATTTATATGCTACAAGTAATATCCACTTAAGACGCATGCAAGTACTTTACCTTTACAGACAATAGAAGCAAGTTCAGTGAAATTCGTGGCCGAGGATGGCAACAACATTGGCTCAAACAGCACAGAAAATGTTCCTTCCTGGGACAAGTGTTTCACATCCTGCAAAGAAAGCACATCATATTTCTATGATAGTGGGCCTGTTCAGACAACACACTAAGCCATGGTTAGGCTGCTAACTCTTTTGCAGCAAATTGTTACTGGGTGCGTTTAAACCGTGGTTATGTAACCACCATGGTGAGGAATGGTTCACACAACATGCTAAGCCATAATGTTTAGCTCAAAATGCCTAACGACCCTGGCTTAGTGTTGTTGTCTGGACAGGGGCAGCTGTAAAGTACATCTTCTTGAAAAATGTAAGTTGCAAGTAACTGCAGTTTGTCACATCAAGCCATCAAGTTATTTATTATCAAGTTAATAAATAGTAATATCATTATTTACAGGTTACTTTGATATGTACACGCACTACTGAACAGAAACACTGATCTGTGTTTCACAGTTCCATGCCCACTTTAAAACAAAGTAGAACGAAGTAGAATAAGGAAAGACACATGAACATTTGGCTGCTTGTTGGGTGGTTGTTGTTTTAAAAAACACCACCATATGACCTATTTATTCACTCACAGAGTACTGTAGAGGATGTCCCAAGAAACACTGGAATGCTCTATCTTTTGCTTTCTCTCTCTCTGGAGATAAGATTGCTGGAATGTCTAATGAGGCATACAGCCACAGTAAAAAGAAGAGTGTTTCCACCCCACCTCCAGAGCACTAAAATCTTCAGCACAAAGACTGAGTGTAAATAAAGCCCCTTGTTCACTCGCCCACCTCCTTATGTTCTTGGAAACCACCAGGGATCTTCTGAGACCCAAAATACATTTGTGTGGATACCAGGTAAGCTTCCCTGGGGAGAGAATCTGAGAAGTAGGCCCCCTCCCTCTGTTCCACCCACCAGAAATTTTATTGGTCTGAGAATGAAAATTGGCTTCCATGCTCCCTCCTCACCTCTCCATCACTTGTACACCTGGCTTCAAGTGCTTCTATCTAACCTAGTTTCGCATTAAATTAGAACTGGAAAATTATGGTTCTCTGGGCCTGGTGAATAATAACAAGCTCCATTCCCCCAGCAGAAATACTTTATATAAATATAATTTTACTGGCAGGTTACAGATAGTTAGTAAATGTTCTAATTAAAAAACACAGACACACCACAAAAGTATAATACAGAAAATAATTACCTGCACATACAAAAGATTGTTCCCTGAATGCAACACATACAAGATTACCGGGGAATCATCTGTCCAAACAAAACCAAAATCAAAGGTCAAAGCTCCAATACACTTGTGTGCATTAATTTTTTAAAAAAAGCCATAAAACTAAAAAGTACATGCAGAGTTATCTTTTACCTACCCAAGGTGTGTGTTTTGTCCATTGCTACATAAACCACAAAAAGGTTTTCCAGTAAGTATTGTCTAAGGTCCACAAATTCGTGCTGCATGTTTTCCATTCTGACCATTAAACTGATTTCTAGCAGCAGTTGACCGTCAGATGCAAAGCAGCAATTCTAATGTAAAATAAAAGGAAATCCGGGGAAAAATTAATCACAGGAGAACGAGAATTACATTCAGAACTGCACGTTTTAACTAGCTGCTAATAACAGCAATTGTCCCCACCCTGAAGGCCCTTGCACTAAATTGCAGTGTTTGAATACTACAAGTGAAAAGACGCTCTGCTGAAATTCCGACCAGTTTTACACTCAGCCAAGGCGTATTTTTTCTGAGAGATGCATAGTGGTGGGATAGCATACTATATTCTCTTTATGATAAGGAGCCAGGAAGCACTGTCCCTCGCACCCAGTTAAGAAAACAAAAAGCAATCAGTTTGTGCATGTGTGTGGGATGGGGGAGTAGTGTAGAGTGACTGTCACTCACACACACACACACACACACACACACACACACACACAGCGAGAGAGAGAGAGCTCCTTTTACCTAACATGACTACTATATCTTTCTTCTAAAAGTTAACTTAGCCAGCACCTTTAAAGGGAATTAAAAACTATTGTCCTATCTGAACAAGGAACCGAAGAATCCACGTGTTTGATGGAGAAGGACTAACATCAAGGGGTCGAACGTTTCCATCTGCCTCACCCCACCCACCACCTTGGTGCCTGATAAAACCCGCTGCCTGAAGACCAGCACTGAAAAGGATGTTTAGTGGAGAGACGCTGAGTAATGTCAATACTTCGTGGGTATGTGGAGCTTGAAGAATGACTGGCAATATTTTCCCTCCCCAGATGAGAGATGGGGAAGAAACTGTGTGAGGAGACACATGTTACAGCCTTCTTTCTTCCCAGCTCTCACCAGTGAGAGGTGTGGCTGCTAATCTGTACATGTAGCCTAATTGTGAAGAACCTTCATGTGGTATAAAGATATAGAGATTTCTGTATTCTTTTATTGGATATTGTATTATTGATATTTCTGCTATATATTTATTTGCAAGCATTATGGTTATTTACAATAGTTTTTATTGTACTTTTTGCATGTTGCGAGCTGCTTTGGGGATAACTTTTTGGAAAAGTAGCAGACAAATAAATAATAGTGATGCTAACAGAAGGGAATTCCTGGAAATTAGCTTCTCTGTCCCCCGGCAGCCCCCCAAAATGCAACAGAGAAGGCCAGGGTCCGTCCTGACTGGGGTTGTCTGTGGCGCAGGGAACTGAAGATAGGAGGATCCCAGAAACACATGTGGGGACACCTTCTACAACTTTAGGCCAATGAAGTAGTATGCAATTTCCTATAAGTCAATCAATATGTTATACAGTCTGAAGCAAAAAGATTTTGGGAACAAGCCATTATTTATCCAAGACAGACAAGAATCTATTGGTGGAAAAAGCCAAGCTTTACTAAGCCAATTTCGATCTAGAACAGAGGTGCATAACCTTTTTGGCCCTGAGGGCAGCATCAGATTCCAACCAAGGCCATCAAAAGGTCAGTGGGGCCACCAAGATCACAGCTGTCAGGATCAATGGGGAATCCCTCACAGAGAATCCAGTATAGAGGGTACAAACCAAATTTGTCCATCACCACAGTAGAGCCACAGGAAGGGAGAGATCAGTACTTTAAGGGGAGAATGATCCAACATGACTTTGTTAATCTCAAAATACCATATAACCAGAGCACCTATTAAAGTGTTTCCTGTCATATACATTAGGCTCTCTGTTACTTGGGATAAACCTAAAGTTGTCACAGAGGTGAACTTCCCCTGAAAACACAGCCTTGATTAGAGAGAGAGAGAGAGAGAGAGAGAGGGAGGGAGGTCCGCCTGGCGCCTACACTGTACTCCTTTCGTCGCCAGCTGAAGACCTTTTTATTCAATCAGTATTTTAACACTTAATTTTAACTTAAATTTAAATTATACTGTTTTAACTCTGTATTTTAACCTTATATCAATTTTGCTGCGTGGTTTTATCCTGGTTGTGCTTTTTATATTGTATTTTGTATTTGTGTTTTTAACTTGTTGGTTGTTTTATGATGGTTTTAATTTTTGTGAACCGCCCAGAGAGCTTCGGCTATTGGGCGGTATAAAAATGTAATAAATAAATAAATAAATAAATAAGAGAGAGAGAGAGAGAGAGAGATCTAGAAGCCCCACAAGAACTAGTCAGGGCTACCTAAAGTCCACAATTGAGACCCACTCAACTTAGCTCAGTTGGGTAATGTGTGCGGCTGGTACATAAATATTACTGAATAGTCTTTAAATGTAAATTTAACAACAAATGAATAAATCATACCTTAAAATGTTGATACAATTTGTTATGTAAACTGCATTGAAGACGAACTTTTAAGTGACTGACATTTCTAGTTTCTGCCTGAAAAAAGAACAAACACAACCAACAAGTAATTGAAAAAATAGAAATAGAAATATAGATGAAAATAGGAATTGAAACTAATATTTTATTTTGTACAATGGTATGTGCCTGGGAACACTGGGTCAATGAAGAACATCGAACTAGAATCAGGAACTCTCCTACACACACACAAGTGAGGAATCTAATTGAGACACCCTAGAGCTACTACCGAGTAG
The DNA here is from genome assembly GCF_023053635.1 of Elgaria multicarinata webbii. Lineage (NCBI taxonomy): Eukaryota > Metazoa > Chordata > Lepidosauria > Squamata > Anguidae > Elgaria > Elgaria multicarinata. The sequence continues at coordinate 50,754,467 of NC_086180.1, read as the reverse complement.
AGATGTCCTCCAGGAAATACTGCAATATATGTATACATTTTGAGGGTATACTTTCATCTTGGGAAAATTTCTACACCAAAATTTGCCAACTTAAAATTTAAAAAGTATATTTAATTTTGAGAACTTTTAAAAAAAGTTTTCTTTAACCTATCCTTTAATACTTTCTGGATTTTTTTTTTTCAAGTGTGGATCTTAATTTTTCTTATCAAACTACATTTTGCAGGTACAAGTTATACCAAGGGTCAAAACATATCCCAATAATTGGTTTTGTTACAATAAAAATACCGGAGAAGGACCAGGACTCTCACATGAACAATCAAAATGAAAGGTCACTTTAAAACTCAACGTAACATGAACCACAGTAATAACTCAGAAACTCACATCTGTAGTGCAAACAAAAAGGGACTGAGCGGCTTTTATGTTGTCATGGTAAAGAATAAACAGCCTTAGCATTATGATTAAGGCCAAATGCTTCTGCTACCACATTTAATTTAGCAAACCTGTTCCCCTTGCTTCTGCCACATCACGCAGAGCCAGTGATCGAGTTTGCAATACTTTAAAGCATTTTTTAAAAAACCAATATTAACAACTAATAATACTAAACAGCTAAATAAATATACAACTATCCTTTTTTCTGTTTACAAAAATATTTGCAACCAAAACAAAGTGGGGCAAACAAGTGCTGTTGTCTTCCTCCCCCACTTTTTATTTATTTATTTATTTATTGCTTATCAGGACCAGAACGAACACGATGTTTGTCTAGAAGAAAGATTCATAAGCAGCCCACAGCTCCAGTTTATCAAAACAAAAACTTTTCCCACTTGCAAACTGGGAAGCTCAAACCTCAGCATGCTAGCCCTTACGTTTTATCCTTTCACATATGAAAGGATATCCAACTCCTTGGCTGCATATTTCAAGCTAATTTTACTTTGTCTGAAGTTCCTAACAACACTGATATAAAACTGAGTTTTTATCAAACATTAGACTACTATAATGCCTTTTATGTGAGGCTGCCTTTGCACCTGCTCAGTGGAGCACCTAGCGATACACACATTGCATCTGTATTAAAAGAACTGCACTAGTTGCCAATTAGCTACCGAATCATGTTCAAGGTTTTGTTGCTGGTATTGAAAGTCCTAAACAATTCAGGACCAAGATATCTAGTCAATCATCTTCTCCTATATTATTTTATTATTTATTTATTGCATTTCTATACCGCCCAATAGCTGAAGCTCTCTGGGCAGATTACAAAATTATCAAACATTATATCTGTCACAATGACCCTTTGAGACCTTCCATGACCAACGGTGTGCCATGAAGTAATGGCATACTCTCACATGGCCAGTCCAACAGGTGAAACCTGTGGACTGCTTTAGATGCCTATTTGAAGAAAGAACCCTTAACTCAGGTTTCCCTGACTTATCATCACACTGCCCTGCTTTAGTGTTTTGGTAATGCTTTTAATGTATTTATTATTGTTTTTACCTTGATTTTTATTTTGAATTTTATGTATTTTTATGTAAACTGCTTAGCGGTGTAACACAGAGCATGCTTCTTTTAACCATATATTTTGCAATGTCCAATAGTTGCCTCTTTTTGGGAGAGGGATATTATATGGATAAACTTCATTTTGGAACATACTTCAATATTTACTGATGTACATGTCCTTTTAAATGATCTACCTGCTTCCTGAAAGTTAATGCAAGGTCAGCACAAATAGATTCACCTTACCCTTTTGACAGCTAAAGACTTTTGTAAACCACCCAGAGAGCTTTGGCTATTGGATGGTATAGAATGCAATATTACAACATTGGAAGGCAACATGCTCACTTCCTATAATGAAAAGGATCAAAGATCTTACATGCTTTCAACATTTGAATGGGTGGTGTATATATGCCACCTGAGAATAGGTATGGTCAAGAAATCCATTTTTCCTTTTGATATTTAGCTGCTTGTAACGTTTTCTGTAGAGAAGCTGGAACACACTCTTTAAAACCACCTGCTTGCATCATCACAGATTTTTCTAGTTTCCAGGCCTTTAAGGTCAGAGCTGAATTGCTATCAAGATTAGACTGGTTGATTTCTGCTCGGCTGTAGTAAGAGCTTTTCACTCCCCTCTCCCCTCCTGGAATCTGAGGAAGTTATCCAGCCTAACTGATTGATCAAGGAGGCTCACTTCACACTGGTGATAGCTGGATTGTCTATCTGGGCTCCCAAAGACAGATGACAAGCCGTTCTCCCAGAGCCACAAAAGTCCTCCACCTGGTCATGTGCAGGAGTGAGACCAAAAGACAAAGCCTGTGCATTTGGTTTTTACAGATGTTTCTTGGTTCAGAAGCTGACAGGATAGCACACAGAAACACACTCTCTTCCAAGAAGCGGGTGGGTGGGGGGGAGCTAGGCTTGCTTCCCATTGGAAACAAAACCTATCTCACCTTTCAGGTGCTGATATCACCCGGCTGAGCAAAACAGTTTCAAGGTGAAACTGTAAATTACTGCCCTGCGTGAAAAGGCCTGTTTACTTAACCATGAAGCTGGTGGGTGAGCCAAACTACACAGGTCTCTAACAGCACATAGGAATGCTATGAAGTCTATTTTTTGCTCACTAACCAACTCACTACAGACAGCTCAGATCATTACTGGATTCCCTAATAACAACTCAAAGTTAAGGTTACAGTGCTCATTTTCACTCAATAGCTTGCCTCAGAATATCTTCAAGATGGCCTAATATTTCAGGGCCATGCTAGATGTAGCAGATCTCTGTGTTGAAATCTGTATTCGCTCCAATCATATAGAAAGCGGAAACTATTCAGGACAAACTCAGATGGCTTAATATAGATGAAGTAGGGAAAGACAGGTAAATCAGGGAGCTGGGTCACAACCAAAAAGTGACTTGCTGTGGCAGAGTCAGGACGCATACAGTGGGAGTGATAAGAGTAAGGAATCTAATACTAGCATATTCCCATTAATGATAGAGGTTTTACTGTAATTATGTAGACCATGTAGAGCAAGTTGTGTAGTTCAGCAAATCAGAAGTGTCTAGCACTGAATGAGCTAACCAAGTTCAGATACTCCAAATCTAAAGTCTTCACGCACACAATCTATCTCCTTGGCACTAGGGGACTATGGTTCAATCCAGAAATAACTGCATCAATACATGACACATTGATTTAAACACTGTGAGATAAAGATGATTACAATTAACTCAGAGTAAGTGCAACAAAAACCATGTATATACTACACCTGAAGTTATAGTGGTTAACCATTAATATTTTGCTTAGCATTATACAGGGAGCTGAGGTACAGGGTTGCTTTTTAAACAAGAAAACATATATGTTCACTAAACATAACTTAATATTTATTTAAAAGTATACTATACCAGTGCTTGTGAGATCTGTATACTGTTGATATGTGGAAGCAGTAAATAAGTATTCGCTAACTGCTTTCTAGACTCTTCTGAAATGGTCCTTGAAGTTCCCGCTCCAAAGACCTGGTCCAAAACAGCATATGATATTATTTCCAAACAATTCTAACAAAAATTGAATGCCATGTTACGGCACTAAAATAGCTAGTAGATATCAACAAAAGCAGAATATTAAAATTATTCAGTACTATCGCTAAACCAGATGTTCATATAGAAACATTTTCAGTGTGCCAGGGCAATCAAAAATGTTTGCAGCCTTTTGTGCCTGTTCACTGCTGCTTCAGCAACTTAAAAATAATAATTAAAAATTGGCAATTCTTTTCGACAAGCTGATCACAGCCAGTTAGGGATGACAGTCAGTGCGAGAATGTGAAAATGTCCTGCAGTCAATCATATTTAGCCATCACAAAACTGATTCAGAGCACGGAAAATGCTTTCTGCCATTTCTCTGAACGAACAAATACTTCTGCTCTATTTGTAGTCAGCCCCTGAAAAATGTTGAAAGGAGTGCTGAACTTATTCAGAGTATGCATTATGAACAGAATGCACAGAGCACAGCTGGATTATCGCCGATGTATCACTATGTCATACACGTCACTCCTGAAGGAGGGAAAAACATTTAACCACCATATCTCATCCGTATCTACCTAGGGGAAAATATCTGGGGAAAATAAATGTGAGAGTAAATATACATTAGGTCTTTTATGCATCAAACAGAAAACAAAAAGCTTATTAAAAGGAACAGAGGACTTTCAAAATGAAATTTGGGTTTGAAGTCTAAAGATAGATTGCTGAGAAAAGACAAATATATTCACATTTATTTCTGCTATATAGATGGTTATATATTATCCTGGGACAGTAGCTTTCTAGATGAGATCCCTGAAGTAGAAAATAGATCCTTTCTGTAGTTCCTGCTCAGGTAGTCCCTTAGGGCTACTTAGAAATCAGTTTACGCTGAAGGGAAGAGAGCAAAGACAGAACAAAATGATCAACGTCCCAGAAATCCATTAGCCCACTCACCAAGCATTATAGCTCCTTCCCTTTCCAGCAAATGCTACTGACCCATATGACCATCGCAAAAAAGTCCTCCACTGAGTTCTTATAAATATGGAGGACTTGAGAGGAAAGAAAATAAAGGAAGATAAAATATCACTCCTGACTGCTTTTCTGTCTTTTTAACAGAAGCCAAGCTAACCACTTTCCTTTCTTGACATAAGCTAGACTACAAACTGTTTGGTTCCTAAAACATTTGAAGAGAAACAAAGGACGGAAGGTATCAACAATGTTTTCATATGATGCATATGGGGTGATTGTGCAAGTTGTCGATTGACCACTTTGGCTTGTTTTAGACACTTGAGTAGATGCTATTTTAAAATTTTCATTTACACTTTTTGCAATATTTAAAACACTCCTCCTTGTAAGTCTCTTTAGTTTTAAATATAGATGGGACCAAATCCACTCCAATAAGAAATTCTCCACTGAAAACCCTTTTGAAATGAATGCAACCATTCTTCAAACTGCCTCTAAATCCCAAACTAGTACACATAGCACCAACATTTGGAAGCAGTTCCACACCACCAGGAAAACAAAAGATACAATAAAGTGAACCAATGGTCTGGTTTGCATTTAACGCTAACACATGGTTTATTTAAACCATGGTTTGTTGTCCTACCCAGGGTTTGTTTGGCAGACAATCGAACAAACCATAGTTTGTTTTCTCACTCACCAGGTCGTTTGTTTTCCTCCTCCTTTGCCTACTCCCTCACTGTATTCTAAATGCCTTTGTGACACTGCAGTACTAGCATATAAAGAGGCTGGGGTTTCTTTTTTGTTTGTTTTTACTGCACTTGCCTGCTGACTTTATAGTCTGGCGAAACAACTCATGAACAACCCATGATTCCAGGTTCATATGTAACGACAAGCCAAGGTTTAAGCAATCCATACTTCTCAAACCAACAACAAACCATGGGTTCTCTTCATGGGTTGTTAATAGTTAAACATCTATAGTTCTGGGTTTAAACATGGCAATCCACAATACAACAAACATGTAACTCCCACCCAAGATGCATACAGCCAGCTCCATCTGTTATTATTTTGCAGAGGGTTTTAAAAACAGATCTGGTTTTGTTGCCTTTTAACGGAAACGTTTTTATTATATATGCTGCTTTTGCCATTTAAAACATTTAAATTTAAGTTAAAATGTAATATCCCCCTAAAGTCTCAGTTTATAAAAGCCTCTTTGAAAAGTATGTGCAGACTCCTGACCTCAACTACCAGAGGGAGAAGTAACTCACTTGTTCCTTCTCCAGCATAAATGTAAAAAATCCCTAAAGGCAGTAGAGACCAGAAGGACAGACATCTTTACCCTTCAGTCCCCTGTACATCATAATGCACTCTACAAGTCTTATTTACTCATTACTGAGAACCATTGGCCGAGTTTCCTATTTTTGCCCACTATGACATTATTTGAAAACAAATATCTTCTAAATCTCAAGCTGGTGAATAATAAATTACCTGATATGAAAATACTCCATGAGATGAGGTATTTATAAATAATGAACTTTCAAAACTGCCTTCTTCTATTGGAAGAAACAATACTCTGAAATAAATTTTCCCCTTTGCTGGAATCACCTACAGATAAAATAAAATGTCTGGTGTTCAATAACCTGAAATTGCAATAACTTTATTACAGACTTATAAATTGAAAGGGGTCACCACCCACTCCTTGCCCCACTACCCTAAACCTAGTCCCCATGCACTCCTTTGCACCTCCCCTCCATGTAGCCTGGAGACCAACATGCAACAGCTATCAGCAGCACTGTGCTGAGTTTTTAGGGCACAGAGCAAAACGTGTTTGCTCTTTCTTCCTCAAAGAACCATAGCAGAGACAGCGTCTGGGTTCAGACACAACACTAAACCATGTGTTAGCACTGCATGCCCTATCAGCCATTAGCCTCAGACGCATATGCTCCCTCCCCTTCTAAGCTACAATTAGAGGCTTCCAATCATGGTTAGCAGTGATCCATGATCCAAAAAGTTAAAGCAATGGTCATTATTACAAGAAATCTACTGCAGTTCACCTTTAGAAGAAATATGCAAGACATTACATTCAAGATTACAAATACACTTGAGTTTTGCGGTTCTACAATATGCACAGTACATACTATACCACAATTTTGAACTTGTGTTTATTTCAGAGTGGAATAAAATGTAAGTTTGATAAAAGACACTCTTCCTTTGAGAGATGCAGACTGCCTGTGTATTCTCTCTTCACAGATAATGTTTTGTACTCTTCTTACTTGCCTATTTTTAAATATTAACTAATACTAATGGTAGAAATTAAGGCTGGGCCAAAATGCAGAATGCACTCTCCTCCTTTTCTAGTGATATTTTAGGCCTTTTTTCTATTTTTTTCTAAAATATCTCTGCAGATGTTCTGCAGAGAAAAGGCCTGCCCCCTAACTCAATCCCCATACCAAATATTCAGTTGTTGTTGGTACTCCAAAGTGCCTCTCTTTGCATACCTGATTGAATGCAACCTCAGTGCCTTTGCTTTGTTTGCAAAATGTTTGTATCCATGGCTCAGTGGTAGAGCACATGCTTTGCATGCAGAAGGTCCAAAGTTCAATCTCCGGCATTTCCAGGTAGGCTGGAAAAACTCCTGCCTGAAACACTGGGGGTTAGATGGCCCCATGGTCTAACTCAGTGTAAGACAACTCTGTATGCTCCTATGTTCAAAACTGGTCTTCTTTCTAAAACGTGACACTGTCATGTAGATGAATCTGGTGAAATCCATGACAGTATTACTGTTATGAGGGTGGGGAGGAAACAAAGCTAATTTTCAGACAAGACAAATGGAACTGAAGCTGCAGCCAACTGGGGTGGGAAAAGGCGCAAACTGGTGTGAGACAGGGAAACTTTTGTGCATCTTTTAGGAGAGTCTGAAAGCCATTTTTCCCCACTGAAAATATACATGGGAGAACATTCAGCTCAGACCTAATAGAAATACACTGTAACTTCAAGAACAAACTGATGGCTGGGAAAGTAGGGAAGAGGGACCAATTAACTAAAGATTCAGGCCAACAAAAGCATGAAACTCTGGCATTCTGCCACAGCATAGTTTCCAAAAGTACATCAGCACTCACCCTGCTATGAACAGGAGACACATGAAAATGTCTAGTAGCTGTAAACACTGAATTCACTATAACATCTCTATCCCTACTAGGATTGTATGCATACAGCATTTTAGCTTTAGGCAGTCCCAGTAACCTAGGAGAAACAAGAGGAAGGAAGTATTACAGCAATGAAAAAAGCAGATCATACTTTTCACTCAATACGCAACAAATAAGTGTTGAAACACCACGAAATTATATCATACAGCACTTAATTTAGCTCCAATAGAATTGAAATTAAAGGTAACTTTGGCATCGTTCAGATACAGAATCAAACCATGGTTTGGCATGACATGAGCAAGCCTCAGGCAACCTTATTAGTTACACTGATGCATCTGTATAGTTAGAATAAACAGTGACCTGGTTCAGACATAACACTACACCAAGGATGGGGAAACATGGGCCTGTGGATTGAATTCAGCCTGCTAGGCTACCCCATCCAGCCTGCAGAAGCTTTAGGCAAGGCCCCACCGCCTTTCTGAAGCCACAGCTCTCCTGGGGTTGGGGAGAGCAAAGCCAGCTCAGGATTCTGCCAGCACCTCAAAGAACCATCTGAGTTCATTTTGCTCCTCCCTCACCTTCCCTTATTGAGGAAGGGAAAGGAAGACCAAAGCTGGCCACACATTTAGCCAGCACCTGAAGGAACAACTTCTCCAGATGCTGGCTGAGTCCCTTCTCAGTGCAAAAAGGGGCATGGAGCGATCACACTGTATAAGGAGACAGGGAAAGGGCCAGATGATGTCAGGGAAATGGGCCCACCCCCTGATGTCATCTGGCCCCCAGGAGGCAATCCAGTTCTCCACCCCTGCACTACCCCATAGGCTTAGTGCTACATAAGTAAGCCTCAGATTCACACACTGCCCCACCTTTCTCTCCTTCTCCAGCACAGCTGCAAGGAGGAGACTGGAAACAGCAGCTTCCTAATTTAACTCAACCAGAGTTTATTACATCACCTCTGAAACAAGCCCAACTGTGGTTAGGTAAAATTATGGTCTACTAAAACAAGTCGAGATATTATTTTTCAGATCTTGTTTTGCTTCAGTAAGCCATAGTTTAAAGTATCTAGAGTTGGGCCTAGTTCAGACGTGATGCAACACACTGGTTGGTTTAAACCAGGAAGCGGATCCTGTACCAGGGAAGAGGAGCACATGAATCTCAGGATTGGCCAGGCTTATTCCCATAATGCAAGATAATGGTTTAGGGTTGTTACCGGGCCAGGAAACAGTATGTGCTCTCAAGGAACAAGGCAGGGAAAAAGGGGGATGTATGCAATGATCAGTATGAAAAGACAACAAGCTCTCTCTGAGAAATAATTTGTCCTGATAGTTTTTCATTTTCTTCTATTCTGGAAGTATACAACATACTCACTGCATTCCAAAATGAAGAATTGAAGGCTGAAATTGGAGGAGCCTCCCGTTAGGCATTTTTGCAGAGAAGCTGAAAAAGAACAGAATACTAATCTTAGAAACCTTCAGAACAAAAGTTGAGATAGTAAAAATTCATGTCATATATAAAAAAAAATTATTCACATTGTATTCAAACTGATAGCTTATACAAATTCTTGAATCCAAGAATATTTCACCATATTCTATCCAAATTTATTTCACAAGAGCTCAGTTCATATGTAGCTCTATGCTAAAATACCTAATATAAGCTTTATTTAAAAAATAATATCGTGTTGGGAATGAGAAGGAAGCACTGAAAGAATTCAAAATTAATGATTTTTCAAAAACTATTATTCATTATAGAAGCTTTACTCTAAAATATTATGAATACAGAGATATAGGACCACCCAGGTGCAAGTCTACAAAAAAGAATCTACTCATGTACAGCTGTACACAAATTGGTCTCTATGTATCCAGAACCCTGATAGCACAGGATTCTGGATCGGATGGAGTACTACTTGCACACAGTATATGAGTTAGACTCCCTTCTCATAAGTTCACACTATACCCACAAACACTTGGGAAATCCCATGGCATGCATGCATTGAGAGTGTGACCATGCAGAAAAGCTGTGCTCCCACTCACATGTAGTGGGAAATGGGCTTAAGGCTAATATGTTTAGGCAAATCAAACACATAAAATATAACAAGTAAATGGGGGGACGGGGGCAGGGGGGGACCCAAGTTGTCATCAGTAAAATACTATTACCGATATGTGCCTCATGACACATAACACATTTATTTTTACAAAACTGTATCTGGTTTTCACAAACAAACTTTTTGAAGTAATCTCCATTCCTCTTACCATTCAATTCTTGGCTTTCAAACAAATAATCCTAAAATAAATTCTAAACAGAAAAGCAGAAAGCACTATTTTCGCAACTTTTACAGAAAATAGACAAGAAAATGTTCATTGCGGAAAAGTTTCCCTATCATCAGTTGCCAAAACACAACACCGTGCCTTATGATGACTATTGACAATCATAGTGAAGATTGTTTGGAATCAGAAAGCACTGGCAGCCTTCCTTAGGTTAACAAGAATTGAACTTGGAAAATTCTCCTGAAGGGTAAATTGTTCTAAAGAGTTGTGAAGTGTGTCTCAACAACTAGCTGGAACAACAGATACCCTGTGGATTTTGTTTGTTTGTTTTCAAAGAAAAGGAAATATAGCTGCAGGAGCCCCACGCTTTGGATTGAGGCTGTGGCATTGGGGAGAGGGTGAACCCTCCTACTCACACTCTTTTCCTGATGCAAATTGGCTTTTAGCATCTATAACTTGGATTCTAAAATTTAATCCAGGCTTCGGCAGAAAAGAGGACCTCAAAAAAATCAGAAGACTCACAATGCTGAATAAACTCAAAATGGTACAGCCAGGAATTTAAGGGACTATCAAAGCAAAGACACGGAGGATTTTGAAACTTGGAGGTTTTAAATTTTACAGCACCTTCCACATACAACACTATAAAGCTTCTAAGTATGTAATTTTAAAGTAGAACAGCCAGTTTATCACCCTTTTCCTCTCAAGAAACAGAGTAGTACTTGGGAAGCAAAAGATCGAAGTATAAGACGACAGATGGATGTTCAACATTTTGCCTGTGAAAAAATAGTCAAAGCATATTATCTGGTCTACTAACTTGTTATTTAGTGGGTGACTGTGCTTTGGGAACTTATCAGTAATAAAAATAGTAATTTATAAAGCAGCTCAAAGGATTGTTGCTAGAGGTGGGCTCTTAAATGAGGATAATTTTGTTTTTTTTATTATAGTTGTTTTAGATTAGAATACTTGGGGGAAAAGGAAGGGGCACATCAATTATGTGACTATGTATCAAAATACCTTATTAAAATATCCATTAGTTCTATGTGCTTATCCAATACCCATACAATGCTGATAGAAGTGCACCTGTGAGTCTTTGCGGTTTCACATAATTGATATTTTCTAAATATTCTACCCTATTACACATTTTCATATGTCTTAAGCGCATAAGAACATAAGAGGAGCCATGTTGGATCAGGCCAAGGGTCCATCTAGTCCAGCACTCTGTTCACAGTGACAACCAGCTATTGACAAAGGAACTGCAAACAGGAGATGATGCAGCAGCACCCTCCCGCCCATGTTCCCCAGCAACTGATGTATATAGGCTTACTGCCTTCAACAATGGAGGTAGTAGCCATTGATAGATTTCTCCTACAGGAATTTATCCAACCACCTTTCAAAGCCATCCAAATTTATGGTTATCCTCACATCATGTGGTTGTGAATTCCATAGTTTAACTATGTGCTGTGTGAAGAAGTACTCCCTTTTATCTGTCCTGAATCTCCCACCAATCAGCTTCATGGGATGACCCCAGGTTCTAGTATTATGGGAGAGGGAGATAAATGTCTCCATATCCACATTCTCTACACCATGCATAATTTTGTTCACATCTATCATGACTCCCCTTACCTTCCTTTTCTCCAAGCTAACCAAACCCAGATGTTGTAACCTTCCCTCATAAGAGACCTCTCCAGCCCCTTGATCATTTTAGTTGCCTTTTCCTGCACTTTTTCCAGCTCTACAAATTTATTATTTTTGTGCATTTTACCCTCTTCTACTATTCAAAGCTATATTCTTAATAAGAATTATTACAAAAGAGACTAGACCTGCAATCCTATATGTACATATCTAGGAGTAAGACCCACTGAACTCAATGGAGCTTACTTCTGAGTACTTCTATAGGGTTGTAATGCAAGACTGTGACACTACAAAGACTTTCCTGACAGTAAGCTCCACTGAATATTGTGAGGCTTGCTTCTGAGTAAACATGCACAGAACTCTGCATCTTTTATAAAATAGTTTTTCAATGATACACTTGCTGTAATAAGTAGGCCTCCTTAAAAAAGAAGTTCTGTGGTGTAACACATTATTTGTTTTCCAAAATATCAATAAATAAAGTCTTTTTTAAAAAAAGTATGAGCAGCAGCAAACATACTTGTCAGCTTATTTTTATCTTCACTGGATAAATCTTTCTTGCCAAGTTCTCAGAGGTTTTAGATTTCAGGTAAAGAAAGTAAACTTTTTTCCTGTAATAATACAAGGCCTTCACTCTAAAACTTTATACAGGAGCCTGGACCTAGTTTGAATCGCAACAGGCACACTGCCAAACGCAGTGCATGTTACTGAGTGCCTGAGTTTGCAGTTTTCTCCCATGTATGCGTTTACATAAGGTCTGTTCCACACACATTCACAAGACTATATCTTCATTTGGAGCAGCTTCTCAGTACAGCAGCCTATATCTGCATTGATTTCAATGGATACAAAAAAGAGAAACACATTGCACTGCAATATTCCATTTCTGCTGTTGCTGTAAATTTACTGCTACTACTCCTTCCTTGTCAGAAAGGAAGAATTAACATCAACAATCTGCATGATGCAACCTCTCTCATCTTTCTAAAGTCTTCATAATTAACCTTGTAGGGTGTTTTTTAAAGAAACACCAACAAACATAAAAGGTAATTTAGGAGTTACTTGTCCAGATTAAGAGAAATGGACCAGAGACCCACTCCTTCTTCCCTTACATTTCATGGCAGACCCATCTGTTTCACATCTATCAGCTCTGGTAATGGACTATTGTAGCTGGACAAGCAATGAACATGCACTATTTAATTTATGGTTCTCGTAGACCTGAAACAAAATCTTTTTGCCATAAAATAGCCTGTACAGATAAACAGGCAAAGAGACACAAATCAAACACTAGGGGGAGACTAGAAGTATTTTCTGAGATGTGGAAGGGTGCAAAAGAGGCCACTTTCCCCAGAATGGAAGCAATAGGTTCAGACTATCTGATGGTAGCTAAAGAGCTGCTTTTTTGGACTCAGCTGAGCTCCCACACACATTACAGAACAGCAGCTGCCCAACATTCCTACACCCTCCTGGCTCCAAGCATGCTTTGCTGCTGTGTCCCAGGATTCCTTCCCAGATCCTGCCTGCCTCTCTCCTTATCAAGTCTGATACAAAGGTGCCTGTACAGGTTTCTCTGCGTGCCTGATGATGGGTCTGGAAGTGAGAGAGGGAGACAGACAGGGAAAGTCAACCTGCAGCAGCACAGCCCAAGGGTGAGCAGCTGAGACTGCAGCTACCAATCTGGCCCGGTTTGGCAGGGTTTTGGAATCAAAGAACCATATTTTTTTCTTCTCAGAAGACCCATCCACCCCTTTTCCACTGCTGGGAACCATTGTTGCTGCTTTGAGGAAGGCAAGTGTGGTTTTTTGGGGTTTTTTTTAAAAAAAGAAATCATATGTATGCACATCAGAATTGGTGCCTACAGAAATATGTTTCATCCAAAAACTCAAACAAGCTAGACAAGGCAGAGAGGATGACATTAGCAAGGTTTCACCCACACAGATAACTTGTTTCATTCATGGGAGAGAGAAAAGATAGTGATAAAGCCAATGTCAAGGAAGTGTGTATAGAATTTTTTAAAATTGTAACCAACAAGCACTTGGTTGGGAGGAAAAAAACAAACAACAGGGCAATACAGGAATGCAACACTTTGGAAGAACGTTACCTAGATTCTCCATTAAAAATAAGTGAATAAATAGTGCCAAGTGATGAACAACAAAGCTAGTGTGGTAGCACCCACTGTAGGAGCTCTAAACCCTTACAACATAAACACACACACACACACACTTTCCTAGCTAACAATATTACCATTACAATGAACATAAAGCCAAAGGTAAGATGAAGCAAATCAGAACCAGGTGAGACAAATGGCCATTGGGTTGGTTCCAGAGTAAAGTAGTAGCAATTGACCCATTGAAGTCAATGTGAAACATTAATCATGACTAACTTAAGTCTCATTGATTTGAAGGGAAACCAAGTGTGACTTACTTAGTCAGAATCCAATCCAATGGCTTGAATCAAGACTGGGCATACGTGAACAGAAGCAACCCTTCCATGGACAGGACCAAGATCCAGTAGGGCATCTCACTATCAAAGGGGGGGAAGGATTTTTTTGTGTGTATTCTCCCCTTCCCATGCAGCAGGACCCCCTTTCCTCTAGAGCAGATTTTCAGAGGCATCAGAAAGATGGGCTTGTTGAAAGTCATCTCTCCCAACCCAACCTTCCACTGTCAGCAGGAGCAAATTCAAGAGCCCATTAACAAGGTATGTTACTGGTTGTATATGAGGGTTGATAATATGATGGGCCTTAAGGCTCACTTTGTTCAAATTAAATATTTTCAGTAGTCTGTAATTGGGCAACTTTGTCTATAAATTCAAAAAACAAAGCTTTGATATTTCACTTTCATGTATGCGTGTTTTGTGGAGTAATCCGTGTACACACAGAAGTTAGCTCATCTTTTAACAGAAACTGAGAGGCTGAAAGGAAATACAATCTAGTTGCAAAAATGCAAAGCAATAGGAAGTTAAAAAAAACCCTCTTGCATTACAAAAACCCTCTTGCATCATTACATCCGACTACATATTCCTTGTTTATCTACTAATGCAAATCTAATTTCCATCTTCACAGAAGTAACTGAAACTATTAGCAATACAATGTTTTAAGGGGTCTGGTATTTTTGTCAATTTAAAGAGATATTCTGTACCCCTCAGTTTTTTCTTAAATGAAATAATACTGACTTGGGAAACACCAAAGTATAGCTTTGTAGTGACAGATTATAATGGCTCATGTGAAGCTTTCCAAAAAAAGCCCATCTAGCAAAAGTTCAGGAGGAGCGCAGGATCACCTCTACTGCTCGTCCCACTCTGCACTGAATGGCCGTAAGCCTCAGAGCTCAGAGACTTATGGCCACCCCAATAGTATTGTGCCCTAAAATGCAATAAAAATATAAGAATTAGACAATTTTTAAAATTAAAAACAGCACCCAACCCACCAGATCCCTTACAGGTTAAAGACCTTCTTAAATAAAGCAGTTTTTGTCTGCTGGCAGAAAGACATCAAAGGTTTAGCCTACTTTGGGAGAGAGTTCCATAGCCTGGGAATGGCCACAGAAAAGCCCGTCCCTCAGGTCACCAACAGACATGGCTTTGAAGGCAGTGGTCTTGAAAGGAGGGCCTCTCCAGAAGAGCTTAGGAAATATATTTTTTTACATTTCATTTCCATGTGACCTCATTGTTTAACTTTTTTTCTTCTTTTCTGCTCTGTACACATGTATATATACACATGCCAACTGAGGAGAACACTTCACCCACATGATCAAAAAGACTCTAAACCACTATGCCATACCAAACATGTTAGTCTTTAAGGTGCCACAACTGAATAAAAGTCAAATCTTTATTACATCCTCATGAATATATATTGCCAGCTTGCATGTCCTAGAAAGAGGAAAGACTAATTATTCTCATGATGCAATAATACCTATTTTAGCATAAAATGAAATCAGCCAACCAATTTCATGCCAAGTAGTGGAGATGAAGGCCACAATTTTCTAGCACCTCCTAGTGCAGTAAATAGTTTGCAAAGCATATTTCATATCATTCAGCACTCACTTTCATGGTGTACTAAAGAGAGGGAAAAGTATAATAAATAACTGCTAATAAAAGAAACAAAAACATTTATTTAGCATTCCTCCAACCTATTCAAGGTACAGCTGAGATTGTTTATGCTTACAACAATCTTACTGGAAATATTCTAAAGATGCACGTAAATAATAATAAAACCTATTGACTGAGCAAGTATGTAATATTTAAATAACATTATTGTTAGCACAGGACCCATAGTGTAGAAATCAGATCATTCTTATTCAACTTGTGAGATATGCATTTCAACATCTTAAGTAATCATCCTCAAGACAAATTCATCCACGACAATGTTTCTACTACTAAATCAAGCTGAAACACCTCAAATATTTATGCTAATCCCTATGTTAAAAAAGAAAATATCTTTAAACTTATCACCTGAAACATACATATTGCTGAGAGGTCACACAAACACAGAGAAATAGCAGTTATTTCTTGCTCCTAAGCCTGATATTCTATTATCAAAGTGATATGATATGACACAGCATTATTTTTCACTGCTGGCTCTGATCTTAAATTTTTGATAAATGTGATGGACCAGTTTGGACAATCAAATCTCAGGTTAATAAACCAAGATATGCACATGCAGCCACTTTGCTCCAGTTTCACTCCTCACTTCGTGTGAGCACCAAGGAAGCCACCGTTAGCCGCAGCTTCCCGTTACAGCCAAACCAGAATATCATTACTGTTTTCCAAACAAACCAGAATATTAAGCCCTGGTTTTAGTTGGCTTCCATATTTTGTCTTGTTTGGAAACCATCAATCAAAGTTCCTAGTTCAGATGTAATGGGAATCTCTAATTTCCTGAGGCTTTCCAGCTTGTTCACTCACTCACGCAAAGGAAGGAGGGAAATGGCTGTGCACAGGTACACAAAACTCATGCATATCTTGGCTTATGTGACTATCTGAATGCAGCTAGTGACACACAGCATTCTGCAAACAGATGTCAGGAACCAGTCCTGTTAGATGGTATGTTTAGTTCCAAGGAAATTATTTACAGTCCTGGTTGAATTTTGTGCAGCGAAGTCTGGTAAAAATCTATCCAAACTATGAAGAAAGACACAAGAGAGATCCAAGCTATTAGCATGTCCAAGCCCAGGACTGGCAAAAAAACACCCCTTTTTGTGCCAAATAGCACCCTCCCACTGTGGTGCCTACCTGCTTCTCTCTCAAGTTAGACAAGTGTCCAAATACACAAGTGTACTATTAAAATAATTTGTTTATGCTGTGTGTCATTTCCATTAGTGTGATACATTCAAAATCAATTGCGCACACTCAAATGATACCATTTTACAGAGTAGATACACAAGGCCTTTAAAAAAATCTTAATGACAATACAGAAAAAAACTAAAATAACTCATCTAGGCTACTAACTGCCACCTGACAACACACTTATTTTGAACTTTGTAAAAAGTGCAGTACTGGTAAGTTCCCAAGAGTTAATTTTCAAATTTACTAATTGTTGCAACAACTATGATTTACATATGGCATGGAAGGTTCAGACTATACCAGCAAACTCAGAATGGTTGCAGAAATTAAAGAATACATCTTGCAACTCTAACACCTTATCAAATACAAGTAGTTCATGTGTGTTCGCTGACAACTGTGGAATTGTGTTGGACTATATAAATATTGTTGAATTTTATTTAACCTAATTACTGTGCAAATAAGGAAACTTTAGGGTAAGTGTGACATAGATGTATTCGCCTTGGAAGCGGAGAATAATTTTCTACTTCATGTGTGCTTTCCTCTTCTATGTCATTGCAGTGTTACATTTTAAATCAACATAAGCAAAGAAAGAACTGTAAGCGAGAGAAATAAACAAGAAGCAAATAAGAAATCGTTCACCTAGTTTAAAGCATAGATCTGCTCCCTAGTGATCTCTGTGTGTCAGTATACTAGTACACTTTGGATATTATGGTGTGCGTGCGTTTTAAAGTTTGAGGGAACTCAAAACTTATAAGTGACTCTCACAACCACCTCTTCCAGATGGCAGTGGCTTATTGGGAGCAGATTATATCAGCACTCTTAACTCTTCTGCTGGGTGCTGTAGCATTCCAGGCACAATTTAAGTTACTAGTTTTAAATCACACAGCTCTAAAAAGAAAGTCAACTTTTAAAAAAATTGAACAGATAGGATTAATTTGAAGAGTACATTTTCCTGTCAAGAACAGTTTCTATCCCTGACTGCCTTACTATAGCCTTCCCCAAGCTGGTGCCCACAATATGTTGGCCAACACATCTGGAGGGAAGGCTACCCAAACCAAAACCACAAGTGTGTGTGCTAGATACTTTCAAGAAGTAATTGTTATGAAGACTGGAGCGCATTAGTAGCTTTAACATTTATATTGGTTTCTCAAGTTTGTTTGTTGATTTCTTGATGTCGTGCCCTCTTCAAAATCTATTTTTATCACATTTGTATACTGTCCTTTCTCAAAGTAGCTCAGGGTGGCAAATGTGGGGTTCTTATTCCATTTCATCACCTCTACCATGTTGTGGCCTAGAAAAGGCTGGGAGAGGGGAGTTTATTTAGTGCCACCCAGTGGGCCTTTGTATCTGAGCTGGAACTGAAATGCAGATCTCCCCATTCAAAGACATTATCTGTTGAACTAGATCTGTCATACTCATATAAGCCTCATTAGGTATGTCCTTGTAACTACAGTATCTCAGAGCTATTTATTTACACCAGGGGGCAAAGCACACATTAATCTAACGAAAAAAGAAAGTAAGTACACTGGACTCAATCTTAATCAGGACTCTATTGTGCAGATAAGAGTATTTTATAACTCTCCCCCGCCCCCCCCCAAAAAAAAATTCAGTCCCGAATAATATAGTATTGCCAAATAATGATCTATTAAAGCAAATGAATCACTATTTGGCAATAAATGGCAGGCGTAGGGTCCCCAATCCAGATTGGGACTGCAGCAGGGGAGAAGGATTAAAGCCCCATTCCCATGCTAGGGTTACAATCTAGATCAGGTTCCTTGTATTTACTGTAGAGTAAAGAAAGAAAGAAGAATGTAGACACTAGCTATGTTTCTAATGTACCGTTTGCTTTGGGTGTATGTCTCTCCTTGAATACAATGTGATTTGAAAATTCCTATGTTAAGAAACCCCAGGATATCCTTAGAATGTATTGTTAATAAGCTTAGCAGTAATGCCATCCTCTTTGCCAGAGTTCTTCTGGTTGACAGTGCTGAAGTTTATTATATATTAATATATTTATTGAAAATAAATTTACTGAAAATAAATATAAGCTTTTAAGAAAGACAGAATAATCAATTATACAAGAATATTCCTTTTTTTAAAAAAAGAAAAATATACGTTTTTTCCAAACACTATTGAACATGTAGGTAAAAAAAGAGAGAGCGAAAGAGAGGATACAAGCCTTAAACAACAGGAGAAAAGAAAGATACTCAATGTGGAAACACTGCAACAGAAATCGGACTGGCACTGAAGAAAAGCAGTTAACAGCAACAAAGCTTGTAAGCTACGGGTCAAGGAGCTGGTCAAGTAGAGGCCCTTCAATTCCATTCTCTCAATACTTGCCAGGAACAAAGCTTTGAAAGCGACAAAACAGCAATGTACAGCAATGTACCGTGGAAAAGCCTTTCAACACACAACTAGTCCCTCTCAAGGTGGCACATTTTTGCAAAAAACAAAACAAAAACACACACACCAAAAGCTACTCCATGCATTAGATAACCTTTACCTCTTAAGTGTTAGATCTGACTTGGTCTACTGCCAAAGTGAGAAGAAACCTCACTTTTGCAGTTTCCTCAAACGCAATAGGTGGCTTAAAACAATTGAAGTTGTAACCTTATTTATCTTACTTGCTCTTCCCATTAATTTCACTTTAGCGATTTCATCCCTACAATACCCTTTTTCTTTAGAACTATTATAGCCAGCACGTTCATCATAGATATTATTGCTAAAATGTTAACGATGTGCTTTTTTGTCTTCCTTTCCCCAAAATGGAGAGCTTGTTAATCACAATGATTGGGTTCAGATGTAATGCACTCTGATGAAACTCAAGGATAAGATCTAAATGTTTCTCATTACTTCTGGAGACAGGAAAATAAGTCAACTCCGAATAATGGTTTCTGTTTCTGGATTTCCCCCACTAAGCACAGTTTATCTGAGTTCCAATATAGGGCTCATCTGCACCAAGTAGATATTCCACTATGAAAGTGGTATGAAAGTGGTATGTAAAAGGCAGGAGCCACACTACTGCTTTATAGCGGTATTGAAGTGCACTGACAACTGTTGGGGCCCATTGACACATACCATATACTGCTTTCATACCGCTTTCACAGTGCTTGGTGTAGATGTGTCAATGGGTCCCAACAGTTGTCAGTGCACTTCATTACCACAACGAAGCAGTAGTGTGGCTTCTGCAGTGCACTTCACTATTACTATAAAGCAGTAGCATGGCTCCTGCCTTTTATATACTACATTCTGGCATGTATAACCGAGACCTGGGTGGGTGAGCAGGGAGGAGTTAGTCTCTCCCGGCTATGCCCACCGGGGTACCTGGTTCAGCATCAGGATAGACCTGAGGGCCGGGGAGGGGGGGTTGCTGTGGTCTATAGGAATTCTATCTCCCTCTGCAGGCTCCCTGTCCATGTGACTACTGGTCTGGAGTGTTTGCACCTTGTGTTGGGTCAGCGGGACAGATTAGGGATTCTGTTGGTGTACCGCCCACCCTGCTGCTCAACAGACTCCCTAGGTGAGCTGACGGAGGTGGTCTCGGCTGCAATGCTGAGATCCCCCAGACTGTTGGTTCCGGGGGATGTCAACATTCATGCCGAGGGTGCCTTATCCGGGGCGGCTCAGGATTTCATGGTCTCCATGACAACCATGGGACTGTCCCAACATGTCATCGGCCTAACACATGTAGCGGGGCACACTCTTGACCTGGTTTTCACAACTGGACATGGAGATGGTGATCTGGAAGTGGGGGACCTTACATCAGTCCCTTTGTCATGGTCGGATCACTGCTTGCTGAGGTTTAGACTTACAGCAGCTTTTCCCCTCTGCAAGGGTGGGGGACCTATTAAGATGGTCCGCCCCCGGAGACTAATGGATCCGGATGGTTTCCAAAGGGCTCTGGGGAGTTTTCCGGCTGATAGGGCTGGCTCTCCTGTCGAAACCCTGGTTGATCTGTGGAATGCAGAAATGACCCGGGCAGTTGACAGGATTGCTCCCGAGCGCCCTCTCCTAAGTAGAGCTCGTACGGCTCCGTGGTATACCCCAGAGCTGAGAGCGATGAAACAAAATAGGAGAAGGCTTGAGGGCAGGTGGAGACGAACTCCTAGTGGATGCAATCAAATATTGGTAAGTGCCTATAGTAAGGCATATTCAGGGGCACTGAGGGCAGCAAAAAAACAATATTTTGCTGCCACTATTAAATCTTCAATTTGCCGCCCAGCAGAGCTTTTTAGAGTTGTCTAGGGGCTATTACATGCTGGCCCCAAGGACATGGTAGAATCATCTGAGGCCCGCTGTAATGAATTTGCCAGGCACTTCCAGAATAAAATCTTTTGCATCCGCCAGGACTTAGACTCCAGTGTTATAGCAGGTGAATCTGGTGAGGTGTCCAGAGTACAGTCTTGTCCTGTAATCTTGGATGAGTTTCAGTTGGTACAGCTCGAGGATGTTGACAAGGTGCTTGGACAGGTCCGCGCAACCACCTCTGCTCTGGATCCTTGCCCCTCTTGGCTAATAAAAGCTAGTAGGGATGGAACAGCCGGCTGGGCCAAGGAGGTGATTAATGCCTCTCTACGAGAGGGAGTGTCCCAGACCGTCTGAAAGAGGCGGTAGTGAGACCACTCCTGAAGAAAACTTCCTTGGACCCGGAAAATCTTACTAATTACAGGCCGGTAGCAAATGTTCCATTCCTGGGCAAGGTCCTTGAGCGGGTGGTGGCGGGACAGCTCCAGACACTTTTGGATGAGACTGATTATCTGGATCCATTTCAGTCGGGTTTCAGGCCTGGTTTTGGCACGGAAACAGCCTTGGTCGCCCTGTATGATGACCTATGTCGGGAGAAAGACAGGGGGAGTGTAACTCTGTTGATTCTCCTTGATCTCTCAGCGGCTTTCGATACCATCGACCATGGTATCCTTCTGGAACGTCTGGCTGAGCTGGGAGTGGGGGGCACTGCATTGCAGTGGTTCCACTCCTACTTAGCAGGACGGCTCCAGAAGGTGGTGCTTGGGGGACATTGCTCGGCCCCGTGGACTCTTCGGTATGGGGTTCCACAGGGGTCGGTCTTGTCCCCCATGCTGTTTAACATGTACATGAAACCGTTGGGTGTGGTCATCCGGAGTTTTGGAGTGCGCTGTCATCAGTATGCTGATGACACGCAGCTCTACTGCTCCTTTTCAACTTCATCAGGTGTGGCTGTGGATGTGCTGAACCGGTGCTTGGCTGCGACAATGGACTGGATGAGGGCTAATAAACTGAAGCTCAATCCAGACAAGACTGAGATGCTGCTGGTGGGTGGTTCCTCTGATCGGATGGGGGGTGTTCAACCGGTTCTGGATGGGGTTGCAATCCCCCTGAAGGAGCAGGTTCGTAGCTTGGGGGTTCTCCTAGAACCATCTTTGTCACTTGAGGCACACGTGGCCTCGGTGGCACGGAGTGCCTTCTACCAACTTCAGTTGGTGGCCCAGCTACGCCCCTATCTGGACAGGGATAACCTAGCTTCAGTTGTCCATACTTTGGTAACTTCCAAATTAGATTACTGCAACGCCCTCTACATGGGGCAGCCTTTGAAGACGGTTCGGAAACTGCAGCTTGTGCAAAATGCGGCGGCCAGATTGATAGCTGGAACAGGAAGATTTGAGCATATAACACCGATTCTGGCCCGCTTGCATTGGCTGCCTATATGTTTCCGAGCCCAATTCAAGGTGCTGGTTTTAACCTATAAAGCCCTACATGGCTTGGGACCACACTACCTGATGGAACGCCTCTCCCAACATGAACCTACCCATACACTGCGTTCAACATCTAAGGTCCTCCTCCGAGTGCCTACTCCGAGGGAAGCTCGGAGGATGGCAACAAGGGAGAGGGCCTTCTCAGTGGTTGCCCCCCGACTGTGGAATGATCTTCCCGATAAGGCTCGCCTGGCGCCAACGTTGTTATCTTTTCGGCGCCAGGTCAAGACCTTTCTCTTCTCCCAGGCATTTTAACAGCATTTAATAACGTTAAGTTTGTTTTAATGGACCCCAGAATTGTTGTTTTAAATGGATACTGTTGTTGTTTTTATACTGTTTTTATGTTTTTTAAAAAAATTGGTATACTTTTAATGTTTACTATTTTTAATTGTTGTAAACCGCCCAGAGAGCTTCGGCTGGGGGGCGGTATATAAATGTAATAAAATAAAATAAATAAATAAATACATTCATACCACTTTCATAATGGAATATCCTGTTTGGTGTAGATGAGCCCATAGTGACAAATGGTGCTAAGACTAATCACAGTTAAATCAATGCACAGTTCGTCTAGGTTTGGACAGAATGACAAACCGTAATTAGTTGAACACAGAAGCAAAAGCTTCCCATTTCCTCCTCACAGCCACACTGGAGAAATATAGGGGTGGGGAGCTCACAAGGTTTGTTCACAAAATACCAAACCATAGTTTAGCATTGTGTTTGAATGCAGCCAGTGAGACCTTCTTATCTTAAAACACATTATCCGAATCAAAATAATTCTGCCCCACTTCCTTACTCCATCCCATTCCAGTAAAAGTGCCTGCATTTATTTCATAAAGCACTCAAAGGACGTTTTTCTTAAACATTATTTTGAAGATAAAGCTCTATTAAACACAAAAATAACAGTCAAGAAAATAACAGAGAGAGAAATTAGCAATAAAAAGGTGGCATTTCTGAATCGGCAACAGTTCAGGATAGGGATTTGGGATTATTCTGACACTTGGCTACCCTTCCATGAATACCCAGACAAAGCAACTATCACTGTATATAAACTTAAAAGACTAGGCTCTGTCTTTTGTCCAGAAATGCTATTTTCTTCCTCTTCCATTAGGATAACCTTTAAAAATAACCCAGATAATTATTTGAAGCTATTTAATCTTCCTGCTACATTGGATAAAATGTGTTAATACTACCAACAAAATTGATGCTTAATGTTAATTGCCTGCTGCACTATTTCAACGTTTAAAATGCAACAATAAAAGAATCACCGTATCTATTTTACCAAAAGAAGGAAAGTTTATGGAACAATATTTATGGAATATTGTTCCATAAATATATCAAGAAGAGGCACAGTAGCATAGGTTAAATCTTATGAGCCTATCTAGTTTGGGCAATGGTCAACAGTGATGTGGGTCCAAAACAACTGGAGGACACCATGTTAGCACGGCTGCCATACATAGTTAGGGGGTAAGTTTAACTAATTTCCTCCACCCTATTTTCTTTTCTCCACTCTGACACTCTCAGTGTTTTGTGACTCCTGGAGAACAACGAAAATACTAATTCCTCATTAGTCTCCCCACATCTTTTTTTTTTATTAAGAAAAGAAGTATTTCTAGATAGTCAGGCACTCCTCTGAGCATTCAGAATCCATTACCTTGTCTCTGGATAGCACATTTTGCTGCAAAAATTATAGGCACAGGACTACTAAGTTTGGTATTAGAAAGAATGTGGGCCCTACAACATAATATTGCAGACTATTCCCAAGTATGTTCATTTTGTTTCATCCAGGTACAATTTCTACCCCATCCCCTGACACTCACACACACCTTTTCCTTTCCAAAATCCCATATCCAGCCTAACTCTTTGTCAGATCTCTCCCAACCCCTCCTCCTGACCTCCTTTTCTCCCCCACAAGCACTTACCCCCAGCCTCAAAAGCCCCTCCTCAGATACAGCAGTCCCCCTCTTTCATCCTTCCTCAATATAGGATGTCCAGATTTCTGGCTTTTACACATATCCCAATCTGATGTAACAATGTCTTTCCCCCACACCACTTTTAACCCCGATAAACCTGAATCCCCTCCAAGCCTCTTTTTGTAAATTAAACACTGCCCTATGTTCCTGGCAAGCCACAGCATGCATCCATTTTCAAAATCAGAGTTATAATGGTTACAACACACAATGCTCCCTCTCCCAAGGAAATCTACTCCAGATATCCCTTCCTTCTCTGCAATAGCTCCCCTTCACAATCCAGTCAGCTGTTGTTATCTTTCGTTTCATAATCAGTCTCCAGAGATCAAACAAAAGAGAGTTAGTCTTTTCTTCCCTCATTTCTGCTGTGGAAGCAGGGAATATGGGAGACAAGCCAGTTGCAAGTACTGCTAGGTGATGGAGAAAGGCAGCAGAGGTAGGGATGCAGAGAAAAGGAAGCAGCCACTGAACTGAGAAAAATAAAAGGAAGATTTGAAACTGTTCTCTGCCTTCTCAGCCAGTCAGTCAATGCATAACCCAAGCATTCCTGTTGTTCTTTACAAAAGATCTACCTACATCTAGAATGAAGGGGCAGGGACCTGTTAACTGGGAGGTATTGAAGGAATATATTTCAGGCTGAGAGAGGGAGACTTGGTTCACAAAGGTTCTTTAGCATTTGCTACTGAATTCCAGGAGGAGGTGGTGCTGAGGGAAGGAAGCAAAGGAAACTGCATGGGGGGAAAAGCTTTGCAGATTGCGGAGGACTGCAACACAATACTGAACAGCACCACAGGGAGATTGAAAGGGATGCAGTTAGCCCTCCCCCAACCCACCAATCAGATAGGAGGGGAATGGGAAGAAACCCCTGCAGAAAAAACCAAACTGATATGCTCACCTCCCCAATCCAGAATTCAAAAAGTAGCACAACAGTGTTATTCTCAAGACAGAAACATTGACTGGGTTCAGACAACACGATAACCCACACTCAAAGGTTATGGGTGAGTGTGGTTTGTTGTTGAAATGTGGGTTATTGGGTTGTCTCAACCCAGCCACACTAACAAACCATGGTTTGTTAACCACAAACAACCTATGAAGAGAACCCATGGATTGTTGTTGGGTTGTGAACTGTGGGTTGTTCATGATGAGCATCAGCCTAGGCTAAAGACTGAATCCAAAATTGAAACAGATCACTTCAGAGTAATTTCGGCTTTGTCTGAGGTGAAGCAATGATTCTACAAAGTGGCCCAGCCTAGTCATTCTGATCCTGAAGCCTCAGGATTCAGTTCAGAGACACAGACATCTCATACAAAGGCAAAATTGTTTCATTTTCCAAACAACATCTCCAGGAAAGGAAAATGCCGACCAGGAAGAGGATACTTTTGTGAATGGCAGCTCTAGCTTTCAACCAGACAATAACTTTATCAGGGCTCTCCTTTATTTCAGCTAGTCACAGTGTTTTGGGAAGAGTTGCAGAAGAAACTTATCAGTTGGCATCAATTGAGCAGAAGAGAAACACCTCAAACTGTTTTTCATTCATCATAACTCCCTAACTCCTGTAACTTTCATCCTTTATCCTTCTGAAATTTATCAGATTACTTAACTAGGGTTATATCTACAATGTATACTGTTTTCATACAAATTGCCTCCAAAACAGGAAAACAAATCCCTTCCCCACCAAATTTGCACAGAACTCCCCCTGGACAAAACCATCTGTCTGATATTCATCCACTCAGAAGCCTTGGATTTCTGAAGAATACAGGCGTAAAGAATGCCAAACAATTTTGCATTTATTTTCTTCTCAACAAAGTTTTAATTTTTTTTAAAAAAAAATCACTAAAAGATCTTGTGACTTTTTTCCCCAATAGAGAATGCTGGAAACTGCACAATGTGCTGTGCAAAATTTTACAAAATCTGACAGCTTTGCAAACAATGCCACAATTCTGGCTCTCCTATTGTGGATTTCATGTAACTGGAGCTTCTTGAGATACCATAATGTATTTGTGGTTCACCAACTACCAAGAGTGTATGCTGCAAAAGAACCATTCAAAAGAATAGCATCTCATCCGGAACCTACAATATGCATTCACCAGTATTTGCGCTATGTCTGCATGTCCTGAGCTCTGCAATATTACTGAGACAGTATTATTGAGAACCCCCAAAGCTTCTGTACTGTAGTGCCCAAACAACTCAAAGGAACACGAAATTGTCAGGACAAAACACAGAATCAGCCCAGCAGGCAATACCCCTAAAAGCAATGAACTCCAATTTCCTATATTTAAGTTGGCTTTCATTCTCACAAAAATAAAAACACTTTTTATTGGACTTTAGTGAAAATTGGCCAGGTGAAATAGAAAAATGATTCCAAAGCCTCCTGGCAATGCCAGACACAGTGAAAGGCACAGTTCAAAACATCTGGAGGGCATCAGGTTAGGGAAGACTGATATAGTGGGATAGCTATATAGTGAAGTGATTCACAAGAAAGAAAACGTTATTACTTAGAATGTAGGTTAGTTTGTTGCCATTGCCAAGTAGCAGGAGTTCATAGAAAGCTTTAATTCTACACTTAAACATACATGCACAGTACAGCTGACCAAGATCAGATGATTGCAATTTCATCGTTTTGTTTAAAAGCTAATAGAGGAGATAACAGAACAGTGGACTTGACGCTGGCATCTACTACACTTTCCCCCATCACTCGCCCCAAGTAACCTCTTTTCTCTCCTAAGAAAAAAGATCCATATTGTTTTAGAGGAAAGAAGGAAACAATGCAAGTTAAACTTGCCAGCAGATTCTGTACCAGCAATGGTTAAAAGAAATAGGAACATTTCAGTTTGTCTGTGGAGGGTTCCCTGCTTGTCTGACACAAACTCACAGATGTTGAAGGGAGCTCTAGAGTATGTTCTAAGGTTTAGTCACCATTCACATGGGTCACAGCTGGGCCTATCGGGCCATACCATTGCCCAGGCAATCCTGGGCAACAGAGAGGAAATCCTGCCAAAAACGAAGTCAGCATCACTCATAAGAACATCAGAAGTGCTCTGATGCTGGATCAGACAGAGGGTCCATCTAGTCCAGCACTCTGTTCACACAGTGGCCAGCCAGCCATCGGCCAGGGACCAACAAGGCAGGACATGGTGCAACAGCACCCTCCCACCCATGTTCCCCAGCAACTGGTGCACACAGGCTTACTGCCTCAAATACTGGAGGTAGCACACAACCATCAGGGCTAGTAGCCATTGATAGCCTTCGCCCCCAGGAATTTATTCAACCCCTTTTTAAAGTCATCCAAATTGGTGGCCATCACTACATCTTGTGGTAGTGAGTTCCATAATTTAACTATGTGCTGTGTGAAGAAGTACTTCCTCTTAATTGCCCTGGAACTCCCACCAATGGGATGGGAGATCCAGGACAATGGGATGACCCAGGGTTCTAGTATTTTGAGAGAGGGAGAAAAATGTCTCCCTATCCACATTCTCCATACCATGCATAATTTCGTACATGTCTATCATGTCTCACCTTAGCCTCCAATGATGCACAATCACAGAAGGAAGACCTGTAATGTGAACAACCTGGCCACCACTACTAAGCCCCTAATAAGCTAGGAGCAGTTTGGAAATTATTTCTCATTACATTTTTATCTCAGTGTTCCTCATAGGAGTTTAGGCTAGTGTACATGTTTCTCTCCCTGCGTCCCGCCACCTTTTGATCTGCACAACAACCCTGAGGGACAGGTTAGGTTGAGAGAGTAAACAGTTGAAGACAATACATTAATGGCACAATCCTTTGGGCTGTACTCCCAATAGACAGAGTGCTCTAAGTTCAGAGACCTCCACCTATCCTATGCCCTGCAATCCAGAGCCAGGCAGGATGAGAGGAAGATAGAGGTGTTTTCACCTCCATTCATCCAATTCAAATGCAAAAAGCAGCTAGACATGCCCATCTAGCTGACTTGCCTTTCATTGGGTGGGGAAGAGGCTGGAAAGCCCATTTGAGAAGCCCATAAGAGAAAGTTTCCGTGGTGACTTGGAAGGAAGGAGGGGCTGGGGAAAAGAAGAACCACAAGTGGATCTCTTCCTCTGCACTCGTAGCTCTATCAACAGACACATTAGAGGAGATCCATAGCATACCCAGACACTGCCTAGGGACCACAGGAATGCTCTTGTTGAGCAAAGTGAAGCATGGTTCCTTTAAAGCAATTGTACAGCACACTCAAATACTCCGAATTCTTACGGAGCTTTTCTAAAGTAGCAAAAACCACTGTTTTAACCAACAACAGTACTGTTGACTAACAGCTGTTGGTTAGCCAACAACTGAATTTAACCAACAGCTAAAAATTGTTCAAAATCCATAACCTTCCACAGCAGAGAAAATCAATGAAGCACAAGGCTGTGATTCAGAGAATATTATTTCATGTGTGGCATGATTATTATGGTTATTTTCCTCATGCTTTCTTTCAAGTTGTGAGAACTGTATAGAAGGAAAGCTGAGCTGAACCCAGGAGAATATTTTTGCATACAGAGCCTATTTCACACAGCGTATGCACCTCATGCTGGGCTTTGTGCATGTGTGTATAGAACTGCATGGTGAGTTTCTTATCATCCAGGGGCTGTAAGCTCAATAATATAATCTGGAAGGGTAAATTATGTATAGGTCAAGTTGCCTTTGAATTCTGTTCAAAATCTGGATTTTCAATTACTTCAGCCAACGTCTTGAAACACTTCATCAAGCCATTGGACCGACATATCACTTTTAGTCTGAGAGATGAAAAAACTGTTAACTCACCTAAAAAGGCATGGGTCATGTAGTGACCAAGCTCTGAATTAGAACAGTTGTTCAGTCCCTGGAACAAGCACTGAGAAAATGCCTAAAGGGGAAGCTTTGCCTGACCCAGCTCAGCCACAGTTCAAGTATCTTCAAGTTCCCCCCACCCCCACCACAGCATCCCATGTGATTGTGGACAGATCACCTCTGCCACAGCAAAGCATTTCCTACAAAAATTCTTCAGCTAGGTGGCAGGGAGCACACTCTGTTAAAACAAGGATCTAGTTTCAATCTTCTCTCGTGGAAATACACCCTATATTAGTCCTGAACATCTGAAGAATTCCATATCTCATGTGGAATATCTCATATGGAATATCTCATATTCATATCTAACTGAAGAGTATATTTTTTACAACATCTGTGTTAAAAGTATGTTTAGAGAAAGTCTTTTATTCTTTTCATGTAGAAAACTTTCAATAGGTTAATTTGACAATGTATTCAACTCCATCTCTTAGTTAAATGTAATTTAAACCATATGATTCGTGACAGTGTTTTATCCTTCAGCATACAGCAATGTCATTTAGATATTACCTAGTCTTCCTTCAAAACTCCACAATGATGATGTTTTGATGATTTCTGATCTGATTTTTATTTGATTTGCTGTGGGGGAAGACAATACTAATCTAGTATAGCAGCTTTTACCAGCTATCCAAGTGTAATATATATTTTATTACCTTTTTCATCGTCTAATATCTACTTTCCAAACATATTGAAGAAAGTAAATTTGGGTGATGCATTCACGTAACTTAACTTCTAATTGATTAGATTTCCTTATCTAATCAAAGTGCTAACTACCTCAAAAAGATTAAGTGTGTGACTAGAGAAAAACACAAGCTAAATCTTCCTTTTGATCCTCACAATTTATATTCTTGACCTGCCTACAATGCTACAAAGATTCCTGATAAAGGCTTATTCCAAAAGTTCTAGCATGGCGGACAATGCATGGGTAACTACCTCCACGTATTCAGTTCTAAACTAAGAGGGACTACTGGCATAAAGGAAATAGATTTATCACCACCTAATCTTCACATCACTTTAAATTACCTTAAATAGATATTCTGAGGTACATACATGCATGCACGCACAGGAAGTCAGTTCTCTATGCACCACCAGTTATTTCTAAAATTAGCTCAGGCTTCTAAAAGAATACAGTATTCGATATTACTATCTTACATGTTGACAATTTACTGTATTCTATGCTTGTTAATCATAGGATATTTTATCACCTTTTTAGAAATTGCAGTGTGTTCACCTTTTGCTTTTAGTCTCCATCTGCTTTGCATTTGTTTAAGCAACATCACTAATAGCTAATATCACCAATAAAAACTATCCAACGAAGACAGGTAGCATTCACTATGGGCGCATCTACACCAAGCAGGATATTCCACTATGAAAGCGGTATATAAAAGGCAGGAGCCACACTTCTGCTTTATAGTGGTATTGAACTGCACTGACAATAGTTGGGGCCCATTGAGATATGCCAAATACCACTTTCATACCGCTATATCCTGCCTGGTGTGGCTCCTGCCTTTTATATACCACTTTCATAGTGCAATATCCTGCTTGGTGTAGATGAGCCCTCAGTTGGCTTGCAGGTAGAGGTAGGCCACCCAAGATTGAAATAATGAAACCTAGGTGAATAAAAAGGTTGTTGTCCCAGGGAATTTTATTTTATTTTGAAATAAAATTAAAAATAGAGGGGGGAAACTCCAACAACTAAGAATACGATTACAACAAGTTCACTAAAGAAATAAAGGAACTCACTGATTATAATCCTTAGTACATCATGTGAGACAGCTAGACTAAAACAGGCTAAGGAGCAACTCGTTAAAGAGAAATTGACAAAATTCACAAATTCCAAACAACAAATAAATGCAGTGCAATGGTGCCTTCATATCTTTTTTGAAATTAGGATTTCTTGCTTGCTGTACTTGCTGAGCAACTTTGTAAATAAACATGGTCTGCCAAATTTAATCAATCATCTGCATTGGGGACTTCCAGTTACACTCTATACACGACCTTGCCACTATATACAATTTCTTGAAGAACATCTTTATGCAGGAACCATGGTCATGGGTTCAAAATGATAAAGAACCATAACTTTAGAAGTGTTGAACTGCTGAACATTCCCAAAGATGAAGAATGAACCAATCTGACCACACTCCTTCCAACAGTATTGTCTATAGCAGCCTACCCCAACCTGGTGCCCTCCAGATGTGCTGGCTGGGGAATATGGAAACTACAGTCTCAATGCTTCTGGATGGCACCTAGTTGTGGAAGGCTGGACTATAATTTGAATGTATTAGGTGAAGTCTTTTCGGGGCAATGCACCACCTATTGAGATATTTGTTTTGTGCTTCTTTTTATTAGTGTTGATTAGTGCAATGAGCAGGGGTTGGCGTCGATGGCCTTGTAGGCCCCTTCCAACTCTACTATTATATGATTCTATGATAAATAGCAGAATAGGTCTAGTTACATCACCAATAACCATCTTCCAAAGACTCATCTAAGTCATCCTTCCATGCCTATACATGGGTTGGTTGCCTTCCTGGCACCAAAGAGACACCCCAGCACTACCTGGGATAGAGCTGGGGGTGCCACAAATGAAGAGGGGCTATTCCTGTTCACTAAAGGCTACAAATGAAGATCTTAATACTCAGGCAGGTTTTCATGCATAACAGCAGTCCTTAAGTTAACTTTTAAAGCCAAAATAACCTGAGACCAGGGAAAAATCCACATCTTTAATTGAACCCAGAAATGGACCAGCAGCTAGTATGGTTTTTTAACTGGCAAGTTAAGCTCAATATCCAGCCCGAGTTAACAATCTAGATACTGACTTTTTTTTACTAATCATCTTACAAACCATCTTCAAGGGTGGCACTACTGACACTGCATTGTAGCAATCCACATGGATTGCTGCTTTTGTACTCTGCTGTTACTTAGGAAGATAAATTACTTTCAAAGTACTAGCATATGCCAAGAGCTATTCATAGCCTATCATGCATGTTCTTGAACAGGCAACATCAGACACTTATTTATGTTAACGGGAGGCCTGAAAATGGCCAGTGCAATGCTGAGTGGATTTCAGTTTGGGAAGGAAATATTCAGAAAAGTTAATGTATCAACATACATGTCAAACCAGGCTCCACTGACAAAATCCTCCCCCTCCCTGGCAGAAATACAAGGAGCAATGCAACTACCATCTGCTGTAGGCATTAATCGCTTGCTGGCAAGGGTAGGGTAGAAGTAATTTGTTTCCACTTTAGATAACAAGCCAGAAATAAGCAGAAATAATGAAACTGAATTCGGTTCTAAATTTAAAAACACACACCAACAAGACCCCTTTCACTTCTGCATGGGCACGTCTGTATGGGCACTCTGAAATTGAAAACTATTTTATTTATACAGGCTCAAGTACTTTAACATTTTCAAGAAATTAAAATGGTAAAATAATACAAGAGAAATGAACACTGTCCAACAAGCATGTTTTATTTATTATTTATATAGTGCCATTAGTGTGCATGATGCTTTATAGAATATAAGGGAACAGATCCCTGCCCCAAGGAGCAAAACTGAGGAAGAGGAAGCCATGGTAAACAGGGAAGCAATAAACAATTGTTTCAGTTTCATGAGCTTAGGCTTAGTTACAGATGGGCATTGGAACTAGGGAGCTGTCCCAAAGGCTTTATAGCAAAGCTCGGTTTTAAGTGGAGATTTGAAGGAAGCAAGAGTGGTGGAATCACACAGATGTTCTGGAAGGAAGCTGCATGCATATGGGGCAGCAATGGTAACAAGTCAGTTTTAATATTCAT
Source organism: Elgaria multicarinata webbii (assembly GCF_023053635.1). Lineage (NCBI taxonomy): Eukaryota > Metazoa > Chordata > Lepidosauria > Squamata > Anguidae > Elgaria > Elgaria multicarinata. The sequence goes on along the minus strand of NC_086180.1, from coordinate 50,721,369 downwards.
TTTATCACAATAAGAATAGCTCTGTGTATATTAGTTCTTCTACAGGTATGCCACTCTAGCACAGCAACTAAGATCGCGAACCTAGGCAAACCTATTTAAGATTAGGTTTCATGTTTTGTAAAATGGACAGCATTACAATGCAAATTTCAATAGTCAGTTCCATGTCTATATTATTTCCTAAATAAAAAGTCTCCCATAAGAGGTTCAGAGTAAGAAGATGAGGTCAAAGAAAATATTAAGTTCAACAATAATAAGCAAAATGTGAACGGCTAATCTTACATTTCTCTGGTTAGAATGTAATATAAATTAAATTATTCAAATTGACGGACTTCAGTGTTATCACATAAAACTGTGGAAATGTGGCTTACTGTTTCATGATTTAACTTTGCTTACCTTTGCTCTTGTGGATGTTCCTCCACATCCTCCTCTGTTTCAGCCTAGTAAATAGAGAAAATACCATAAAAGATTTTCAGCAAAAAAAAAAAAAAATGTTATAGAACATACAGTTGTACATTAGCGATTAGACTGCCAGAGCTATTCAATGACACTTTGACCACTGGAACTCCAGTACTGGGATTTTTTAAATACACCTCCTGCATTTTGCAAATCAGTGAGTATCACCAAAACATTATAGGATTTTTTTCCTAATGAGTATAATATTTGAGGAAATTGCACTATCTAGTAGTTGATCAGGTTTACTGACTTAACAAAAGTGATCTAATTTATTCTAAATTATATAAATATATTTGTCCAGGCTACAAGTAGCAACACCTTTTTTGCTTTTTGTCAAAGCAAACATACATCACTATTGCGAGGAATAAAACTACTCATGACATTTTCAAAAGGAAGCATGGGTAACTATGCCTTATTACTTCCATATGTAGCTCCAAATATGGTCTTCAGGAAATCCCACAAGCTCGTTACCACATAGATATGCATTAAAGAAACAGGAATCCTTTGTGGGGGGGGGGTTTCAGTACAACCTTCTCTCAGATATGGTTCTGTGAAATACTGAGCTATGTTTATCCTTTTGCATGTCTTAAGTAGTTCCACAGAGAGGACTGAGACATGAGCACCTAGGTACTTGCTTCTAAAGATTATCTTCTGTGAAACTAGCTAACATCCCATCAGTTGATCAAAAGTGAGATGATAAGATATGTGGAGAAGGTATCACTGAAGAGTCAAGATAAGATCAGAAGAATCACTTATAGATCGTAAACATAGAGGAAAAACACCAGGCATTAGGAACAAACAGAGACGACACAGAGAGGTTAACAGGCAAAAGCCAATGAATCAACAACATTTATGTATCAGCAACAATTTATCAGCAGCTGCTTGGAGACTCCTGGGAGAGTCGCAGAAATCATAGCTTCATACAAGAGTTGACAAGTGGCATTCCATTCATAATCTTAGGCCCTGGGAAAGCAAGGTCCCCAAAGCCTATTACTGGCAACCCTGTAATTTATTGCAAATGATGCTGGTGAATCCCATTCACAATTTTGGAACCCAGGCGGATATGCTCAAATCATACTTGGGCTTCCCAATTCCCTCTTGAGGAGTCCCTACAGACAGGCTTTGCTTGAGGACCAGGACTCTCAGTGATTGTCCCATTTGCAGCTGTGATAGCGTATCCCGTCTTCCTTGGCAGGGAAGTAGCAAGAAATTTAATTTCTTCCTATGGAATTCCCTGCCTTTGGAGATCAGCGCCTCCTGAAAACGTAGTTTCAGGAAGCTTTCTTTGAGTGACTTGCCCTCGTTCTACCAGAACTTGGACTTTTATCAGAAAGGTTCTTTTAAAAATAATAATTTTAATAGGGTGTTGTAATATTTTATTCTATATGTTGTGCACCACTGCAAAATGTTTTGTAAACAAATAAACAAACTAGGGATGGGGGAGAAATTTGTTGGATTCTCATTTTAATACAAGACTACCCAATTCACACCTCCTAGACACAGAACGAATGAACTTTGCTGATGACATCTGTACATTTCTAAGACTTGTGAAGGGTTTTGTTGAGAAGAGGGAATGTCTAACAAAATAAAATGTGTAAATTTGAGATGTGCACTCGAAGAAAGCATACATTTGAAAAATGCACACAAAGCAGCTTTTCTCAATGGAAAAATGCATATTAAAGCATACAAATAATATGCTCATTTTGTCATGGATACAAATTTCCATGCAAGGTCAAAAAGAACGCACAATATGAAGTGGGCCCTAGTCCAAATGAGCTTTGGCACTGGAAAAAAAATGAGAATCTTGATGAGATCGAACTTGACAGTTTTACCAATCACTGCTTTAGACTATCAGAATGTAACACACACACCCCTTCCATTCACATTAATATAAGATACACTTTTAACAAAACAATTCAAATTGTGTGCAGTCCCTGGAGGCTATAATAGCCTCAGCTTTGTTAGACAGATCTGGGTGTATGCGCACATGCACACAAAAAGAGATAACACACTTCTAATAAGCTAACAAGAGTAGCTGAATTATAGTCCCCAGGTCTAGTAAGCAATATCACTAATGTTTTTGACTTCCCCTAGAGAATACGCTAGCTTTGCTCATGAATCCTTTGGCAATCGATAAATATACAACTTCTTATGTTCCTTGTCTTTACTTCTGGCATAGTATCAGCATAATCAATGAATTAATTGCAGTTAATCATATGCTGCTCCATGTTACTTTTCTTTGAATTGCTTTTTTATTGCTATTGTAGCTGAAATTGTTTTAAATGGGGCATTTTTAAACCACTTAGAGATTTTATATTAGGCAGTATATAAGCACTATTAATAACTAAATAACATAGGCTATTCTGCAATAGGGTTTATATGTGATATAAATGTAAGTACAAATTTTCCAGGCCTCGGTCATGCATGTAGTGTAGTCAAAATACAAATGAACAAAGGGTTCATCAGCAGTCCTATTTGATTAACCTTATCAGGCTACAGGTGTTAATGAACAAACATACATAAAGATAGGACTCTCATCAGCTGCCACCCACTGCACCAATTCCTTCATGTATCTGGGGCAGCATTTGTATTTGAATAGGGAGCAGCTGCTTCATATTTTCAAAGTTGGCCTTACCAAACTTAATCTTCCTTGTTTTTTTAGGTTCCATTTCTTTAGGGTTCTCTTTTTAAAAATTAGTATCAACTTTTATTATAGCTGTATAAACTCTTTCATGTCAGGTCCTATTCCAAATACTTTTGGAAATGCCCATGGAGATTTAAGTAAAATATCTGTGGAAATTGCTAACAATTGAGACAAGAGAGGGTTTTTAAACACCTTCACAGCTACTTCATTTTATTTAATATATGCCCACAAACTCCACACAAATCAAAGAGGAATTACTGCCCCTTTAAAGAGAGATTAGCCAATGCTCCCACAAAGGAAAGTTCAAAGCAAACCAGCTATTTGTGGTTGCTTTCATATACAGTTTGGTGGTTTATATTCACATACAGCAATTACGGTTAAAATTGCATGTGCTTGTTTAAAGCACATGAAAACAACTCCAGTTTTACTGAGCCAGGACAACATGTGAGAGTTGCTAGCTGGGGTAAGGGGCATCAGAAACAGCCATTCCCATAAGGCCTTTCTTATTCTCTTGGAAAGTTACCTGCAGCTCATTCACTGAATGGGCTAGGACCCACTTAAGAATCCTCTTTAAGTTACACCTAGGAATTCAGATGAGCACACGCACAACATTTCTGAATGAATTCATAATCAATATGAGGGTTTATTTTCACTGCTGTTATAATTACTGTAAATACTGGCATACGAAATGGTCACTCACACAATTGCCTATGGCAAGTGAGGGCCATCGCCAAATGACCAGGTAAGAGAAGTTTACTGAAGCTGCTTCTTTTCCTTTTAGGCTGCAATCAGCTAAAATAGGCATAATGTGGGCAAGCACAATGACGGCTTTTGAACTTCCTCCACCTCACTGTTTGATTTATTCATACTCTTAAAAGAATATGGAAAATATATTCTATCTTTTTATGGGCATTCCAAAGTAATCCACCAATCTTTAAAGTTCCACCAGTCCTTAAAATAAGAATTTTGGAGTCTCAGTACTTTACAACAACAACAACGACAGAGTAATTCTCAATTCACTTTTTAGCCAATTCAATACTTTTTGTTAATATCTTGGAATGAGGATTACATATAAGATGAACAACAAAAGAATACAAGCTACTGGGAGAGATCAAACAACTGAACAATTAGGTCCAGTTTTAGAACCTAAAACTGAAATCCCTCCTTAAAAGGCATTTTAGGAAACAGCCATATATGGTCAAACACAACTCTTTCATTTGGAATCTACTTCTCCGAGCTCTTTTACAGCTATTATGAAGATATCTCTTCAATTCATTGCTGCATTTTAAAAGTGCAAGCAATGGAGATGCCTAAACCAAACAGACTATTTTGATACTAGTTTGTCTACAAGTACATATATGAATAGGCTGTCATGCTACTGAAGCTTTTCAGAGAGAAGGAATAAAAAGGACTGACGGGAAAGGATTAGAAGAGAAACTTGCCCACAAGGAGAAAGAATATTTGATGATATGGGTAAATAAATATTTTTCCTATCAAGTCAAAAAAGAAACAATATTTCTGGCATTTTTCAGGTAAAGACTCTTAAAGCTATTCTGGTGCCAAGGACATGATATAAAGCCTTACACGTCTTGGGACCACAATACCTGATGGAACACCTCTCCCAACATGAACCTGCACGTACACTGCCCTCAACAGCTAAGGTCCTCCTCTGAGTGCCTACTCCGAGGGAAACTCGGAGGATGGCAACAAGTGAGAGGGCCTTTTCAGTGGTGGCCCAATTATGGAATGATCTCCCCGATGAGGCTCGCTTGGCACCAACACTGTTATCTTTTCGGGGCCAAGTCAAGACCTTTCGCTTCTCCCAAGGATTTAACAGCATTTAACAACATATGCTAAGTTTGTTTGTTTTTTAATGGACCCCAGAACTGTCGTTGTTTAAAATGGATCCTGTTTTACACTGTTTTTATATTTTTGATGGTTTTAAATTTGTATACTTTTTAATGTTCACTGTTTTAACTTTTGTAAACCGCCCAGAGAGCTTCAGCTATGGGGCAGTTTATAAATTTAATAAATAAATAAATAAATTTGGCTTCTCATCAAAGCAAGCTAACTTTAACTGAAGACACTCAACACAGTATCTGGTTGAACATTTATAGGTCTTTGCCTATGAAACTGATGCAGTAGCCTGATTTACTTCAGGATATTAGGCAGGCGTGAAACAAAGGCCAAACCTGTGCAACATGTACTGCTGCTCTTCAGACAGGAAGAAATAGAGGTTGTGACAGCGCAGTGAAACAAAGGATCTGAAAGGACTTACAAGTCAACAATAATAACACATGACATTCCTAACTACAGTGACAATTAAGTTCTGCATTTTTATGTGCTCCATGAAATTTCAATGCACACAGGTCTAATTCAGATGCAAATCTAAACCATAGTTTAAATTATTGTGAATGACGTGTCGGGAGGCTCAAGTTTGCATGGACTCCTTCCCTCTCTTCTTTCTCTGCATGCAAGCTTTCACTCTAGAACAAAGAGCAGCTTTGCATTACATACAATTTTGGGGGAAATTGTGGTTTGTTCTAACCAAAGTTAGCTAACAAACTAACTCATTTCATGTACCCTGTTTTTCTTTTTCCAAAAAAAACCCTCAAAGCAGCTAACAAGACACACTCAGTACAAGAATATCCAAACAATCAATAGAAATAAAATACTGTAACAATATCGTAAGAACATAAGAGCCATGCTGGATCATACCAAGGTCCATTTAGACCAGCTTTCTGTTCACACAGTAGCCAACCAATGCCCACTGGAAACCCACATGTGGGACATGAGTGCAATGGCAGCCTCCTGGTCATTTCCCTCACCAAGTGGTGTGCATAAACATACTCTCTCAGATGCTGGAAGTAACATATAGCCATCATGACTAGTAGCCATTGATAGCCCTATCCTCCATAAATTTGTCTAATCCACTTTTAAAGCTATCCAAATTAAGTGGCCACCACTACATCTTGTGGTAGTCAATTCCCTAGTATAACTATTTCCTGTATAACTATTTCCTTTTATAAGTCCTGAATCTCCCACCAATCAGCTTCATGGGATGACCCCTTTGGGTTCTAGTACTATGAGAGAAGGAGAAAAATGTCTCCCTATCCATTTTCTCCACAAAACACATATCATGTCAAAACATATCAAAAACAATTCATCTCAAAAACGTAACTAGAATCTAACTAGAAGAACATTAACACTAAAATACTGATAAACACCACTACACACAATCTGTCAGTAACGCAGAAACATAGTATCTAATCATATTGGTCATACATTAAGTTATAAAAGTAAACTAAGTTAAATATGGAAGCATTAAGACAAAACAAGTAAGCAAATACCCCAGCATTTTTTTAAAAAAATGTAAAATTAATTCATCTTGCTGACACCCCACAAGTGAAATTACAAAAGAATAAACTGAACTAAATCCTGGAGCCTTCATCCACATCTGGGTGCTCTTCTCTCACAAAAGAAATCCAAGGAAAGGAGAGTAGTGCCCCCACTCTCACATGATAGCTGAAGAGGAAACATCGAAAGGAGCAAACCATCTTAGTCAACAGAGGATGGAGGCTCCGATGTCAGTGGGGCAGTGAATCTGTTCCGGCAAAGCACCTTGGAGAGCAGCTTTAGAGTTCTGAACAGTTCTCACCAACATTGGAGTCGCCACCAACCTACTCTGTTTTTAGTGTCATCTTAAAAGTCCTCCCACCACCAGCAATGGTATATACCTGCTCCCCAGAGGCCACTGCAAAACTAACACTCTGCAGCAGTTTTGTTTTCCTTTTAGTCCAAAAGGAAGAGCTTCTTCACTTGTGCAGATGGCGGAGGCAGCTCCAGGTTTGGGTAGAGTAATCTTGCATAGAGAACTAGTAGGCGAAACAGTGATGTTGAAATATCTGCCTCAACCTTCTAGGTGTTCCTATACTATATGTCCTGCTCCTCATATTGGTAATTGTGACAGACTTAATAAATATAACCCATCCCTGAAAGTCACAGTGGAACAGCACAATCCTATATGTTTTTATTCTCAAGTCCAACGGAACTTTTTCCAAACATCTGAAGTAAGTGGACATTGTGACTGGTCTAGCAAAGCCTATATCTTATATTGAGAAAATGAATTAATTCAAATTATATTTTTATATTTCCTTTTACGAAAATGGTACTTAAACTGTGAGCGGTTTGTTTTTATATCTGTATACAAAATCCAGAAAATTCTGTTTTAAGTGGCTATATTCTATCACTTTAGTAGAAATATTCATGAGAAAACTCAGCGTATTGTTCTACAAAAGGGGGGGGATAACCTGATGCAGTGCCTCACAGTGCATTTACAAACACAAATGAACTTACTAAAACTGAACTAATAAACTTTTCCTATGCATTTTATGTCATTCAATTTAATGAGATTTGCTCTCAAGTGAATATCAATAGGATTACAATCATCCCTGTAGAAACAATGCTGCAATAGTAGTATGTTAGCTGGAATTGTCTTACAAATATCAGGTGCAACATCTTGCAGCCATATCGCATGTTACTTGATGTCTACATTATTTCCCTTTCAGACCTTTAATGAAATAGAAATTGTTGCCAAAACTCTGGGAAGGTGATGCGGAAGCAGAGTTTCCCCCACTGAACGCTGCTACTGCCATCTCTACTGAAGCCACCATGACTTGCAAAATCATGCAGAGGACAAGGCTGCAAAGTGCAGGGAAGAATCAGACTGCCAGGGCTGGCCTGAGATATTTAGCTGCCTGAGGCAAAGGACAGGATGGCACCTCCCCCCTCCCATTCCGTGCGCAATAACTGACCAAATTGACAGTTAAACCTTCAACACTGGGGATGGAACAGCATCCTGTATCACACCTGAGGGCAGCAGGCTGGCTTAGAAGGCGCAAGGCAAATTGCACAGCACACACAGCGCTGAACTCCTGCTGCAGCTCCCAGCATCTGCAGCCTGAGGCAGCCACCTGACTCTGCCTAATGGTAGGGCTGGCCCTGCTGATTTGAAGACAGGCAGGGTGACTTCTCCCTTTAACCTGCCCGCTCAGCGCCCTCCATGTCACCCCACCAGCCCTGAATTTCCTTACCTGAGCAGGCATCAAGAGCTCCCCTTCTTCTGCTTGCCACAACTCCACCACGTTGGGGATAGGATCAATTGCTAGGTGAAAACAAGCAAACAAACAAACACCCATTCAGCGCCAAATCGCAATTTCAATCGAGAGGAGCCTCGAGGCCTAGATCTGACATGCGTTGGGAGTGGAGCTGGCGGAAGCCCTCCTCCTGAAGGATTGGGCCTCGCGCAGTGGGCGCTGCACGCATGAGACCCGGCTTTGTTTTGTTTCGTGCCTAGGCGAACAGGCGCTTCCATATTGAACGCTGATGATGATCACACGTGAAAGAATGGAAGACAGCAAAGCTGGCGCACAAAAGGTGTGCTTAGAGCCAAATTTTTAATCCTTTTTTTTGGGTCTTTACCGCAGAGGGTAAAGCTCAGAACCGGGCCTCCTCCTCCTCCTCCTCCTCCTCCTCCTCCTCTAAGCGGTGGCTGGGGAAGGGGCCGCATGGCTTTCTCAGCAGCGCGAGCCCTTGCAGCGTGTTACCCCCCCCCGTCCCCGGGGAAGAGGGGAGGGGGAAGAAGCAACAGCAGCAATGCCAGGCCGGGGGGGGGGGCGGAGAGGGAAGGAATGGAAGGAGCCACCACGCATTGTGCGTGTGTGTATATGAGTGTGACTGTGAGCGCGGCGTCCTTTCTCCCGCCGCCTCCCCGCTCCACTTACAGGTCTGGCCCCGTCACAACGTTGCAGCAACCGCGCTGCATCGACCCCCCCCCATACACCCCACGACCACCACATTGCATGAACGTTAAAAAGAAAAAGAGAGAGAGAGAGAGAGACGAAATGCAAAAAAGCCACGAAGCTCCCTCAAAGAGGCAGGAAGGGGAACTCGCTGAAGCTTCGCCCCCCTTGTCTTCGCCAGGCTAGGAACCACGAAGACAGCAGCGCAGCGCCTCTGCTGCAGCACAAAGGGCGGCTGAGGGAGGGCGGAGAAGCGGCTTCCTGGCGCTCTCGGGGGGCTCCTTTGGGGGGTTCACCTCAGCTTTCGCCCCACGCCGTCCCGACACCCAACGCACACACAACGCCGCCCTCCTGCTTCCCACGCCGCCGACCCGTCCTTCTGCTTGGACAATCGCCTTTCCTCCAACCTTGCGCTTTCCTTACCTTGGCCCTGCGCTTCTCCCGGGCGAAAGCAAGGCAGGAGGACCTGGAAGACGCCGAGCAGGAGGTTCATGGCCGTGGCGGTGCGGCGGTAGCTGCTGCTGCTGCTGCTACTCTGAGACGGGTAGCGCAGCCCCGCCATGCTGCTCCTCCTCCTCCTCGCTGCTTTCCTGTCTTCGCTGCGAGCTGGCTGGCTGGCTGGCGGAGCTACAGCTGTTGCTGCTGCTGCGGTGGCGGCGGCGGCCTCCGCCTCCTCCCTCCGTTCTGCGCGTGTGTGCGACAGAGATAGGGAGGCAGGGAGCGCGGCGCAGGGTGGAACATTGTCAATGAGAAGGCAGCCTTTCCCCTCCTCGCTGAGCTCCGCCCGGAGGCGGCTGCTATTGCCGCCGCCCAGAACACATGGAAGGCGGGCCCGAGCGACACACAAGAGAAAGAACGCAGCGGGTAAAGGAGGGGGCGGCGGGGAGGGGGGCGGCAGGCCCCGGGCAGGCGTATTGGGCCACGCTCTCAAACCCGTTATTTAGGCCTTCTGTTCCGCACAAGAAGAATTCAGCCCACACAGCTGCATTGGGGGCGGGGAACTTCCTGCAGCCATTGGAATCTGCAAAACAGACACAGCTATTTCATCTCACCTTTTTATCTCTTGATTATTTCTTTCTTACATTTTAAAATACCTGCTTTCATCCCAAGAGCTCAGGATGGCTTTCAAGATTCTCCAGCGACCCCCGCCCAGCCCCGAAATTTACCTCCACACATTATATGAGGAAGGTTAGCCTGACAGAGGAGAGTAACTCACATCCTCTTTCTATAAGGTAGGCGAGAGAGAGAGAGAGAGAGAGAGAGGGAGGCTGGCTGGCTGGCTGGCTGGCTGGCTCAAGTTCACCCACTCAGTTTTATGGCTGAATAGCTATGTGAACCTGAATTTTCTAGGTCGTTGTCTAGTACTCTAACCATTAGGCAACACAGGCATTGTTATCACTGGTGCAGTGACTGCGCCCAGAGAGCTTTGGCTATTGGGCGGTATAAAAATGTAATAAATAAAGACTAAGAACTTTGGATGGGCAATGTAGGAAGCAGGATTCTGGGTTTGATTTGGAAGCGCTCTTATTACGTAAGATAAGAGCACAAAATAATAAGGGGCCTTGTGGCATCTAAAAGTCCATGAACTTTCATGGACTGTAACAAGGGTGGGCAACTTGTCTCCCTCCAGATGTTTTGTCCTTACAACTCCCATTATCCCTCACCATTGGCAATGCTGACTAGGGCTGGTGGGTGTTGTTAGCCACAGCATTTGCAGGGCCACAATTTGCCCTTGCCTGGAGTATAGTATGCATCTGTTGAGGTAGGCACTTATCCACAAAAGGTTGTTAAAGTATTAAAAGACTCTTCTTGTTTTGTTAGTCTGTTGCAGCAAAAGCAACAATGTATCCAGAGTGTAACCAGTTCTAGATAACATGGTAGCTCTCTTATCTCCACAGTCATGGGATATGTCAATGCACTAGCAGAGAGGGAGAGTTGTTTGGAAATTGAGTGCTGTGTGAGTAAAGAAACATCGTTGCTAGTTTATAAATTATCTACCCAGGTGCAAGCCAATACTATACATTTGTTGCAATGATCTGTGGATTGAGCAATAAACATTTTGTTGTTGTTGTTACTATACAAGTTTACAAGAAGTAAGTCCCACTGAGTTCAAGGGGACTTACTTGCCCTTTAATGTTGTATCCCTAGAATGCAAATACCATTTACAAACAACACATTGGAGACAGGGCTCGGTGACAGCAAGGCCTAATCTACACCAAGCAGGATATTGCACTATGAAAGTGGTATGAAAGCAGTATATAAAAGGCAGGAGCCATACTACTGCTTTATAGCGGTATTGAAGTGCACTGACAACTTTTGGGGCCCGTTGACGCATGCCATATACTGCTTTCATAGTACTATATCCTCCTTGGTGTGGTTCCTACCTTTTATACACCACTTTTTAAAGCCATCCAAGTTGGTGGTGGTCTACCAACCTCTGTAATAAGGAGAACCTTTAAAATAAGTTCCTTTTGTTGCATTAAAGAGCTCCATCAGACTGGGGGAAATCACGTTCGCCTACCATTGCTTTTCTGACCTTTTTTTGTTGTTGCTTGATACTTCCTCCTTCTCTCAGGGAGAGGAGAGAGGAAGTAAAAAAGTTCACGTGCCCCATTCAGGGGCAACCTTTATCACACCGTTTCTCCTGCACACAGCAGGAGATAGTGGCAACTTATGTCTTTAAAAATAATATGCCCTTACCCAAGGGCTTTTTTTGTCACACAAAGAGAGCTAGAAGGGGCAGGAGGCAGGTGACATTGTGAGAGGGACCCATGAAAATCTGTGAGTGCCCAGTAACAAGCATGCAGTAAAACACTCATCTGATGATGCCCAAATACTGATTAGTTAAGTGAAGTTGTCTCTAAATAGGGGTACAAGCATTAACTGATTGATTAAGGAGTAGTCAACCTGTGGCATAGGCACCACAACGAGTGGAAGGAGTTTGTGGCATGAGCTGGAGGGCCAGAAGGCTGGGCAATGCCATATAGACATGTCTGTTTCTCTAGCACTGTGCTACCGCTGCTTACTCCTTCTCTTTACAGAGGACTGGAGGGGAAGCCGCCACAGACTATGGGACTGCATATTTCTTTAAAATATTTATAGCTCACCTTCTAGGCCCAAAAGGGGAACCTCAAAGCACTTGAACAACAATCAGTTGAAACAAGAACCTAAACATCCAGTAAAACAAAGATAAAAATAACAGACACAAAGGAACAACACCAGCAACAAGGGGGAGAGGGGGAACTAACCTAATTTAAAGGTGCAGCAAAGCTAGGGTGACCACATGGAAAGGAAGACAGGGTTCCTGTCTCTTTAACAGTTGTAGAGAAAAAGGAATTTCAGCAGGTGTTAATTGTATGCATGTAGCACCTGGTGAAATTCACTCACAACAGTTAAAGCTGCAGGAGCACTGCCCTCTTGACCAGCTACAAAAGAGGGCAGAGCTCCTGCAGTTTTAACTTGTGATGAAGATGGAATTTCACCAGGTGCTGAATGCATACAAATGATACCTTCTCTTTTCTATACAACTCTTAAAGATACAGGAGCCCTGGCTCCTTTCTGTAAGGTCACCCTAAGCAAAGCAAAATTATACACTATGATGTCAATAAGGAGAGGGACAAGCAAATTTCCCAGTTTAAGAAATCCACAGCTTTGATACCACAACTAAAAAGACCTTGACACATTTCTGATGGTGATATTATGTGGAGCTGGACCTCCATTGATGAGCTTGGGGTGGAAGTGGGGAGCAGCAAGATTATGTGGGAGAAAGACATCCTACGTGTACGGAAGTGTCACTATCTCATGCTGTGGAATTAAGTCGTGGTACACTTGCCAAAACAGTTTGTTTCCATTGAATTAGTTAGTGCAAATAATCAGTTAATGCTTTACTGCATAGCCTTAAATATGTTCATTTAGAAGTCAATACCAATTAGTTTAGAGCTGAGTTATAGTCAGCCTTTATGTTTTCAGCAATGAAGATCAGGTGTTGCTTCTTTGCTCCAGAATGCTAGGTGGATCTGATACCTGCAAAATCTACCAGTGACTAAGAGTGCAATGCTATGCATGTTTAGACAGAAAAAAAGGCCTACAACTCCCAGCATGCCCTAGCCATGCACAGGATTGCTCCTTCATTCATTCATTCTACAATCTCCATTTTGAGAATGAGCCTAAAATGCAGACTTCATAGCCACATTAGGCCTATTTTTTGGATTCTTATGTTTCTTCCCCATCTCCTGACTTCTGTACCATCTAGCCTGATGAATAGTTCCTTGAAACATGAAAGCTTCCAGAAACTTTTGTGGCATTTTTTTGAATTTCACCAGGTTCTCCATATATACAAATGACACCTGCTGAAATTCCCTTTTCTATGCAACTGTTAAAGATACAGGAGTCCTGTCCTCCTTTTCATATGGTCATCCTAATTTAAACATAGAATAGTAGAGTTGGAAGGGGTCTATAAGGCCATCGAGTCCAACCCCCCTGCTCAATGCATGTTGGGCTTCATTTGATTTCTCCTCCCCAACATATGAAGCTCACTCCCAACTTGAGGCTCTTCTCCCTTCTTGTAGTCTTTATTGTTTGGAATGGAATTACCCCTTCGTTGTCTCTTCCACTGCCTCATATTACCCTTATATTCATGCAGGTGGATGACCATGTAAGTCACCTTGGGTTCCTTGCAAGAAGAAAAAGGGGGGATCCAAATGTAATCATCATCTTCTGAGTATTCCACAGTATTAAAGCCACATGTATGCTCTCTGAAGCACAGCAGCCAGAAAGCACAAGATCAGACAGTAGGTATCCTCCAACACATAAAGTTCCACCTGGGGGGATTCCACACGTCATACTGAGGGCGCCCCCAGTGCGACCCCAAAGCGATCATGTAGCTTGCCTGGAGAAGAGACGAGCTCTCCGACCCGGCCGGCGAGGAAGTAGGTGGGTGGTGGCGGCGGCGGCAAGGACGCCTCTTCCTCGTCTCTTCTCCAGGCAAGCTACACGATCACTTTGGGGGTGCACTGGGGGCACATGGAAGCACCCTCAGTACAACGTGTAGAATCCCCCTTGCTCCCTTGTATGAGTAGGAGGCCTGACCTCTTCTGCTAGAGGAGCAACAGCAGCAGCACCTTGTGAATAACTGCTAGTTACTTGTTATTTAAATTTAGCATTCAAAAATTTAGCTAATGCTGACACAGCCTGAGCATGTGAAAAGAGATAATAGGAAGAAAAATGGAATTCAGTTTTTCTTTTCTTTTTCAAGAGCTAAAAAAAAGCTGGTTTTATGCTTTTAAATGTCTGTATTTTTGTTTCTAATGTTCATTGTTTTTAACTTTTGTAAACTGCTAAGAGAGCTTTGTCTATGGGGCAGCGTATAAATGCAATGTATTTTATATTAATTTATATTGTATTTTATATTATGGTTTTATACTGTTGTTTTATACTTTGAATGTTTTTAATTTTTGTGAACCGCCCAAAGAGCTCCGGCTATTGGGCGGTATAGAAATGTAATAAATAAATAAATAAATAAATGAGGAACAGTATCACTATTTTTTTCTTTTCATGTTCCAAGGGGTATTAAGAATGTGATTTACACAGACTAAGTCACTGTGTATGGTGACTTAGTGCCATTACATATTTCAGGGTTACTGTTTTATTATTATGTTGATAAGTATCCAAGTCTTTTGCAAAATGTATTTCAAGTGTATGTATGCATTTGCTATTCTTTAAATGTTGAAGGATAGAAAGAAATTCAGGGTCAAAATAAATGGAACTTGTTCAAAAGTATATGCATGCCAACATCTTCTATTGTGCAGAACATAAAATTTCCTTTTTATATAGAAATACATATATAAAAGCTTATTTTCCTGGTTTAAATGCACTCATTACTTTTGAGAAAAGGGAAATGAATTGTTATTATTAGACTAGTGGAGTTCTGGGTGGCATACATGGTCTCTCACATTTATCTTCACAACTAGAGCTGTGCATGGACCCTCCTATCCCCTGATCCACCTCAGCCCGCTTCAGATCAGTTACACCATGCTCCGGATCTGAAGCAAGATTCAGATGTCCAAAATATTTGGACAGGCTGGACAGATGGAGCAGCTTGAATGCCTCCAGACAAGCCCACCAAGCTGCGTGATCCCCTTTCTCCTTATTGGACCTGTCACGAGCATCCGTAGCTGTCCACACCTCTTCAAGGGAGTCATCATAAATGGCACCTCCTCTATTTCTATAAAAAGAACTCCTGTAGATTTGGTGGCTGTAGAGCAGCCATTTACAAACATTACAGCTGATTTTTAAAAGGATGACTACCTTGAAGAGGCATGACAGGTCCAGTTAAGGAACAGGGGAATTGAGCAGCATGGCAAGCATGTTCAGGGCTGGGACTAGGAGCAGGGGCAGCTGTTCTGGTCCAAATTGGTCTGCTTCAGTTCAGAATTCGGATCCAGAGCCGAAGCAGTGCACAGACCTATTTACAACAACATTGTGAGGTAGATTAGACTGAGAGGTGTAGGCTGGGTTCACACAACACATTAAGCAATGATGGTGGGGTTTTTTTGGGGGGGGGAGGAACCCGTTATGGGGTTGTATGTAGTTTGTGGGATGTTTCTGCCACTCACGATGAGTTAAACCATCCAAACAGCAAAGAATCCGCGCTCTGCAGAATGGACATAGTGGACTATTTGCATAATCTATGATAAGTGATTAGCAACCTATCATGGCTTAGTGTTACATGAGAACCCAGCTGATAATTGGCTCAAGAGTGGGAATTTGACTTCCAGTTTCCCTGGATCTAGTCCAATACTCTAATACATTACTCTGGCTGTCTGCATGGCCTCTGAGTTACTGTATACATTAGCACAAGCCAAAATAGAATCTCATAGAGCAGCATGGAACCATACCAAGGAAGAAGCTTTCCTTCTAGCACTAATACTTTTATATTAAAAAAAAACTCTTGTCAAAAATTATAAACCCTTTTGAGTCCTACTAGCATTTCTCAAGGTGATGTCTTCTCAGGTTTTTAACTTCATACCTCAGGGTGCAGCCTGTCTAGTAAGAATTTTTTCAAAAGGAAATTGTTTACTTGGAACTTAACTCTTATCTTCATTGTGTCTGTCCTTTGCAATTAAGAGAAGGAACCATACGAATTTCAGAAACTGATCTACAATGAACCTTATTGCATAATAAATCATCCATTTGAACAACTCAAAGTGGTGTTCAGAGCAATCCTAAGTGTGCTTACTCAGAAGTAACTCCTACTGTCTTCTATCATAAGTAGGTTTAGTTCATATTATTATCACTACTATCAGATAACTCTTTCCCCTCTTTCCTTAAAAACGCTCTTAACATGAAAGCAACATGCTCAACCTATTTGATTTAAGAAACATTGTTTCATAGACCATTAAGAAGGGCAAGCTCTCCCTCCTTTAAAAATATTTATTTTAAAAAATAAAAGAATAAAACTCATAAAATTGAATTCAGAAGGTAGACAGCAACAAGCAGGTAACAATAGGGAATTGTTGATGGACAGCTGAAGAGCAGGAAATGGTAACAATGATCAGTTGGGCACAGTATATAGGGCCATGGATAACTCCAAGGTAAACAACTGAATGTTGCTGAACTGAGCCCTTGTATCAGCCTTCCCCAACCAGATGCCTTCCAGATGTTTTGGACCACAACTTCCAGCATTCATAACTACTGGTTATGCGGACTGGAGCTTATGGGAGTTGAAATCCAAAATACCTGGAGAAGATCATCAGGTTGGGGAAGGCTACTTTAAATAGTGGTTCTGGACTGATGCTTCTTAATAAGAATTAACTTTTTAATAATGATGGACTTGTAAAGAAGCCATGGTCAGGAGCTTAGCAAGTGTTTGGCATACTAGGTAAGGATAACTGGGTGGTTCCTTCATTGTAGAGCACCCAGGAACCTTGTGTAGTTTTGTTGATCATTCTGTTGCCATGTAATATCTCGAAGGCTTCTCAGTGATGGCACACAGCCTCTCGAAAACCCTCCACATTGCAGTTCAGGAGGCAGGAAATGTGGTATGTTTCAAATGCCTCCTAAAAATCCACTTGTTCACCAAGGCCTTCTCTAGCTTATAAATAATTGCAATTAATTATTTGCTGTTCCACCTTACTGTTCCTTGTATTGTTTTGTTATTGAAGTTGTTTTTAATACAATATTTGAAATGTATTTTATTGTTATTGTAATTGAAATTGTTTTAATACTGTTTTAATAGTATCTTTAATGTGATTTTAATATTGATATGTGAACTGCTTAGATTTTTAAAATATTAAATATTATATAAATATAAATAAATAAACTATGCCAATATAGGTAAAATGCAATTATGAAAGGTTTCACAAGGATGAAGACCTTTACGATCACTTGGTTTTCTTTTTCCTGCTGCAGGGAGACTCCCCAGTTGGTCAGTAAAATATTTAACCTGATCTTGGAAAATGAAGCACCTTTGTCGGTGCATGTGCAGATGGGAACTCCAGAAAAACGGCTTCCAAAGTCCTCAAATGTCATCAAAATAACTCCTGGCAGCCGTTGATCCAAGATATGCTGAAAGATGGCCAGTAGTCACAAGGTATAGAAGGGATTTATATTGAAACAGACATTTATGAGTGTTAATAGATACCACCCAAAGGAGGGCTTGATAGATACTCATTGATAGGCCTATGAAAGATTTTACATAGAAAACTCCCTGACAATTAGGAACACAAATCTTTGTGTTTGGGAATTTACTGCAAGTTCAGAACCTTCACAGCTTCATGCCGTGTTATCTTGCTTAAATATGACTTCAATAGAAGTTTCCTACTCATTTAAAGGCCCTGGAGAAGTTACACCTTCTGTTTGCAAAGCAGATAACTGTTTGGCTACTGCCTCCCTCAAAGTATATGGCATTGGGCGAGCCTTCAAAGCCTTAGGTGTGGTTCCCTGTTGAATAGTCGGGTAAACCTTCCACCCCTTAAGTAACCGTCTCTCGACTAAATACTGAGTCATACTTTATACACAATGCTTCCACTGCATCTGATGATGCCTCGGGAGCTGACCAGTCCAAATGAAAATAATTGAGTCAGTCATGCTCTAAAAGAGTCCAACGAGCATTCTTGAAATGAATAGCCAAAGCTTGCTCTCCCAGGCAAACTTCCATTTGCAATTACTGTACAATGTGTTCAGTATAAGAAAGCAATTCGGTATCTTGCTGGCAACAATATGAATTGAAACCAATGTGACTGATACACATTTTGTGGTACTGCTGTTAATGCTGCCCCTTATCTAAAATAAATATACCAAAACCATTTCAATAAGTGTCAATATTGAGTACAGTGAACCACTGATGGTCCACACAATTCATGCAAGTCCCTCTTATGGACCAGAAAAGTCAGTTCAATTCACAGAAACATAGAATTGGGAGATACCTTGGAGATCAAACAGTCCAATTTCCTATTTACTCTGGAAGAGACCATATGACTGCCAATAATTTTAGTATGCCCTCATTTTCTACAGTTGCTGCAAATGCAGTTGACAAAATGGCAATAATCTGACCAATGGCTGCCCCAAAAACATAAATATTGAACATTCTGCTGATGGCTTCTCTGATCCATCCAGAATCTCACATAACATCTCTGGCCCTCAAGTATAAGATGTGCGCATCCTCTTGACAGAAAAAAAACCTCCTGTCTGAAAGAATAAGCATGTTGATATAGGATTTGGTGCTTCTTCAGATATTTGGTTCTGAAGCCGTTTAGGACTTTAAAACAGCAGCTTGAATAGGCTAATTAATACAGTGTGTTAATTTTATTTTATTGTAGGGACATCTGTTGTCAGGTAGAAAGGCGAGATATAAGGTTTTCAAATAAAATAAATAACAGACCATCCTACTAAAAAGGTATGGTATACTTTGGCCTTAGCTAGACCTTAGGATTATCCCAGGCAAATGGAGGGGTCATCCCTGCCTGCTCCCGGGATCCAGTGTGTCATTTGGATGTACAGGGATGAACCCGGGACAATCCCGGGATATAGGCCTGGTCTAGCCATGGCCTATGATTAATCTCACTAATATAACATATTTTAATTAGAAGAAATAGACATTAAAAATAGGGGGAAATAGCAATGCAAGCACACAATGTGACTATTCTTTCAGCTCAGCATGTATTGTTCAGCATAAACAGTTTTCTACATAAGCATGGTAGATACTTATCCACAGCATAATTTTTGGAGTCTCCTGACAGGTTTACTGCGTTATAAAGCATTCCAAGCTTTGTAAGCTTCATTTCATTTTAAAAAGCCTGTTTGGGCATTGTCCATGCTTAAAAATGCATTTAAAACAAACACGAAGCTTTGAAATCTTCCAAGACAGTGATTCTGTAAAGCCATGATCTCACTGCACTTTTAAAAGGCAGCAACACCAAGTATCTGAACTTGAAACCTGTAATAAATAGTACCAAAAATGCTATCAAGAATTGACAGGTGAGGATGGATCATGTTTCTGCTTGGAATGAATAACAATTCTGATTTTAACTAAGAACATATGCAAAGCCAACTTCGAATGGTCTTCTTATAATTTCTCCTTAATGATACTTTTCAGAAGAGTAGCTGCATTCATGACTCCTGTGGCAGCTTTAAGATTAATACATTTATTGTGGAATTTGTAAGATGCAGCCTGCTTCATTAGATGCCTGAGACGACCTCAAAGCATGGGCCATACTAGATGTGACGTTAGAGATGTGTGAATACATCTCTCAATTTCTTGGTATTGGTGAATAACAACTCCAGGAAGAAATTTGCATTGGTGAATCAGTGCAGTGGGGAAAAGGGTTAGATTCTCTCCATGCCATGGCCCACATCAAATTGCTACATACAGCCACACGCACACAGATACACAATGACCCTGATCAGACGACATGCTAAGCCATGGTAGTTAAGCAGTTTGATTCAAACATTATGGCTATGTCATGTGAACCATTCCTAACCATGGTGGCTATATAACCATGGCTTAAACAAGCTCACTAACCATTTGCTGCAAAAGGGTTAGCAGCCTAACTATGGCTTAGTGTATCATCTGAACAGGGTCAGTGTAAGATGTATTCATGCATATCCAGTGTCATAACTAGTTTTGCCGTATACACAACTTATACACACATTAACACAGTCCCAGCATTCCTGGGTCTTTTATTTTGATCATCTGCATATTTTTTTTGTCCACAGTTCAAAATGGACAATTTTTAGCATAATGCTGGAGGATTAGATATGCAGCTTCTATTCATAACAAGAGCCATGTGCATAATTCTGAGCATGCCAAACTGATATTTACTCAACAGGGAGTCTAAAAGTCAAACTTTGTCCCCTTTTTAATGATGTCTTATAAAGCCAGAAACACAAGAAGAATAACAATTGCAATATTGCTAGAAATGTTTTTTTTTAAAGTTTCAATAAAAAGTATAATATATGCATAGTTTGGCAATCTTGATGGTTACCATTTTGGTC
Organism: Elgaria multicarinata webbii; assembly: GCF_023053635.1. Classification (NCBI taxonomy): domain Eukaryota; kingdom Metazoa; phylum Chordata; class Lepidosauria; order Squamata; family Anguidae; genus Elgaria; species Elgaria multicarinata. Next base: position 50,700,978 of record NC_086180.1, on the reverse strand, counting down.
TGAAAATACATATTTTATTGTTACAAAATCATGTGTTTTTAAAGAAAATGAAACAAAAAATAGCAGATTAACATTTTTGCTTAGTCTCTCTGTTGTCATGTCTCAGGAAACATTAAGGGGGTATGATTGATTATAAAGATTTATTTATTTATTTTTAAACAAGAACATTTTATGTCTTTACTGCATAATTTTTATTTTATTTTTAGTCGCCCAGCTCTATATTTCTCTAACTAAGCACTGAGGACCTGCTCTCTCTGTCCATGGAGGCCACGGTTGAGTAAACAAAGGTGGAACAAATTAGCACTGGATCTAGATGACACAGTGGTGATTTTGGTGTAAAAAGTTGGACATAATATGCCTGTGATAGTGTGATAGATGGGGCTGAAGTAGTATCCCTATCTGAGGTAGGTTCAGAGCCAAGGGCTTATCCTAGATCTATCATTGTTCTTATTTATTTATTTATTACATTTATATACCGCCCCATAGCTGAAGCTCTCTGGGCAGTTTACAAAAGTTAAAAACAGTAAACATCAAAAGTATACAAAATTTAAAACCATCAAAAACATCAAAACAACAGTATAAAAACAACAGTATCCATTAGAAAAGCAGGTAGTGATGGTGACCAGGTATCATGCTGATTCATGCTTTTGAATCCTCCAGGAGTGGTTGGTGTATTAGGGCTGCCCTTGAAGATGATCCACAAGCTTCAACTCGTGTAAAATGCTGTGGGTCACCTCCTAATAGGCAGTGGGAGATATGAACATATTCAGAGGTTACTTTGTCAGCTGCACTGGCTACCTGTTTGCTTCTGGTCCGTATTTAACTTTTCATGGCCTAGGAGATACAATACTTTTAGGAACTGCTTCTATCTTTATCAGCCACTACTCTATAAATGGTGTGGAAGATCAGAATAGGCTCTGTGTAACCTCAAAATGAGAGTTGAGAACATGTACTCCTAGGAGCAGGGCCTTTAAAGGAGTGGTCCCAAGTTTATGTAAGTACTTCCCCCACTGAGATTCCTCCCTGTCCGCCTTTTGAGAAGGTTGCAGGAGTTTGCTTGCTTTCTTGTTTGGGGTCTCTTTCAGCTTTTGATGAGTCTAGTTAATTTTGCCCAGCTGCATGCTTCATTTAATTTATTGATCGTTACTGCCTGATGTTTTTTTTTTTTAAATTATTCTATCTATGTAAGCAGCTTTGCGCTTGTGAGAAATGACATGTAAAGGATTTTTTTCTTAAAAAAAAAAGTTCTTGACAATCAGTTTGAGAATGGTGTGTATTGCATAGTTATTTCACAGTTCAGTAAGAATACTGTATTACAATTTTGGAGCTATTCTCTGAAGAGATAAAGATATGATTGTCTAACCTAGTTGCAAAATTAAATTGGAAGCATGTGAACTGGTAAGACAATACAGCAGAAGGTTTCAGCTCTGTGCAGTCTAAATAGCTAATGGCACCATGTGTGAGCTCAGTCTCTCTGTTATACATGCAATAGGTATGAATTATCCACTTGCCTATTTCTGATAAGAACACTCCTGGCTCCAGATTTATCACAAATGGTCTCCTACGTGGACTTCTTTTAATCTGGTCTAAAAGTGCTTAAGTACCTAGTATTTTCATCCTGTTCTCATATCCATAAAGCAAGCCCTGCATACAAGAAGAGGTAGACTGAATGTGTAGCTACTTGGTGTAAAGATGGCGTACAAATAGAATCAAAGAATCGTAGAGTCAAAACCATGTGCTACACTACATGACCAAATATAGCTACTTTTCTGCAAAGGAAAATATTCCCATGACCAAAGATAGTCAAATACTAGCAGTAATAAAATGAAACCATGGGTTAGAGCCAGACATAATCATGCCTAGAGCAGACCCATTGAAATCAATGGGACATGTTAGTCCTGACTAAGGGTCTGTCTATATACAAGGAAAGCTCCAGGGTGGGTGCACAGTGGTGGTGCGTCAATTATGTGATGCCACAGCCACCCTGAGGTTTTTCCACAAAGTTACGAAGGAAGAAAGTTGGGGACTTATCCCGACTTTTTTCTGCGGAGTGAGGCGAATACAGTGCACCCACTGTCTATCCTCACTCTAAAGTTGCGGCAGAGGCATGGCCGGGCAGATGGCAACCCCTGGCTGCTGGAAAACCTGCACTTTTGCTGCAACGTTGGAAAGCAGCAAACGTGCGGGATTTTGCTTATTGTGGCAGCAACCTGCTGCCGTATAGGCAACCCCTAAGTCTCATTGATTTCAAAGGGTTTACTTTAAGGATGATTAAGTCTGGATCCAACCCCATAAACCTGCAACTAACTATCAAGAGAAAGGTCACAATCGGTGTCTCCCGTTAACAGGGACTTCACAATGTTGATCATCCTATCATGTAACATAGCAAGAAACAGTTTGAGCCCATTTAACCCTACAGAATCCAAAACTGCCTAGGCAACACAAGAGATCCAAATATTAAAGACACACCATGTTGTGTAAAGATTGGTCATTTAGTTTTAAAGGCCTGATTGTATGCATGAGGAGCATCCATAAATAGTTAGGCATAGGCACTACTACAGATGCCTTCATTTTGCATATGCATTTCTTGTGTATTTATAAGGAATTGTTCAGTAGACAAATGTAGTACCCCCTCTCTTACTTGTTATCATCCATATAGACTTATAAATATATTTATAATATAAATAAGATTCTTTTCATATACAGTCCTACCTTTTTATATTTAGAAATATGGCATTATAGATTATTCTGGCCACATACTTGCACATAAATATTTGCTCTATGACTTTTCTTCTTCTTTTCTTTTTTCTTTTCTTGTCGGCTGGAGCAAATACTTTAGCCTTTCCCTCATTTCATTTACAAGTTGTGTTGTACTATGCTCCTTTATTTGCCAAGCGGTTCATTAAAATGCATATTTTCAATTCGATTTTCACTTCAGCAAATAATTATAAATGCTAGTTTTCTCACTCTGCTCGGTTAGGTTCAGTTGACAAGAAGTTTGTTTATTCCCAAATATAACAAAATCATTGCTTAAGCTTTTTAGACTAATTGTAGCCATATCTGTTATTGGTTCCATACGCAGCAATTCATTTTTAATTAGATATATTTATACCTCACCCAGAGGCTAGAATTTCTTATGAACTGATTGTTAGAGGAGGTAGGTAAGCCTCAGTGAAAACATAATACAGCTGCCTGCAAGCATTCCCCTACTGCTGATCCAAGACATATGTTCTCTTTTCATACAGCAAACAGACTCAAAATTCCTGCTAATGGGGCACAGCAACTACTCCAGTCCTTGCAAGAAAATAAATTATTCTGCATGCTAAAACATTGTGATTCTTATCACTAGAGAGCCCAAAACTCAGAATGTAGAACGTGTAAAAAAAAAAAAAAAAGTAGAATAATTCCTCACAATATTTTGTTTAAAATGTGATAGTTTTCATCTTAAAATTAGTTTTCATAAGTTTATCTTTTATGAGCTTCTTAAGCCAGTTGGCCGATCTTTAAATTTCATGAATACCTATGCTCAGGCCCTTTTTTAGGAGGACAGTTGGGACATTTGCCCTGGGACTTCCACATGCAGGGGTCGGGGGCACACACATCAAAACATTTTATCTGAAAAGAAAATGAGGGGGGCTCAAAATAAACATTAACACAGACCCAGGCCTTTCAGAGAGTGTCATAAGATTTTCCCCTGCTTCTGTCCCATGATACTTCTTCTTTCTTCACACAGGGGAAGAAAGAGGAAGTAAACAATGACCATGTGGCCCCTTCAAGTGGGTGTACTTATCGTGCTGCTTTTCCTGTACACAGCAGGAATGGCGGCACATTTCACTTCCAAAGAAAAAGAAAAAAGGATTTACCAGGGTCTTATTTGTGGTGGAGAGAAGACCAGAAGGAGCAGGAGACGCACAGGAGGCAGACATCATCATCAAAAGGACCCCTGAACAACTGTGTGTGGGCAGTGATGAATGTGTGATAACACACTCATCTGCTGATGCTCAGTCTTAGAAAAAACCATGCCTATTTTTCCCCACAACTTTAAAGGCTTCCTTTTTGGCTTGTGGTTTCATATAAGAAAAGATAGGCAGGTATCCTTGAATAAGATCTTAGCCTTTAGAACTACTTGCATCCTAGGGTGGCCATGTGTCTTTATATGCAGAGGTCAGTCCTCTATTTGAAGGGCTGCCAGCGAACCGTCGTCTGTCTGAAGGACTCCTCTCTTTGAAGGGCTGTCCTGTCTAATTTTGGTTTAAAGCTAAAAGACCGTAAAATCAGTTGCCTATCAGCAGTTAGCACCTAAACAGCAGACTGAAAACACAGGACACCTCGCTGCAGTATTTCACACTCATGGCAAGATGTATTATATTTCTGTATAAATTATAATAATTATTTCTAAATTGTTGTGAACCACCCAGAGAGCTTCAGCTATTGGACGGTAGAGAAATATAGTAAATAATTAAATAAAATTTGCATCTATACCTATAAATTATATGCAAATTTTATGCAAACTGGTACCTTATTTTTGTATGTGATGCATTTCCTCTGTTTTTGGCCTCCTTACCTAGGTGAAGCCAATAGCCATTTGTCAAGCAAGGCAGTATAACTATGGGCATGTCTACACTGGGCAATATCCCAGGGATCGCCCCAGGATCGTCCCTGTGCGTCTGCATGACACACAGGGGATCCCAGGAGCAGGGAGGGATGTTCCCCCCCTTTCCCCGGGATATCACCCTACCCTTTAATCACGTTTTTCCCCACAGTCTTGGGATGGTCTCGAGATCGTGGGAGGTGTGGCCTGCCATCTTGATTTGTCCCAGCTCCTCATGAGTAAATGTGAGGAACTGGGCACGGGACACAGAGCTCCTCCGTGCCCCATTAGAGGTGGGGTGGGGGGAGTAGGAGCGTGTGTGTGTTTTTAAAAAAAGAAAACCTTACTTTTTGCGTTCAAGCACTCTTTTTCGATTAAAAAACAAACACAAAATGGTGGGCACAATGTCCTCTTCCTACCGGGAGTCACGCACCGTGTGTAGACACAGGGCAACGATCCTGGAAGTAGGTAAGTCTGGGATTGCCCCCTCTCCAGCCTTCTAGACCCATAGGTGTAGACATGCCCCTTGCCTCCTAAACCTCATTTGCTAGGTAAAATGTGGAAAGCTGTTCTTATCCATACAAATAGCTTCAGTCAACATGTTCTGTATCATTAAACTTCTCTCCCTGCCCTAAATTCCTGAACTGTTTCTCTTCAGACCACACTTCTTCATGCCTTTACAATCTCAGTACAGATGGGCTGTCTGTTCCCTGACAACAAATTAGAATGGTTGTTATATAAGTGTCACTTTGTCCCTTTTCTGAACTATATTGAAAAAGATGCTGATTATATTTGTGCATAGTCTGGAGAAAGAAGAACCCAGTGTGCTGACTTCCTGTCAGAGATTAAATCCTGTGTAGATTTCATACACTTATTTTAGATAAAGGTCCAATAGTTGTGTTTCATAGTCTCTTAACTCTATGTGTATCTCTATTACACATAGCACATTATATATATATATATATATATATATATATATATATATATATATATATATGTATGTATGCACCAAAAGGTATGACAGGGGAATTACTTTATTTGCTGGACAGCTGTAGAAATGTTATGACTGAGTTATTGGGGTTGCCATGATATTGGTAACCTTCTTTGGGGAAGGTCAGACAGCAGTCTGACTTCAAGGGTTGACACAAGGCGACCATTTGCATTACAGCTAGTCATCAAAGACCAATAGGCCTGGTGCTAAGTTTGACGTGTTAGATAAATAAATCAACTCCAGATGATGACCAAAATGCCAACTGTAGCTCGCCTGGACTTGTTGGGAGTTAGAAGATGAGTTTGGAGGAATTTGTTGTTATTCCCACTCCCATCCACCCCACACTATCCCTAAGAGCAATCTGAAGACCATCTATAACGTAAGGAGAAGTGGGAAGGGAAGGCCACAGTTCCAGAGTTCTGCAGCTCCTTTGAAAGCCAGTCTGCTTGTAGCAATAATGAATGGAAATTACATGTCTTCAGAATTCCTCAGCCTCTTATATATTCCAAAGTCTCTCTGCAATCAAGAAAAAAAGCCTTCAGAAGATATTTAAAACTTATCATCCCTGGGGAACACTCAGCTACAAGACTTCTGCCTAACAGCATGGAGGGAAATAATCAACAGGGCTGAAACAAAAACATTCAAAGGCCGGGATCCAAAGAACTATTTTATGCATGCGCTGTGACAGGTTTTACTTGTCAGTCTCTTAATGTTGTTTTATTTTACACACACACACACACACACACACACACACACACACACACACACACCTATCAATCATAGATTATATATTGCTTTCCAATGGGCTATCTAAGTGGCTTATATAAATAATAAAAACATAAAATATAACAAAAACAGTAAAATAATCACATCAACTATAACCGTATTGGTTGGGTCACTCTTCAGGGAAATCCTGCATGAAGAGGTGGGTCTTAAGCAGACATCTAAAGATCAAGACTGAAGACGCCTGCCTAATGTCACTGGGGATTGTGTCCCAGAGGGTGGATGCCACAACACTCAATGCTCTGTTGCAGGTATTCCTGAGGTGAACCTCTGGAGCATGTCAGAAGTATTCCTCCTGACAGAGCCAGCCCTACAATTACATGGGATAATGCAAGCGCATTAGAAGGCACAGAATAGGAAGATAGGGAAATTGCGCAGCTCTCCCCACCCAAAGGGCCTACTACTGCCTCCCAGTTGGCTGGCCAGCTAGCCACTCTCTTCCTTTCTCCCAACGTTCCCTTGTGTCATGCCACAGCCTCTGGCACTCACCCACCTCCTTGTCCTCCTGGCAGCTTCAGCTGAAATATCATGAGAGGTCCCACCCACTCCTGCGGCTGGCACTTCATGTAATATTTCGGCTGACTCTCTCAGGAGACCCGCATGGCCAGCGAGTAGGGAGGGCACCACTATCCTCCAGAAGAAGCAGGGATGGCACCAACACCATGGCAACACTGCCTCGTTGGAGGCAGCAGGGTGCATTGGGCCGGGCCTGCCTCCCAAGGACCACAAAGACTGGGCGGGAACATTAGGTGTGAGGCAAGATGACCTGATATCAAGTTATTTAGGGCTTTTTATGTAAATGGCTTAGAGATTTTATTATATTAAGTGGTATATAAGTATTAATAACAATTACACAGAACCGTAAATCTTTATAGCACAAAATAAAAGCTATTTTTGAAAGCCGCCTCAATTTCAGAAGTACTTTACTGTGCAGACTGGGAGCCTGCTCTGAGGGGAGAATGCTTTTCCAACCATTAGGGCCTCACACTGGCCTGCTCTGTGAACATGGCACCATACTGCGCTGCCAGGAGGAATGGGCGGCTCCCCTAAGACAGAAGACTTTTGGCTGGGTGGGTCGTTTTGGAAGCAAAGAAGGATAGACTGAAGACACTGCTGTTCTTCTGAGGTCCATCACTGGGAGGCAAATAAGGGCCTGATACTGTACAGTGAAAAGTTTTGCCCTTCCCTGGCTTGGAACCTGGAACAGTGGTAGAAATTATGATGGTGTGAGTGACATCTGCAGCATCAGAGACCCCAGTACCTGTTACTATAGCCTAAAGGAGGGTATTAATTTTCCATCCTTAAAAACAAAAATATCACTGCTGGCCTTGTCTCACTTGCTACAGCTTTTAAAGCCAGGCCAATACCTCCAGCTACAGAAGTAACATATTCTTGTGCTTGGATACTTCTTTCAGGGATGTGGAGATGTATTTTTCAGAAGCTGCTGTCTTCCAAGGAGGACAAGTGAGTTCCCATTCTATGCAACCAAGGGACATTTGAGGATGGTCCAAGATATTTGGGAGCAGATAGCCAGCTATTTTCTTAATCACCAGCGTTGGCATTTATAAATTGTTGCTTACCTTCAAATTTACCCTGAGTAAGGAGGGCCACCAGTTCATTCACTGGGTTGGGTCTACCTTCCTCTGTTAATGACCTGTCACCATTTTTGTCTTTAAAATACTTTTCCTTGCAGTTCCCAACCTTGAGTCCACAGATGTTGTTGGACTACCATCATCCCCAGCCAGTATGTCCAATGGTCAGGGACTAAAGTAATTGTACTCCAACATTATCTGGGAACCCAAGGTTTGGAACTATTAAATTAGAGAGAATAAAACATTTGCTTTTTATTCAAAACAGTTGAAGTTTTCCTCTATTGCATGTCTTCATTTATCATTCTTGTAAAAACAGACAATCAGGAAATAATGAGATGCTTTCAGTGAGTAATAGTTCTTCAAACGAAAGATACAATAGTCTAAGGAAGAGTAGGAAACACAGCCATATATTTTCAGGAGAAAATTTCCTACTTGGCATTGCTTAGGACAAGAGAATGGACCTTCTTTCATGTTTAAAAATAAGGATTAGGATTCTTTTCCACTTTGAGAGGAGATGCATGACTCATATGTATATTTTAACACAGTGCTAAATCTGTAAACCACAAGTGGGAAGAGTATTTAGTGTAATTCATTACAATATTTAGACTAATTACTTGAGCTTGGAGAGATCGATCCTTTCTTAACATCTAGAAAAAGATCTAAAAGATCTTAAATTTATACAGACATATATAATGTATAGAAGTGTAGGGAACTCAAGTGGTCTTTATCAGAGAAGTGAAGGGAGAGGGTAATCTTTAACCAAGCATTTGATACATGGAACATTTGGATACAGTTAAAGACTCCAACCTTGACATGGGGAACACATACGGAATTAACTACTAAGAGCCTTTTTTAAAAAAGGCTCCAATAAACTCTTCAGCCTTATACATCACTTACAAGTGAAATTTCTCTATTTGCAAGAAACTGGTGGGTGTAGGTCTGTCATATAATAAAGTCACAGAAGCGGGGAAGAAATTGAACAAAACAGAAAGCTCGGAAAACAAACAATGTGCTGAAATACCCGCACAGAGGAGACAATTGGGGCTCCTGTGGTAAGGAATCCCATATCCTGGATACTGAAACTGAGAAGGTCCTATGTCATGTTCTAGCCAATCAAACCTCTGACCGCAATGGGGCACAGAACAGGGCCTCCACTATTGCAGCCAGGTGGAGAAGCCCAAATATCCTGGTACAAAACCATTTAGGACATTAAAAGTGATAACTATCGCTTTGAATTGTGCTCCCAAACCATGGGAGCTACCCTCTATTTAAGCACTAGCTTGGTAGATATGGAAGGCCAGGAATTGCATAGACAGAGGCAAGTGAGAAGGCTCGCAGAGTAAGGATGGAGTGGTCAGTCCCTCCTCCGCACCCAGTATATGAAACAAAGCCATCATAGTGGAAGGCGACCAATTGCCGGTTGCCTTCCACCAGGCACCGCCGACGGATTGGCCCTGGAATGCCATCAGACAGTGTAAGTGCTGTATTGCCATTGCTTCTATTGAAAAAGTGGGAGTGAATCCCTGACTTTTTCAAACCGCAGCATCGCGGGAAAGCCCCACGTGGCTGCAAAGTTGTGTTTGTGTCATCTAACCAACACAGCACAGATCCACAGCCACCACAGGGCTTTCCCCGTGTATAGACAGCCCCTTGATCTCAAAGAATTGTGCGTGCAGCCAATTGGTAAACAAAAGGTTTCCAAGCACAACGTCAGCCACAAATACTAAAAGTCTTAAGCTTTACAAAGGAAGATGAACCTTTTGCACTATTTGTTTCAGCTGCTGTGTGGGGTCCTCCCTCTCCAAGCCCTGTGTTCCAGATGGTTACCTGCCCCTAAATCCAGCCCTGGATTTATCCTTCCATTTGCTACCAGAAAATTAAATAAATATCCACCCAAGAAGGCACAAAGGATATGTGGTGAATTCAGGCAATCGTTCAACGAGCGGCAACTTGGTAATCATGTGGTAAGCCAGGCTCTTAAAATCGTGCCCAAGAATTCACCACTTGCCTTTTCCTACAGATATCTGGGCAAGCAGCAGATTTCTCTCCATCCTTTTGGCAGGATACCACAGGCAAACAACTCACCACATGTTAAGTTATAATTTGACACATGGCTATCTGTATTCAATCAAAATCACCCAAAGTTAAGCAACAAGGCAAAACATTTTGAGAGCCCCAAACATAGGGTGGTTAAAAGCTGCATTTCTCCCCACATCTGGCATTCATTCCTATTTCCTGTTGCTTTTTGTCAAGGAGAACCTGAAATACTAGATTTTACAAGTTCATCTTAATGCCCATGGTTCCTTTCCTACCATAAGTGACTTGTAGCAAACTCCATTTATATTACATAAACTTAACATAGATAGATACTTATATACTGGAGAAATACTTGTAGTTGTTTGCACTTCAACATACCATTCACAGGTCATGAAATACAACTGCAAATCCTATTAGTGGAACATCATGTAAGACAATCACAAGTGTTTTTCTTTTATTCTTCTCTTGTGTATATTTACTGGGAGGCTACAACTGCCTAGCTTTCTGGCACATGTATACACAGAGTGAAAATACACAGAGTGAAAAATCTGCATGTGCAAATGTGTGTGGAATTCACATTATTTCTAGAGAGGACAGATAGGTATACTTCATCAAATGAATCCCATTGATCTCAATTTATGAAATTCAGTGACAGTTCAAGTAATTAATTTGGGGGTGAAAGAGCACCAGTGTTTGAATTAAGGTATTAGCAAGGGAATCCAAACTAAAGATGTTCTAGCTAGACCTGCAAATATAAACACATAGAGTCATGCACATGCACTGTCTACCAGTGGCATATTCAGGGCAGAACTTTGGTGCAGGAGTGTGTCCCCCCCCTTGCCACAGCAGGCTGGCTTACCACCTTTTGCAGTGGTGAGGGCCCATACAAGACCATCTAGAATCTAGTGTCTAAAATTATCCAACTGCACCTCACCACAAAAAGTGGTAACCTTTTGGAGACATTGGGTTCAGGGCTGCTGGGTGTCAGTTTACTTTTTAAACTCAGCCTGGAGGCAAATGTCAGGCGGCCTCTTATTTGGCACTGATATCCTTATGGTTACACCTGAAGTTACAGTTCAAGGTATGCTCAGTCTTCTTACAAATGTGTGCAAAATTGACTGTAAGCTGATTACTATTTCATTTTTGAAAAGACTGATCCTGACAATTTTGCTGCAGCTGTTCAAAATATTTGTATGCAACAGACAAAGACAATCCCACAGCGCAGGACAAAAATAAAAAATAGGGAAGGCTTATGAAAATACAACTGAAGGATAACTATAGGAAGAGTTAAATAGCTTGTTAAAAGTAAGACACAAATTATTAATCGGACTTGGAAAACCCATGTATTAAGTTATAGTTTCAGAAATTGTCCAATTGTCAAAAACTGTTAAAAGAAACTAAATTGAACATGTGAATTTGAAGATTGACAAGTTTAGCTCTGCTTAATATTAAATCCAACTAGAGGATTTAATATTATGAACACAATTGCAATTCAGAACACCCCATATGCAAGTTCAAAGGAGTGAATACTTTTCTGTTTTGTTTTTAAATGGAATAATTAGAAAACAAGGATTATGCAAAGACATTTTAGAAAGAGTTTAGTGGCAGAGGGTTAGATTTATACCCCCACCTTCATGTTCAGTTGGTACTACAACTGAGGCACAAGAGGAAAAAAGTTATCCTCTTCATGTCTCTACAAATCTTCCATGACAAGTTTGTTACTAGCAGCCTGATGCTAAATGGAGGATTGTAATCTGTGTCCACTGTTTTAGAAACACTAATAAATATTGCACTGAAGCCTAGTTCTAATATCCTACAGATGATTTTCATATGTGCAGGGACTGCAATATTTTTAGAGTTTTGGGGCAGTCGGTTTAATTAAAGAAACATCCAGTTATAACCCTTTGACCATTTTCTCAGGCTTTGTAAAAGACATTTATTTCATTTATTTAGAGATGCTTATAGGCCATCTACAGAACAAAAGAGCTCCCAGAAAGCAGATTACAAAATAAAACATCATAAATAATATTTTGTTTTATCAATAATATTTTGTAAAGTAAAAGCACTAAACATAAGATAGATTGAAAACCCCGCCACAGTGCAAAACTAATTCATTAAATAAATCCAGTGGGGGAAAATACCCACAGAGGGAAATGAAGCAATGGCGATCTTAAAAGATATCAAACAATCTTAAAATGGCATTTAGTAATACAGGTCTTCACCATGCACCAAAAGGACAATGTAAATGCCAGAGCAAACCTCTCTGGGAAGGGCATTCCACAATCAGTGCACCTCCAATTAAAATCCAGTTAATAATGTAATAAGTAATAAAAGCCAAACAATAGGACTACAAACGAGTCCAAACATTGAAAACAACAATATTGATTGCACCGTCCGTGATTGGAAGCCTCCCAACTCAGAGGCATCTGATCATCCAGTGCAGGGCTGGAGAAGCGGTGGAGGCAATCTTCGCCTCCCCATCTTCCTGCCCTGCAGATTTTGCTAGCAGGCTTTTTAGCCCATCTAGCTAGAGCATTTTGGAGAGAGAGGCAAGGAGGCTGAGGATAACTCGTATCCTGGCCTCTCTGGTCTCTTCCCCTCCTCTGCCACAGGATTGCCTTTCCCCCCTCCAAGGTTAAGTTTCCACTCTTGGAGAGGCAGATAAGCTGGTGGTTCTTTCCAAGCTGGCTGCAAAGGGGTTGGATCTCTAACTCCCCCTTCTGAGGTCAGAGCACTGTCTCCAACCTCAGAGGGGGGGAACCCAAACTCCCCTATGGTCCCTGGAACGCTCACCCAGGGACCATAGGATCACTCTCTCACACACTAAAACAACTTCTGTCAAGCAGCCCCATAGAACCCTTAGAAGACCATTGAGAATAAATTCATCTTTTGAATTCTTCTGAAGAGCTGCAAAGATGGGGCCCAAGATTGCTGTTAACAATAAAACATTGGAAAGGAGACAGAACAGCTTTCAATGAAATTGACCTTTTAAAATTAGATATAGACAGAAGGCATATTTGGAATTATTGTCTTATTAAGATTTAAGAGAAATTAATATTGCGCAATGTTACGTTTTGTTGTCAAGTTTCTGCAACTTTCATCACCCTCTTTTAAAGGAAAGACAATTAAAACATGTAATTAGGTTATTTCTAGTACTTATTCATACATCATTTCATGAAGCACTTTTCCAATCAATAATTTCAGTTGTGTTCACCTTCACAATAACCTTGCCAAATAAGTCATCATCACTTCCATTTTATTGTAAGGGATTTAAAGGTGAAAGATGCTGACTGATCCAAGGCCGCACTCTAAGTCCATGACAGAGATGGGGCTTTGGAAGTGTTTTCAGAATTATATGCCAATTTCTCATAAACGGCTAAAATGTTGCATGTCAAGGCTTTCAAAGATTAGCATATGAAAAGAATATACTTTCAATATTTTCAAAGGACAGACTACTATTAAAATTAATTGTGGAATGTCATATTCAAACTTATCAATGTCAAACTTATAAAGAGTTTATTGGGAGACTTGGTGCGTACATGCACAGGAACAGCCAAAACATCAGTAAATGGGGTGATTTAGCTAATCCAAACTTCTTTGCCCTGTAGATGTGCATAGAAGAGGAGAGAGGAGAGCCCCTTGGCTGCAACCTTCACCTGGGTTTACTTTTCAATCTTCCGCTATTGATGCTGCTACTGCCAGAAAATAATCGGTTCGGTATGCTAGGGCTGCAAAGAGGAAACTTGGTCAGGGAGTTATATGCACGCCAGAACTCTGACCACAGGCATTCTTGTGAGATGTGTACAGACACCTGTACAGGGGTTCTGGAGTGCACAGTTCCAACCAAACCTTGACTCCACGGCATGCATGTGAAACCCAGCAGTATGAACCAAATAGAGGATTGCGCCAGTTTTGCAAATGAGGGCTGCTGCCAGGTGGCCTCAGTACAGGCTGCTATTCCTGCTTCTCCTCCTACAAGTCACGACTCCACCCCAAGTAATGTAGCAAGCATCGCCTTGAAGATGCAACAAATTAGCAACAACTGTATGTTTATTGTTCAAAATTAGTCTTGTAGAAGGACCCTTAATCAACGACACAATCTTACAATTATTTAAATTGCAATCACCGAGGAAGAAATGTCATTTGTGTCACGTACAGCATTTGTGTCACATCTCTCTCTCATAGATGCACACACACAAAGTCAATGGATTGCAATTACTACATCTTACTAATTTACTCATCTTCTGCTTGTCCCAGGGTATTATCTTCGTACACTTCGCCCAAGAACACACCCAGCATTCTTTTTGCGTTCAGATAATCTGTATTGCTTCATTTTTGGGGTCTCTCTGGCTTTTAAAAATAACTCAGTGATCCTAAATCATAGCTTCGGAAAGCTGATTAAAGCACCAGGAGATTGTTCAAATAATTGAACTTGATAATTCTGAAGCTTGACAGTTTTTATTTTATTGATGTGTAAAGTGCTCTGGGAGCCTGTCTGAATAATGGGGTAGAATACTTAAAATATCTAAATAACCATCTGTCAGCGATGCTTTAGGGTGGATTCCTGCATTGAGCAAGGGGTTGGACTAGATGGCCTTGTAGGCCCCTTCCAACTCGGCTATTCTATGATTCTATGAAATTCATCCCCAACCCCAACCCCTATAAAGAATCATTTTTCAAATATATTTCATGTGGCTTCTCAGCGTCTCTCCTTTTTTCTTTTCGCCTGGACCTCACCCATTTCCTACGCCATGGAACCAGCACAATGGACTTCAAGGCATCTGGCTACCTATGTATTTTTTTTTTTTATTAGTCGCTCTCAGTTTGAGACAAAATAACTGGGAGGGTCAAGGAATGAAAGGAAACATAGTTTTTCAGTATATTTTCACATTTTATTAACCAAAATACAAACAGTAGTTGGAAAGAAAGGAAATGAAACTTCAGAATGAAAACAGAACCTCTTTAACAATATTAAATTATGTGCCACCCTTTCTAAACATACTAATCAATATAGTCGAAGTCTTCCGGAATACCAAAAGTTTTATCAATTTTGCCATCTTCAAATCCAAACTTCCGTTTGGCCCAAGACTTTACTGCAAAGATATTATCTGTAAACAAAGTGGGGGGATGGGACATAAACATTAAATATGAGTGGTTTCTGGCTTCAAGAAATAAATATTCAAAAATTTAGAGTCGATCTAAATGGTATTATCCATGTCTTGACAGCCTTCCTCAACAACAATAATTTATTTCTTACCCGCCTCTCCGATTGGATTGAGGCGGGGAACAACAGCAAGCATAAAATACATAAAATACTAATTAAAAACATAGTATATACTGTTAAAAAAACATCCTAAAAGTATCATAAAATTCTACTGGATAGGCCTGCCGGAAGAGATCAGTCTTGACAGCTTTCTTGAATGCTAAACCTTGTGCCAACCCTCCAGGCATGTTGGGCTATAATCCCCATAATCTCCAGCCAACATTGGTCATGATGGCTGGGGTGATGGGACTTGTAGTCCAACACCAGGTCGGAGAATGCTGGTTCAGGCTATTCCTCATGTACATTTTCCACCTCTAGATTGCAACATCTAGCACCAGTTATTATGCAACTTCCACCTCTCACGGGGAGACTAGAACTTTCACACCAGTCTCAAACCTCCAACAGGTCATCTGGCGTAAGGAAACTCTCCATGATTGGAACCTTTACACGGTAACTGCTACTTGGTGCTTACAAAAGAGGTGGAAAATAACAAGGAAGGAGCACAAAGCAAAGTGTAGCACTAGCCTGCAACAGTTCGCAAGCATTCAGTTCTTAGAATACCATTGCTTGCAAACACTTGTTGAGGAGAAACACAGCTGCTCAACGAAGGAAAAAAGCTTATTATTTTTACCCAGCCCTTCAATATTGCTGCTCCCAAACCGTGGCCAATGAAGTATAAACCAATAAAATCAGATGGCCAAAACAACAATAAAATGGCAGTGTGCATGAAATTGCAGCAAGAGAATAAAACCAGATTTATCAAGGTTTAAAAGGGCTGGGAAAATAAAAAGGTATTCGACGGATGCTGGAAAAAAATGTTAAGAGTTGATGCCAGGTGAGCCTCCCTGCAAGGTCATTCCAAAGGTGAGGCCAAGGTGGCCTTTTTGCCAATAGCCAAAGGTGAGGGCACCCAGAGAAGGCCATAAGAAGATAACTTCAGTGCACTGGCAAGTTATATTTTGCACCTTTTGAGATAAAGACACATCTCCAAGGTATTGTTATAGTAAATGGACTGTGCACATTTTCTTTCCCACAGTAGTGTTAATGGCCAGGGGTTAATGATCTTCCTAAATGTGGATGTCTGGTGTTGAGCAAGCCATTCTAATTTTGCACAAGGCAGCTGCTTTCTATGAAGAGCTTACCATGATCTAAGAGTTGCCAGGCAAAGTTAAGAGCTAATATTGTGTGCGCTTCAGGTTCGCCTAAAATAGTCTTTACTGGCTTAAATTCAAGGGTTTTGCTAGTATGCAGGTAAAGATAACCTTCCGTTATAGGCTGCTCACAATCGAAATGGAAAGAACAAACTCTCTTACTTTGCAGATTGCTTCCACTGTAAGTCTTACAGATTGGACTTGTTTAATATATACAGTGGTTTATATCAGGACGAAAACTGCAACTATACCTGGCAATGATTAAGACTATTGCTAAGAGCAGGCAAAATGTATTTATAATAATGCATCCATGAGGAGTAGCAGCCATTGTATTTAAGTCAACATTTTGTTGAGCAATGGCAAACTTCACCAATGACAGAAGGTTTTATGAGCTGTTAGCAACCCATTAGTTGCCAAATTGCTTGCTCCTTAGCCAACAACCAACAATTTTAAAGGTTTATGAATGATTGCTTCTTCCCTTGAGTTTATTTTTGCTCAGGGAAGGGGCAGGAATGCTGCAAAAGGAATGTAAATGCAGACGCACCAGTCCATCTGTTGGCTGCTTCCTTAGCTACTTTATTTGCTTGACCTGAAAAAACAAGAAACAAAAGAAAATCAGTACAAGCAAGGCCCAGACCCATAATGCAGCAGGCTCAAAGGAGTTAAAATGGCATTTTAAAAATGATTTTTGCAAACACAGAACACAACTCTTATATCTTTTAATAGCTTGAAATAGTTTTGCTATTCTTTTGAAGTTAATATTCTACCAACCCTCAAATAAGATTAATAAAGTTATATCAACGTGAACCAACATTTAGAAGATATGGTTTCTACAAGTGCACTAAAAGGAAAAATCCCAACTTTGCAACCTCAGCCTAGTGTCATGAACCACAAGATAGCTTTCCTGGCCATAGGGATGAAATATGAAGATCAATAAGAACGGAGACTAATTGTTCACATGCCCTTGTAGCTCTGCTGGGCGCCTCTCCAACTTGCTTGCCCCATGACATTTACAGTGCCACCTTTTGGTGGTCCACAGCACATCCTCTTCCGGAGCTTTGCCACCCACATCTTGTGGTGCAGCAACCAGGAATGTTAGAATCGTCCCTCTGATACAGCCAAGGAAAATTATTGTTAAGTTTAAAGGAAAATTACTCATGTGGTTTTCACTTTCTCTTTCTCCACAGATGGGCACGTTTTATGGGCACAGAAATTACAGAATCTTTTACCTCCTGATGAAATCCCCCATTTTTGTGTGTGTTTGTTTTTTAAACAATTGAAGCAGCCTCACTCATGGGCCAATTCACATGCTCTTTTCAGTCACCTTCTTCTAGCATGAAGGCAATTTATTCAAGTGACCAGCAACGCATGGGAGGCAATTGCTACCAACATTAGACGCTGTGATTTTCATGATCAAAGCATGTACTTTCGAGATTGGAAAAACCTGCTGTAGCTGAGTTTTACAAGTCCTTGCTGATACATTTGTCTACTTATGCAAACAGCCAACTCACAGAGCAAGGCAAAGCATATTCCACAACTAGCTTACAGTGTGAAGGGCAGTGGAGTGTCAGTGAAGCAAACCAACGTCTTTCAGCTCTCCCTCTTCCTCAGATTCCCATACCGAACTGAAAGAGCTGTCATATTTCCCACACCCAAACACGCCCCTCTGTCTTGCCCACGCTTGCCTTGTATTATTTATTGGCAGCGGTCAATGCACAGCCTAGAGCTTGTCTCTAGGGACGCTGAGAAATTGATGCAACATAAAAAGTTTCATTGTTATAAAGTTTGTACTGTAGGCAAGACTAACTTAACTTGCAAAATGAGCGGCTGTAGGACACACAAGGAGATTTAGTGTACGTTAGATAACTCCAAGAACTAATGGCAAAGATTTCAGAGCATTTAAAACTTGCACTCCTGTTCACCATGCACTTGGTTACTTGTTTTTAAAACCCTCAACTGAAAGGGAAATAGGCATTTATACTTTGTTTTCCATGACATAGGAAAAGGAAGTGTTAAGAACTTTTCTACAATTTAAAAACTGTCAATAATTTGTATTGTCAACACTTGCTATAGGTTTCTGGAAAGGGCATAAAATAAGATCACATTTTAATCCCATTGCCACTCAAAATACTTCTAGTAGACCCCTCCTGTCCAAGTGATTCTTAGGTGAAAGCTCTAAGCTAAGGAAGGTACTGTATGAGTAGACAAATAAATGAGACAAAATCTGGTTTGCAAATAATGACAATCCAGAGTACAAGTTGAATATGGGTTGTTAAATCGTGGCTTGTCATTACTTGCAAACCCTGCACTATGATTACCTATGGGTTGTTAATCAGAAGCAACCCAGGAAGAGAACCTATGGTTTGTTGTAGGATTGTGAACTCTGGGTTAATCATGGTTAACAACCCAGTTAAACCATAGTGCAAGCTTTGCATGTAACAACTCACAATTCAATTCATACTCAAGCATACCCTGGGTTGTCTTTATGTGTGAACCAAATGTGATTACATTTAGACCTGGTTAGCACAATCAAACAATCATGGTTTGTTAGCCATGGGCTGCTTGCGTGTGTATGTGAGCAAGCGAGCATGCTTGTTCCCACCCTCTTGCCCACTTTTGCTTTCATGAATAGGGGTGTTTCTGAGTTGTTTCATGTTGTGCAAACTCTGGATTATTTAGGGGTTAAACAAACTCCTTTCCCTGCATCCTGAAGCACTTGTCCTTGAGAAAAGCATCAAGTGTATTAACATGGAAAGAGTAGCTAAATTTACAAAACACGAAGTGGCTTGAGCCAGTATGAGCTATCAGGCTGCAGAAATCCATCTGCACATTAGATATATGGATTTGATCTAAACAACAACGATCAAGATCCCTTAAAAGGCATTCAGTTAATTACTATTGAGACAGTGTATGATACACTCATATTTCCCCCCCAACAGACAACATTTCTGCCATGCTATTCCTTCCTCTGATATTCCCAAATTACTTGCAAAGATTCGGATAAATTTATTCCAATCTCATCTGAAATCAGAGTGAACCCTTTGTACTTAAACAGCGAGAGGTTCCTGTAAAAAGCAGACTGCTCTACAGGTCATCAGGAGTGTAACTTACTATTAGACAAGAACTTTACAGTTTGTAACCTACAAGTGGAAGTTACAAGAGCAAGTTTAGAGCAGAATGCTTTTCACTTCTAAGAAGCAACACTTGCTTCCTTGACAGCTTGGTGGGCAAATATGGGAGACAATACAAGAAAGCAGTTCACAGCTGGGTCCAAAGTTAATGAATCCCAGTGTTGTGCAAGAGCTCCATGCCATTCCAGAATTATGCAAACTAAGCACATTTGAATATAAAGCACAACCTTTTCGGCCCTGAGAGCTGGATCTAGTATCATAATTTATTCCTGTAACACAAATGGACTCTTCCTGAGCCAGAATTTAGACTTTTTTTTTTTTTTTTTTTACTAAAGCTTTGATATTGACGCTGTCCAGCTGAAATTCTGGTACTTGATTCAGCTACTGCAAGGGTGCTAGGTACAATGTTCCCTGTCATAGTGACGTGGTTTGCATGACACAACATGGTGGGTCCTCAGCCTTTTTTCTTTCAGGATGGCTTGTTGTGACGTCTGAACCTGGCACAGTTTCCTCAGCATGTTTTATTAACTGTGCACAAGCCACACTGAGAACGCATCGTTTGTTGTTTGGTTGTTCATGGTGGCTTGTTTTCAGAGTGGTTTCTTGTGACATGGAGACCCAGCCCAATGCCTTGTGCTTCGCCTGTTGGAAAGAGCTACAAAGCCGCCTAGCAAGAGCAGCAAAAAACCTGGTCGCTCTTCACGGTCTCACCAACGTTATCCCTTATTACAACTTGAAATGACGCTAGTCAATTTACTCCTCCCCTTTTTTGCCTCCCCAGGCACTGACACCTTTATTTTTTTCAACCTTCAAGGAGAACCACTCAAATTTAACATTTTTTAACCTCTGGGGAGATTTGAGCGAATTTTCTAAAGCGCAGTAACCTCTCCCCTAAAGTTATGAATAAATAAATTTGTGCAAATCTCCCAAATGTGAAAAAAAACCCTACAAACTAAACTTCATTTTCCTAATTAGTGCATTTCTACTCATCAGCGAAGTAGTCTGCTAAGGTTGTGGCGCAAAGAGATATGTGCTGGGAGTGGGCGAAAGGACTCCGTGGAAGCAAGCCATGGCAAGATGCAGAGCATCTGATCATTTGTCAGGAGTAACATGGGTTAGTGAGCGAAGAGCCTATTTTCAGGGCGGCTTATCACAACGTGCAAACTGGCCCACTGTGTTTGAGTAATGCACAATGGGAGATGTATGCCAATTTTCACGCACTGCTCAGTTAATCATGGAAATACTCTGCACTGTAGATTACAAAATGCTGTGCAGTGGTAACTATCTGAATGTGTGCTGAAAAATAAAATGGGACTGTTTTATGGACATGATTGACTCATGAAGTAAGTCCCATTAAATTTAGTACATCTCAAGCGTATGGGACTCATCAGTGGAAGTCTGACACACTGGAACTATGTCATTACAGATATAGGAAACAGCAACTTTAAAAAGAAAAAAAAGCCAATATTCTTAGGGATGCTGAGTTCCTTGACAACACTGGGTAGATCCTGCAATGCTTAGATCTGCAGCCGCACTTGCATTTCCTGAACTGCTGCACTGTTTTCTTCTTGCTCTCTTCCACAGGAAGCAAAACTGACTGCTGCTTGTTATGGATATGCAAGCTTATAGGAGATAATCAAGAGAAACCACTTTCTGTCCACGTTGTCCATACAACAGCAGTACCAGGTGCTACATGGAGAGGACTGAGAGCTGCTGTGTGTGTGTTGTGGGGAAGTGTGTTCAAAATGCAAGCCAATTTTCAGTTCACCTACTGCTGCTGACTGTGGAGCTGAGTTCTAAGCAAAAGCTCTTTTATTTAGAAGAGAGAGGGAGAGAGAAAAACCCAAATAGGTCAATGGCATGTGGGTAGTACAACTAAGCCTAGCATATGGTTGTAGACAATGTATTTGTGTAGAGTTGACAGAAGTCTTTTGTTACTTTGTCCTGACAAACCCTATCAGACACTTTTTGGAGAGACAGTACTTATGGACTGATGAGATATGACAGCCTGACCTTTCCATAAGGGACATGGGAAGCCTGCACTGATGGGACTTGACAAGAGTTTTTTTTTAAAAAGGTTCACCAAGATCCAGTGCTTTAACAATACAGCTCTACAAAGGCAAAACTATACAGTTGTTTTTAATATGCACTGCTTGAGTGTAAAGGCAGATGCGACATTGTTTTATGCATTTCCTGTACAGGAGGCGTCTACAGATGTTTGGTGAAAGACAATGCAAAATTAATGCAGACGCTGAAATCCTTTCAAGGATTTAACTGAAGACAGAGTCATAGAGATCTTCCAAACTTCGCCTTGCGCGAAGGCTTTAGCACATCGCAACCCAAAGGCAATGGTTAGGAAACTGCTCCCACAGAAAAGGAAAAGAGAGATGGATTTCTTCACATTCGGGATTGATTCAGACAATCTTTTGAAATGCCAATTCATAATCTTTGTGTCTTGCCAAAAGATGCATCATAGGTCCTCTGACTTCCAATACTATCCTCCTCACAACAATGTGCAAGATATTCCATCTATTCCTGACATTCAGGCATGACTGTAGCCAAAATAGCACTATCCATGCACAGTAGGTAGGTGTTAGTTTGCTCAGGAGAACGCAGAGGTTTTCAGAAGTATAAAAAGGTTTTGTTTTGTTTTCTTTAAACTGGAAGTGTTGGGTAGGGAAGGAGTAGAAAGAGAGCGCAAATCCTGCTCAGATGGAAAAGCTCTTCTGTTCTGGGTATCCTCACCAGCTGAGAAGTGGGTGCTTTGAAGGTGCGGATCAGGCCAGCTGACATGATCTGCACTTCAAGGGCTTTTAGCTGTCCCTCCTCAAGTGAAGAGGCTGCCCAGAGCTGGATTGCCTCCTGCCTGAGAAAGGAAAGCTTTGAAGGCTACAAACACACACATACTTGTTGCAGAGCTCCATTCTTCTGCCCAAATTCAGGAGCTTCTGCAGCCCTATTCAGGCATGATTAAATTGTACCAGTAGAGGAGATGCTAGTCCAGCCTGAATATCCCCACATGCGCTGGCTTCACACCTGATCTTCCCATACTGGGTGGGTATATCTTAATGGTGCTTAGAATCCTCCTCATGACAGGAAACCCTGCACCATTAGAGTTTCCGGTCACAAGGAGTTTAAGTGTATTCAGGCAAGCTTGCTTAGAATCCCCTTTCAGACTTTCCTGCTCAACACGGGAAGGTCAGGAGTGAAGCTGAATTGTGCAGGGATGGTGGGGAGAAGGCTGGCATTCATGGCCCCACTCTCCCTCCATGGAGAGTGGGGCCATGAATAGAGCTGAATACAGCTTCTAGGAAATAGTTATTACTTCCCTACCATGAAAAAATTACAACCTAAACAAACAAATACAAAATGGGGATGGACAAACATGAAAATAAATAACGGTTGTACAAAGACTTCTGCCAAAATATGCCGCTAGGAGTACTGGAGAACAAATTCTGCTCTGACGAATGCTGAGTCCCTCTCCTGTAGTTGTAGCAGTGTCTACAGCCTGAGGAAGGGGACTCTAAAAAATCCTATAGTCTCTAGGACACTGTCCCAGGGCCAAAGGCCTCCACGCTAAATTCAGTTTTGGTATGATCCAACGGGGTTGCTCTTCTGAAATGCCTAACAAAACAGCACATGTGTCACAGCTTATTAATATGCCTATGAAATTTATTATCACCAAACTATATGTAGACTACTCCTCTACACATCAGATACTCCTCTGAAGCTGGCAAATTTATTGAATTAATACTTGTTTTTTATAAATAGCAACTGTATTTATATACAACCTCTCAGTTTTAGTGGGTTCTCATGAGCTACTAAAATTGCTATGCTACAAAATTTCAGTTATTCGCTGTATAAAAAACACAGTGTATTAAAGCAACTTTAGGCATAACTTACGGATTTCTTCAACAATATCTGGATCACATTCTTTATATTTATCTATTGCTGCCTTTAGTTGGTCTTTCTTCTGTCGAAGGGCAGTAAGTTCCTTTGTTAGTGCTGTACGTTCTGCCTGGGTTCATTTTATTTGGGGAGAATCCAGAAAATTAATCTTAAAAGGCAGCAATTACAAGACAATTGTTGTACTCTTTTCCTCTAAAAATGGAAGCACCAGATCCATTGATATAAGAGGACAGGCACAGGGAACAACTGTTCTTGCCTATAGTAGTTCAAATAGTTTGTTCCATTATTGTCATGGCACATCTGGGAACAACATTGTAATAACATCCCTGCAACATAAGGTTTGTGAGAATATTCTTTTTCTTCTTTTTTATAATATTTATTTTTAGTAGTTCTGGTTACATAAAACAAATGTAACATCATTTGTATATATACATTCCATATCAATTCAGATACAAATTACAAGTTTCTGCCTTGAGTGGAATCCCCCCCTCTCCCATTAATACCATCCTCCTATCCACTCCAAATGTCTGTATATAGTAACAGGGGTGTTCTCCCCTCTTCTTCTTTATTCACAAAGTCAATAAACTTCTTCCAGACCCCTACAAATTTATCTTAGCGTAATTGTCCTTGCACTTTCCTCATTTTTTCTGTCAATTTTTCTAGAAGGGCAATCTGCAAACCCAATTGATACCAATTATCAATGTGAAGCCCTTTGCCATCCTTCCAGTGCCTGGCAATCAGCCATCTTGCTGCCAGGAGAAAGTGGCCTATTAAATCCTTGTCTAACAGTTTATTGTCCAGTCCTTTATATAAATTTAACAATGCTAGGATGGATGAGCCCAATGTCCAGTTATTGAGCTAATCTCCTGGAACACTTTGTTCCAGAAGATATTCACCTTTGGGCATGACCACCACATGTGTATATACATCCTGACTCCCGAACAACCTCTCCGACATTCTGGGGACGTCCCTGGGCTCAATGTGGATATTTTTCTTGGCGTCAGATACCATCTGAGTATCAATGTTAACATTAATTCCGTTTTTATATGATATTGTATTCAATGGGCATCTATTCCACAGGGCATTCCAATCTTTTTCCTCAATTTGGATTCCTAGATCTGTTTCCTAGACCATCCTAAGTAGATCCTTTTCCTCTCCTCTGCCCCACGGAAATAAAATAAGTCTTCCCCCCCCCCCATTTTTTTCATAATCTATTGGACATTATTTTTTATCCCTTGCCTCCAAATTCATATTTTTTTTAAATCTTAAATAGAGCATATTATGTGCTATTGTGAGAATATTCTCATACAGAAGTAGGCATGACGCACCCTGAATGTTTACATTTATTGGCAAGTGCTGCAACTTACAGGAATAGGCCCTCCCACACTAGAGGCATTCAAGAGGCAGCTGGACAACCA